>NC_139226.1:37009595-37609595 GCF_055691185.1 Crinia signifera | reverse complement strand
ATGTACACGCACATGCATTCATTCTTAATTTTGTTGGGAGCCAATTAACCTACCAGAATATTTAGGATTGTGGGAAGAAACCGGAGTACCCGGAGGAAACCCACGCAAGCACGGGGAGAATATACAAACTCCGCACAGTTAGGGCCATTGTGGGAATCGATCCCATGACCTCAGCGCTGTGAGCCAGTAATGCTAACCATTACACTGTCTGTGTTGCCCTTAAGGTAGGGTGAACTAGCCGGAATAGCTATAAATTCAATTGAAATATTCTGCATGATAAAAACACAGGTTTAAAAGTTACATCCACGCTAGAAATGTTTCTACTAGATGGACTTTGTCTAAAGAAAGGTGACATTCCCTGTGTACAGTATATAATGGTCTAAGACCTATGTCATCATTGTCCCAGTCTGGTATTTAAATGCTGGTGTGGAATTCACAGCAACAACTGAAATACTAAGATCCACATAATTTACATGGTAAATTCTGCTAAAGAAAACTTTTAATACTAATTGACTTAAAAATGTTAAGGTACTTGTGTAGTTTCACGGTGGCAGCTTGCGCTACATTCGAAGTAACGCTATTAGCATAACCCAACGGCTGCCTTACTTTTCACGGCGGCAGCCTAAGCTACGTTATCAGCATAGCCCAAAGGCTGCCTTACTTGTGTAGTTTCACGGCGGCAGCCTAAGCTACGTTATCAGTGTAGGCTGCCGCCGTGAAACTACAAAAGTAACTACCGAAATGTTGCCGGGAACTGCATCAGCGCCTCTCACACCGCCGGCGCCAGCATGATCCCCTCTCTTTGGCGGAGAGAGGATCATGCTTGCCTTGGCGGAGAGGCGCTCCATCTGTTTGACACGCAGGAGCGTTACGCGTCATCCTGACCTTTTCATACCCCCACTATCCACGTCGGCGTGGAGTTGATTTTATTTAGTGTGGTGAGCACAGCGAGCCACCGAGCCCGAAGTGTGGCGAGCGGATGCGGATTACATGTAAGGTAATCCGCGTCCCTTTGCAGGGCTCCCTGCACTCGCCACACTTCGGGCTTGGTGGCTCACTGCGCTCACCGCACTATATATAATCAACTCCAAGCCAACGTGGAAAGTGGAGGTATGAAAAGGTCGGGAGGACGCGTAACGCGTTCACTCGTGGGGATCGCTGCGCTTACCGCACATCGGGCTGCCGTGGATAGTGGGGGTTTGAAAAGGCGCTAAAGAACCCCTAACCCTGTAGGCAGGGTTACTGTACCCTGCCGTAATAGCTACTCAGACGCCGGAGCGTCTCATTGCTGGAGGGTCTGAGACGCTCCTGCGTGTCAAACAGATGGAGAGCCCCTCCGCCGGCGCCAGCATGATCCCCTCTCCGCCAAAGAGAGGGGATTATGCTGGCACCGGTGATGTAAGAGAGGTGCTGATTAGTCTTGCCAGGGACGCCGGGGACAGAGATGCAGTTCCCAGCAACAGTACGGTTGTTACTTGTGTAGTTTCACGGCGGCAGCCTACGCTGATAACATAGCCAGGAACGCTTAAGCGGCCGCGGGAACACTACGCTACTTCTGACTGACTACGCTAACTACGCTGGCCGCGGGAACACTACGCTGATTCTGACAGGAACACTACACTGACTGCGTAACTGCTGCCATGAAAGTACACAAGTACCAATGTTAATATATTATACATTATGCAAACGCAAAAAAAGAAGAAACAGAAATTGTGCAATAAACCAGCAACTGACAATGTTGCCTGTAGTCATGATCCCAGTATTCTGCAACCTACATTATACTATAATATACTCAATTAGTATTTAGGCGTTAGCTAAGTAACATGATATATTAATTGTAGTCTGTTCCTGTTTCCAACAGTTTGCCTTTTGTTTGCAGTCAGTCACTGTACGTATATGATGATGAGATTAATGTTCTAACTGTTAACATGTTTTAAAATAATTTGAGTAGAGGAGCAGATATAATGACTGTAATTTCTAGATTATCCTTAGTAAAGATAAATTTTCCAGTATTAATAGATTAATACTAATTAATTATTAAATACCAATAATTAATTATTAATGCTCCTGATTGATTTATGTGGAAATGATTCTGCTAAATCTTATTTGCAAAGTTTTAAACACGTGCCACTGATTAGTCAGGGAAGATCATCTAAGTGAAGTCTGTATTGTGTTACTTACAATTGTACAATAAAATACACTCACCTCTAGTTTCTATGCAGCCAGCTGGATGCAGATGCCCGAATTGCACTGAACAACAGGTGTCGGATAGGATGAACCTAGCACACATAGGGGTGGGAGGAGGAACACAAAGGGACGGCACTAAAACATTTAGATCTCTGAAGTGATGTATTGCAACATGAGTCCTGTACATCATCAGATGGATCATTAGGTCACCACAATGTTGGTCAACAGTCATTAGGTCGACACCATTAGGTCGAAATGGATTTAGGCCGACTTGAGTCTAGGTCCACATGCAGGAAGGTCGACAGGAGTCTAGGTCGACGTGGGTTAGGTCGACAGGGGCATTAGGTTGACATGGGTTAGGTCAACAGTCAAAAGGTCGACATGGGATTTTTCACATTTTTTGGTCCCGAATGTCGACACAGTTGACATGGGCACTGAAACGTAGCACCGCCTCCCCTAGCATGGCTCTCTGTGCTCGTCATGCTTCGGGCATGTGCCTGATACGCTCGGCACACTATTTTATTCTCCCACCACACCCTAGTGGATGGTACGGCATGAAATACTGCCTGTCGGCACATGTTGGCTCAAAAAAAATTGCGAAAAACGCCATGTCGACATTTTGACAGTTGACCCATGTCGACCTAATGACCCTGTCGACCTAGACTCATGTCGAACTTCCTGCATGTCGACCTAGAGTTTTGGAGCTTAACCCTTTCAGGTCCAATGTCTAGTCAGGCTCAACAGCCCTAGCACTAGCAGCAGACCCAGTGGTGAGCTGGTGAACTTAAAAATAATAACATTAGCATTGTTTAACATTCAATGTAGACCATTGTTTAATAAAAAAATTACAATTAATTTAAACCAGACTGTTTGAATTGCAAAAGGTTAATATATTTCAATATCACAGTAAATAAATTTCGGGCCCGACTGCCTCTGCTGAGCTGCCCCCACGGAAGCCCACTGCTCCAGGATCGCTTCCAGAGCGCAGGCTTCTCCTTCACCTCCGAGCGCTGGTAGCCATTTAAAATGCTGCACCGTCTGGTGAGCCAATTAGAGCTACTCTAATTGGCCGGAGGTGGAGGAGAATACTGCACTCCTATACAAGCACTTCGGGAGCAGTTGGATTGAACGGGGCAGCGCAGCGGAAGCGGGGGGAAGCCTGTGCCTCACCCTACTCCCCCCCCCCGTAACCTGCAGAGCCGGGCAGCGAGTGAGCACCAAATGGGCATTATGTGTCAATGGGGGCTGGGACTAGAAATCACTCACGGGCCCACAATTTCCAGTGGCAGCCCTGGTAGCATGTGCCCTTGCATTGTATGCTTCAGGCATGGTGCTTCCTGCGCTCGGCACACTTTACAGTTTCCAATTGGAGTACACCATTAATCAGTGGCGTAACTAGCGGTAGGCAGCCCCAGCGGTGGCGGGGGGGGGGGAGCCGGCGCCACAGGGGCGCAGGTGTTGGAGAGGTGCGCTCGGCAACCTTCTCCATCGCAACCCCAGCAGCAGCCCGCAGGCTATTTGTCCCCTGCAGCCACCATCCCCAGGTATACGCGGTTCTGCGCTGTCACATCTGAGTGACAGCGCAGTTAGCCCCTCAGCGCTCCGTTACCAGCCAATTGTAGCGCTGCTTGTGGGGGGTCCCAGCGCTGTATAGTGTGCTGTGCCCGCGCTGTGTACCTAGTATCAGCGTCCCTCCTGTAGTGACTGAGGAGAGCCCCAGCGCTGTGTCATTATGCCGGGGGACAGGGCCGGCGCCACCACTAGGCAGCCTTAGGCATTTGCCTAGGGCGCCGGCCGTTGGAGGGCGGCAGTTTGGAGCTGGTCTGCGCCGCATCACCCAGCAAGCCGCCCCATCCATGGAGAGCGTTGCGTCGCTGCGACCCGCACCAGCCGCCAAGTTCCCCCCCTGGAAAGTCACGGCGCCGGACACCCCCCTCCTCTCTCCTCCCGTCCCTGGGCAGAGTTGCGGCGGGTAGCGCTGCATCGCACGGCAAGCACCCCTCCCCTGGAACGTCACAGCGCCGGACCCCCCCTCCTCCCTGGGGAGAGTCGCGGCGGCGCACAGCAAGCCCCTGCGAAGGTCACAGCACCTTGCGCCGCATTACTGGACACGGCAGCGTGGCAACCCTGGAGCAGGTAAGTATTTGAGCACTGGGGCGCCCCCCTCTCCGCCTGGGGCGCTCCGGTGCCCAGCACTGGCCCTGCCGGGGAAGCTGAGGAGACGGAGCCCGCTGTGACATTATGCTGGGGGAGCTGTCAATGACCGTCCAACAGTGTCTCCAGCGCTATTTCATTGCCTGCCTCATAGAACCCTCCTGCTCCAGGCTGCCTGTGCCGACTTCAAGCCAGCAGAGAGACCTCTGCAGGAGCAGATAAGTACAATAACTACACCAATACACCTGCACCAAGTTTGCCTGTGTACACCTACCCCCCTGCAGCCTAGAACCCTAACCATATGTGGCACCCCACAAGCTGGGGCACTACAAGTGCCAGCAGCATAAAGTAATGGAAACACTGTAAAGGCCTGCAGGCATAAAGTAGCTGTGGCACTACAGGTGCCAGCATGACTGTATTAAAAAGTACTACTTGAGTTGCACAGAACTGAGCTTATATAGCTTGCAGCACAAGAGGGGTTAACAGCTCAGCTCACAGCAAGGCAGGTCAGTTTGCAAAAATAACATTTTTTACAGAACTGACAAGTTTGCAGAAAAAAGTGGGAAATCCCGGATGGAATCTCTCCCTGGGAGTCTGAGACAGCAGAATGAGAAGTGTGTGGTGTTGACTGGTGAATGTTGAAGCTGGCAGAACCCTGAAGGCTGGGGAAAGCAGCCTGACTCATACTTGCCTACTTTTAAAAACTAGTTTCAGGGAGATTATATTTGGTAGTAGAATTTTGCAAAGCGCCCAATTGAGGAGGCGTGTAATGCTCCTCCCACAGGGCGTGTCTAGTTCCATATATGGAAAGATTGTGAAAAGAGATTGTGAACGTGGTACCTAGAAGCGTGGGTGTGTACGGAGAGGAATCTTTTGAAATTACTTATATCCAAATATAGATGAGCCCCAAAGCAGTTAGTAAGAGATACTATACTTGGTAAAGTGCTGGGAAATGGTGCTGATGATTCAATGTAACTGTATCTGTCTCTCATTCCTTTTTTCTTAACAAATGTATCAGTGTAATGTGGGCTAGGTGAAATGAGGGAGATTGCTAGACTAATGAGGGAGAGAGGGAGATTACTGCTATTTCAGGGAGTCTCCTGCAGAATGCAGGAGGGTAGGCAGCTATGGCCTGACTTGGGTAAAGATGAAGCAGCATGCCCTGAAGTGTATGGGGGGCACAGACTGGTAGCATGCAGAGAGCGCTGGTCAGTGAGGACAGCCTGTCAGCCCCATCAGCAAGTGTGCAGCTGCAAGGGTCAGAGAGAGTGGGCCTGAGTCCCTGGAGCTGAGGCATCGGGAACAGCCCTGTGCAGAGAGAGAAAGAACCCAGTGGGAGTACCAGCAGCAGCAGAAGGCCAACAGAGGTCCTGGCAAGTATCCTGCATCTGAAGTGTTATTCATTTAAAGTACCCTGCAACTGAAGTATCTTGCATTTAAAGTATCCTACATCTGAAGTATCTTGAATTTGAAGTATCTTGCATTGTAACTATTCTGCATATGCAACGTCAGCACCTGACTATTCTGCATTATTAGTGACAGGGTGCATAAGCCTTCCATATTCTAAACATTGCTACAACAAGCGACCATGTGTTTTATCAGTGTATATCCAGCATACAGTCAAGTTTCCCAATAAAGTATTTACAGTCACTGTCAGCCTAGCAGTGACAGGATCCAGTGGCAGTGACAGGATCCAGTGGCAGTGAGAGGATCCAGTGGCAGTGAGAGGATCCAGTGGCAGTGGTGAGCTCTGGCCATATCATACTTGTGACCATTCTGGACACTCATGAGACATCTATTTAACAAGTGTGCTAAATATTAATGACTTACTGCACTACGTCCAAAGTCACTTCTCTAAACTTTTGAGGAATACACTCCATTATTACACAAAGGGTTTTATATACATGCATGCATATCCCAAACGTCAGGACCACGTGACTATTCAACTGGGATTTGAGCATTTAAGTTACACTAAACGGTACAGTTATAAAGGAGACTGTTGACATTTACCTACAGTATGTTGCACTGCGAATTGTGGATATGTGCATGTGATGTATGTTCTGAATTATGTTACTTTAAAACAAATAAGTCTCAGATATATATGTCTGCTATGGTAGATAGTGAACCGTTGAAGTGAATATAGAAATGTATTGCATTTATTGTGATAACCCATTGCAATTATAGGAGACTACCCACGGGCAGTGTCCCTCTGGGTTTCTCCCTTTTCACCCGACCTCTTACACAAAATAAATGATCTCAAAGTGAGGCCTTAAAAGGACAACACTCGCGTGAGCCGGTATTCCTTCTACTAACTCTCCAAGGAAAAAGAAGAACCTGTGCGTTGGGACGATTAACACCAGCGACCTCGGTGAGTGCATTACATCTCACCCACTGAGCCGGGTGTTACATTTGGCGTCACTAAGAACAGGATTGGAGCCCAAAGTAAAGGGAATACAAATTCAAGAAAATGTCTAGAGAACAAAGCCCCTCATCAGGGCCATCAAATGGCATAGAACAGCCACCACCCACAAAAGCACAGCTCAATCCAATCACTATGCCCTACTACTTTGGAGCCCCAGGGCTTCCAACTTATAATGGGTATGCCTGTAGCAGAGATAGCAGCACCCTAATCAACTTCAAGAACAAATTGAACTCCATGTTCCAAATGTATGCCCTGAGTGAACAACAACAAATGGAAGTACTGATTTGCCAGCTGAAAGGGACGGCCCTCAGGGAAGTGAACTCATGGCCAATTGACCAAAAAAAAAGATGTGGAACAGGTATTCAAAAGATTGTCAGCCACATTTAAAACACAAACACTCCCAGAAATAAAAATAAAGTTTTATGCCAGGAAACAGCAGCCTGGCAAGACTCTCCGGGAATATGCACTAAGCCTACAGGAAGCCCTAAAGGTGATACAGGCTGTTGACAAAGAAGAAGTCAAGAATCCAGATGAAGCATTGATCACCCAATTCATTGAGGGAGCCTTAGGAGCGAGTGTCCGAACCCATCTACGACTACTAAGAAGACAAATGGTGGGCCAGCCATTTCTGAGTTTTAAAGAGGCTGCCATAAAGGTAATGGACACCAATGCAAATCAGGAGGAAGGGTTTCACGAAGGGTTTCACGAACACCCCCAGTCACAGGGAGCCATGGCACCGAGCCCGGAAACATCAATGAGCAATAAAGGCACGGTGATCCAAAGCAGCCAGTCTCCATCCACTGACTTACTACAGACATTTAAGGGGCAAATGGAGGAAATGATCGCAGGACTAGCAGAAATGCAACAAGAAAGGCAAAATATGTTCAGTCGACCAGCATGTGCCACGCCAAAATCCAGATGGAAATCAGAACGTAGAAGATCATCTAAACTCAAGTGCACTGAGGAGAGAGGCCGAGCATCGGGGAAGGCAAGAGCAAGGTCATTTTCGGAAGAATGGGGGCCTTGCTGTTGCAGGCAATACCCTATAAGTGAAGTTGAGTTTACCCCCATATTAGACATGAAGGGGGAAATTTACTAAAGGAAATTTGTAAAAAAATAGGTGTATTTCTATTCAGAAATACACTAATTTTTGACATTTACTATCCCGAAAATACAGCAATTCGTATTCGTATTGATGTGTTCCTTTAGTAAATTTCCCCCGAAAGCTCCAGTCTGCATAGGAAAAGTTTCAGGAAAGGTCATCTGGTTTCACGTACGACGTGGTTATGGATTCATAAGTCGTGAGGACACCGAACAAGATCTTTTTGTTCATTATACGGCCATCCAGAGAAACAACCCCAGAAAATACCATCGTAGTTTGGGGGAAAGACAAATTGTGGAATTTGATGTCGTCAATGGAGTAAAGGGTTTACGGGCAACAAACGTCACAGGTCCAGACGGTGCTCCAGTCAAAGGCAGCAGGTATGCAGCAAATCGCAAGTGTTATTGGAACTATGCACATACCAGAGGTTCTCCACGTGACTACCAGCAAAACTATCAATACAGTGTAGGGAGAAAGCACACAGAAGCAGAAAATGTAGCAGAGAGTGCCAATAAGAGATCATATGGACATAAACAGCAGTATCCTGATACCCAAAAGCAGAATGCATTACTGGAAATAACAGCTAATTTGGGGGAATCAAGTGGATATATGCAACAGAACCTGCAAGAAACTGTTGAAGAGCAACTTCCTCAAGAGTTCCAATCTCAAGGTAGACTTAGCATGGATGACACTAATTCCAATTCATCCCACCTTAATCAGGTCGATTTACAGGCCGCTGACCAAGAAGGAGACACTGAAGGAGTGACCCACAAGGTACCAGTGGAAGGGTTGGGACACCCTAAACCTGCTGACTCAGATTCAGTTACATTGGAGACTGGAGTCTCTCCACCGTCCAATAATGTAGCTAATACCGTGACATGGCTCTTCCCAGAATGGCACCGGCCTGACTGTGAGTATGACAGGATAAGCGGTGAGGATGCCACCTTACTGTTGCAGCAGGCATCAAGAAGACAAGGAAGGAGGCACAAAGGGATTTCTGCTCATTAGATGTTAACAATATTGTTTAAAAATGGTTGCCTCTAAGTAAGTCTGTAAAATAGTATTAAGTTAATATGTTGTTTTAGCTACTTTTATTAAAATTTCACTTCCATTTTGTTAGAAAAAGGACTTTTTGCATTAAGAGACTTTAGTACTGTCATTCCAAATGCTTGGGGACGAGCAATCTTTCAGCGGGGTTGAATGTGGCACCCCACAAGCTGGGGCACTACAAGTGCCAGCAGCATGAAAATATTTTGGCTGGGGATAGCAAAATTTATAGTTACGCCACTGGCGTTAATGATAAGTTTGAAAAAGTAAAAAAAAAATTTGACCGAATTCATGTTGACCTTTTGTCAATGTTGACCGAGTGCAAGTCCACCTTTTGGTGTAAATCTTTTGACTGTCGATCTAGACACTGTAGGCCTATCATCCAAATCTTATATCTCCTATATAATAGCCCAGACCTGTCACTCTGGGCCTTATTCTGGTCGGTGCGGCCGGATCCGATTATGCGGCCAGGACCGTGCGTGCGAAACCCCGCCTTCCATACGGATCGCCAACTCCGTCCGTACGCGGTAAGAAGCTGGCCGAACAGACCGCACGTGTATTTTACACGGAATACGCCTCCTCCATCTAAGGGAACCTCCCCCATCATTCGATGGTCGCAGACCATCGAATGCAGGACCGAGTGCTCCACCAGCTCCCGCAACCTCAGACCACACAGACATTTTTCCGTGCAAAAGCAGGGATCTGGGTGGGCAGCTGACATCCGGCGATGTCATATGTCCGCCCCCTACACGTGCGTCACGGCCGCATTACCATACGTACGCCCAGCGTTTGCATGGAAACGCCCATGAAATGCGGGGCGTATGCATATGGTAATGAGCACAAATAGCCCTTCACGCCCCTCTCCACCCCCTGTTCGGAGTGTTCACATATCATGCGGGATTTGGCCGTACGCCCCGCTCGCACATGCGCAGAGACGCCTTTGCACATGCGCAGACACAAAACATCGGCGGCCCGAACGCACGCGGATATATCCGCACCAACCAGAATAAGGGCCTCTGTGATTGTGTGTATAACGCTGGGCAGAGTCATAGAGTGATAGCTCAGGTCTAATAGCCTATCAGTGCAGCACTTGCCGATATCGCCCCTGCCCAATCTCTCCACCAGAGAACTCCACCAGCCCCGGCATCCGGACAGCATGTCCAACACCACAGAGATACACAGCAGAGCCATAGCAGCTACATTATAGGGTAGGCTTTGTATGCAGACTTGCTTCTTTCTTTTCTTTTTCACTTTCTGACATTCCCCAACCACGGCACCCTCGACCCCCCTTCCCCCATTCAGATCCCTTGCTCACTCCTCACACCGCCGCTCCCCCATCCGTGGCACCCTCAGCCCCCCTCCCGCATCCAGATCCCATGCTCACTTCTCGTGCACCCCTCCCCCATCTGCGGCATCCCTTCCTTCATCCAGATCCCCTGCTCACTCCTCAGACACCCATCCCCCATCAGCAGCATCCCCTCCCCCATCCAGATCCCCTGCTCACTCCTCACACACCCTTCCCCCGTTCACAGCACCCCCAAACCCCCTCCACCATCTAGATCCCTTTCTCACACCTCACACACCCCTCCACCATCAGCGGCATCCCCCACCTCCCCCATCCAGATCCCCTGCTCACACCTCACACACCCCTCCTCCAGGCGCAGTAGAGTGCGATCTATAATCTCCCTTAAACTACTTTTCAAAAGTAGACAAGTATGGTGTAAGCACACCCACACCCGCCCCTCCCACACCCACAGCAGCACCAGACACACTCCCTCACCTGCCACCCCCCAGCATCTGCCACTCCCCAACCCACGGTACTAATGCACCCCCACACCTGGACCTCCTAAACTTGCAGTACCCCCACACCCAGTGCCCCAAAACTGCACTCGCCCATCCCCCACCCACAGTACCCTTACACTCATCCCTCCACTTCCCACAGCACAACCGCCGCCACACCTCCGACACCCACAGCACATGGGGCACCCTCGCACATGTAACTCCACCACCCGCAGTATCCCATCACTTACATATCGGCTGCAGGGCTTGTTTGTCAGTTGTAATCATCACATACAAGTGCTGCGCATCAAGGACGTACACGTGCTGACATCATGCGGCTGTAGCTATGACTTACCTTTTTCTGTTTCTGACTATGTACTTTTTGGTACTTGTTTCCTAGCACGGCGCCCACTAAGTTATTTGCTTAGTGGGCTAATCTGCGTAGGGAAATCGCATCGCATGGGCCATTTTAGTGCCAAGCGATGCAATGCGATTTTTTCATGTAATTTTGGGTATACAATAATATGATTGTAAGTCATAAAAAGAGGTTTTACGCACCCCCCCACTATCCACGCCACCCCAAAGTGTGGCAAGCCCCATGACGGGCGGTGGAACGCGTGGCGAGTGCAGCAGAATACATGTAAAGTGATCCGCATTCCCTCGCCACTCTTCGGGCTCGGTGGCTCGCTACGCTCGCCACACTATATAAAATCAACTCCACGCCGGCGTGGATAGTGGGGGTATGAAAACGTCGGAGGACGCGTTCCACCACCCCTCACGGTGCTCACTGCGCTCGCCACAATTTGGGGTGGGGTGGATAGTGGGGGTGTGCATAAAACATCATTGTATCTCATAAAATGATAGCATTGTATAGCTAATGTAATGCCATCGCACACCCTATAAAATCGCATGCGATCGCATGCGATTTTGCGGGAGGTGCGATGCGATGTGATCCCCTGGGGCACACAGAGCAGTGAATAAATTACATTTAAAAATAGCATTGCATCGCATGCCACTAAAATGTCCCATGAGATGCAATGCGATTTCCCTACGTTTGCGTAAGTAGAAAATCTGGGCGCCGTTCTAGGAAACAAGAACCTACTTTTCTTTAATAATGTAATATATGTATTACTGCTGTGTTCCTGCAGTACACTTGACCGGTGTACCAAGGAGCTAAACAGTGTGCAGCTAATGCCAAACACTCACTGGAAGCTAAACAGGAAGTATCACCAGCCATGAGCAGCTGGTCAGAATCCCTAATAAAGTGTAACCAGCTAATGAGATATCCTGTGCAGGTGGGCTGCTGCACATAGAATCCAGTCCAAGTTGCTAAGCAACAGCTTCATAACAAAACCAGCAGCAGCACACCTGACATTACTCCCCCCCCCTTTGAAGGATGGCCTCTGGATAACAGGTGGTGAAGACGAACAAAACTAGACAATATTCCCGACAACAAACAAGACAAGTGATTGCGCTTATTTTTATTTTTTCTTGATTTTAGTGGTCTAAGCAGTTTAAGACCTAAGACCCCACACATTGTCTGAACTGATGGTTCCTTCTACCAAACCATTCTTATTGACTACCAAATCAGAATCCGAGTTGGAGTTGACATCTGAGGGAGATTAAAAGCTTTCTTCTTCATTGTAGATGGAATCCGAGAAAGAGAAAAATGAATTAATTGGCCATAGGCAGGATTCTTACCGGATTCCCTGGGTTTGGAACAAACTGATGGAGCAAAAGAACAATGAACAGATTGAGACTGGGAGTTCTCAGAAACCATGTTTTTGTGTCCCTGGCTTATGTTGGACACCACATCCTTAACTACTGAAACAGGGGCTGTAAAGGGCTCGAGAGGGACTACCCCAGAATCTCCAAATCTCTTAAGAACTGCATTATTGAAGGCTCCCAAGTCTTGAAGAAAAGGATCACAAGAGCGAATGAGTGGTTTTGCCCATTCCAAAGCCTCTCCTTTAAACGCCATGAGCAAGAATATAATTTGCTGCTCTGGATAGGGAATAAGTGAACCTAATGCAAGACACTTATGCATCAGATTAATGTATTGTTCTAGATCTCCTGTCTTCTTCTGATCTCCTGACGACGACTGTCGTCTATCCTCCACCCTGATCACTACTTCCCACGATAGGAGACCTGAAGATGGTCAGTGAAGGGGACAGAGATGAGACAGATGGATGGAGAGGCAGAGATAGGATATCGGGAGATGGTTAGTGAGGCGGACAGAGCTGAGACAGATGGATGGAGAGACAGAGACAGTAGACATGAAGATGGTCAGTTAGGGGCACAGAGATGATCCTGGGAAGGAAGCGACGGCGGGTAGGAGGTGGTGATGAGGCAAGCGACAGCCATGCTGCAGCCACGGCATGGCCATCATTAATGAGGACCTCCCTCGTCAGTACATGCAGAAGGCGGGAAAGGGTCATTAACGATGCTTTTACGATCTTGTTGAGTATGTATGGGGCTTTACACGGTACACAAATGTATAAATATTATATTTCTCTATATTAATGTTTTTCTGTATTTATTGCAGAATTTACAATGAACATGTTGTATTTACAATATTTGGTAGATATACAAGTTACATTACTGCAGTGATTAATCATATACAGCATAATAATAAAAGATACATAGTTTAAAAAAGATTTAAAATTTCAAAGGAATATCACAATATCAGCATTTATTATTTGCTCTTGTGTTCTGTACAGAATGAAATATCCTGTTCTAGGTATATAAATATCATCAGTGACTTTCTTCAAATCGTCTTGAACTAGTGTTCATTCTAGCACCCTGCACCTTTCAAAACCTGTTCAGCTCTTTTTTCCTGACTAGGGTTTTGCTCTCTGTTGTGGTGCTTCTAGAACAGTCTGGCCTGTTTCACAGCACTGATATAAAGACCACACTGTGCTAGAAGCTTTACAGCAGAGAGAGAGAGACCCCAAGAAGAAAAACTGAACTGTACTGGTTTTAAAAGTTGCAGGGTGCTAGAATGAACATTAGTCTTAATACGTCATGCTGATTTCTCATGCTGTTCTACGGGCCCAGATTAAAATATGTGCCCGATTCCGATGCTCACTAGGCTGTGTATATTCGCTTCCTAGCGAGAAGGTAACTGCAGGGCTGTATATCTGTATGGGCTTAATGGGCACTTGCCCAGGGGCCCCAGGTGTTTAAGGGCCCTATGCTGATAGCTGAGGATCCCGTTTTTCCAGGGATACCAGAATTTAGAAAATCGGCCCTGGGGAACTGGAGATATCCAACTTCAAAGCAGCAGTCCACAACCGACCTGTTAATTGCAATTCACAGTCATATTTCTCAGGTTCTCTCTGACTTACAGTTTTTCTGAGAGTGCATTCCAAAAGCTGGGACTCTCCCATTTCTATTGACACTAGCGGCTTGTCTCTATCATGCCCAGAACCAGAGATATTAGCCTTCCAGCAGCCGGTCCCTGCTCTAACTCCAAACATCTGGTGTACAGTTTTATATTTATGTCAATGGATTGCTCTGGCTCAGTCCTGATCTCTGATCCCACCACCTCCTGAAAGTTGGGACTCTAGGTTTTTATACTATTGAAGGCTAAGAAATCTATTTCCATGTAATGGAGATATCTGCAGTCAAACAAGCTGCCCTTCCACCGGAAAATGACGAATATTAAGCCGACTCCATTATCCAACCCTCCCCTGCGTATAAAACACCCCCTACATCTCTGGAAGTCATTTACAAGGGACCCCTCATTCAGCTCACTGCCCCCTTCCACACGTTAGTGTTCACCCTCCCAAAACCTGTGCAGTAAAGGAGTAATTAGCAGAAGTTGCTGCTCCAGGTCCTACATGTTGAATGGAAGATAGAGCACCTCCTGCCACCCGTGGGACATCAAAGCTGCTGCTGATAGCAGCACCCCCCACCCCTAGGTGGGGAGAATGGGTAAGGGCCCCAGTGCATTGCTTTGCCCAGGGGCCCACACTGCTGTTAAGACGGCCCTGGGTAACCACCGCCAAACACATGCCCACTCCCCTGCCCAAATCTCTGCACTATGTTATGAGCGGATGTGTACGTTTTTACATCCGCTCGCGTGCGCCCAGCTACTCACCATCAAATTATTTTCCCCGTTTGTTATGAAAAGTAAGCCAGGACTTACATTTCTTTTGTACCCTTTCCGACAATTTGGGGACAGGCGCAGATGTGCCGCTTGCTGTGTACGCAGGGGTACGTCTGTGTTTGCTGGGGTCCACCATTTTTTTTGGGCACACCCATGGAACTCTGGGCGTGTTATTATAGATATGTCTGGAGTCTCCATGGGGTGGGGGCATTGCCAACTGCCCTGGCCGCCTAGTTGTTCACCCAGCACTGTTCTTATAATTCTAATTGAATTGCATTGTATCTAAGCTTTTATTCTATTTCTTCAAAATATCCATTTGTCGTATGAACTGAAACTAGAATTTTACATCAGTTGAAAACATTGTAGGGCGGAGGTTCCAAAACCATTTCTGAATCACTGGAGTATCAGAATTTTTTTCATGGCACCGAGGCTAAAAGTTTCTTATTTAGAAATTTAGGAAAAAAATATATTCAATTAATATATTGAATTTCTGGTGAAGATTTTGCTTGTGTTTGTCAACGTGTTCTATAACTGACAGCCGCAAGAACTGGTTTGGCCTATTGCACTGACCATAAATAATGTAATATGGTCACGGACAACCAGTAACCTCAAGGGGCCCCAGGGTGCCATGGTACACAGTTTGGGAACCACTTCTCTTGTGGAAGAAGGGATTTGGCTCTCAACACAAATATCAGGCCTTTGTCCTGCTCCTCCTTTCAGCTTTTCACTGGTCACCACTATTAACACTTTGATTGTGGAAGGTTAAGCAGTGAGACGATAATCACCTGGGTGCATGTCTACTTGATGTACTTGCCCTTCTAGCCAATGTATATGCTGATTACGGGAGACAATGTCAAGGCAGTGTGACCTATTGGTCAAGCCAAACCTGGGTGTTAAAATGAAAGCCCCTTTAGCGTTGGATATGCTCAGAAACATACAATATGAGACCAAAGCTCTAATTCCAAACCAGCTCCACAATGTTACCATTACTTTACTGTGATATACCTATTTTAGTAATCAGGATCAAGCTCCTTTTCTGGTACCAGTTCTTATTTGGATGACAGTGACCCCTATGAGGTGGATCTAGATATGGCAATTTATTGGAAATGCTAACCAAGCTGGGAACCGATACAGTCTGTGGCCTTGGTTAAAGGCTATTAATCAAAAGCTCTCTTCAAAAAGGAGTGGTAAATAATATATTACTATAATATGTTACTAACACCTATTGCTATTGTTCTATACTCACTCTCCTCCCCCCATATATCAGGGCCGTTTCTACAGGCGGACAAGCCGTGCAGCAGCCCGGGGCGCCGCACGGCTTGTCCACCTCTTTTAAACAGCCGGGGCGCCCGGCCGGCAGCTGAGCTCACCCCAATGCCGCCCGCCCGCCGCCGCCTCCGAGTTCCTCCTCCTCTCCCTGTCCGCAACGAACAGAGCAGGCACAGCGTGAGTGATTTCCGAAGGGAGGGGAGCGCATAACGCGACGCTCTCCTTCCCCTCGCTCACTGTGTCATTAGGCTGTCAGCCAATCATAGGAGCTCGCGGGCTGGCAGCCAATCAGGAGCCAGCCCGCGAGATATGAATGGCTGACGGCTCAGGGACACAGTGAAAGCAACAGCACCAGCGGGCAGCGGCGGGGAACTGCAGGGGGAGACCCAGAGAGACAGTAAGTTGTGCTGCTGGCACTTTGGGGGCATGTGTGGCACTGTGGGGGCATATATGTGGCACTGTAGGGGCATATGTGTGTGTCACTGTGGGGGCATATGTGTGGCACTGGAGACACATCTGTGGCACAATGGGCATATTTGGCACTGTGGGGGCATATATATGTGGCACTGTGGGGGCATATGTGTGGCACTGTGGGGGCATATGTGTGGCACTGGGGACACATCTGTGGCACTATGGGCATATTTGGCACTGTGGGGGCATATATATGTGGCACTGTATGGGCATATGTGTGGCACTGTGGGGGCATATCTGGCACTGTGGGGGCATATATATGTGGCACTGTATGGGCATATGTGTGGCACTGTGGCGGCATATCTGGCACTGTATGGGCATATGTGTGGCACTGTGGGGGCATATATGTGTGACACTGTGGGGGCATATGTGTGTCACTGCGGGGGCATATGTGTGTCACTGCGGGGGCATATGTGTGTCACTGTGGGGGCATATGTGTGGCACTAGGGGCATATTTGGCACTGGGGGCATATATATGTGGCACTATGGGGGCGTATCTGGCACTGTATGGGCATATGTGTGGCACTGTGGGGGCATATATGCCACTGTGGGGGCATATTAGTAAACGGCATGAGTTGTGCGGCAGCGGCGTGTGGGGCATAATGTGTAATAGGCATTACGGTGTGGGGAGTATTGTGTAATTGCCATCACAGTGTAGGGTGTAACGGGCATCATAATGTGTAATTGTCATCATGGTGTGCGGCGTAATGTGTAATTGTCATCACGGTGTGCGGCGTAATGTGTAATTGTCATCACGGTGTGTGGCGTAATGTGTAATTGTCATCACGGTGTGCGGCGTAATGTGTAATTGTCATCACAGTGTGCGGCGTAATGTGTAATTGTCATCACAGTGTGCGGCGTAATGTGTAAATGTCATCACAGTGTGCGGCGTAATGTGTAATTGTCATCACAGTGTGCGGCGTAATGTGTAATTGTCATCACAGTGTGCGGCGTAATGTGTAATTGTCATCACAGTGTGCGGCGTAATGTGTAATTGTCATCACGGTGTGCAACGTAATGTGTAATTGTCATCACGGTGTGCGACAATGTGTAATTGTCATCACGGTGTGCGGCGTCATGTGTAATTGGAATCACGGATAAATAGTGTATAATGATTCAAGTAGCCTGTCTTTGTTAAGCCTTGATCTGTGAGGCGTACTAGGTCACTGTGTGGGCCTTTATATTTTTATGTCACTGTGTGGCCTTCACACAGTGACATCACAGTACAATGACAATTCCTGCGGTAACCAATATCTGGACCTGCAGGTTGCAAAGGTGAGATGTAAGGTAATTGTTTTCCTGCTAGACCACGCCCTTATATTAAGCCACACCCCCTTTTAAAATAAACCACGCCCCCTATCCATATGTTCCATATGTCTGCCTTTCAATAAGCCCTTTTATTGTTATTTATTTATGATTAATTTATGCAGTTTTATTGATTTGATTCATTTTATGCTCTATTTTAGCACCGTGTTTCTCTCTATTTCTATGTATTTTAGTAATGAAACATTTAAGACACAGAACATTGGGCCTTATTCTAGTTAACTCTTAGAGGCAAATTCCTTCTCAGATGGTGCACTGCAGGGGGGCAGATGTAACAGGTGCAGATAGAATTAGATTTGGGTGAGTTAATTTGTTTCTGTGCAGGGTAAATACTGGCTGCTTTATTTTTACACTGCAATATAGATCTCACTTTGAAGAATAACCCCACCCAAATCTAAGTCTCACTGCACATGTTATATCTGCCCCACCTGCAGTGCACATGGTTTTGTCCATCTGAGAAGGAATTTGCCTCTGAGTGAACTAGAATAAGGCCCTTTGTGCTGGATGAAAGAAAAAATTATAACTGGATGCAGCGATCTTGAAAAAAAATCTTTACATTAAAATGAATGGATTAGAGCTCTAGTTTCATCTCAGACCATCTTAGAGTCAGAGGTGGACTTGGTCTAGGACAGTACATCTGCCTGCGGGGAATCCTCAGTGAAAGCTCTCTCAAATATAGATTGGAACGATGTCCAGAATCTCTCCTTGAAGTCTCGACCAACGAAGACATAGAGAACAGGATTAACACAGCTGTTAATAAATGCCAGGCTAGAGGTAAGTGGTATTCCAACACGTAGCACATTTTTGAGAGCTTGACTATCGCTATAATCTAAAGACCATTCAAGGAAGGAGAAGACATGATAAGGGAACCAGCAGACAAAGAATGAAATGATGACAGCTACGATAATTTTGAATGGCCTGGTAGACCTGGCAATGCGATTTCTTTGGATACGCCACATAATTATCGTGTAACATGAGACAATGATGAAAAAAGGAATAACAAAACCTATGATGAATCTATATATTACGGTGTCCCTATGTCTTGATATTAGCAAGTCCTCATCATCTGCAAAGTTGTTATAGCAAGACAATTTTCCTTTTTTATTACGAGTATCTCTAAATATTAAGTAAGGTAAACTGAAAATAAAAGCCAAGATCCATACAACAAGCACAATAATGGAAGCCAGTCTTGGAGTTCGATGGTTCTGACACCAAACAGGAAAAATGACAGAAATACAGCGATCTATACTGATAACGGTGAGCAAGAAGACACTGGCAAATAGATTGAGTAAGGTCACTGCGCTATTTAACTTGCAAATGACTTTTCCAAATGGCCAACGAAAACCAAGGGCAATGTAAGCAACGCTCAAGGGGAGAAAAAATGTGAAGATGAAATCCGCTATCGCCAGATTGAGGAACCACACGACGTTGACCGTCTTCTTCATTCGAAAGACACTGAACCAGATGACCAGGCCATTTCCTGTTGTACCCAGTAGGAAAGCCACAGAGTAGATTACCATGGAGAAAACATGAACAGTGCCTCCCACATTTTCCATCTGCACTGAGGGATCCTCGTAATCTTTTAATGTAGTTTCATAAGTGTTATCAGAGACAACTTCACCGATGTTCCCCAAACTTTTGGTGATTTTTGGTGTCATGTACGCATTTGTAGTGTTGCCCATTCTTTTGATGGTGAAGGAAGAAGTAATTCTGCAGAGATAATTCAGCAAAAGTCTGAGATTAAATGTTATGTCAGTAAACACTGTAAAATGATCAGTTTCAGGGGCGGATTGGCCATTAAAATGACCGGGAAGTTTCCCGGGAGGCCGATTGCTTTGAGGCCGAATTGTGGCCGGGACCCTCATTACACTTGGCAGACGGCAGCCCCCTAACCGATGTGCCCAGGCGGCCCCGCCTCCTCTGACTGCATAGAGCAGGGGTGGCCAACCTGCGTCTCTCTGCTTAATGAGCCGCAGGTTGTCCACCCCATCTCTATCCAATCAGAAGAGGCGGGCCGCCCGGCTCTATGAAGCCTCCCCCTCATCGCAGAAGCTGTGGACACACTCAGGAGCAGGGCCGGCGGCTTTGCATCCACGATGATGTGTGGTGTAGTGTGCCCGTTATACTGCTCTCATGGCAGGCAGCATAATCTGTGTGGCTCCCCTTTCCTCCTCCCTGCTGCTCCTGTCAGAATAGATGACAGGCAGCAGCGCAGCCCTCCGCGCTCTCTCCCTCCCCACTGGACCTGAAATCCCGGCAAACTACTGCACGCGGGGACACCGCTAAGCTGCCACTGTTCCTATACCCCCACACACCCTGAGAAGACATATGGGTGTCACATCCAGAGACCAGGGAAGAACTTCCAGAATTGCGGTGAGGCACACTATTACTCACAGGACAGGTCAAGCATAAAGATCACTGCTTAGCTGAAGTTTTATGAACAGTGGAATGTACTTTTTGCCCAACTGTTGAGCAGAGTTTGTATCTCTCTCTGGGCGGGATGTTGTAACATCCGCGGCCCCCTTCGCCGGACATCGCATTTTTAATAACGGCATATGCTATAACATATGCCGTTATTCATGCAAGGGACAGCTCTTGCGGTAAGAGCTGTCCCTTGCGATGCGGTGCCGGCACTGGACTTCCGGGTCTGTGACCCGGGAGTCCATCTGCGCATGCGCAGACCCCGGCGCCGGCCGCAGGGCACGCTGGGAGGGATCCGTGACGGATCCCTCAAACAGCGCTGCGGTAAGAAGCCCATAGGCTTCTGCAGGGATTCGCCAGCTTTAGCTGGCGATTCCCTCCGCAGCGCTGACACTGCGGAGGCGCCATATAGCATATAGAGATGCGGTAGAAACCCCGAAAACGGGGTTTTTACCGCATTTCTGCTATATAGCATCCCGCCCTCTCTCTCTCTCTCTCTCTCTCTCTTCCTTTTGTCTCTGATTATTAGAACACACATTTCAAATATTTAGCTCCCTTCTATTAGTTCTATATGTTATGCTGAATTAGTAAATCACATTACTGATTTTTTGTTTTTTACTGTTCTAGCAGGGCACATTTTTACCCTTTAAACATCAGTCAGGATGTGGCGCCCTGCTAAAACAGCCTAGCATGAACACGATGTAGTGTGTACAGGGTAGCGGCAGTAGTGTAGTGTGTTTGGGAAGCGAAGTGCAGAGTAGCAGCGATAGGGGGTTATTCAGACCTGATCGCTGGGTGAATTCACAAGCCGATCGAGTACTGAATGACTACGCATGCGTACGGATCATAGTGCGCATGTGCAAGGTCAAACAAGAAAAACTGATTACTTTTTCGCAATCCCTTCACAACTTGACTGACAGAAAGCCGGTGTTTGTTAGTGGTAACCAGACGTTTTCTGTGAGTTTCAGATGGATTGCGATCAGGGATTCATTCAGACTTGCACCGGGCAGGCCTTTACACTGGCGGGGCGGCGGCTATCTGATCACAGCAGCGATCAGTTCTAAATTAGTTCCATAATGTAGTTTTTGTAGGGTGCTGGACGCGGTCCCGATAGTCGGGATCCCAAAAGGCATTTACCCGACGTCGGGATCCCGACTGTCAAAATGCCGACATATAGGTGCCCGACGGCTACCCGCTATTTTCCCTTGTGGGGGTCCATGACCCCCATAGAGGGAGAAAAGAATAGGTGGCGAGCGTAGCGAGCCATTGTGCCCGCAGTGTGGTGAGTGCAGCAAGCCCGCAAGGGGCTTTGTTGCACTCACCGTGCTGTCTGAGTCCTATACCACACCCGTTTTTGTGTGGGGAGGGCGCCAATTTTATAGTTTGCAGGAGGGCACCAAATACCCTAGCACCGGCCCTGGGTACACTGATCGGCTGCTTAACAGGCTGGCCGCGGTCTGCGGAGCACCTCCCCCGTCTCCATATTTGGAGGACGCCTGGCTCCCAGCGTGCAGTCAACTACTCAGTAAGTTACCCGGGGAAGGTACGGTGGCCTTGTTTGGGGGCAACCAGGGACTGTGTTGGGGGGGGGGGGGGGGATTTTAAACATCTATGTAGCGGCAGGAAAGCTGAATCGGAGGGTGGGATGCATATCTATGTAGCTGCACTATGTTGTGTTGGTGGAGGCAGTGGATGAATGTATATGAGAGAGACAGTGTATGTATGGATATATGTATGCATGCATGCATGTATGAAGGAGGCAGTGTATGGATGGTTATATGTATGTATGCATGCATGGATGGATGAGTGGTGGGTTAAGTACTTAATGTATGACGATGGTAGCGTATAAATGTATGTATGTATGATGGTGGCGGTGTATAAATGTATTTATGTATGAGGGAGGAGGTGTATAAATGTATTTATGTATGAGGGAGGAGGTGTATAAATGCATGTATGAGGGTGCTGTAAATGTATGCATGTATGGTCGTGATGGTGTATAAATGTATGTATGAGGGTGACGCTGTATAAATGTATGCATGTACAGTATGATGGTGGTGGTGGTGTATAAATGTATGAATGTATGAGGGTGGCGTTAATGTATGCATGTATAATGGTGGCAGTGTATAAATGTATGTATGAGGGTGGCGGTGTATAAATGTATGCATGTATAATAGTGGCGGTGTATGAGGGTGGCGGTGTATCAATGTATGCATATATGATGGTGGCGGTGTATGAGGGTGGCGGTGTATAAATGTTTGCATGTATGAGGGTGGCGGGGTATAAATGTTTGCATGTATGAGGGTGGCGGGGTATAAATGTATGCATGTATGAGGGTGGCGGCGTATAAATGTATGCATGTACACATATAAATGTATGAGGGTGGTGGTGTATACATGTACTGTATGTATGATGGTGGCGGTGTATAAATGTATGTATGAGGGTGGCGGTGTATAAATGTATGTATGAGGATGGCGTATAAATGTATGTATGCATGTATGAGGGTGGTGGTGTATGTATGTATGCATGTATGAGGGTGGTGGTGTATGTATGTATGCATGTATGAGGGTGGTGGTGTATGTATGTATGCATGTATGAGGGTGGTGGTGTATAAATGTATGCATGTATGAGGGTGGTGGTGTATAAATGTATGCATGTATGAGGGTGGTGGTGTATAAATGTATGCATGTATGAGGGTGGTGGTGTATAAATGTATGCATGTATGAGGGTGGTGGTGTATAAATGTATGCATGTATGTATGAGGGTGGTGGTGTATAAATGTATGCATGTATGAGGGTGGTGGTGTATAAATGTATGCATGTATGAGGGTGGTGGTGTATGCATGTATGAGGGTGGTGGTGTATGTATGTATGTATGCATGTATGAGGGTGGTGGTGTATGTATGTATGCATGTATGAGGGTGGTGGTGTATGTATGCATGTATGAGGGTGGTGGTGTATGTATGTATGCATGTATGAGGGTGGTGGTGTATGTATGTATGCATGTATGAGGGTGGTGGTGTATGTATGTATGCATGTATGAGGGTGGTGGTGTATGTATGTATGCATGTATGAGGGTGGTGGTGTATGTATGTATGCATGTATGAGGGTGGTGGTGTATGTATGTATGCATGTATGAGGGTGGTGGTGTATGTATGTATGCATGTATGAGGGTGGTGGTGTATGTATGTATGCATGTATGAGGGTGGTGGTGTATGTATGTATGCATGTATGAGGGTGGTGGTGTATGTATGTATGCATGTATGAGGGTGGTGGTGTATGTATGTATGCATGTATGAGGGTGGTGGTGTATGTATGTATGCATGTATGAGGGTGGTGGTGTATGTATGTATGCATGTATGAGGGTGGTGGTGTATGTATGTATGCATGTATGAGGGTGGTGGTGTATGTATGTATGCATGTATGAGGGTGGTGGTGTATGTATGTATGCATGTATGAGGGTGGTGGTGTATGTATGTATGAGGGTGGTGGTGTATGTATGTATGCATGTATGAGGGTGGTGGTGTATGTATGTATGCATGTATGAGGGTGGTGGTGTATGTATGTATGCATGTATGAGGGTGGTGGTGTATGTATGTATGTATGCATGTATGAGGGTGGTGGTGTATGTATGTATGCATGTATGAGGGTGGTGGTGTATGTATGTATGCATGTATGAGGGTGGTGGTGTATGTATGTATGCATGTATGAGGGTGGTGGTGTATGTATGTATGCATGTATGAGGGTGGTGGTGTATGTATGTATGCATGTATGAGGGTGGTGGTGTATAAATGTATGCATGTATGAGGGTGGTGGTGTATAAATGTATGCATGTATGAGGGTGGTGAGTATAAATGTACAGTATGTATGAGGGTGGTGGCGTATAAATGTATGGATCCGCATGATGTTGGCTCTTAGGCGTCCCTAAGCATATTTCTCTGTGTCTGACTTGTTCTGCCATGTGTGCTGTATAATTCCACTGGCGTCGCCATGTGTGCCGTATCAGTCCAGGGGAGCTGGCTTTTTTTTTTTTTTTATTAAAAGAAAAAATATGTATATATTTTTTTTGCTACTGCAAGGGTGCTGTTAAGTGTGCCAAATCAGTCAAGGGGTGCTGCCATGTATGCTGTATAGTTCCAGACACTATTGATGCTTTAGTCTTGCCTATCACCGATGTCTCTAATGCCGCCTACTGTTATGCTGGCTCCAGCTATTATTTATTTGTTACCGCCTACATGAGGCCACTTCCAGGAAATTTCCAGGGCCACTTTTAGTCCCCAATCCGCCCCTGATCAGTTTTCTAAATAAAAGTTACACAACAGTTCTACTTTCAGCATAGATTCATCATAACGATCTCTAGACATTTCAGAAGGTAGTCGTTTAGAAATGTATATGTAACAATGATTGAAGTCTTCTCTATCACGACTATTGTTTAGCCTAAGATTCCCTATACATTGTGGTCCCGATTCAGACTTTTTTGCTAGGCAGCATATACTCACAATAAAAATTTTATATTTATATCCTGTATATAATCGCAGCCTAGCTAACAAATCAGCGCTGAGTGCCAGCCCCCCACGCCACCTGCATCATCTCTGTAACATGCAATTGGGAAGGGCACGATAACACCTCCCCTCGCATGTGGACAAAGACAATGATCACCGACTATCGAAGGATTTTTCTACCCTCCGGAAATAAAAGTCAGTAAAAAGTGACTTTTATTTCAGCCGGAGGTGGCCGAAAAGGAGGAGGGTGCTGTGACATCAGCTGCCCACCCCACCTGCGTTCCAACGTTTTTATGGGGACACCCATAAAATTCAGAGTGTTCCCCTGCTCCTGCCCCGTGTCCATCCCCGCCCACCCGTCCTGGGGCAAACAGCCCTGCGAGTGTTAAACTCAGTGATGCCATCCACTCCTGGTGTTTGCACATGCGCACAAATGCCCAAGGGCATGCGCAAACCCCCCACAATAGGACAAGGCAGTAGCGCACGCAGGGGGGTTTCTGAGTACCCAGAAACCCCTCCAGGAGTCTAAGGGCCCTCAGCTGAAAGCTGAGGGTCCCCTCTTTTCATGGGTACAAGAATTGTAAAAATCGGCCCTTGGGAACCGGAGATATCTGACTTCAAATCAGTGGTCCCCATCCAAGCCTATTAATTGCTCTTTCCAGTCAGATATTTCAGGTTTTGTCTGGCTTAGAGTTTTCTGAGGGTATATTCCAAAAGCTGTGACTCTCCCCCTTTGATGGACACTAGTGGCTTGTCTCTACTGTGACCACAACCAGAGATATCAGCCTTCCAGCAACTGGTTACTGCTCCAGCTCCACACACCTGGTATGTAGTTCTATATTCTCATTGGCAGATTGCTCTGCCTCCTGAACTCTGATTCCCCAGTACCATTTGGTAGGTGAAATTCTCTGGTTTTTAATTCCATTAAAATCTAAGAAATCTATTTCCGGGAACTGGAGATATCTGCTGTCAAGCAAGCTGTCCTCCCACCAGAAAATTATGAATAATGACCCCACTCCACTATATACGCCTCCTCTGCATATTAAACATCCTCTGCCACCCTGGAAGTTATGCATCAGGGCCCCTTCATTCAGCTCAATGCCCCCTTCTCCCACTCCATCTCCCACTATCTGTGCAGTAAAGGGGTAATTAATGGAAATTACTGATCCAGGCCCTACATGCAGAGCGGTTGATAGAATAACCCCTACCACCCGCAGGACATCAAAGCTTCCCCCACCCCTACCGCTGAAGGATCGGTAGGGGCCCCAATACATTGCTATGCCCAGAGGTCTACACTGATGTTGACGCCCCTGTATGTATGTATGTATGTATGTATGTATGTATGTATATATATATATATATATATATATATATATATATATTTTTTTTTTTATTATTATTATTATTTATAAACATTTGGTCTATCTATAATACTTCAACTGACGTGGCATATACTGGGTCACCTAAGTGTCCATTTCCGTGCTTTGCTGCACCCCTCTGGAAACCCCCTTCTGAAAATCCTGCGTTTGCCACTGCAAGGGGCCGAATTCAGACCCGACCGAATGGGTTTGAATCGGTCCCATTGTTGGCATCCTACTGTGACATTAATAGGGAGATGTGGGCCACACTCGGGTGTAGATATCATTTTGCTTCCCGAACTTTGAGGGAAGAGCTTGTGACTCAGCAAAAGAATATTGCTAAATTCTCTTCAAAATATTTTTACCAGAGTCAACCCCATCGTCCCCACTGATGTGTGTGTGGCCAGACAGTCGCTTACCGGGTCCATATCAAGAAGTAAAGTAGTAGCCATGTCCTGGAAAGAGAAATCTGTTACATTTTCAAATATATTTATTTTGAGTGTTGCGTATTTAGTGGATATCTAACCACAATCACATTTCAAATGTAAATGAAGGAAGTAACACATTTCTATCTAATGCGCATCTGCTGGAAGCTACCTGTGGATGGCACAACCAATGAGGTGTCCGCTCCCCACTATATATAAAACTCTAAATTAAGTAAATAGGTCTTCAACCGTAAAGACCACACGTCCCTTTAAAATGTCACATTAAAAATGTGCATTGAGAAAATAAATTCCCTTATTAACTATGGATTTATGATCATCAACATGGTTTTCCCACTATAATTTATTATTCCATGTGTGGACGTACCACCACAGTAGTAGTGTTCCTATGGAGAAATCACTGGTAGTACAATATGTAAAGCATAAGATCACAGTACAACTTCCTCCTACTTTAGAAGCAACTCTGAATAAATTTAGAGATTTCCACTTTCCACCAAAAATACTGCTCTGTTAATTCTGAATTGGGCCCTAAAATTATGAAAAAAAATTAAGGGGAGAATGGAATAGAATACAACATTTTTCCATATTTAAAACTTTTAGAAGCTTTAATTATTTTTCTAAACTGTACTAAAAAACCTGACTGCTATGCTCTAGTGCAGGACTGGCCAAACCGGTCCTTAAGATCTACCAACGGTCCACGTTTTTTCAAATCACCTAGCTGTAGTCATTACTAACTGTCACATTTTCAAACATTCTGCATTCATTCCAACTATAGATCAACAGGCTGCCTGAGACACAGGAACTGTTGGTAGATCTTGAGGACAGGCATGGACATGGATGGTGAGAGTGAAAATATACTAAAACATGATTCATCAAAAAAGATCATATTGTCAAAAATGTTTAATGCTGTAGAGGCGTAACTCTTGGAGGCAATGGAGTCATCTGCCGCCGGGCTCCTGCTCCCAAGGGGGCACCTCTACTCCCCTGCAAGTTTGAATCAGTCAATTGAAAGCCATTGATATAGCTTCCTGGGCTGACTCCCACTCCTACCAGGACCATAGACATCACACATCTTTATTTTAAACATAACATCCATACACACACATGCATACATATATTTATATAAGGTTGGCCAGGGCCGGATTATAATGGGGGCACAAGGGGTCAGTGCCCCTGGGCCCCCCTTTTAGCTAGGAAACCCTTGTGGTTGGCATGTATTTTTAATAACAATTATTATTATTTTTTTAGCTAAAGCTTTTGTGAATGGGAGTGGGATAGTGCTGCAGCTTCACCTATCTGCCAATGTGACAATTATTAATGGTGCTGAGCATTGGGAGCCAAGTGTGCAGTGCATTACTGGGAGTTGACTAAGTCCCATGACACTTTGCACCAGAGGGCAGAGACTGAGACGTTTGTGCTGAGCTCTGATTGGTGGAGCTCATTACTTGCTTCTCAGGCCCATGGATAACAGCAGCAGCCTAGTCATGGGAGGGTTTTTAATCAGAGGCAGCACTGGGACTGTGAGGTCTCCTACAGAGTAAGGTGCAGAGGGACAAACACAGGCTTTTCATGTGGTATGAATGTATGTATGTATGTATGTATGTATGTATGTATGTATGTATGTGTGTGTGTGTGTGTGTGTGTATGTATATATATATATATATATATATATATATATATATATATCCCCTGAAGTTACCCATTGACCAAGTTTATACTGCCTTTACTCTGTGTTTTGACAGTGTAATATTCCCCCATGCAGTTTGCGGCCAGTAATGACAAATGCAAGGGGGCCCCCCTGTCTAAAGTGCTCCGGGACCCCTGAAGGCTTAATCTGGCACTGAGGTTGGGTGTGTGTGTGTGTGTAGGAGGGTAGGGGGGGGGGGGGCAATATTTATCTTGCTTCCGGGCAATTGGGATGAACTTACGCCACTGGCTGTTCATATAAAGTGGGTGTACTCATATTCTGTGATTGTCAATAAGGACAATATCCAACAGTTTGAAGAACTTGGAAATGTAGTTCTCTGATCCTTGTAGCTATATATTTGAAAAAGCAGAAAGAAATCATTTTTAATGGAATACTTTTTTGAACAAGGTAGTTCTATCTATCTATCTATCTATTTATCTATCTATCTATCTATCTGTAATGATGTGCCCTGGTGCTGGGACACCAGCAGCAGCAGGGATGGGGAGAGATAGGGCTGTGTCCCCTACGGGACACAGCTTCCCCTGGGGCAGGGATCAGCTGTCTGACCCCTGTGCCAACAGTGTGGGCAGTGGCAGAGAGGGACAGCGTTGGGATCAAGGCACCGATCCCAGCGCTGCCAATGCGGCAGAGATCGGCTGGTGGCTATTTGAAGTTGGCGCCATTGTGGCCGCCAATAGAAAACGCCGCCCCCTGCGTTTGAATCCTGGCGCCCTTCGGGAGCCAATCACGGTTCCCGAATCGGCAGCCAATAGAAACCGGCCGCGGCGAGCCAATCAGCGCTGGGAGGTGAAGGAGGAGGAGGGACCCATGCCTGCGGAGCGCAGGAGCGCCACCGCTGAAGAGGAAAGACGCCGCTGGAAGAAGAGGACGACGGCGGCGAGGAGACAAGTTCCGGCGGAGGAGGCCAGAAGACGCCGGGATCAAGAAAGAAGATCTCCGGCGCCTTCTGCAGGAAGAGGAGAAGCGGCGCCGCCGCTGGCCAGGACAGGCCAGCGGCAGAAGAAAGAAGATGGCGGCCGCCCACGGAGAAGCCAGCGGGGGGTGGGAAGCATCAGAGCTGAGGGCTACCTACCCCTACCCTAGACCACCGGGTGTCGGGCATTAGGCCTGCGGGTACTTTCAGTCGGGCCATCTTGGCCCGGGGGCATATAATTGTTGGGCCCTCCTGGCCCTTTGTTCATTTGGTTGGGTCCTCCTGGTCCAAGAACCGCCCGGTGGCCCCACTAGGTTGGGCATTAGGCCTGTGGCCCCAATTAGCCGGGCATTAGGTCCGTGGCACCACAGCCGGGCGCTAGGCCCGAGGTCCCTATAGCTGGGCACTAGGCCCAGGGGCTAAACCTTCCAGTCAGGCCTCTAGGCCTGTGCCTCCATTCAGGCATTAGGCCTGTGGATACTGACAGGCACTAGGCCTGAGCCACAGTTAGGAGTGATTGTAGTGTAAGGCACTGGTGTAATTGAATAGGCAGGTACTAGGCCTGCAAGTGATTAGTAAAAGGGCTCTAGGCCCCATATTGTGGTTTCCTGTGGGTGGTTTGGGTTAACAGGTGGACATGCTCCGCGGCAGTCCCCTCCTGGTTCCCCAAGTAGCTAACTGGTACCGTTTAGATTGTGCATACGCTGGCCAGCTCTAGTCAGGAAGGGAGTACATCTGAATACAGGCAGAGGTTGAAGGAACAGTTGGTTGGTAAGGTCTTGTACTGTATTGTATGTTGTCTTCCGTGCAGAGCAAAGTTGTTTAGGTTGTCGTAGTTGTGTTGCACCACACACACTTAGTCAGTTCTAGGGCTTTGTGTTGTAGTTATGTAGTTGTGCCACATTTAGGTTTCGTTAGGCTCTGCACGGGTCTGGTGTTTGTCTCTTTACAGGGACCTGTTAGGAGAACTGAGGATGCAGCACAAGAGTGAGGACGGTGAGTGTCTGTCCATCTGTGTGTGTGTTCCTGCCTATCTCCCTTACTTCCTCCATCCAGGGCGTATGCGTATCTTGCACCCCCGTGCAAGGTCAAGGCCTCACCTAGGTGCGCAAGTGCCACTTACCCAAGATAAGGAAAAGGAACAGCCCAGCACTCACAGGGTAGATGAAGAAAAAAGTTTGTATTGTGGTTTACAGCATATTAGGAAACCGTTACATCATGAGGTTATCTAAGGTTGGCTAAGTGCAATTATTATTACCTTCTGGTCCCTGCACCACTGTCATTAATATCCTATGAGTGATTGCTGTTTTGTAATCTTACTATTTATAGATATATATCTATATATCTATATATATATATATACACAGACAGAAATGAACCCAAGTGCGCCTCCAGAAACCAAGCAGCTGCTCTCCTTTAAATACTGCAAAGTTCATGAGACACTTCCCCATTTTTGGATTATTGGACACTGAATGTCTAAGAATCTGTCTTAAAGGATCCATTTGCATTATTTTTCTTAGCATACTGCCTGTACGTTAACCTCTGATAAAGTCTGTATAGACAAAACGCACAGGGTTTTGGATATATCTTGAGTCATCTACTACTGTAATGAACAGAACAAACAGATGTGGATCATAAAGTTTAAAAGAACCATTTTAATAAAAGCAATTTTTATTTACCAGATGTCTGTACAATATATATTTGTCAAAGATAACCTTTGGTGAAACTAGTTAAGGTGGTGTATTCCTCTAGCGCGCTCTATCTACACTATATATATATATATATATATATATATATATATATATATATATATATATATATATATATATATATATATATATATATAGTAGTAGACAGTGAGATCGTCAGTGAGGGGGACAGAGATGAGAGACAGGCTGGATGGAGAGGCAGAGATAGGACACAGAGACAGGGAGATGGTCAGTGAGGGGGACAGAGATAAGAGGCAGATGGATGGAGAGGCAGAGATAGGAGACAGGGAGATGGTCAGTGAGGGTGACAAAGATTAGAGACAGTGACCAGGACAGGTGGCAGGCTCAGGGATGTTTGGGGCGGCTTGGGAGGACACAGGTTCCCGAACTCCCGAACTCTCCTGTAAACCTTCCAACCCTATCGTCCATGTCCCTGTCATTTCAGGTGTTGACCTAAGCCCTGTCAACCTTCAGTGATCAACCTAATGCCTGTTGACCTTAATGCTGTTGGCCCTATGACCAATACCCTATATTAATGAGTGAAAAAGTTTAGACTGCTCATTATACAGTATATTTATTGCATTTGTACCCAACCTACATTTCCTTCTCTGGCCACTGGGTGGAGGTGTTGCTAAAAAATAAACATTGCCTCACCAAATATGAAAGCCAATCAGGAGACAACTGGAGAGAGACAGGAAAGAGGATGTGGAAGGGAAAAATGTTTTTGTGGGTTGTGTGTCAATATGCAATTTAAGAACTTGCGAAAATGTTTCTTGGATGTTTCCTCATCATGACTATTTTGACTGTTCTATTACTTTAGCCGTGCAGTTCTGTATCAGAGTCACAGTCACAGTCACAGTGGGGGATGTTTATAGAGTATTTACACTATGGAGGTTATTCTGGTTTGTTCGGGGGAGCGATGTTTGGTGTCTCCGCATTCGCATGTGCAGACGCTTGGTCATTGGCGGCCCAAATTCATGGGACGATGCCCGATCGTACCAGTGACGATCGAGGGGGTAGAGATCCCGGCCATGCTGGACACCAGCTCCCAGATCACCACGATCCAGCTTCCGACTCTTCGACAACACTAGGATGAAGATCGGGTGGTCCTACCACCTCCGTCGTGGCTGCAGCTAATAGCCAGCAATGGCCTTGCCATACCCTGCGTGGGCTACTAGAAAGCCGACATCAGAATTGGAGACACGCTGCTGCCCAAACAGGGATGTCTGGTCACGGCCGTGGAAGGAGACCAGTTCGCCCCGATTATCCTAGGGATGAACGTACTACACAGGTGCCCCGACGAACTGGTAACTACGTTGAAGGCCAAACTAACTAGGGGCGCGACGGCCAGGGACTAAGCCCTACAGAAAACTATCAAAGTACTACAAGGGCATCAACGGTTTGTACCCAAGACGGGCGAAGTCGGCAAGGTCCGGTTAACTGATGGGAAGCTGGTGAAACTCCAACCGAACTCCGAGACTATCCTATGGGGCAAGGCCTGATGCAGGCCCAACGGGTGTGACTATGATGCACTGGTCGAGGCAGGGCTGATTCCGGCACGGTACGACCGTCAGAGGTGGCCGTGTCCCCATTAGGGTACATTACTTTAGCCGTGCAGTTCTGTATCAGAGTCACAGTCACAGTGGGGGATGTTTATAGAGTATTTACACTATGGGGGTTATTCTGGTTTGTTCGGGGGAGCAATGTTTGGTGTCTCCGCATTCGCATGTGCAGACGCTTGGTGTGAGCGGCCGCAGCGTACTGCCTGTTCGCTTTCCCATTTGCACCTAGCAGTGCAGGCGGGTGGCGTGGGGCGGTGATTATAGGCTGCGCCCATGGGAATGCCCAGCGTTTCAAGGTCATTCCTATGAAAATGCTGGGCATTCCCGGGCGCGGGAGGCGGGCAGCTCACGTCAGCGAATGTCAGCTGCCTGTCTGCTTCCCATACAGGGCTGTCTTAGATCTGCGAGGGCTTGCAAAATCATTTGATGGTTGGCGACCAGCAAATGATTTTGTCCCAGCACTCAAGGCTGCAAATGGATGTTTATGCAAAACAACCATTTGCATGCCTGCGGGGGAACGCGGCGTGCGAGGGGGACGGATGGGCATTATGTATAAGTTGTAATATTACTACTGTCTGCAACAGGTGTGGGCGTTATGTACAGTATACAGATGGGGCAGGTCCATTCTTGGCAGGGGATGGCGCTGGCGACGCCAGCCGCCATCCCCTACCAGCGCCATATCATTTGCGAGAAGGGGACGCGCACGAGAGGCGCGCGCGTCCCCTTCCGATGGCGCTTCCGTCGCTTCCCCCGGGTCACTGCCGGCTTGTCGGCGGTCACCCGGGGTCCCCACCGCCTGCCCGCACCCCCCCTAACCCTGTCCATCTCCCTGAGGCGGAGACGGACAGGGTTTCTGTCGCCCCGTCGACGGAGACTGAGACGCTCGTGCGCGTGAGACGCACGCGCGTCTCAGTCTGATGGATGGCGAGGCTGCTGGCGGATCGCCAGCGGGGACGTTCTGGCGATCCGCCAGCCAGGATGTAGCCTGCCCCATCTGTAAGTTGCGATGCTACTGTTGGTAACTGGGAATTATATATATATATGTAGTGCTACTACTGCTATTAACTGTGCGCATGATGTAGGCATATGCAGGAGTACTCGGGAATTGGGTGGAGCATGATATGTGTCGTAATATCATATGGGCATTATGGTGTGTGGCATATTGTGTAAGGGGCATTATGGTGTGTGGTATAATGTGTAATGGGCATTACGGTGTGCTGCATATTGTGTAAGGGGCATCATGATGTATGGCATAATACATAATGGGCCTTACTGTGAGTGGTATAATGTGTTATGGACATTACTGTGTTATTAGTACTTTTATATGGCCACGATCCTTCCTCGTGAAGCCACTCTCCTACATTTTGACGTGCGCCTTTGGCGCGCACTCTCCCTATATTGACTGTGGTGGCGGGACAGTCACCTGGTACAGGGAACCAAAATGGCTAGTTATGCCACTGGTTCTGTTGTGCTACTGTGTGGTGTCATTTGGAATGGGAGTACTATCGTGTGGCCATGCCCATTCCTTGTGAGACCACATGTCTTTGTTTCAGTGTGCGCTGTCCCTTTGTAAAGTTTGGTAAGGGTGCAAGTTTATAGTTTGCAGGGGGACACCAAACACCGTAGCACCGGCCCTGGACATGCTGCAGACTGTCACAGTGTGCCGCCTGCCGCTGCCCGCACTGCCTAGTAAGCACGAGTGAGTCGCCCGTAGCACAGTAACCCATGACAGTCAATGTCACAGACAGTCAATGTCAGTTAAAAAAAGCCCTTACTTGAGTGGCGGATGGGCGGTCGAATGGGAGGAAGGGAGGGTGGGTGGGGGCGCATCCTAGGACAGAGTGTCAGAGACAGGGGAAGCAGCAGTGTCTGCTGGTCTCTGCCTCAGCATCACCCTTGTCCTATGCGTGTGACGTCATCACGTCACATACTGGAGAGGCTAGAGGAGCCGGGAAGGTGGGAAGCCAGCAGGGAGGGAGCTCAGGGAGCAGCAGAGACAAACAGTGTCCCAGTGCCAGATTCCCACCCGGCCAGTCCTCATACATTCAGGAGGAAATTTACTAAGAATACGAATGCAAAAAGTTGCATTCATATTCTTAATACGAATGGCTATGACTGCAAAAGTCGAATGCCAAGTCGTGTTCCGGAGGGGGATTTATAAAGCAGTCAAATACGACTGCTTTGTAACCCTCCGATGTCGTATTAATTCGTATTAGCTGGCCGAATATACGGCCGCTAATACGAATTAGTGTAGGCAGTCTGCACGGATCAATCAGATCCATGCAGGCTGCAAGGTGTAAAAAAAAAAAAATGGTAATATAATTAAAAAAGTTAAAAAAACAGCGTGGGGTCCCCCCCACAGCTGTAACCAGCACCAGGCTGGAAGAGCCGGGCCGGTAATAAAAAATCAGGGAACCCGACAAATAGGGGTTCCCTGGTTTTTTAAAACCAGCCCCAGGCTCCAGGTCCGGGGCTGGCTCCCAAAATATGGGGGACAAAATGAGTAAGGGTCTCCCGTATTTTAAGAATTAGCCCCAGGCCAAACCAGCCAGCAGGGTAATGCCACAGCCGGGGGGGAGACTTTTTATACCCCCCCCCCCCCCCGGCCAAAGCATTAACCCCCTGACCGGTCAGCCTGGCCAGGGGCCCTGGGGAGTGGGGACCCCCCAATAAAGGAGTCCCCCCCCCTTCAGGACTTACCTGACTAGGCTGAAGCCTGGTGCTGTCCTCGATGCCCCTGGGCGGTGGGCATCGGGCTGATTCAGTGTAAAAAAATAGTAAAAACTATTGTTTTAAACTGTGGAACTATGAGTCCCAGCAAGCCTCCCCCGCAAGCTGGGACTTGGAGAACCACAAGTCCCAGCCTGCGGGGCATTAAAGGGCCCGCTGGCACTTGTAGTTCCACAGTAAAAAAAATAGTGAAATAAACACACACTGACACATAAGAAAAATAAAACTTTAATACATACATTACACACATACTGATACTTACCTATCTTGATCCTGTAGGTAGGTCCCAGGGTCTTGATCCGGTGCCTTGTCCTCCTCTGTCGGCTGTGGGCTCCATGTCGACGGCGTCTGTGTCGGCGGCGTCTGTCGGCGTCCATCCGGGTCCGAAGAAATCCATGGGGGACCTGTGGAAGGAAATCCTACTTACCCAGGTCCTCCATGGAAGCTCTGAAGTCTTGATCCGCCGTAGTCCTGGACTTCTGTCACCTTCTGTGACACGCCGGCAACTCCATCCGCTCCCACATCGGTGCGTGGAACGGTACATCCGCCAGCCCTTGTCTACTGTGCAGTGTGGAGAACGCCAGCAGGAGCCGACACAAGCACCTGTAAATGAAAGTCACGGTGGTGCACTGTAGGACCCTACGATCTCCGGCAGCGTGGGTGAGAGACACGCGTACCGGCCACTACATCCAGGTCCGCACTGTCAGTCTCCTCAGGCGGGACACTCCACCAAGCAAACACCGCACAGGACTCTTACCATCCAGCAGCACAGGTGATGTATGCGCTCACTGTGCTATGATCCATTGCTCCTAAAAAGGACATTGTTACCACCAGCATTTTTATTCAAATACCCACAGTATGGTCCGACACTAAACCCAGTCGACACAGTGTCAACATATGCAAGATTGTCAGTTTCTATATATATTCAGAGAGATTATTATTATTATCTTTTTTTATCCAAAACTAACATTTAGCTTGTTTTTATGTGCACATTGGTATTATAGCATATGCTAATATACACGCTTAATCTTTTAGGTGGCCACCTTACAAATAGTTATGTATATGTATATTCTGTTTGATAATTAAATTGTTTTTTGATACATTAATTCGAAGCAGTCTCCAGTCTTTTGCTACACATGTGATCCCCTCCATGGTGCACTGGAAATTGATACAATTTATTGTGTATACATTAGCGCAATCTTCCTATTCTCCATTTGTATATAAATAAAGTGCAGTACATGTTTTTGTCTTACCAAAATGCCATGGGGAGGGAGCGCAACAAATTTTTTGGCAGGGGGGAGCAAAATTTATAGTTACGCCACTGATTAAGGTCGACATGCATTAAGGTTGACAGGCATTAGGTTCACATGGGGAAGATTGACAGTCAAAAGGTCGACATGGGACATGGGGTTTTTCACTTTTTTTTGAGCCAACATGTGCCGAAAGGCGGTATTTCATGCCCTACCATCCACTAGGGCGTGGTGGCAGAATAAAGTAGTGTGCCAAGCGTAGCAAGGCACCGCACCCGAAGCACGGCGAGCACAGCGAGCCATGTGAGGGGACGCTGTGCTAAGTTTCAGTGTCCATGTTGACTGTGTTGACATTCGGGACGAAAAAATGTAAAAAACCCCATGTTGACCTTTTGACTGTCGACCTACTCCCATGTCGACCTAATCCTAGTGTTGACCCAATGACCCTGTCGACCTAACCCATGTCGGCCTACAGTCATGTTGACCTTCCTGCATGTGGACCTAAATGCATGTCGACCTAATGGTGTCAACCTAATGCTTGTCGACCGTCCTGCTGTCTACCCAATGAGTGACCCGCCAATATATCTCCCTGCATTTTTCTTATGCTAGCCCCCTGCCTTTTCCAGGTATATATAATTAATTGAAAGTATTTACACAAATACAGACACACCCATGAGCAGACCACCCAAACAGAACACTGGTCACGCCCCCCACATTATTAGGTGCTCGCCACAACCCCTATTATTGCACATAATAGGGCCTTGATCATTCAGCTCCTTAATCTGGCTCTGTCCATACCCTATCAAGCAGTGAAAATAGTGGTCATATGGAGAATTTGCCCATATCAACGAACCAACTTCTAACTATAACATTTTTTTCAGAATGGACTTGATAATTGCTACCCTCAAAGCTGATTGGATGCTACTGGCAACATTGTCACTGCTACATCTATCTCGTTTCACTGCTTGATACATTACCACAACAGAGGTTAACAACAAGACACATGTATCCTATAAAGTAATAAGTTACTGGCTGGTGGGAATGGTGTAGGGTATACTTACCTGGGTTGCCGGTCCTCAGTGTGCTGTCCGGCCGGGAATCCACGCAGGTGGCGGGCGCAAATGACGGGACAGGCGGTGGATGATGATGATGACGCAGCTCTCTGGCGGCAGTGAGGGCGCCGGAGAGCTGCATCATCTTCATCCGCCGACTGTCCCGTCATTTGCGCCGCCGCCTGTGTGGATCCCTTGATTTCTGGTGTGAAAGGGGTATAAGATGACTTCCATAAACTGTCAAAAATAAGTCATGAGAGAGACACTGGAACTGTCTGTATTGTGTGTGAGGGGACGTGTGTGTCAGAATGTACTCTATGCATTATGAATTGGTACCAATGGGCTACCCAACATGCACTTCAAGCAAAGCGTATATAAATATAGGCCAACATCTTATCTACTGGACAAAGGTGAATGAATTAGTACCTCAGTCCTTTTAATTTAACATCTTTAAAACCTGGACTGCTAGTGTGTCTTGAGCTTGGGAAACACTGATCTAATATCTCTATATTAGCTGGGAAACATTGATGATCAGATCTGCCCTTATTTATGTGTTACCAGTTATTTATATAGTACACACATGTTTTGCAGCGCCTAAAGCTCCCTACACACGGGGCGATTTCAGACATTATTGCCGGGGATATGGTCGCTGAGTGATCATATCCCCGTGTGTACGGGGTGACTGCCATCGGGAGCGCGTTCCCACGATCAGCCCTGGAGTGGTTACTGGTCGAAGGAGCATGCTTCTGTGTCCAGCGACTTCACCCGGAAAGCCCCCTGCGGCTTCCCCCCGGCAGAGTCTCGTTTTCATCAGAGACCACTGCTCAGCAATATATTGCTCCATGTGTACAGAGCTTTACAGAGTGGAGCTTACAATCTATGGCCCTTATTCTGATCGGTGCGGCCGGATCCGATTATGCGGCCAGGACCGTGCGTGCGAAACCCCGCCTTCCATACGGATCGCCAACTCCGTCCGTACGCGGTAAGAAGCTGGCCGAACGGACCGCACGTGTATTTTTCACGGAATACGCTTCCTCCATCTAAGGGAACCTCCCCCATCATTCGATGGTCGCAGATCATCGAATGCAGGACCGAGTGCTCCGCCAGCACCCGCAACCTCAGACCACACGGACATTTTTCTGTGCAAAAGCAAGGATCTGGGCGGGCAGCTGACATCCGGCGATGTCATATGTCCGCCCCCTACACGTGCGTCACGGCCGCATTACCATACGTATGCCCAGCGTTTGCATGGGAACGCCCATGAAACGCGGGGCGTATGCATATGGTAATGAGCCCAAATAGCCCTTCACGCCCCTCTCCACCCCCTGTTCGGAGTGTTCACATATCATGCGGGATTTGGCCGTACGCCCCGCTCGCACATGCGCAGAGACGCCTCTGCACATGCGCAGACACAAAACATCGGCGGGCCGAACGCACGCGGATATATCCGCACCGATCAGAATAAGGGCCTATATTCCCTAACACGCACACGCACATGCATTCATTCTTAATGTTGTTGGGAGACAATTAGCATACCAGTATATTTTGGATTGTGGGAAGAAACCAGAGTACACCCACGCAAGCACAGAAAGAATATACAGACTCTGCACAGTTAGGGCCACGTTGGAAATCAATCCCATGATCTCAGCAGTGTGATGCTAACCATTACACCATCCGTGTTGCCCTTAAGTACAGGTGAACTAGCCGGAATAGCTATAAATTCAATTGAAATATTCTGTATGATAAAAACACAGGTTTAAAAGTTACTGTACATCCACGCTAGAAATGTTTCTACTAGATGGACTTCATCATTGTCCCACACCGGCATTTAAATGCTGGTGTGGAATTGACAGCAACAACCGAAATACTGATATCCACATCATTTACAGGTTAAATTCTGCTAAAGAAAACGATTAATATTAATTGACTCAGAATAGCTTAAAAATGTTATACATTATGCAAAAGCAAAAAAGAAGAAACAGAATTGTGCAATATACCAGCTCCTGACAATGTTGCCTGTAGTCATGATCGAAAGTATTATACAACCTCCATTATACTATAATATACTCAATTAGAATTTAGGTGTTAGCTAAGTAACGTTATATATTTATTGTAGTCTGTTCCTGTTTCCAACAGTTTGCCTTTTGTTTGCAGTCAGTCACTATACGTATATGATGATGAGATTAATGTTCTAACTGTTAACATGTTTTAAAATAATTTGAATAGAGGAGCAGATACAGTATAAAGGGCCAGCCAATCAGCTCCTACCTGCCATGTCACAGACTGTGTTTGAAAAATGTCAGGCAGGAGCTGATTGGCTGGCTGTTTATCACTCTTTATTTTATCACTTTTGAAGCTTAGAGAATCTGGCCCAATGACTGTAATTTCTAGATGCAAAATATTATCCTTAGTAAAGATTCATTTTCCAGTATTAATAGATTCATATTAATTAATTAATTATTCATTACCAATACTTAATTATTAATGCTCCTGATTAATTTATATGAGAATTATTCTGAAAAGTTTTGTTTGCAAAGTTTTAAACACGCGCCACTGATTAGTCAGGAAGATCATCTAAGTGAAGTCTGTATTGTGTTACTTACAATTGTACAATAAAATACACTCACCTCTAGTTTCTATGCTGCCAGCTGGATGCAGATGCCCGAATTGCACTGAACAGCAGGTGTCGGATAGGATGAACCTAGCACACATAGGGGTGGGAGGAGGAACACAAAGGGACGGCACTAAAATTTTTAGATCTCTGAAGTGATGTATTGCAACATGAGTCCTGTACATCATCTGAAGGGTATGGATCATTAGGTCACCACAATGTTGGTCGACACCATTCGGTCGACATGGATTTAGGACGACATGAGTTTAGGTCCACATGTAGAAAGGTCGACAGGAGTCTAGGTCAACATGGGTTAGGTCTACAGGGGCATTAGGTCGACATGGGGTTTTTCAAATTGGTACTTATGTATAAGCCGAGTGCCCGGCTACGCTATGCTGACAATGTAGTTTCGTTGTCGGCGAAGCCATTGCTGGGCGGCCGGCTAATATCAGGCGGCGGGGATTCAGCGGTGGCTGGGGGCGGCCGGGTGGACATGGGGGTTAACTTACAGTGGACTGGGTGAAGGACAGGCGGCGGGGCGGGTGGCAGGGATTCAGCAGCGGCCAGTAGGGGCAGTTACATCCAGGCGGTAGTGCAGCAATGGCCGCCATTCAGCGTAGTCACCGCTGGGGGAGCATCGTATGGTTTCCCTGCTCCCCCAGTGCCACTATGCTAATACCGTACATTGCTGGCGCCGGGGAGGAGTGTCATGGCGGCCGTGATGCGGGGAGCCGCAAATAGAACATTAGCGATCTCGAAACAAATAGGATCCAAAGGCGGCCTTGCTGCTAATATGTGAGCAAACATATAATAAATAACCCAGAGTAAAATAAACATAAAACAACAGTATATAAACAGAGCACCTGGCTGCAATGTGCCGAAGGCCCGCAGGACTCATAATACCCAGAGTAAGTGACAGGAGATGCAGCTTGCTGTAGTGGATTTCAACTGCAGGTGTAGAAACCCCAGATTGGGGACTCAGAAAGTGACTGCAGGCTGAGGGATGCTGGAGACAGGAGGCTGGGCCACAGACACACGGCTTGGAGCTCAAACTGGGAAGTGTACAAGGGAACTGCACGGTGTGCAGCTTAATGCTGACATTCACTAGCAGCTCAAGCAGGAAAGTGTAACAAGGAGCTGAACAGTGTGCAGCTAATGCTGAACACTCACTGGAAGCTAAACAGGAAGTATCACTGACCGGGAGCAGCTGGTCAGAATCCCTAATAAAGTGTAACCAGCAGATGAGATATCCAGTGCAGGTTGCTTAGCAACAGCTTCATAAAAAAAACACCACCAGCAGCATACCTGACATTACCCCCCCCTTGAGGATGGCCTCCAGGCCACCGGAGTTGTCAAGACGGACAAAACTAGACAAGACAATATACCAGACAACAAACAAGACCCCTATACAATATTAACCAAAAAAGATAGGGCAAGAGTTTGCACTTATTTTTCATTCTTCTTGATTTTAGTGGTCTAAGCAGTTTAAGACCCCACACATTCTCCGAACTGATGGTACCTTCTACCAAACCATACTTATTGACTACCAAATCAGATTCCGAGTTGGAGTCGACATCTGAGGGGAGATTAAAAGCTTTCTTCATTGAAGATGGAATCCGAGAAAGAGAAAAATTAATTAATTAGCCATAGGCAGGATTCTTATCATATTCCCTGGGTTTGTAACTAAAGCTGGGTACACATCTATACAATCCCTGTTTTCTTGAGACCGTTTGACCGACCATAGATGCGTCAGACCGCCTACAAGCAACAGCCGATACGCGTGTACACACATGTACACTTTTACTTGCGATATCCGATGTACTCCCGTCCAAACAGTTGAAAGAAAAAGGTTGTAAATTATCATAATGGGCTGGGTTAAGGGCATACCAAAACAAAGAGGCGTGAGTACATAACCTAAACAAAAGTGATTCATTTTCTACATCAGTACTGGCTATGCATCGAACAGCTGTCTATAAAGACGGGGTATGTGTCTACAGTCAGGGTGACTATGGACAGATACGGCAAACTGCTATAAAGATGGGGGAAAGTGTCTACAGTCAGCCGGCAGGGTGACTATGGACAGATATGGCAAACTGCTATAAAGATGGGGGAAAGCGTCTACAGTCAGCCGGTAGGGCAACTATGGACAGATACGGCAAACTGACTGTAGTCGCGTACCCCGTCTTTATAGCAGTTTGCCGTATCTGTCCATAGTCACTCTGCCAGCTGACTGTAGACGATTTCCCCCGTCATTATAGCAGCCGGCAGGGTGACTAGGGACAGATACGGCAACCTGCTATAAAGATGTATATTATGATTATTTCTTTAAATATACATGGGGAGAGGTGAACGCTTCTTGTGCTGTAGGAGAGATCATGCAGCTACGGAATGCCCACATGGGTGTTCCAGCTTTGGCAGTACTGTATAATCACAAGAACGGCCAGCATATCGATCGAACTTGCGTGCACACTGCACTTTTGTTCCGATATGGGCCCATCCTGTCGGATGAATATTAAACAGCACTGAACCTTCGACCGACCGAGTATGGACGGACAAGACCGTTTTTGGCCGATTAACGATCGTACAGAGGGAGTCGGGACAGCATACACACCTATACAATCGAACGGCCGTTCGTCCCAGAATGGAAGAACGGCCCTACGATTGTATATATGTGTACCCAGCTTAAAGTACTTGTGTATTATCACGGCACCCAATATGCCCGATTTGCAGACGATTTGATCCGCGGTGCGATTTTGCGGCCGATTTTTGGCCGATTTTCCATGCTTTCCTGGCGATTTGCATGCTATTCCTACTCGCACACCCCCACTGTCCAAGTCAGTCCGAAGCGTGGCGCGTGGACGCGGTACGCGTCTACCCGACCTGTTCATACACCCACTATCCAAGTCGGCATGGAGTTGACTGTATAAAGCGTGGCGAGTGCAGCGAGCCACCGAGCCCGAAGCGCAGCGATCCCCGCAACTGGACGCAGAATACACATCAAGTAATCCATGTCCCCTCGCAGGGCTCGCTGCTCTCGCCGTGCTTCAGGATCGTTTTCCACGTCCACTCGCCACACTTTGGGCTGGGTGGTTCGCTACGCTCGCTGCGCTTTATAAAATCAACTCCACGTCGACGTGGATAGTGGGGGTATGAACAGGTCGGGATGACGCATACTGCGGGGCTCACTGTAGTCGCCACGCTTCAGGCTAACTTGGATAGTGGGGGTGTGCACAGATGGAATAGCATGCAAATCGGCAGAAAATTGCAGAAAAACGGCTGAAAATCGTCCGAAGACAGGCCACTAAATCGCATCCAATTTTGGCATGCGATTTGCGGCCGATTTCGCAGGCGCCGTGATAATACACAAGTACCGGAACAAATTGATGGAGCAAAAGAACAATGAACAGATTGGGACTGTGAGTTCTCAGAAGCCAGGTTTATGTGTCCCTGGTGACACAGTCCGCATGTGTCACTTACCAGTCCGGGTAGTACGGCGGGATCTGGTCCAGGTGCGTGGTCTCTGGCGTCTGAGCAGAGCGCCAGGAGGACTTGGGCAGTCGCCATTGTGCGTGGGTGATGGTGCCCGCTCTGACTGGTCGCCTGAGTGCCCTGGTCTGGTTCCTGGCTCTGTCTCCTCGCCCTGGGAGCGGGTAGAGGCGGAGCGACAGCTGCAGTGCTTCCAGCCGCCTGTGGGGACTTCACTGACACAAGGCATACTACCTCTGTTGCAGCGTCTGCGCAACAGGCGCCATTTTGTTGAAGCCCTCCAATGACAATCCGGGCTGAAGTCAGCAGCCTATCAGAGACTCTCAAGGGGGATTAAGGACTCATGTTTGAAACAAGCTGGCGCCAGTGCTTCGCTTGTCAATCCTTTTGAAACACCAGCGTCCTGTGCTCTCCTGACTACCTCTGCACTTCCAGCGTCTTGCTCTAAGTGCAATCAGTCCTGATCACCTGTGCACGTCCAGTGTCTTGCTCTAAGTGCAATCAGCCCTGCTCATCTGTGTACCTTCAGTCTGGGTGCAATCTGCAAGCAATCCTCTGTGCACCTTCCATTTGGGTACAATCCTCTGCTATCACCTGTGTACCTTCAGTCTGGGTGCAATCTGCACGCAACCTCCTGTGCACTTTCCATTTGGGTACAATCCTCTGCACTCACCTATGTACCTTCAATCTGGGTGCAATCTACAAGCAACCTCCTGTGCACCTTCCATTTGGGTATAATCCTCTGCAATCACCTGTGTACCTTCAGTCTGGGTGCAATCTGCAAGCAACCTCCTGTGCACCTTCCGTTTGGGTACAATCCTCTGCAATCACCTGTGTACCTTCGGTCTGGGTGCAATCTGCAAGCAACCTCCTGTGCACCTTCCATTTGGGTACAATCCTCTGCTATTACCTGTGTACCTTCAGTCTGGGTGCAACCTGCAAACAACCTCCTGTGCACCTTCCGTTTGGGTACAATCCTCTGCAATCACCTGTGTACCTTCAATCTGGGTGCAATCTACAAGCAACCTCCTGTGCACCTTCCATTTGGGTACAATCCTCTGCTATTACCTGTGTACATTCTGCCTGGGTGCAACCTGCAAACAACCTCCTGTGCACCTTCCGTTGGGGTACAATCTACAACAGCCACCAGTGTACCTCCCAATTGGCTGCAGCTTAACACAGTGTCCTGCGCACCCCTTGCCTGGGTGCTACCCGCTACAGTCACCTGTGTACTCCCAGCCTGGTCACAACTGGTTCCTGCTCTTTCAATACCTTCCTCGTGGCTAACTTCTGAGACTCATTCTTCACGTCAGTGTCCACAAGCTCCAGGCTCCTCCCAGGTCCCGTATGAGAAGGACCTATATACGCCCTGCTACCCTGCAAGCTACACCTGTTCCTGGTCATGACCCGGGTCCACAGAATTCCCAGGTACTGACACCTGGCTTATGTTGGACACCACATCCTTAACTACTGAAACAGGGGCTGTAAAGGGCTCGAGAGGGTCTACCCCAGAATCACCAAATCTCTTAAGAACTGCATTATTGAAGGCTCCCAAGTTTTGAAGAATAGGATCACAAGAGCGAATGAGTGCTTTTGCCCATTGCAAAGCCTCTCCTTTAAACGCCATGAGCAAGAATATAATTTGCTGCTCTGGAATTAGTGGACCTAATTCAAGACACTGATGCATCAGATTAATGTATTGTTCTAGATCTCCGTCAAAAACAATTGGGCCAGGATCTTGATCTGGAACAATAGATTGGGAGTCTCCATCTGGGACAGCATGATTTGAGCCCCCCTTTGGGACTGGACTGATAAAACCCCTACCTGAGGCTGGACAGATCTTACCCCTTTCCCATGTGGAGCAGACTGAACCCCCTCCTGGGGCTGAACCATGTGAACCCCGTCCTGGGGCTGGACCGACTGAATATTAGGTGAACAAACACAAGGTACAGGGAGGTGGAGCAGAAGATGTGGGGGACATGGGGGTCAGAGGTAGAGATGAGAGACAGATACTGTAGATCAGGGGCAGGGAACCTTTTTTTTGTGCCAAGGGCCAATTGTATGGTGGAAAAATCCTTCGGGGGCCATATGTAAAAACTGCTCTTACAAATTGTCCTGCTGCAGCCGTCCCACGCTCCGGCGGCTGCTGCTGTATAGGACTGACAGTCTCGAGTTGCTGTTGATTAAGAGGAATCTCGCAAGAACTACCGACCTCTCGCAAGAAGTCCCCTGTACTTGACTCCCGGCAAAGCCGCCGGGTGGGTAGGAGGGCCACCCCCGGGCCTGAGGTTCCCCACCACTGCTGTAGATGGAGAGCCCGGGAGATAGTCAGTGAGACAGCCAGATATGAGACAAATGGATGGAAAGGCAGAGATAGAAGACAGGGAGATGGTCAGTGAGGGGACAGAGATGAGACAGATGGATGGAGAGGCAGAGACAGGAGAAAGGGAGATGGTCAGTGAGGGGACAGAGATGAGACAGATGGATGGAGAGGCAGAGACAGGAAGATGGTCAGTGAGGGGGACAGAGATGAGACAGATGGATGGAGAGGCAGAGACAGGAGACAGGAAGATGGTCAGTGAGGAGGACAGAGATGAGACAGATGGATGGAGAGGCAGAGACAGGAGATTGGGAGATGGTCATTGAGGGGGACAGAGATAAGAGGCAGATGGATGGAAAGGTAGAGATAGGAGACGGGGATGGTCATTGAGGAGGACAGAGATTAGAGACACATGGATGGAGAGGCAGTGATAGGAGACAGGGAGATGGTCAGTGAGGGGGACAGAGATGATCCTGTCAAGGAAGCGACGGCAGGTAGGAGGTGGTGATGGCCATCATTAATGAGGACCTCCCTTGTCAGTACATACAGAAGGCGGGAAAGGGACGATGACAATGCTTTTACGATCTCATTGAGTATGTATGGGGCTTTACACAGTACACAAATGTATAAATATTATATTTCTTTATATTAATGTTTTTTTGTATTTATTGCAGAATTTAACAATGAACATTTTGTATTTACACTATTTGGTAGATATACAAGTTACATTACTGCAGTGATTAATCATATACAGCATAATAATGAAAGATCCATAGTTTAAAAAACATTTCAAAGGAATATCACAATATCAGCATTTATTATTTGCTCTTCAGTTATGTACAGAATGAAATATCCTTGTACATTCTAGGTATATAAATATCATCAGTGACTTTCTTCCAATGGTCTTTAACTAGTGTTCATTCTAGCACCCTGCACCTTTCAAAACCTGTTACGCTCCATTTTCATGACTAGGGTGTTGCTCTCTGTTGTGGTGCTTCTAGAACAGTCTGTTATACAGACCACACTGTGCTAGAAGCTTTACAGCAGAGAGCGACACCCCAGGCAGGAAATCGGAACTGCACAGGTTTTGAAAGTTGCAGGGTGCTAGAATGACCATTCTTAATACATCATGCTGATTTGTTAACCCAGCACTGTTCTTATAATTCACATTGAATTGCATTGTATCTAAGCTTTAATTATATTTCTTCAAAATATCCATTTGTCAAGATGTGGAGACACATAGGCCCTTATTCTGATCTGTGCGGAAATTCCCGCATTCTTACGGAGCGGTCCGCACGCCACGGTGTTTTGCCGCATGCGGCCATCGTCCGTAGAAACGCCCACGTGTCCTCCGCATTCGGACGGACTCACTCTTTAAGAACAGGGCGTGTTTACGGACGACATACAAACCATGCGTGTGCGGGAGAAACACTCCGATTCGGCACGGTATTACAGAGTATTACAGAGTATGCTCGGGAATACCGCATCCGAACGGGAGCCAAGCGGTGCTACCGCACGTAAGCGGAGTATTTACGCCAAACAACCCACTATTATGTATCTTCTGCAATACATCACATGACCCACTTATTCAATTACCTATCCTCATAAAAAACTTCTTATTTGGAATTGGAATCAATTAGATGCCAATATATCCTTACAAGCATGCCTAACACATGCATTGCACACATTAACCCTTACAGCAATTGAAGCAGCAATGGTTTCAATTAAAGCACTGACAAGCGTCCTATTAGTGAGTAATGAGTAAAGGAGTCGATTCTATTGGGTTCAGGTGTTAATGCTTGTAGTCATTAGGCGTACGTTCGCCTACCGCATGAACGAGTGGTGTCCGCAAAGCAATAGTACACTTGTGGACACCGCACATTTCTGGCCTTTTTGATCGCGTGCATTCGGAGTGGTTTCCGAATGTACGCCCCCCAACATAAGTGTACTCCCCCGTGTCCGCCCATGTTTCCGCCCCGTTTTGCCCACTTTGAAACTACGCCCATGTGTCATTCCGCATGACGCCCATAATACGCCCCTATTTCCCGACTGATTGCGGTGACCAGTTTTGGACGGGCTTTGTCCGAACTGGTACCGAGTCAAGGCGTGGCACATGCGCGTAGCGTTCTCCACGCATGCGCAGACGCCGTAAAGACGCTATCCGTAAGAACGCGGTAAAGTCCGCATCAATCAGAATAAGGGCCATAGAGACACATGGAGTCCATGGAGACACATAGCTCAGCCCTGATTGGCTGAAAGCGTCTCCATGGAGACAAATCAAGCCAACCACGCTAATAGCCTCTGTAGCGCTGGGACAGCACTATAGAAGCTGTTAGCAGCGCCGGAGGAAGCCGGGTCACCCCGTTGTCAGTGTGGGGTGAGCTGGCTGTGGAGGAGGGTGGCAGCGCTGGACCCTGATCGGTAAGCAGTGGCAAACGCAGGATTTTCAGAAGGGGGTTTCCAGAGGGGCGGAGCAAAGCACGGAGATGGACACTTAGGTGACCCAGTATATGCCGGGTCAGTTAAAGTATTATAGATAGACCAAATGTATATAAATAATAATAATTATATATATATATATCCATATCCACACACACACACATATATATATATATATATATATATATATATATATATATATCAGCAGTGTAGACCCCTGGGCATATCAATGTATTGGGGCCCCTACCGATCCTCTAGCGGTAGGGGTGGGGGAAGATGTCCCGCGGGTGGTAGGGGGTATTATATCAACTGCTCAGCATGTAGGGCCTGGATCAGTAATTTCCACTAATTACCCCTTTACTGCATAGATGGTGGGAGATGGGGTGAGAGAAGGGGTCATTGGGCTGAATGAAGGGGCCCTGATACATAACTTCCAGGGTGGTATAGGATGTTTAATACGCAGAGGAGGGGTGTATAGTGGAGTGGGCTTATTATTCATAATTTTCTGGTGGGAGGACAGCTTGCTTGAGTGCAGATATCTCCAGTTCCCGGAAATAAATTTCTTAGATTTTAATGGAATTAAAAACTAGAGAATCCCACCTATCAAATGGTACTGGGTACTATGGGATCAGAGTTCAGGAGGCAGAGCAATCTGCCAACGAGAATATAAAACTAAATACCAGTTGTGTGGAGCTGGAGCAGTAACCAGCTGCTAGAAGGCTGATATCTCTGGTTCTGGGAACAGTAGAGACAAGCAACTAGTGTCCATCAAAGGAGGGGAGTCCCAGCTTTTGGAATATACCCTCAGACAAACTTTAAGTCAGACAGAACCTGAAATATCTGACTGGGAAGAGCAATTAACAGGCTTGGATGGGGACCACTATTTTGAAGTCAGATATCTCCGGTTCCTAAGGGCCGATTTTTAAAATTCTTGTACCCATGGAAAGAGGGGACCCTCAGCTTTCAGCCTAGTGTCCTTAGACTCCTGGGGGGTTTCTGAGTACTCAGAAACCCCCCCTGCGTGCGCTACTGGTAAGTATGTTGGTGTAAAAGTGAGGTGTGTGTGTGTATAATAAAGTTGTACTTTTCTGTGTGTGTTTTATTTTTAACATTCTTTTTACAGGTGGACTACAAGTCCCAGTGGGCCCATTAATGCCCTGCTGCTGGGACTTGTGGTTTGCCAAGTCCCAGCAAGCGGGGCAGGTCTGCTGGCACTTGTAGTTCACCTCTATAAAGCAATGTTATGTATGAATGATTTAACCTCATCAGGCTGGCGTCCACAGCCCACCAATGCCGGCGACAGCCCCGGGCTTCAGCCCTGGACAGGTGAAGCCTAGGGGGGGGCTTTATTGGGGGGATCCCCACTCCCCCAGGTACCCCATCCAAGGCTGACCAGCCACGATGCTCATGGTACGGCCGGGGGACCTTATGTAAAAAGTGTCACCTGGCTGTGGCCTGACACTGCGGGCTGTTAGAGCCCGATGCTGGTTTGAAAATACGGGGGGGACCCCTGATTTTTTGTCCCCCGTATTTTTGGAACCAGGACCAGTCCAAGAGTCTGGGGCTGGGTTCAGAAATACGGGGGACCTCTACGCTTTTTATCCCCCGTATTTTTGGAACCAGGTCCGGCTCAATGAGCCCGGGGCTGGTTATGTTCAGGAGGGGGGAACCTCATGCCATTTTAATTAAAAAATGTAACTTTTACATATTTTTTAATACAGGACCATGCACAGACCTCAATGATCTGTGCGTAGTTCTGGCAAATTCGCCTGTCAGACCCTGGTCTTCATGTGTGGCGATTTTTTGTAACATTTTCCCGTTTTCGCATCTCATTAAATATGCGATTTGTATACTTTATAATGGGAAAACATCTGGATGCAAGTTCCGGCGTTACTAAAAATCTCACCTTCAGAATTCACGGCAAAATGCTCGGTTTTTAACGCTTTTTTGCATCTCATTAAATATGCGATTTCGGAAAATCGCGCGATTTCGACTGTTTTTGCTGAAAATATCACCAAAAAACAGTTTTCGCATCTCATTAAATTTCACCCAAGGTTTCATCTCAGACCATCTGAGAGTCAGAGGTGGACTTGGACTTAGACGGTACATCTGCCTGCAGGGAATCCTCAGTGAAAGCTCTCTCAAATATAGACTGGAACGATGTCCAGAATCTGTCCTTGAAATCTCGACCAATGAAAACATAGAGAACAGGATTAACACAGCTGTTAATAAATGCCAGGCTGGAGGTAAGTGGTATTCCAACGACTACCGCATCATTGAGAGCTCGACTATAGCTATAACTATAGCTATCGCTATAATGTTGAGACCATTCAAGGAAGGAGAAGACATGATAAGGGAACCAGCAGACAAAGAATGAAATGATGACAGCTACGATAATTTTGAATGGCCTGGTAGACGTGGCAATGCGATTTCTTTGGATACGCCACATAATTATTGTGTAACATGAGACAATGATGAAAAAAGGAATAACAAAGCCTATGATGAATCTATATATCACTGTGTCCCTATGTCTTGATATTTTCAAGTCCGGATTATCTGCAAAGTTGTTATAGCAACGCAATTTCCCATCTCTAATACCAATATCTCTAAATATAAAGTAAGGTAAACTGAAAATAAAAGCCAAGATCCATACAACAAGCACAACAATGGAAGCCAGTCTTGGAGTTCGATGGTTCTGACACCAAACAGGAAAAATTACAGAAATACAGCGATCTATACTGATAACGGTGAGCAAGAAGACACTGGCAAATAGATTGACAAAGGCAACTGCGCTATTTAACTTGCAAATATATCTTCCAAAGGGCCAATAAAAACCAAGGGCAATGTAAGCAACACTCAAGGGGAGAAACAACGTGAAGACCAAATCCGCTATCGCCAGATTGAGGAACCACAGGACGTTGACTGTCTTCTTCATTCGAAAGACACTGAACCAGATGACCAGGCCATTTCCTGTTGTACCCAGTAGGAAAGCCACAGAGTAGATTACCATAGAGAAAACATGAAGGATGTTTGCACCATTGTCCTTCGGCACTGAGGGATCCTCGTAATCTATGTAATCTTCATATGAGTAACTTTCAAAAGTGCCATTAGAGACACCATTAATTATGTTTTCCACACTTTTGGTGATATTTGGTGTCATGTACGCATTTGTAGTGTTGTCCATTCTTTCGATGCTGGAGGAAGAATCAATTCTGCAGAGATAATTCAGCAAAGTCTGAGATTACATTTTATGTCAGTAAACACTTTAAAATGATAATTTTTCTAAATAAAAGTTACACAACAGTTCTACTTTCAGCCGAATGCATCATCTCTGTAACATGCGAGGGGGGTAGTACGAGATCACCTCCCCTCGCGTGCGGACAAAGGGAAGAGAAATCATTCAATGGTCGCCAACCATCGAAGGATTTTTCTCCCCTTCGGAAAAAAAAAGTTGGTAAAAAGCGACTTTTATTTCAGCCGGAGATGGCCGAAAAGGGAGCAGGCACTGTGATGTCAGCTTCCCACCCCGAGCAGGCATTGCTTCACCTGCATTCTTGTAGGAATGCACAGCATTTTCATGGCCAATCATGGTCCGGCATGGGGGTTTTCCCCGGACCATGATTGGCTGGCGGGCAATGCTAAGTCCCAGTCTAGGGGCGGAGCTCCAGATGTAAACAAACCCGCCCCCAGATATCGGACAGCATTGCGAAGGGTCCGGAGAAGCCCTGAAGATCAGTGTGGTGAGTATAATTTGCTTCTACAGGTACCAGGGCCGGATTGGTCATCTGGCACTTCTGGCAAATGCCAGAAGGGCCGATGGCCTTGTGGGCCGAATTTGTGCAGAAAGTTCTGAGAGCTTCAGAACTTTCTGCATTATCGCTGAGCCCCCCTCGCGTCATTTACATATAGACGCCATGATGCTGCAGCGTCATGGCGTCATGATGCGGCCATTGCTGAGCCCGATGCAGTTCCCCACATCCCGCGGTGTAGCCGGCGCAGATACGGATGTCCCGGCTGCACACTCGCATCGTGCTCCGTTCACAGTATTAAAGATGGCAGAGCAGAAAATTCAGGGGCCTGATCTCAGGCGGCGGGCAGAAGGGAGGGAGAGGTGAGGTATAATGATAATTCAGACAGCGCAAGTGTATTCGCCTTTCTGTGTATGAGGTAGAATGATGTCCGGACGGCGAACTGGCACACACTCACTGGCGTGTTGGTATGGAGGAGGTATGTACTATATGAGAGAGGGCCCTGTATCAGTCCGGCTGCTGTGTTTTTGCTCTGGCCTGTGGGCTACATGTTTGTAGTATTTTCTTAGTACTGTGCTTATGTTATGTACTCTGAGTATTTCTCCTGGCTGATCTGGAGGTTCTCTGCTGCCCATACAGCACCTGTGCAGTGTTCCTATGTCTGCCAGTATATCCTAACAACTAATGCCCACAAGGAATGTGTAATGGGCATAATGGTGTGTTCCATAATGTGTAATGGGCATAATGGTGTGTTCCATAATATGTAATGGGCATAATGGTGTGTTCCATAATGTGTAATGGGCATTACAGTGTGTTCCATTATGTGTAATGGGCATTACGGTGTGTTCCATAATGTGTAATGAGCATTACAGTGTGTTCCATAATGTGTAATGGGCATTACGGTGTGTTCAATTATGTGTAATGGGCATTATGGTGTGTTCCATAATGTGTAATGCCTCCTTTTTGTGATGCCACGCCTCCTCTCCATGAGGCCATGCCCCCTTTTTTGCCACGCGGCTTTGCCGCGCAAGGGTCCCACCTACTTCAGGTGGGCCTGTGTGCTGAAAAATGCCAGGGCTGATTTCTGGTCCCAGTCCGGCCCTGACACTATGGATTCTACTGGAGAAGGGGACCGATCTTCTATCAAGACAGGGGAGTTGGAATGAATGGGCTCTGTGTGTATTAAACTTGTATTGTAAGTGTGTCTGTGTTTTTTTATTTAACTATTTGTACTGCTGGGGCACTACTAGCCCCAGTGGGCCCTTTATTGCCCCGCATGCTGGGACTTGTGGTTCTCCAAGTCCCTGCATGCGGGGGAGGCTTGCTGGGACTTGTAGTGCCACAGCATTACACAATACTTTTTTTTACACATTAATCAGACTAGTACCCACTGCCCAGGGGTACCAGGGACAGCACCAGGCTTCGGCCTGGGCAGGTAAGTTCTGGAGGGGGGGGACTCCTTTATTGAGGGTCCCCACCTCCCCAAGACCCCTGCCCAGGCTGACTGTTAAGTAGGGTGAATGCTTTGGCCGGGGGGACTTGTATAAAAAGTCTCCCCCCGGCTGTGGCATTACCCTGCTGGCTGGTTGGGCCTGGGGCTGGTTTTCAAAATACGGGGGACACGTACTCATTTTGTCCCCTGTATTTTGGGAACCAGACCTGGCCCTGGGGCTGGTTTTAAAAAACCAGGGAACCCCTATTTGAATGTTTTTCTGATTTTTTAAAACCAAGCCCGGCTCTTTGAGTCTGGTGCTGGTTATGGCTGAGGGGGGGACCTCACGCCATTTTTGTTTATATTTATTTATTTTTCCCTTTTTTTTTACACTGAAGCCTGCACAGATCTGACTGATCCATGCAGGCTGAAGCCAATACAAATTTGTACCTGAAAAATTACGAATCAATACGCCATCGGATTATATGAATCAGTCAAATACGACTGATTAGTAAATTATCCTCCGGAATACGAATGAAAATACGACTACACCAGTCGTATTCATTCGTATTCTTTTGTATTAAGAATACGAATACGATTTTTCGTGTTTGTATTCTTAGTAAATTTCCCCCATGAACTGTTTGTAGATCTTGAGGATAGGTTTGGCCACCCCTGACATAGGTGAGGGTGAAAATTTACTAATACATGATTCATCAAAAAAGATCATATTGTCAAAAATGTTTAATGCTGTACATATAAAGTGGGTGTACTCACATTCTGTGATTGTCAATAGGGACAATATCCAGCCGTTTGAAGAAGTTGGAAATGTAGTTCTCTGATCCTTGTAGCTATATATTTGAAAAAGCAGAAAGAAATAGTCTTTAATGCAATACTTTATTGAACAAGGCAGTTCTATCTATCTATCTATCTATCTATCTATCTATCTAATATATATATATGGAAAGAAATGGGGTTTCAGAGGGCGCTCAAGGAAATAAACCAATTATAAATTAACAATTGATATTTAATAAAATGTACAATCGCATAAAAACCCTCACTTGGGTATCACAAATATACAAGTGGTGAACAATCACAGATGGATGTACAACTCTGGTAGGTTGGTCAATTCGGTCGGAGTAAAGAGGAGTATAATGAGGCCAATCTTCTTACTTCGATCATAAAGAGACCCATTGATCATCCAATGAAATAAAATATACTTTTTTTTAACATTCTACACATCATATGGAATCTTACCCCTGAGGAAGTCATAATGACGAAACGCAGTGGTTGTTGATTTCTACATTTGTGGACTGTACTACTACATCAAATGAATTGAAAACAGTTTATTGCTTTAGTGTTTAATTAGATACACATAAAAAAATCTTGAAAATTTACTGTAATAATTGTAGTCACTGCTCAATAATAAGTCTGGTGGTGGTGGTACCAGCTAAGGCACACTATCCATTGCTATATACAGTATACAGTATACAGTATATATATATATATATATATATATATATATATATATATATATATATATATATGCACTTACTTAACCTCAGATAAGGAAAGGAACAGACCAGCACTCACAGGGTAGATGAAGAAAAAAGTTTGTATTGTGTTTTACAGCAAAAGATTGTATTGTGGTTTGTATTGTGGTGTACAGCAGGTACAACATGGCTGACTCAACATATGTACGTTTCAACTGGAAACCTACCAGCTTTCCTCAACCCTGAGGTTATCTAAGGTTGGGTAAGTGCAATCACTATTACCTTCTGGACCCTGCACCACTGTAATTAACATCCTATGAGTGAGTGCCGTTTTGTTATCATATATATATATATATATATATCAAAACAATATCACTAGTAATTTGCGCTAGATAAAGGGCGGTCGCCAATAACACTAGATCCCCTACTAGAGGGATCCACACAATCCAATACACAACCCAATAGTGTTATTCGGCGCCCATATATAATTTGACAGTACAATATGTTTAGTCTTTCCACTTAATGTAAAATTATCATCCAAGACTTCTTTTTAAATATAAAACATTTATTATAAAACATATAAAAAGCAAGTACTCTTGGAAAAGAAATATTCTCTTGGAATCAGGATCATACCAATGCTGGTATGCTTTGGTGTTTGGCACTGTTAATATGCATGAAGCGTATAGAAAAGGAGTTGTCAAAATGAGTGGAAAACACAGGAATGGAGACAGAAACTGGAAACAGAACACAAAGGTGGCAAGATATTGGTAAGACAATAAAGAAGTGGCGGGGACCTTAAACAATACATGTGGATATGGCAGGACTTGCTGGAATTTTCACAGGAAAGCACTAGGTTGGAACGCTGGAGTACGTTATGAGAGCCTATATTCCTGCCGATGTTCAGTCTATAAGGATGAGTGCTGAAACTGGTGCCAAATGTGACCACATACAGCAGCCCTTCCCTTTAATCCTAGAACAGAGTTGCAGGGGCATCCCTATTTTGTACCCGGGAACCATGAATTTATACCTGGAAGCAAGAGAATCGTGCAGCGGAGCTGGTGCTGTGGGTTACGGCAACCTCTACACTGCTGAGGAAGACCAGATACACCCATGGTAGGAGCGCTGTCTGATCCGGTAAGTAAACCGCGATTTCAAGTGCGCTGTGACAGGGTATTGATGAGAGCCAGAAAGATGGGGGAGTAAGATGGACAGCGATGAGAGACAGTGAGATGGGGGAGTAAGATGGACAGAGATGAGAGACAGTGAGATGGGGAGTAAGATGGACAGAGATGAGAGACAGTGAGATGGGAGAGTAAGATAGACAGAGATGAGAGACAGTGAGATGGGGAGTAAGATGGACAGAGATGAGAGACAGTGAGATGGGGGAGTAAGATGGACAGAGATGAGAGACAGTGAGATGGGGGAGTAAGATGGACAGAGATGAGAGACAGCGAGATGGGGAGTAAGATGGACAGAGATGAGAGACAGTGAGATGGGGGAGTAAGATGGACACAGATGAGAGACAGTGAGATGGGGGAGTAAGAGTGACAGAGATGAGAGACAGTGAGATGGGGGAGTAAGATGGACAGAGATGAGAGACAGTGAGATGGGGGAGTAAGATGGACAGAGATGAGAGACAGAGAGATGGGGAGTAAGATGGACAGAGATGAGAGACAGTGAGATGAGGGAGTTAGATGGACAGAGATGAGAGACAGTGAGATGGGGGAGTAAGATGGACAGAGATGAGAGACAGTGAGATGGGGGCATAAGATGGACAGAGATGAGAGACAGAGAGATGGGGGAGTAAGATGGACAGAGATGAGAGACAGTGAGATGGGGGAGTAAGATGGACAGAGATGAGAGACAGTGAGATGGGGGCATAAGATGGACAGAGATGAGAGACAGAGAGATGGGGGAGTAAGATGGACAGAGATGAGAGACAGTGAGATGGGGGAGTAAGATGGACAGAGATGAGAGACAGAGAGATGGGGAGTAAGATGGACAGAGATGAGAGACAGTGAGATGGGGGAGTAAGATGGACAGAGATGAGAGACAGGGAGATGGGGGCATAAGATGGACAGAGATGAGAGAGATGGGGGAGTAAGATGGACAGAGATGAGAGACAGTGAGATGGGGGAGTAAGATGGACAGAGATGAGAGACAGTGAGATGGGGGAGTAAGATGGACAGAGATTAGAGACAGGGGATGGAGAGGAGAGACAAAGAGATGTGGGTTAGGGTGACAGAGATGAGAGGTGTGTGTGTGTGGGGGGGGGGGGGTAGGGCATGAAATACCGCCTATCGGTACATGTCGGCTCAAAAACAGGTGAAAAACCCCATGTCGACATTTTGGCTTTCAACCTAATGCTTGTGTCAACATATAATGACCATGTCGACCTAACCCAAGTTGACCTTCATTCATGTCAACCTAATGCTTGTCGACCTAGTGACCATATCCAATGTACTTATATACAGCACAAACATATTAAGGGATACAGTCATTAGGTTGATCTCATTAAGATCAACATGCATTAGGTTGACAACTGAAGGTCGACACCTGAAATAGGTCAACATGGCTAAGGTCTGCAGAGTTGGAAGCTCAACAAAAGAATTAGGTCGACAATGGGAAGATCAACAGTCAAAAGAGTGACATGAGTTTTTTGTCTTTTTTTGAGCCGACATGTGCCGACAGAAAGTATTAATGCCGTACCATCCACTACGGCGTCGTGGGATAAAAAAATAGTGTGCCGAGTGCAACGAGGCATTGTGCCCGAAGCATGGCGAGTGCAGCACGCCATGCGAGGGGACACACACTTAGACGACGACTAAGTCGACATTCAGGACAAAAAAGTGGAAATATCATGTCGACTTTTTGATTGTCGACCTTCTCTTTGCCAACCTATTGCATGTGCCATGATGAAATATTCCAGGTGGCGACCTAAGCCCTGTAGACCTAATGCATGTCGACCATAATGCTGTCAGCCCTATGACCAATACCCTATATTAAATGAGTAAAAACTTTGGTACTTGTTTCCTAGCACGGCCACAATCGCGGGCATCGGGTGTAATTTTTAGTGGTCTGCGACGCGACCGACGCGATGCCCCCGATTTCCCATTGAAATGCATTGAAAAAAGTCAAAATCGCGTCGGTCGCATCGCAGGCGGCTAAAAAAGGCTTAAATGGTCCAGACAGGATGCCCCCGATTTCCCATAGGGAACAATGTTAAATGCCTCAATTTACCCAAATCATCATAGGGAACAATGGTAAATGGGCCAGAAACCCCCCAAAACACCCCTGAACAGTCAAATGGCCCCCCAAAATTATTTTACGCCACCCCATGATCAACGTGAACCCGAAGCGTGGCGAGCGCAGCGAGCCCGCAAGGGGCGGCGGTACGCATCCTCCGACCTTTTCATACCCCCACTATCCACGTCGGCGTGGAGTTGAGAATAGAATAGTGTGGCGAGCGCAGCGAGCCACCGAGCCAGAAGCGTGGCGAGTGGACGCGGATACCTTCACAGGTAAACGCGTCCCTTCGCGGGCTTCACAGGTATACGCGTCCCCTCGCGGGGCTCGCTGCGCTCGCCACGCTTCGGGCTCGGTGGCTCGCTGCGCTTGCCACACTATTCTATTCTCAACTCCACGCCGACGTGGATAGTGGGGGTATGAAAAGGTCGGAGGACGCGTACCGTCGCCCCTCGCGGGCTCGCTGCGCTCGCCACGCTTCGGGTTCACGTTGATCGTGGGGTGGCGTAAACTAATTTTGGGGGGCCATTTCACTGTTCAGGGGTATTTTTGGGGGGTTCTGGACCATTTACCATTGTTCCCTATGATGATTTGGGTAAATTGAGGCATTTAACATTGTTCCCTATGGGAAATCGCGGGCATCGCGTCGGTACCATCGCACCCGATTTTTTAGTGCATGCGATGCCCGCGATGCCCCCCGATTTTTACTAACGATGCCCACGATCATGATCGGTGTGGCCGTGCTAGGAAACAAGTACCAAAACTTTTAAAGTGCTCATGATGTATTTATTGCATTTGTACCCAACCTACATTTCCTTCTCTGGCCACTGGGTGAAGGTGTTGCTAAAAAATAAACATTGCCTCACCAAATATGAAAGCCAATCAGGAGACAACAGTGGAGAGCGACAGGAAAGAGGATGTGGAAGGGAAGAATGTTTTTGTGGGTTGTGTGTCAATTTGCAATTTAAGAACTTGCGACAATGTTGTTTGGATGTTTCCTCATGACTATGTTGACTTGTATTAGTTTAGCAATGCAGTTCTGTATCATTTTTGGAGTCACAGCGGGGGATGTTTACAGAGTATTTACACTATGGGGGTTATTCTGATTCACTCGGAAAGGCACAATCACTATCTAATGGACAAAACCATGTGCACTGCAGGTGGGGCTGATGTAACCTGTGCAGAGAGAGTTAGATTTGGGTGTTTTATTGTTTCTGTGCAGGGTAAATACTGGCTGCTTTATTTTTACACTGCAATATAGATAGTTTGAAGTACACCCCCCACTAGGGTTGTCACCTCTCCCGGATTTAGTGGCAACCCTCCGGGAGGCTTTTCCAGTCTCCCGGATTCCGGATCATCGGGCAGCGCACAAGAAAAGGCGCCGGAAGTCTTCAGAGTAGCGCTGAGGCTACCCGGGCGTGCTGTACCATCTGCCACCGTGACAGGCAGCGCGGGATGGGGAGTGCCAGAGGCAAGCTCTGCAGGAGACATTGTGGAGAGTAGGAGAACGCCGGCAGGAGCCAGCTGCTGCTGCATCTAGACCCCATTAGTACTGCAGATGAGAGAGGCTCAGGCTCATCATCTCCTCCCCTGCTGTCTGCTGGCCTGGTGCACTGCACATCGCACATTTGTCAAGTCTCTGAGCTCGCCTCAAAGAGGTATGTAATGACTTGTTTGTGGCCACCAGAGTGTATAACATTTTATTTATATTTTATTTTGTTCTTATTTTCTTCACCATACATAATACCAAATACAATAGGCAGGCACTATGTATTACAAAGACCACACCCACTTTTCGGGCGAGGCCACGCCCACCTTTCATGGAGCGTGCGCACCTTCGCCGCGCGCATGAGGTTGGGGGAAGGGATCTCCAGGAATCGATGATGACTGAGGTGGCAAGCCTACCCCACACCCAAATCTAAATCTCTCTGCACATGTTACATCAGCCCCCACCTGCAGTGCACATGGTTTTGTCCATTAGAGAGTGATTGTGCCGAGTGAATCAGAATAACCCCCCTATGGTTTCTATTTGTGGTATATGTAAGAATAGTCATACAGATGGGGCAGGCTTCATCCTGGCTGGCGGATCGCCAGAACGTCCCCGCTGGTGATCCGCCAGCAGCCTCGCCATCCATCAGACTGAGACGCGCGTCTCAATCTCCGTCGGCGGGGCGACGGAACCCCTGTCCGTCTCCGCCTCAGGGAGACAGGGTGCTATAGACGAGACCAGTGGCGTAACAATGGAGGGTGCAGGGGGGTGCAACTGCTATGGGGCCATTTGAGTTGTGGGGGCCTGGGGTCCCAGCAGAAAATCCCATGTACCCTCTTTCCGTTTAAAAAAAAAAAAAATTAGGCACAGTGATGCCGCTGCAGTCATTTTAGTTCCTGGGTGGGAGGGAGGGAGGGATGGAGGCCAGGATGCGGCACAAAAGGGAAGGCAGACTGCATAGAGCACCACACTTTCACAACTGCCGGGCGCTCGCTGAGATTATGTGGCTAGCGGCGCCCGGCAGCTCCTTCAGCTTGCAGTGCGGCTTGAGATCTTCTGCTGTGCAATGAGGGAGGGTGAGTCAGCGCTCCTCCCCAGCACCTTTTACCAAGTAGCGTAGCATGGGCCCGGATGGCCGCTGGCTGCACACACTAGAGCAGTGACCACAAACAGGTAACCTTGCCAGTGCCCCCTGCCCCCAGTCAAGTGTCAGCCTGCGACCCTCCCTCGCCCCTGCAGGTGACAGCCTATGTGCCCCCCTTCCCCCACTGTCCTGCCACTGTAAGTGACAGCCTGCCACCTGCTCTGTCCTGTGCCTGCCAGTGGCGGTCGCCCCGGTGGCCCCACACATTTGGGGTCCTCACACCCACCACCCCACTACTTAGTTGGATGGCATGAAGTGGGGTCTGGCAGTGCCAGGTCAGGTCGGTAGCGCTGGCAGGCAGGGGTTCCTGCAGCGTATGTGAAGATCAGCGGCGGGGTCCATGCGGTGGATGAGAACTACTAGTTCCCATCCGCCGCAGGGACCCCACCGCTGACTTCACATACACCGCAGGGACCCAATGCCTGCCAGCGCTATCCGACCCTGCGCTGCCAGACCCCGCTGCATGCCACCCACCAGCGGGCAGAGGGTCCCTGCAGCGTATGTGAGATCAGTGGCGAGGTCCCTGCGGCAGATGGGAACTACTAGTTCCCATCCGCCAGAGGGACCCCACCGCTGACTTCACATACACCGCAGGGACCCCCTGCCCACCAGCGCTACTGACCTGACCCTGCTGCCCGGATCCCTTCCCTGCGCTGCCGAGGTAGGGGGGGAATGATGCCTCAGTTAGGGAGGGAGGATGCCTCAGAGGGGTGGGAGGGATTGCCTCCATGGCGGGGTGGGGGAGAGGATGCCTCAGTCGGGGGGGGGGGGGGGGGTTGGAAATGCCTCCAACTCGGGGGGGGGGGGCGCACAGACCTCCTTTGTCCAGTGCCCCCACAGACCATAATCCGGCCCTGGTGCTTGCAGACATCTGCCCCCCACCCCTACAGGTGACATTCTTACACCCTGCTCCCTCCTGTGCCACCACCCCCTCCCATGCCCCTGCAGGTTACAGCCTATCCCCTGCTCCCTCCTATGCCTGCGGACACCTGCCCCCACCCCTACACGTGACCTTCCACCACCCTGCTCCCTCCTGTGCACCCACCCCCTCCCATGCAAGTTACAGCCTATCCCCTGCTCCCTCCTATGCCTGCGGACCCCTGCCCTCACCCCTACGGGTGACCTTCTACCACCCTGCTCCTCCTGTGCCACTACCCCCTCCCATGCTCCTGCAGGTTACAGCCTATCCCCTGCTCCCTCCTATGCCTGTGGACTCCTGCTCTCACCCCTACAGGTGCCCTTCTACCGCCCTGCTCCCTCCTGTGCCACCACCTCCTCCCATGCCCCTGCAGGTTACAGCCTATCCCTGGCTCCCTCCTATGCCTGCGGACTCCTGCTCTCGACCCTACACGTGACCTTCTACCACCCTGCTCCCTCCTGTGCCACCACCCCCTCCCATGCCCCTGCAGGTTACAACCTATCCCCTGCTCCCTCCTATGCCTGCAGACCCCTGCCCTCACCCCTACAGGTGACCTTCTACCACCCTGCTACCTCTTGTGCCACCACCCCCTCCCATGCCCCTGCAAGTTACAGCCTATCCCCTGCTCCCTCCTATGCCTGCGGATCCCTGCCCTCACCCCTACAGGTGACCTTCTACCACCCTGCTCCACCTGTGCCACTACCCCCTCCCATGCCCCTGCAGGTTACAGCCTATCCCCTGCTCCCTCCTATGCCTGCGGACTCCTGCTCTCACCCCTACAGGTGACCTTCTACCACCCTGCTCCCTCCTGTGCCACCACCCCCTCCCATGCCCCTGCAGGTTACAGCCTATCCCCGGCTCCCTCCTATGCCTGCGGACTCCTGCTCTCACCCCTACACGTGACCTTCTACCACCCTGCTCCCTCCTGTGCCACCACCCCCTCCTATGCCCCTGCAGGTTACAGCCTATCCCCTGCTCCCTCCTATGCATGTGGACTCCTGCTCTCACCCCTACAGGTGACTTTCTACCATTCTGCTCCTTCCTGTGCCACCACCCCCTCCCATGCCCCTGCAGGTTACAGCCTATCCCCTGCTCCCTCCTATGCATGTGGACTCCTGCTCTCACCCCTACAGGTGACCTTCTACCACCCTGCTCCCTCCTGTGCCACCACCCTCTCCTATGCCCTTGCAGGTTACAGCCTATTGTAGTGATAATGGTGGTGTTGGTGGGGGATATGAAGGTTTTGCTATGGGGCCCACAAGGTTCTAGTTACGCCCCTTGTCTGAATCAGACAGTAAAATAACTTCCAAAAACTGTCATAAATAAGTCATGAGAGAGACACTGGAACTGTCTGTATTGTGTATGAGGAGATGTGTGTGTCAGAATGTACTCTATGCATTATGAATTGGTAACAATGGGCTACCCAACAGGCATTTCAAGCAAATAGTATATAAATATAGGCCAACATATTATATACTGGACAAAGGTGAATGAATTAGTACCTCAGTCCTTTTAATTTAACATCTGTGCTTAAGCATGTATATCCTGAAAACCTGGACTGCTAGTGTGTCTTGAGATTGGGAAACACTAATCTAATATCTCTATATCACTCAGGCAGCTTTGATTATCAGATCTGCCCGTAAGTACGGATGAACATTAATAAAATTAGATTATATTATTATTTCATTTTATATTCATTTACATGTTTAATTCTGGTAAATAAAACTTGAAATATTAATTGACTCAGAATAGCTTAAGAATGTTAATATATTATACATTATGCAAAGTGTTAAGGAAATGCAAAAATAGAAGAAACAGACAATGTGCAATATACCAGCTACTGCCAATGTTGCCTGTAGTCATAAACCCAGTACTACACTATATACGGACAATACAACCTACATTATTCCATACCTCTCAACTTTCTGAGCCGCCGCAGCGGGACATCTGCGTGCACCTATTGGAAAGGGGTGTGACATACAAATTGTGAGGCCACGCCCCCATTTTGCTGATGAGGCTCTCTGAGCTTCTAGCCATGACCCCAGCCCCTCTGGCTGCGGGAATAGACGCTGTGCGCATGTGGACAGTGTCAATTCCCTGCTACTCAGAGGGTGACAGTGGGGTCTCCCAACTGCCCCCGCGTCACGGTACACTGCGGACTCCGGGCAGGACTGGGGAACGTCCCCAAAAATCAAATTAAATTTGAATTCAGGCTTTGTGATGAAACTTTATATATTCATTATAATGTCTTCCCAACAGTTTGCTTTACATTATGTTTGCAGTCAGCCACTGTACATATAGGATAATGAGATTAATGTTCTACAGTAGTTCTACTACTGCCAATCAGTGATACATTGGTAATATACTGTTAACATGTTTTAAAATAATTTGCATAGAGGAGCAGATGTAATGACTGTAACTTCTAAATTAAAAATATTATCCTTAGTCGAGATTAATTTTCCAGTGTTAATAGATTAATACTAATTAATTATTTAATTATGAATTACTATTAATTAATTATTAATGCTCCTGATTGATTTATATGAAAATGTTCATGCAAAGTTTTATTTACAAAGTTTTAAACACGTGCCACTGATTAGTCAGGGAAGATCATCTAAGTGAAGTCTGTATTGTGTTACTTATAATTGTACAATAAAATACACTCACCTCTAGTTTCTATGCTGCCAGCTGGCTGCAGATCCCCACATTGCACTGAACAACCGGTCTTGAATAGGATGATCTGAGCACACATAGGAGTTGGAGGAGGAAGACACAGGGGAGGTACTAAAACTAAAAAAAAAAAAAAATCCTTTGCTTTTAGATCTTTGAAGTCATGTATTGCAACATGAGTGCTGCACAACGGTATTCTGGTTGACTCCCAAAGCTGTGAATTTCCCACACGTATCAATATATTTTGGGTGTGAATTGCAATGGGTCTAGGTTGACAGTCCAATAGGTGGACACCAAAAGGTGAAAAGGTGGTAAGTTGACATTGTATGAAGGATGGCACGTAAAAAGGTAGACGGCTAAAAATGCAACATGAGTTTTTTACGTTTTTTGGTGTCACTGTCAACACATGTCAACATGGACCACCAATTATTGTAGCACACAGGGCCGCCATCAAGGGGGTATTGTGGGCACAGCTGTCACTGGCCTAGCCACTCTGACAGAGAGGGAATGGCCCGAGCCACTCATTCCATCCACCGCACCCACCCGCAGTCATGCCAGACTGCCTCTGTTGAGCTGCCCCACTGCTCCTGGAGTGCTTCTAGAGCACAGGCTTCTCCTTGACCTCCACACTGGTGGCTATTTAAAATGAGGCACTGTCTGGTGAACCGATCAGAGCTCATGTACCAGCAGCCGCTCTGGTTGGCTGCCACGCCCAAAGCTCTGATTGACTAACAGGTTGGTGCCATATTTTAAATATCTGCCAGTATCCAGGGGTGGAGGAGAAGACTGCGCTCATATACAAGCACTTTGGCAGCAGTGGGATTCAGTGGGGGCAGCACAGCAGAAGTGGGAGTGGGGAAGCCTGTGCTTCGCCTTGCTCCCCCCCCCAGTGACCAGAAGAGCCAGGCGATGAGTGAGCACCAACTGGCATTATATGTCAAAGGGGGGGCTGGACTAGAAATCCGTCACGGCCCCACAATACCTAGTGGCAAACCTGGTACTATGTACCCCTGCATTTTATACTTCAGGCATGGTGCGTCCTATGCTTGGCATGCTTTACAGTTTTTAGTCCACGTTGATGTTAACGTTTGAAAAGGTCCCCCCCAAAATAGTGATGACTCATGTTGACGTTTTGCTTGTGTCAACCTTTTGTGTCGACTGAGTGCATGTTGACCTTTTGCCAATGTTGACCAAGTGCATGTCCACCTTTTGGTGTTAATCTATTGACTGTCGTCCTAGACACTGTAGGCCTCTCATCCAAATCTTAAAGCTGTAAAGGGTGCCTTTTGCTCATTGAGAGAGAAGCTTGCAGACTAAAGTCAAGTATGAATACTTAAGTGACTTATGAATTTTTAAACAAAAGCAGGTGAGTTAGAATACAAAAAAAGGTGAGTTTGAACACATAAGCCTAAACACATAATATTGTTATTACCATCAACATCTGACCGACCATCAACATCTCCAAAAAGTGCTGCACTTCTCTTCCATCACTCCCTAGGTCTTAATGATACAGCCCTTTCCTGGTTCACATCTTACCTATCTGATTGCTCTTTCAGTGTTCGCTTCTCTGACTCCACTTCCTCTTCACTACCTCTGTCAGTCGGAGTTCCGCAAGGCTCAGTCTTAGGTCCTCTGCTTTTCTCAATCTATACTTCCTCTCTTGGCAAACTAATCAGCTCTTTCGGATTTCAGTATCACTTATATGCGGATGATAATCAAATCTATCTATCAACCCCAGAGTTGTCACCAGTGGTTTTGGGCCGAGTCTCTAAATGTCTCTCTGCCATCTCATCTTGGATGTCTTCTCGCCAACTCAAACTCAATATTTCCAAAATGGAATTACTTATATTCCCACCAACTAAGAACGGTTACCATCCTGACATCTCCATTGCTGTTGACAACTCGACAATCCACCCTACCCCACAAGCTGGTTGCTTAGGGGTCATCATCGACTCTGAACTGTCCTTTCTTCCCCACATTCAATCTGTCTCCAAATCATGTTACATGCATCTAAAAAACATATCCAAAATACGACCCTATCTCACACAAGACACTACTAAATCTCTTATCATTGCACTCATTATATCCCACATTGATTATTGCAATAATCTCCTAACTGGTCTTCTCAAGAACAGACTCTCACCACTGCAATCCATTCTAAATGCTGCTGCTAGATTGATCTTCCTTGCAAGACTCTCATCGTCTGCTGATCCGCTCTGGCAGTCCCTACATTGGTTGCCTGTATCTTACCCTATTCAATATAAAACACTTCTACACACATATAAAGCTATTAACCATACTGCACCAGCATATATCTCTTTACTTATCACAAAATATCTCCCATCTCGACCACTTCGCTCTGCACAAGATTTGCGTCTCTCTTCTGAACGGATCACTAGTCCCATTCACTATTACAGGACTTTCATCGGGCTGCTCCCATCCTATGGAATGCCCTTCCACGCACAATAAGACTCTCCTCTAGCCTCCAAACTTTCAAGTGTTCCCTGAAAACTCACCTCTTCAGGCAAGCCTATCATAGTTAAGTTCTACACGCATAACCCTCTGAGGCACTTATGTATTATATAGCTTACCTTCTGGACTTGTAACTTGGTGGGACTGCTATGCTATTACTGATGCCTGTCCCTGTGTTTCCCTCCTATATCCCTATAGATTGTAAGCTTGCAGCAGGGCCCTCCTACCTCCAAGTCTGTCTGTTGTTACCCAGTTTGTTTTATCACTGTCTACTATTGTAAAGCGCAACGGAATCTGCTGCGCTATATAAGAAACTGTAACGGAATCTGATGCGCTATATAAGACGCTGTAACGGAATCTGCTGTGCTATATAAGACACTGTTAATAAATAAATAAATTAGAGGAGATTCCATCATTAGACGTGTAAATCTGGGAAATGCTACTAAAGTACAGAAGCAGGTAAGGTGCTTACCCAGAGCCACAGTTCCAAGAGATAAAGAACGCATACTAAGAATTGTAAAGGCAACAAGAAAAGATGGGGAGGAGGATGTCATCTTCTATCTAGGCACAAATGACCTGGTTAATGCTGAAGTTATGGCCTTCAAAGATGAAGTTATGAAGTTAGGAATCGCTCTAAAACAGATGGCAACCACTAAACTTTTTTAGAAGTATTGCCAGTACACTGAGGGGAAGATAGAACTTAGTGCATCAGAAACTTTAATGTTTGGCTAAGGAATGGTCTTAATAAGGATTATTAGGTGATAGTCAAGCTTTCTGGCAAGAAAGGGACTTCTTTAAAAGTGATGGCCTGTACCCATCTTCAAGGGGAACGAGAATACTAAGTGAGAAGTTTGGATTCTTCATCAGCAACTATTTAAACTAGCAGAGGGGGGCAGTGAACCAAATAAGAATAAAGAAATCTACTCAACCAACTTAGAGGTATTGTCTCTGCAGGCAAATGGAACAGGAAGCCTATCCACTGAACAAAAGGTAATGCTACAGACCACCAGGTCAGGAAGAGGAACTTGTTAAGAGCCTATTGCAGCACAACAATAAAATGGCATTAAAAGGAGAAGTAAATTCATGAGAGACCTTAATCTACCTGATGTAAACTAGGGAGATACATACAGATAGTGGTAGATACTCAATTAGTTCAGTAATACTACTCAGGTGCATGAGGGAGGGTTATTACTGAGTAAGTAAAAAAAATCATTGTTTCCCCCAGCTTACCCAATAGTATTAGGGCGGGATGTATTAAAATACATCGCCGCCCTTTGCCGCCCCCCCGCCGCGATGCTGCCGCATATGTACTAACATATGCGGCTGGCATCGCGGTGTGGTGACGGAGGCCCCCCGCGATACCTGTACACTGGTGTGCGGGGGGTCTCCGGCACCTCCCTGCCGCCACGCTCTCCCCTTATGCCGGGGACAGCTATGCATGCTGTCCCCGGCGCTTCCTCCTCCCCCCTGTAGCCGGAAGGATGTCCGGCTGCTTCACTAGGGGGAGGCAGGGCTTACCTTCTGGGGTCCAGGTGGACCCTTCAGGAAGGTAAGCCAGAGGGGGGGTCGGCGAGGCGGCGGGTTTGCGTCGGCATCGGCGGGCGGCGAAAAGAAGCCCATAGGCTTCTATAGGGTATCGCCACCCAAAGGTGGCGATACCCTTCAGTGCGGTATCATTTTTGATACATTGGAAAATGCAGTAAAACCGTGGTTTTACCGCATTTTCCATTTGATACATCTCGCCCTTAGTAACCAATATTGAACACTACATGATAATATAATTCGGAGATATTGGTTACATAAAGCCACCCAGCCCAACCAGTCCAGGGGCACCGCACCCCTCACCACCATTACCATAAATTGGGTCTACGACTACCCAGCAAGGAGCCACATGATAATGGCTCCTTACTAGATATATCTGAACTAAGAGCTACCTAACTTGGAGCAACCCCAGACTACTCCATGTGGCATATCAGCACCTGCATCTCCTCCTAATATGGGCTCCCTTCAGCCTCTCACAACATACATATGGATAGTGGTAGATGCTCAAATTAGTTCAGTAATACTACTCAGGTGCATGAGGGAGGGATAATACTGAGTAAGTAAAAACAGACATTGTTTCCCCACTGGACTTTCTAGCTTATGCTAGTTTTTTGGGGGGCCAGCACCCTGCACCTAGATATAGAGAAGCCTTGATGTGGCTTGGGGGCATATCCTACACCTGCGCAGGTATATGTAACCAATATCTCTGAATTCTATTATCATGTAGTGTTCAAGATTGGTTACTAATACTATTCAGTGAGCTGGGGGAAAAAATGTCTTGTTTTACCTAAACTAGGGAGATGTCTGTTGCAAGTTTCACCAGAAGTAGGGACATTCTAAATTCCTTTCAAGGAGCATCCCTCCAGCAATTGGTTAGGGAGCTCACTCCTAAGGACACAATATTAGACTTAATGCTTACAAATGGTAAAAAAATATCTTACACAAGTGTGGGAGAAAACCTGGGATCCAGTGACCATCAATCAGTATGGTTCAGAAAAATGACAGAGACCAACTCATCACACACAAAAACAAAGGTGTTAGATTTTAGGAAGGCTGATTTTGTAGAGATAGGAAAGTCTGTAAGGGATTCTTTGGCAGATTGGAGGAACTTGGAAGGAGTGCTGGATAAGTGGAAAAAAAAAGTGCAGTACTATAGCAACAGAACTTTGTGTCAAAAGAGTGCAGAAAAACACAAGGAAAAGGAAGCCAGTGTGGTTTGCAAAAGAAGTAGCAAGTATTATGAAAGCAAAAAAGTTGGCCTTTAGGAAATATAAGCAGAGGCAGAATAATGGAGACAAGGGGCAAGATTCTCTAATATCTGCACCCGCGGTCCGCCGCACATCGTCAAATACGACTGCTTTGTAACCCTCCGATATCGTATTAATTTGTATTAGCTGGCCGTATATACGGCCACTAATACGAATTCGTGCAGGCTGCAGAGTGTAAAAAAAAATAGAAATAAAAACAAATAAATAAAAAAACCGGCATGGGGTCCCCCTCACAGCCCTAACCAGCACCAGGCTGAAAGAGCCGGGGCCGGTAATTAAAAATCAGGGAACCCGACAAATAGGGTTCCCCGATTTTTAACAACCAGCCCCAGGCTCCAGGTCCGGGGCGGGTTCCCAAAATATGGGGGACAAAATGACTAGGGGTCCCCCGTATTTTAAGAACCAGGCCAAACCAGTCAGCAGGGTAATGTCACAGCCAGGGGACACTTATTATATAAGGTCCCGCGGCCAAAACATTCACCCTATCGACCAGTCAGCCTGGCCAGGGGCCCTGGGGGAGTGGGGACCCCCCCAATAAAGGGGTCCCCCCTCCAGGACTTACCTGACCAGGCTGAAGCCTGGTGCTGTCCCCGGTGGCCCTGGAGCGGTGGCCACTGGGCTGATTTCAGTGTAAAAAATAGAATAAAAAACTATTGTTTTTAACTGTGGAACCATGAGTCCCAGCAAGCCTCCCCCGCAAGCTGGGACTTGGAGAACCACAAGTCCCAGCCTGCGGGGCATTAAAGGGCCCGCTGGTACTTGTAGTTCCACAGTAAAAAATAGTTAAATAAATACACACTGACAACACAGAAAAATAAAACTTTAATACATACATTACACACATACTGATACTTACCTATCTTGAGCCCGTAGGTAGGTCCCGGGGTCCAGGGCTGCTGAGTCGGGGGTCCGGGGCTCCACGGCTTCAGAGTCCGGGACTCCAGGGCTCTAGGGCTTCAGAGTCCGGGGCTCCAGGGCTTCAGGATCCAATGATATCTATAGGGGTAACCTGTGGAAGGAATTCCTACTCACCAGGTCCTATGGCGAAGATCCCGTCATCTTCTGTGTCTCCGCCGTAGTCCACCGCATCAGCCGCCGGTACCCACTCACGGACTGAGAGGCCAATAGAATCATTCAGTGGAGAGGCGTGGAAGATGAAACATCTCTGCGCCTCTCAGTCCGTGAGTGGGTACCGGCGGCTGATGCGGTGGACTACGGCGGAGACACAGAAGATGACGGGATCTTCGCCACAGGACCTGGTGAGTAGGATTTCCTTCCACAGGTTCCCCCTATAGATTTCATCAGATCCTGAAGCCTTGGAGTCCCGGACTCTGAAGCCCTGGAGCCCCGAACTCTGAAGCCCTGGAGCCCCGGACCCCCGACTCAGCAGCCCTGGAGCTCCGGACCCCGGGACCTACCTACGGGCTCAAGATAGGTAAGTATCAATATGTGTGTAATGTATGTATTAAATTTTTATTTTTCTGTGTTGTCAGTGTGTGTTTATTTAACTATTTTTTTACTGTGGAACTACAAGTGCCAGCGGGCCCTTTAATGCCCCGCAGGCTGGGACTTGTGGTTCTCCAAGTCCCAGCTTGCGGGGGAAGCTTGCTGGGACTCATAGTTCCACAGTTAAAAACAATAGTTTTTTATTCTATTTTTTACACTGAAATCAGCCTGGTGGCCACCACTCCAGGGCCACCGGGGACAGCACCTGGCTTCAGCCTGGTCAGGTAAGTCCTGGAGGGGGGGGACCCCTTTATTGGGGGGGTCCCCACTCCCCCAGGGCCCCTGGCCAGGCTGACTGGTCGGTAGGGTGAATGTTTTTGGCTCGCGGGACCTTATATAATAAGTTTCCCCCGGCTGTGACATTACCCTGCTGGCTGGTTTGGCCTGGGGCTGGTTCTTAAAATACGGGGGACCCCTAGTCATTTTGTCCCCCGTATTTTGGGAACCAGCCCCAGACCTGGAACCTGGGGCTGGTTGTTAAAAATCGGGGAACCCCTATTTGTTGGGTTCCCTGATTTTTAATTACCAGCCCGGCTCCGTCAGCCTGGTGCTGGTTACAGCTGTGGGGGGGACCCCTCGCTTTTTTTGTACTATTATTATTTATTTTACAATTTTTTAATCACTAAAGCCTGCACGGATCTGACTGATCCGTGCAGGCTTCTGCCAAATACGACAGGAAAATAAAGTGTATTTTCCTGCCGTATATTCGTGGCAGTTTTACACTAATTAGCAGCCGTATTATCATGACGGCTGCTTAGTAAATCAGGAACCACCATTCTTTTGAATGGTGATTCCTGTCGTATTCTATCGATGGTGTAGACATTCATATTTGTAAATACAAATACGAATGTCCCATCAATATGAATACGAATATTTGTTTTTTTGGCATAGTAAATGCCAAAAATACGAATACACCCAAAAAATTTGTATTTTCCTAGGAAAATATGAATTTTTTCTACTAAATCATATTAGTAAATTTCCCCCAGAGAGTGGAAGTCTTCTTGAGGGAGACAATGTAATAGCAGATCATATTAATTAATTAATTTATTTATTTATTAACAGTTTCTTATATAGCATATACATATTCCGCAGCACTTTATAGAGTATAGTTGAACATTCACATCAGTCCCTGCCCCAGTGGAGCTGACAATCTATATTTCAAACCACATGTACACGCACACACAGACATTCTAGGGTTCATTTCGTTGGAAACCAATTAACCTACCAGTATATTTTTGGATTGTGGGAGGAAACCGGAGTACCCGCAGGAAATCCACGCAAGCACAGGGAGAATATACAAACTCTGCACAGTTAGAGCCATAGTGGGGATCGACTCCATGACCTCAGCGCTGTGAGGCAGTAATCCTAACCATTACACCGCCTGTACTGCCCAAAATATTATTAATAATTATTCTGCCCAGTATTCACTACTGAAAGAGTGGGGAAGGGGCGACAGTTAAATTGCAAGTATATTCAAAACAATAACTGAGAAACAAGTACATTTACTGTGGAGAAAGTACTAAAAGAACTCTCAAAACTGAAAGTGGATAAATCAATGGGGCCAGATGGGATACATCCAAGGATACTAACAGAGCTTAAAGCTGAGCTGGTAAAACCATTAACAGAATTATTCAACCAGTCACTAGCTACTGGAATAATCCCAGAGGACTGGAAAATAGAAAATGTAGTAATGTAGCAAGGACAGGGCCGGTGCAAGGGTTCTTGGCACCCTAGGCAGAACTTCTACCAACTGCGCCCCCCCCCCCCCCCATTACCCCTTTCCTGGCCAGTCAGGTTGAAAGTGCATAGGCGGCATCTCATGTATCCCAGCTGCCTGACTGCATTGAGTACAACCAAGTACCCAGAAGGGGCATACACATGGTGCGATTCTGGCTGTGGCCAATTTCCCCATAAAGTGTGTATATATATATATATATATATATATATATATATATACACACACACACACACACACACACATATATATAAATAAAAGTTCCTAGTTTCTCCCTCTTTACATTTACAACCATGACAGGTAATGGAACAAACCAACAGGCAGCATTCCACGGACTTACTAAATCTCATATTAAAGGTGTAGATTTATAAAACATCCAGATGTATGTACTGTATACACACAGCCATACACTGCCTCTGTCATCCATTCACTGCTTCAATACACACACACACCATAATATATATATATATATATATATATATATATATATATATATATATATATATATATATACACATACACATATATATACATATACACATACACACACATATATATATATACACACACACACACACACACACATATATACATACACACACATATATACACACACACACACACACACACATATACATACACACACACATATATACTGTATATTTATATAGCCATAAAACATATAACCCCTCCCCAAGGTAGCCACTACTACAAGTACAGCATGGTCCACCCAACATCAAAGAGCAGCTTACCGTTGGTGTGGGGGATTACTGCTGCTTGCTGCTGCCACTTGCTCATGGTGCAGCTATGCTACTGCTGCTGGCAGGGAGTCACTGAGTGCTCCCTGTTGGATCTGCCAGCTCCGCACGCTGACAGCGTGACTCGATAAAGGCGCGGGGGAGAGCGGACGCTGTTCCACAGTGACAGTCTGTCTGACTCCAGAGAGGGGAGGGGGCGGGGGTGGACGCTGTTTAATGCAGACTGTCAGTCTGATTAGTGAGGGGCGGGGGCGGTAAGTGAGGCGACGGACGTCGGGCTAGGTGACTGAGCAGTGACTGACTAGCGCATCAGGAAGTAGACAGTGTCAGGAGGAAAATGTTGTCTGCTCACGGGACCCGTGGCTCTATTCCATTTAATTGTTAAATAAAGGGCGCCCTCTAGCGGCCAGCGCCCTAGGCAGCTGCCTAAAGCTGCCTAGTGGTAGCACCGGCCCTGAGCAAGGAAGCAACTACTGATCAGTGAGACTTCCCCCCCTCGCTAGGTTTTTGGAGCGAGGGGGAAACAGCGAGGCTTGCGGCAAAATGTAGCAGGCTCCCTGCATTAGCTGTGAGCCTCACTGTTTGGGGGAATCCTCACAGGCAGCTGACATCCAGTAATGTCAGTTGCCTAACCCCGGAAGGCATGGGGACACCCAGCGGTTTCCTGGGAGCACAGCATTTCCATGGGTATGCCCTGGAAACGCTGGGCGGTCAATGTACTCCCGCAGTGAAGACCTGCATACGTATATGCACAGATCTACAACATCGGTCCCCGTTGACAATTCACAATGGGGCAAATCAAGTATACTGAGGGCATGCATCCCTCAACCGTACATCCAAATACTGAGATGATTTTGATATTCCAGTATCCCCCTCGCACCGTTTTTCATACTCGCCTGGTCCCCCATCGTCCACCGTTATGACGTCATGACATACATATAAAGGTTTTTTTTATTACTCTGTATATAGATGAAATGTCTTAGGGCGGGATGTATTAAAATACATCGCCGCCCTTCGCGGCCCCCCCCTCCTGCATCCCTCACACCGGGGACAGCTAAGCAAGCTGTCCCCGGCGCCTCCTCCTCCCCCCTGCAGCCGGAAGGACGTCCGGCTGCGTCACTAGGGGGAGGAGGGGTTTACCTTCCAGGGTCCAGGAGGACCGTTCAGGAAGGTAAGCGAGAGGGGGGTCGGCGAGGTGGCGGGTTTGCGTCGGCGGGCGGCGAAAAGAAGCCCATAGGCTTCTATAGGGTATCGCCACCTACACTGCAGTATCGTTTTTGATACATTGGAAAATGCGGTAAAACAGGGGTTTTACCGCATTTTCCATTTGATACATCTCGCCCTTATTATGATCGTTTATTTATATGGGGCTACAAGTGATTTGCAGCATACAGACTACATATACAAGTAAGCAAAAGAAGAACACAGTGACTTACAGTTCAAGGCAGTATAAGACAAGTACAGGGTATATACATACTTGCTTACTATATACAAATGTAGATGAGCCCCAAGGCAGTTAGTAAGAGCTACTATACTTGGTAAAGTGCTGGGAAATGGTGCTGATGATTCAATGTAAATGTATCTGTCTCTCATTCCTTTTCTCCCCAAAAATGTAACAGTGTAATGTAGGTTAGGTGCAATGAGGGAGATTTCTAGACTAATGAGGGATAGAGGGAGATTGCTGCTATTTCAGGGAGTCTCCTGCAGAATGCAGGAGGGTAGGTAGCTATGGGTATATATGTAATGCACGGTAATTCTTTCCTTACACGCGATTACCTTTTCTTTTTACAGGTTCCGGATTTCTCCGCGGGGATTCTTCTCTTCGTTGCAGGTAAGTACGAACGATGGTGTGTATAATTTAAGCTTTATTATGACCGTAGGCAAAACAGAGTAAAATGGGAATAACAATAACTTTTCGATCCTGACAGACTAGATCATATCACTCTACCTACCATCATATAACATATAGAATGTCCGCAAAGTATTATCTATCAGGCGGGCACACTTCTACACAGTTAACTACTTTACTGTAATCCTAGTAATTCTATTCTACGCTTACAACATTAGCTCATATACTTCACTATCGCAAGTTTACAGTTATGACAAACTTATACAAGGTATCTGAACAATGAAAACAGTTTTGGCTTTTAAACTATATCTGATTTGACATTATAGGTGACGTTTCCCTTGAGTCCATTAAATAGGGACTGAGTATCCTTTCGTTGCAGTCTCTTAATAATTTTATAACTTTTTCTACGTAGCTATTGGGATCCGGTACCTAGGGTGTACGAACCCCTAATCTATCTGCCGTTACTGGGTACGCTAGAGGATTGCACCTTTTTACAGCATAGTTAGTCCTCTCTCCTGCCACAATGGTTTCCCTAGACGACTGGGATGATGGTTCCAGCTAATTTGTAGCGGAGTAGCAACTCTGGGCAAGACTATGGAATCTGGGTTCCTACAATGTTCAACTTCCTCTCTGGGGTCAGTTCTCACTACAAAAGCGTCGCTCTTCTGGCGTCCCCTGGTTCTAGCCACCGGGTTTAGCCGTTTCCCTTAGCGACAGTAGGTGTCCGGGACCCTATGCCGCATGTACCGTAGCTATCGTCTATGGGTGTCCCCTGGCCCTAGCGGCCGGGTTTAACCACTGTACGACCGGTAACCTGCACTATGCCTCCTAGTCAGTATTCACTTTTCCAAGCGTCCGACTATCCTTGGCTATGGCTTAGTCCCGAATAGGTGTAGGGTGTGAACTGGGTCACTAGGGCAGGTGGGTCACAATAGATCAACAGGGTCTCCTTGTTGCTACCTATCCGTATTAGATGTAGCCTAAGGGCTCGGGTCAATCAGCTGGGCAGACTCTGTTTTACACTGAGTGACCTTCTTCTGTTTGTCACTTTTAGATGAAGCTTGGGGGTTCAGGCTACTCAGCTGGGCACTGGGTGACGTTGCTCTGCCTGCCACTATCCCCGCAGGGATTTACAGTCTGACTCTGTTTACTGGACGTGGGGCTGCGGCTTGGAGCGAGCCCGCCCCCTGGACTAGTCGGGCCGGCCTTTTGGGGTGGGGTTTTGGTGCTCACCGCCCCTGGCTGTCTTTACCCCGCCTCTCGCTGACGCTTACCCGGTCTCCGGCCGCCTCCTGCACCTCCGGTGCCGCCCTCCTGCGTCACAGGCCGTCCCTCGCGCCTCCCAACAATGGCGCACTATCACCCGTGGAGCGTGTGGAGCGTGTCTCAGCCTGTTCGCTCCCGGCGAGGGATGGAAGCCGCCGTCCTCCTCTGCTGCCCGGACTATGTCATCAGCCCCGCCAGAGCCGCCGGGTGAGTCCTTTCACTGCGCCACAGTGTTTCGTCTTTTCACGCAGCTTCTCACTCCCCTCCGGCTCTGTGCTCTCCGCTCCGCATCCGCTTCAACCCCCTTAACGGCTGCCAGCTCCCTTTTTATTCCCTCCTCCCCGCGGGCACCCTGGATTCTCTGGTGCACGGGGCAAAACTTTATTAATAACTGGCCATTACAGTGGCCATTACAGTCTCGTTCAGCTGGGCTGCTATTGTCCAATTGTCCCTTTCTCTGCAGCACAACCGTCCCCTCATCGTCAGGGTGTTACATGCCTCCCTGGCAGAAAGATGCCAGTCCTCGGGCATTGGTACAGGTCAATTTGCTAGACAGTCCTTTTTCACAATTTTACACATATATACAATTTCAGTAAAGGCTATACTCTTATCATATTTACAACATTTCTATCAAGTATGTATCCTAAACTTGATATCTCAAAGGGAGTATTCCCCTGGTACTACGTTCTGATCTTCGAAGCACTACAGCACCACCAGTGTCTTCAAGTTGGTCTACTGCGGTGTTAGCGTCCAGTTCACTTTCTCTTGACTGTTCGACTGTCAACTGACCCCTCCTCTCCCGGGCGATGCTTGATGGACCTGGTCCACACATAAACAATAGTAAGTCCATGGGGTCAAGGAAGGGTACATTTCCGACAGGTTTTGTTATGGCCACATCCGGCAGATTTTTAGAGATGAAAGCGGGAACTTCAGGTGGACAAACCTTCAATTGGTCCCTAGGCACCGTGACGATAGGGCCGTCTTTCTCTCTTTGAATTTGATAGGCCTGCAAGTCGTTATCTGGCGTCTTTACGACGAGGTACGGCTTCTCTTCCCACATGCTGTCAAGTTTACTGGTTCGGCGCATCTTCCTCCTCCAGACCCTATCACCAACTTCTAAGGGTATTGCTTTAGCATGGGTATTATAGTTTCTTTCCTGTCGAAGGTGTACTGTGTCCATCCGCTTTTGTAAGATTTTTCGGGCAACCTCTATGCGTCGTTGGTGTTCATCAACCCACTCCGTGCGAGAGTCTCGAGTTTCCGTTACCCCAGAGTTCATTTCCACATCTTTGGGTAGCTTTCCATATCGCCCAAACATAAGATAAAATGGGGTGAAGCCTGTTGAACAATGTTCCGTATTATTGTACAAGTACACCAGATCGGCCAAGACGGCAGGCCAGTGCGATCGTTGCTCGGCGGCAAGGCTTCTCAACATGCTAATGATGGTTTGGTTCGCTCTTTCACACAACCCATTGCACTGCGGGTGATAGGCCGTCGTTCGTACCTTCTTGCACGCGTATAGAGTGCAGAGTTCTCGAAAGACTTGGGCTTCGAATGCGGGTCCTTGATCCGTCAGAATTCGTTCGGGGTATCCATAAGGTCTCACTAGGTGTCTCAACAGGGCTTCCGCTGTGGTCTTTGCGGTCAGGTCCCTAACTGGGACAGCGATTAAGAACTTGCTGTAATGGTCAACTATGGTCAAAGCATATTGAACCCCATTGGATGCCATCTCCAATTTCACGTGGTCTATAACGATCAATTCCAACGGTTGGCGACTCTTGATCGGACAGAGGGGATCCTTCTGGTCCCGCCTGGGGTGCCTGTTGAGGTTACAAGTCACACAATTCCGACACCACCGTTCGATATCCGCTCGCATGTTGATCCAAAAATATCTTTTACGCAATACTGCCTCCGTCTTTTGCAAGCCGAAATGCCCGGAGTGGTTGTGGTAAGCCTCCAGTAGGGGTCGGGCCTCTTGTTGGGGAACAACTTTCTGTATGATGGACCGATGAGTACTGGGGTCGATGCTGATCCGTACTAACAGGCCACGTCGCAATCGGAAGCGGTCTTGCTGTCTTAGCAACTTAATGAGTTCGGGGTCTGCGTTATCTCTTTGCGATTTTGTCAACCGGATCTTGTTCTTCATGATGCTGATTAACTCTTGGATCACGGGGCTTTGTTTTTGTATGGCCTCGCAGTCAAAGTCAATGGATGTGTCCTCTGGGTCATCAGAGTCCGGGCTCTCACTGGCAGTTAATGGTCCAGAGAGGACGGGTAGCGAGTTATTGGTAGCGGGGTACGAGTAGGGGGTCTCCACCTCTTCCTCCGGGTCTTTTGCCAGTTCAGTTACATCTTGAGTCGGGAGTCTGGATAATGCGTCGGCGTTATCATTCAATTTGCCGCTCCTGTACTCGACGGTGTACCGGAAGTTGGCCAGCCTGGACAGCCACCTTTGTTCCAACGCCGCCAGATGAGCAGTGTGGAGATGGGCGAGAGGATTATTATCCGTCACTACGACAAACGGGGTGGCTGAGAGGTAATGTTTGAATTTTTCTGAGATGGCCCACACGAGGGCCAGAAGTTCAAGTTTGAATGTACTATAATTCTCAGTGTTCCTCTCAGTCTTTCTCAGTCCTCGGCTGGCGTAGGCTATAACTCGTTCCTTTCCTTCCTGTACTTGGGCCAGTACCGCTCCGAGTCCTTGATGACTCGCATCTGTGTAGACACGGAAGGGTTTGGAATAATCTGGGTAGGCCAACAGCGGTGCCTCTATCAGAGCTGTTTTCAATTGCTGGAACGAGTTTTGTTGGTCTCCAGCCCACGCGACCGGAGATGTACTCTTTCTCTCACGGCCTGTTTTGCCTCGTAATAGTTCGTGCAGCGGGGCGGCAATGGTAGCGAAGTGCTCAATAAATCGCCTGTAGTACCCTGCGAATCCTAGAAAACTACGGACTTCTTTCACGGTTGTGGGGGTGGGCCAACTCTGTACTACTTCAATTTTGTCGGGATCCGGTTGCACTCCCTTTTCACTAACTACATGGCCCAGATAGTGAACTTTTGGCTTTAGGAGGTGGCATTTTGATGGCTTGAGTTTCAGCCCACTCTGAGCTAGACGGCCAAACACATAGTCCAGGTGCTCCAGATGTTGTTCGAAACTTTTTGAAAAGATTATGATGTCATCGAGGTATAGCAAGACTAGTTCAAAGTTACAATGGCCAAGGCAATGTTCCATCACCCGTTGAAAGGTGGCAGGGGCGTTGCATAGGCCGAAAGGCATGCGTGTGAATTCGAAAAGGCCCATTGGGGTGGTAAACGCTGTCTTTTCTTTATCCTCAGGGGCCATCGGGATTTGCCAATACCCGCTGGTTAAGTCGAGGGTCGAAAAATATTTGGCGGTCTTGAGAGCCGTTAGGGACTCCTCTATCCGGGGCAAGGGATAAGCGTCTTTATGAGTAATGGCGTTTAATTTTCTGTAATCAACGCAGAACCGAAGGCTTCCATCTTTTTTCTTGACCAAAACAATTGGGGCTGCCCAAGGGCTACAGCTTTCATGAATTACACCTGTCTCTTTCATCTCGGCTAACATCTTCCGCACGGGTTGGTATAATGTTGGGGGTAATGGCCGGTGTCTTTCCTTAATGGGCGGGTGAGTACCCGTGGGTATATGATGATATATGCCGTCAGCTTTCCCGAAGTCCGAAGGGTATTGGCTGAATGTGGCCGCATTCTTTTGTACGATGCGGAGGACTTCGTCCTTCTTCTCTGATGGGGTGTCAGGGTCTCCAATCTGGATATCCGACCACCACGCCGGCCCGCAATCAGGCGGCGCCGCTTGTCCAGCGACATGCTCCGGGCAATCCTCCGAATCTCTCCGTTCTACCACGTCCTGAAAGTTAATCGGGATAATGCTGGCTATTGGACAGTTCTTGAAAAGTCTGATGGGGTAGTTATGGGGGTTCAATACTCGGATAGGGACCCTTCCCCGGTCGACTTTGGCCAGAGTTCTGGCCACTGCAAAAGGGTTTCGTCCTTCCAGATCGCAGGACTCTAGGACTGCCTCATAGTCCTGGCCCCCAGGCCCGATCTTTGCTTTACACCATACGATGTGTTCGGAGTTTGGTCGGAGGAGTACTGGGCGTCGGTCAGCAATTCGAGCCTTGCCCGCTTCACCCTGGCTGTTTATAAACTTCTGTTGCCCTTCTAGTACTCGAACAGCTCGTTGTAAGGCTTTCTTCTCTTTGGGGTCGGCGAGGCGCATTTCTTTCCTCATGAGGTCTACCAACTCTTCAGGACAATTTCTCAGGGTGTTCATGCCCAATATGATGGGCGGCATGTGTTGATTCTGCACGGTGGTAACTAAGAATCCTTGTTTCTCTAGTTTGGTTGTCCCAAAGCACAGGTCCGCTTCCCAGTATCCTTTGATATGGATCGGTTGGCCGTTGCTGGCTATCAATTGCAGCCAACTCGTGGGTACTCCTTGGAGCTCTTCCTGCTTCCAATATTTGGCAAATTCTTCAATTTGAATGGTGGTCACTTGTGACCCCGTGTCGATTAAAGCTGGCAAGATGACGTTGTTGATTTTAATGTCCAAGTGAGGGCACTCGCCAACATAGTGCGACCTCCACCCTTCTGGTATTGGACCTACATGGGCGTGTCCTCCCGAGGGTCGGTCCGCCTCCCCGGGGTTTGGTCGTTTAAACTATCTTGCGGGCAGTTTCGTTCAATGTGCCCACTCTGCCGGCACCGTCGACAGATCGGCCGACCCTGGTCATCGAACTGGTCCGTGGCCCTTCGGCCATACTCACGGGGCACATCCCAGCGGGGACGCGTTCTCCCACCTGCGTTCTGCCGCCACCCTCTGCGCCTGGCCTCGGCCTGTTCTTGACGGATTTCCTTTAGTTCTCGCCCCAACTCCATCATGTTTTTACTTAATTCTATCAGGAGAGGGTCCCTTTCCGCTTGTGCTTGTTGAGTGGCTAGACCTTTCCAGTTTCGGCTGGCCTCTGCCACTCCCGTCTCTTCTGGTACCTCAACCGTCTCCTCACCCTCTGTGTCGACGCTTGTGTCTAAACCGAGAATTTGCAGTATCGTTTCCTTGAATTCAGGAAAAGAATATGTTGGATTTTGTCGCCTCCACATCCTTAGTTGGGCGCGCGTCGCTTCTCCAGTAGCTCCCTCAATAAATAGGTTAATCAGGGTCTCATCTCCATGTGGTTCTCCCTGTGGCTCCAATGTTTGAATGGTCTTCAACGCCTCTTGTAGCGCTAATGCAAAGTCTCGAAGGGTTTCGTTGGGGCGTTGTTTCCTTGCATATAGGCGACTTTTGATCTCGGCCACTGTTCTCCGATCAAATATGCTGGCCAGTTTTTTAAAGATGTTTGCTGCCGTTTGCCTTTCTTTTTCCGCCCATGACTTGGCTTCCCGACGAGCAGACCCCTTCAACTGTCCCATCAGTATCTCTACTTGCTGTGTGTCTCCGAGTTTGTATACCTTGAACATGGACAGCATCTGGTCTTTGAAGTCCTTAAATGTAGTGGTTCCCGGTGTACGAGTATCTCCCGAATACGTTGGTATCCACGGGGCACCAAAATAATAGGGCATTGTAATGGGTGACGCTTCCACTGTGGGGCTGACTCTTTTATTGGGTGAGGGGTCTATTGCCGGTAACAACCTTCTTCCTGATGTTGGTGCAGGGGTTTGTGGACTCGCCATCTTCCTTTCGTGATCCTGTTCGTGACGCCAAATTTTTTCCTCTGTAATGCACGGTAATTCTTTCCTTACACGCGATTACCTTTTCTTTTTACAGGTTCCGGATTTCTCCGCGGGGATTCTTCTCTTCGTTGCAGGTAAGTACGAACGATGGTGTGTATAATTTAAGCTTTATTATGACCGTAGGCAAAACAGAGTAAAATGGGAATAACAATAACTTTTCGATCCTGACAGACTAGATCATATCACTCTACCTACCATCATATAACATATAGAATGTCCGCAAAGTATTATCTATCAGGCGGGCACACTTCTACACAGTTAACTACTTTACTGTAATCCTAGTAATTCTATTCTACGCTTACAACATTAGCTCATATACTTCACTATCGCAAGTTTACAGTTATGACAAACTTATACAAGGTATCTGAACAATGAAAACAGTTTTGGCTTTTAAACTATATCTGATTTGACATTATAGGTGACGTTTCCCTTGAGTCCATTAAATAGGGACTGAGTATCCTTTCGTTGCAGTCTCTTAATAATTTTATAACTTTTTCTACGTAGCTATTGGGATCCGGTACCTAGGGTGTACGAACCCCTAATCTATCTGCCGTTACTGGGTACGCTAGAGGATTGCACCTTTTTACAGCATAGTTAGTCCTCTCTCCTGCCACAATGGTTTCCCTAGACGACTGGGATGATGGTTCCAGCTAATTTGTAGCGGAGTAGCAACTCTGGGCAAGACTATGGAATCTGGGTTCCTACAATGTTCAACTTCCTCTCTGGGGTCAGTTCTCACTACAAAAGCGTCGCTCTTCTGGCGTCCCCTGGTTCTAGCCACCGGGTTTAGCCGTTTCCCTTAGCGACAGTAGGTGTCCGGGACCCTATGCCGCATGTACCGTAGCTATCGTCTATGGGTGTCCCCTGGCCCTAGCGGCCGGGTTTAACCACTGTACGACCGGTAACCTGCACTATGCCTCCTAGTCAGTATTCACTTTTCCAAGCGTCCGACTATCCTTGGCTATGGCTTAGTCCCGAATAGGTGTAGGGTGTGAACTGGGTCACTAGGGCAGGTGGGTCACAATAGATCAACAGGGTCTCCTTGTTGCTACCTATCCGTATTAGATGTAGCCTAAGGGCTCGGGTCAATCAGCTGGGCAGACTCTGTTTTACACTGAGTGACCTTCTTCTGTTTGTCACTTTTAGATGAAGCTTGGGGGTTCAGGCTACTCAGCTGGGCACTGGGTGACGTTGCTCTGCCTGCCACTATCCCCGCAGGGATTTACAGTCTGACTCTGTTTACTGGACGTGGGGCTGCGGCTTGGAGCGAGCCCGCCCCCTGGACTAGTCGGGCCGGCCTTTTGGGGTGGGGTTTTGGTGCTCACCGCCCCTGGCTGTCTTTACCCCGCCTCTCGCTGACGCTTACCCGGTCTCCGGCCGCCTCCTGCACCTCCGGTGCCGCCCTCCTGCGTCACAGGCCGTCCCTCGCGCCTCCCAACAATGGCGCACTATCACCCGTGGAGCGTGTGGAGCGTGTCTCAGCCTGTTCGCTCCCGGCGAGGGATGGAAGCCGCCGTCCTCCTCTGCTGCCCGGACTATGTCATCAGCCCCGCCAGAGCCGCCGGGTGAGTCCTTTCACTGCGCCACAGTGTTTCGTCTTTTCACGCAGCTTCTCACTCCCCTCCGGCTCTGTGCTCTCCGCTCCGCATCCGCTTCAACCCCCTTAACGGCTGCCAGCTCCCTTTTTATTCCCTCCTCCCCGCGGGCACCCTGGATTCTCTGGTGCACGGGGCAAAACTTTATTAATAACTGGCCATTACAGTGGCCATTACAGTCTCGTTCAGCTGGGCTGCTATTGTCCAATTGTCCCTTTCTCTGCAGCACAACCGTCCCCTCATCGTCAGGGTGTTACATATACACATACCTGAATCTGCAGGTGATACTGAAATAAGTATAAGGGTGCAGATTTTCCACAAGGCAACCTAGGGGCCCACCTAGGGTCCAGCAGATCCCAAGGGGCTCCATAAAAATACCCTGGCCACCCAAAACATTTCCAGAGGAGCATTGCGCGACTAGCATATTGCGTCATGATATCAAATGGACCTGCCGGTACTCTCAAAGTCCCTTTGATGTTTGTTGATAGGCTGAAAAATGTTTGGACAAAAAGATTTCATCCACTGTATGTGGGCAGTTTAATTAAAACGGTATTAATTGTACTTACAAAAGACCTAGGAGCATATTTAGATTTGTACGCAATCATGATGTTTATGCAATTCAGTATTTAGCCATTGATGATGCACGTACTAAAGGTACTCTATCAATGCCACCTGTAATCAGGAACAAAAATATAGCACTATGGATTGTTTGAGGGAGGGGGGGCACCACGCCCAGGTCTAAATCCAGGTCATCTAGGGTGGAGTATAGGCCAAGAAGGAAGTATGGAGATGGTGAAACTAAAAGAAGGAAGGGTACACGAGGGAAGCAAAAAGCAAGATATGCTATTGTTTTGGCGCTTGAACTTTATTTTATTTACTACTATTGTATACTGGATGTTATTTTCAAGGTTTTGGTGAAACTTATTAGTGAATACTGAACTTGTAGCTGCTTTTTGCACCTAAAGTGGGAATACTCTTTTCTTTGGTCCATATACAGTACAGTATTACTGTATTTCTTTAATTACCTACTGATTCTATTTAAAGGTGCGGGGGAGAGGAACATGCGCACGCGCGTCTCAGTATCCGGGCGGCGAGGCGGACGCATTACTGTCCGCCTCCCGCTCGAGGGGGCAGGGGTAGACCCGAGGAGGCTGCGGGGGGTGCGGTCGCCCGGTGTGCGCACGTCGCCTTCCAGCATACAGATGGCGGCGGGGCAGGCGATGGCGATGGCAACGCCATCGCCATCCCCTGCAAAGATGAGACCCGATACATCTGTATTCAGAAAGTGCGAGATTTGGGAAGAAATCTCCAGGTTTTTTTAAAGCGGCAATCATTTACACTGCAAAATCAGTTTGATTTTGAAGTGTAGATGATTGCCGCTTTAAAAAAACTGGAGATTACTTCCAAAATCTCTCACTTTCTGAATATCTCATCCTATTAAATCTCACCCTATGCAGCCCATAGTAGCAGTGGCGTAACTACCATGAGTGCAGGGGGTGCAGCTGCTATGGGGCCCGAGCTGTTTCCAGGGCCCGCAGCTCCCCCTGCACCCACTGAAGTCTGCCATCAATGTTCACCAGTTATCCCTCTCCCTGCCGGAGAGTGTGGCCAGTAGCAGAGCCTGCTCCTCCAGTCCTGGCCCGCAGAAGCAGCAGCCACAGAGGATGTAGCGGTGGCAGTGTCCTACCTCAGCCACCAGGTTTTCACTAGCGTAGCCTTAACTATCAGGCCCCACTTCGGGCACCGTCCAAGACGCAATTCGCGGCAATTTAGGGGACGGAGCTTAATGCCAGGAAGGCTCCGCCCCCATCAGAGACCTTTGGCTGACTGCTCAGGAGTCAGGCTGCTTTTTTGAGGTAATTAATTTTCTCTCTCCTCCCCTATTTCGTCCTTTACACCTTCACAATCACTCAATTCAACTCTATCAATCCAAATGTATATGAAATAGCTGTCTGCTACTGTAAGCAGGGTCGGCTGACAAATTACTGTGGGTGTAAAACTGCTACTTCATTGTGTGTGTGACTGCGTGTGCATGTGAGACACAGTGTCACTGTGAGTCATGTGTAACCCCTTCCCTTTTGTGTGACACTGTGCTTCCCTCCTCTCCCCGCCTTGTGTGACACTGTATACCCCCTACCCCTGTGCCTGTGACACCCTATAACCCCCTCCTTAATGTATGTGACAGTATACACACACCCTACCCCTGTATGTGTGTCTGTGTGTGTTACACCATGTACCCTCCTATCCCTGTGTGTTTGTGATGCCTTGTACCCCCAAACAACCTGTGCGTGTGTCACCCTATACACTGTACCTGTGTACCTCCACACCCTGTAGAAGGGGGGCCCCTTAAAAATTTTGCTATGGGGCCCACCAAGTCCTAGTTACGCCCCTGCATAGTAGCCAGGCTTTTGCGCATGCACTACCACCGGTTGTACTGCACATGTGCTGGGCCGGCACCTGACAACTGTATTGAACAGGCACCAGGTCCCCCGGCAGCGGGGACTGACGGGGACTGGCCAGACCTGGCGGTGCAGTCAGCGGCAGCCCCCCTCCTACTCACATGTAGGAGCTGCTCATGATTTACACTGCAATTTAGATGTCAGTAGGAACACACCCCTCCCAGATCTAAATCCCTCTGCATGTTAGTCCTGTTCCACCTGCAGCGCAACATGGTTTTGCCCATCAGCATGCTTTTTTGCCTTGCTAACAAAGCTGAATTGTGCCCTTTATTTTATTTCACTTTGTACAGTTACTTATGGGTTTACTTTGATGTACCTGTACTGTACAGTTTGAATATTTTCCCATTGTTGGATACACATAAAGATTATATCCAGTAAACAGTAGAATCTACTGGAATTAGTGTCACAGTTATTGGGACATCCTCTTTCCGCAAGATTCTTTCTCAATTTTGGTGACTATTCGGAGGAAAAGAAGAAACATGTGAGGAGATTATATGGCAATATGTCCAGCCCCTCGCAAGTCACGCTTTTAAGTTTGTGTTTTCTTTTATTATTATTTTAGATCCCGGTATGGGGGTGTATCGCAATACATGCCTTAAATGTATATATATATATATATATATATATTTTTTTTTTTATCTGTTTTTATTCTTTTTTATTGTTATCCTTATTTTTATGCACAGAAATTATGTATATTTATTTTTCTCTTTATGATTTTGTATGTTTTTGGCATAGATTTATTTATATGAAATATATAAAAGATTTGGGAAGGATACACATGCTAGATCCCTGAACAGAGAGTAATTCTGGCACTTTCTTACAGAAATTGATACCATTCGATTGATCACCAAATAAGGAGTCCAATGAGGCCAATCTTCTTACATTGATCATAAAGAGACCCATTGATCACCCAATGAAATAAAATATACTTTTTTTAACATTCTACACATCATATGGAATCTTACCCCTGAGGAAATCATAACGACGAAACGCAGTGGTTGTTGATTTCTACATTTGTGGACTGTACTACTACATCAAATGGATTGAAAACATTTTATTGCTTTAGTGTTTACATAGATACACATAAAAAAATCTTGAAAATTTACTGTAATAATTGTAGTCACTGCTTAATAATAAGTCTGGTGGTGGTGGTACCAGCTAAGGCACACTCTGTCCATTGCTATATACAGTATACATATATATATATATATATATATACTGTATATATATACTGTATATATATACTGTATATATATATATATATATATATATATATATATATACACAATTTATTAGGCTGGCACTCCACACAGCTGTTCAAGGGCTACTTTGGCCGGGTGCCTTCCAGCTTCTCTTTGCAGAGGAACAAGTATAGGGGATGGATGACCGCGGCACTCGCAGGACGTGAAATGAAGAAATCAATTCCACACAGGGTCTAAGTCAGTTTGTTCAATGTTTCAGTCTAATCAACTTTTTTTCAAGAACAAAGGCATACACCTCTGTTCTTGAAATAAGTCGAATATATATATATATATATATATATATATATATATATATATATATATCCTACTAGGTGATTCATCGCGCCCTACGGGCACTCTTCACACCGTCGTAAGGGGCTGCGCCCCCTTAATTTGTGAACATTTGTATATGAGAAAGATGGTTAGAATTGTATGAAAGATGCCTGTATTGCAACTTGAGTTATAGGTGAAATGTGTTAAATAGAGAGCATATGATGTGGAAGGGGGTGTGTATTGTTTTGTTTAATTAAAAAGCGGTTACAGAGTAAGATGTACATTAATAGTGTGGATGGCACAGTGACATTTGTGGGTGTGGGGGGGCTGTGTGTGCATGTTGTTAAGGTGTGTGTGTGCAGTAGTATAGTAGGGTGTTTTTGAGTCATCGGCTCCCCACTGGCGGAGGTCACGACACAGGAAAACAGGAGGCTGGGTAGTGATAGGGGTGTGTGGACATAAGGGGGACTAAAGAGGAGGGTGGGAGATACTGTGCAGCTTCTGCCAGTGGGTGAGGGTCCAGTGTGGCAGTAAAGGAGAACAGGATGGTGGCCCTGAGTCAGTGTCTCCTCCTACTGGGTGGGAGTTAGGGTACATGAGAGCAGGAGGCTGGGCTATGAGGCATGATAGGGGCATGTGGGCAAAAAAGCGTCAGCGACTCCCCAGTGGTGGAAGTTACGGTTCAGGAGAGCAGGAAGCTGGGTAGTGATAGGGGTGTGTGAGTATACGGGGGACTAAAGAGGGGCTTAGGGGTGCCGTGAATTGTGGGAGGGGCGTGCGGGGTGCCGTGAATCAAGGGAGGGAGGGGGCGCAGGTGTCCGCAGATCGCGGGAGAGGGCGGGGGTCCGCAAAGCGTGGGAGGGGGCGTGAATTGCAGGGGGGGGGTTGGGAATTGCGGGAGTGGGGTGTGTGCGGGGGGTCCGTGATTTGCTGGAGGGGGGGGCACGGGGCGCAATAAATCACCTAGTTGGTCATATATTCTTGTAGAAGGATGGTAGGATGTTGCTGTCATTCAGAATGCATTTACATAAACAGTAATAGTAGCAGTAATGCATTTACATAAACAGTAATAGTAGCAGTAAAAGATCTGACTTAAAACACCTACAGTAAAACAGAACAGGTGTTATATTATACAAAGAATTGGTTGATGATATGTAGGTTGACGTGCACATAGTTGTCACTGTAAAAAAATTGCTACAAGAAAAAATCGGGGGGTTGCCGCAATGACGGGGGGGGGGGAATCGCGGTAGGGGGGGTCGCGGGGGGTGGGGGATACCGCGAGGAAGGGGGGGCCTGGGGGGTTGGCACAAATCTTGGGAGGGGAGGGTCGCGGGGTGCCACGAATTGCAGGAGGGGGTGTGTCACGGGGTGGGGCCGCAAATCGCGGGAGTCGCCGTGAATTGGGGGGGGGGTGCTGTGAATCACGGGAGGGGGGTCGCCGGGGGGTGCCGCGAATCGCCACAAGAAAAAATCAACACAGAAAGGTCAACACATGTAAATGTTGACATAAGTGTGGCACTTCATTGGTGTCCATGTCGACACATGAGAATGAATATGAAAACATTGAAAAAGTGAAAAATAAATCTTCAAAAACTCATGTCAACCTTTTTCATTGTCGACCATAGCCATGTCAGTGTTTTGCATGTGCCATTTAATCGTGGGGTTGCCGTGAATGGGGGGGGGGGGGGGGACACATTGCTCTGTTTCTGGACTTTCTTCTTAATTTATGGATTACCATCACCTGTGCTTAAACACCTTTCTTATCAATTACCCTGTTTAAAACAGGTGATGACAATCATAAATTAAGATGGAAGTCCACAAACAGAGCATTCTGTCCCTCCTGGAGAGGGTCATGTTGGGAGGTATGGAGGTGTGGGGCGCTCACCTGGTGTGTCTGGTGAGTAGCTGTGTCTTTGCTGTGTAACATGGAGAGGCAGAGGGTCGTGTCTGGCACTGTGGGCTCACTGGGCTGGTTCTCTGTCATGTGAGTCAGAGGCTCCACCCAGCGTTACAGCTTCAGGCACACTTTGAGTGACAGATGTAGCCAAATATATAAGAGATGTGTTTGATTGCTTTTTAAAATAGTGCCACTAAGATTGTTGTAAATATAATCTAGTGGCGGAGAACGCTATAAAATAGCCTCTATTTTATATATATATATATTTTTTTTTACATATATATTTTTACGTTTAATATTATTGTTTATAACAGTGGTTCCCAAACTGTGTGCCGTGGCTTCCTGGGGTGCCGCGGGACACATGCAGTGGTGCCCTGGGATGGTGGTCCATGACCAACTCAAAATATGAATGGTTAGTTATTTATGAGCAAAACCAGTGCTGGTGGCTGCCAATCATAAAAGGTGTACAAACAGAAGCAAATCCTGCACTTTACCACATAACTGACCCTAAGAATCGCATATAAACCCAATCTAATGAATTATATTTTTGGCCTAGGGGTGCCGCAAATAATTTTTGGATACTCTAGGGTGCCTTGATTCAAAAAAGATTGGGAACCCCTGGTTTATATTGTTATACTCTGTAAACACGTGTACTGGTAAGAACTGGTTAATTGTAACATCATACCGTTTGGTTGAAAAATCACTACACTAATGAAGTGATGTCCTAGCACATTCACGGAGTGAACAAGGGGGGGCACCAGCATGGTATGCTAATGTAGGCTAATGCTGGGAAGCTGATTGGAGCCCATGTTCAATAAGAGTACTCCTCAACGTCACGCTGGCCACCCCATTGACGAAGTCTCTGACGAAACACCTAGGGGCGTGGCCAACTTGACGTGACCCAAGCTTCTGGTATCCAGTACACTCTGTCAGCCTCATCTGCAGTGACCGGAGACGCCGGCGTTCCCCGAGCCTGCCCAGCAGAGAGGTTCCGTGAGTTTCAACCACACTGTAGCGGTGATTAACATCTTGTGTATGCTGTTTTGCCAGAGGGAATGTATTGAATCTAGTGGTAACCAGCCCACTCCAGACAACCAACTCGGTACGAGTTGTACAAATAGAATGTCCACTTGTTATATGTTTGTGTTTTAAAATTAAAAACCGATATTGCACTATTGGGCGCCCCCCTGTCCCTCTCTTTCTTTTTAGAAATTCTCCTGGTGCCTTGAATAGGGCACTACCCTGACAGTGGGGAGCAGCGGACCAAAAAGAGGTGAAGAGATTTTTTAGCTCTGCTATCTGGAGAGCAGAAAGCCCCGAAAAGGGCTGATTACTAGCAGGTGTCAGCGCTCCACTACCAAAACAAACCTGTTGCTATATATATTTATATATACACAAGTAAGTAAGTATCACAATGAAGTTTTAATAATGGTACATCACAAAAATAATTCTTACTTCTTATCACGTGGCCTTTGTCAAGACACTGCATATACAGTTTGAGGTCCTCACAGCTCCAGAATCAGCTGTGAGGATGTCTTACTGTATATGCCGTGTCTTGACAAAGGCCACCTAGTGGCTAAAACCTTGACTACATGATAAGAAGTAAGAATTATTTGGTGATGTACCATTATTAAAACTTCATTGTGATACTTTGGTGAGTGCCCTTATTGAATTAAGAGGATCCTACAAATCACCCGAACAGCAGGATACTGTTAGTGAGGAGTGCCGGATCGACCCTAAGATGAAGTCTGTACACTCTCTAGACCAAGAGTGTAACAGGATCAGGGCACCCACCAGCTTCAACACTGAACCATTCCTCTTCTGAGAGATCAGCAGGAATACTAAAAACATCATGGAGACGCAGGAACAACTGGCAGAAAACAGTGGCAGTAACATCATGCCCATGGGAGAAATGTTTAGCTATTCTGAGGATGATGCCTCCCATATTTTATTTGCCCCACAAAGAGACATTCCATCTGACATGGAAGAAATCTACCACAATCTCCTCAAACTCCACTGCATGGAGATTGATTACCAGCTCCATGGCCAAAACCTATTGGATTACTACCGCCTTAACCACATACCGCGCGGTTTCCGAATTAGGAATGTCCCTACTATTGGTCAATCCAGCCCTGGATTTTGCCGGCGCTGGGTTGCCATATTGAATAAGGGCAGTTTTGATCTTATGCTGCTGGTGGTGGAGGAAGCGAGTAAGGAGTTAAAAAAGACATCTGATAAACTCAAGGCACTGAAAACCGAACAAAGTGAGGCATTGGCATCCTCTGAATTTGACTCCTGGGCTACTAAATTAAAAACGCAAATGGAGAATTACAGAAAGGAGCTACAGTAATAAGATTTAAAAAGTCCAAGATGACCACTGCAAAATGATAATGAAACCAATCAAGTCTACAGATGGCTGATGGGCACATAGCCCACTGGGAGAATATAACGCCCGCAGACGAGACAGCAACACCAAACTGACGGTTCATCAATAAGTGACAGCGACTTCGTGGTGGCGGAATCTGATGAACCTACCCCCTCATCGCTGAGACCCCCTTTAGGGGCAATTCCAAAAACAAAAAACGCCCGTACAAGAAGACCCGACGCGGCGGACAACATGAGAGAGCCTTTAAGAAGCTCCAGTCACAATCTCGAGCATGTAATCAACCTATCAGAACGGCCGTTAACCAGGGACGAAATGTCTCTCCTTGATAGAGGCCTCTCTTTTATACCCACACAACAACATGACAACTTTCAGTGGCAACTGGACCTTCACAAAATGAACCGTAATTTGAGATGCAAATAATTCTTCCAAAATAAACCGAATATTCTAGACGTGGATCCTTTGGCCAGTTTTTTACAGAGCAAAAGTCGATCCGGTTTTGACCCTCCATCTCCAAATTCCTCAATTAAGACGTACACCAGGCTTATGGATGCATCAATGAAACGCTACAATGCGGCATCCACAGTGCACCATCCAAACCTGAACAGAAATGAATTCCAAGCCTTAAAAACTCTGAGCAAGGACAAAAGCATAACAATCCGCCCAGCGGACAAAGGGGGCGCCATAGTGATCCAGAACATAAGTGATTATAAAAAAAAATTATACAGGCAGCTGGCGGACACCAAGGTTTACCTGAAGCTCCCAACGGATCCCACTGTGGAATACCAAAATCAGTTAAATGCCATTCTTAAGACAGCAGTTGAGGACAAATACATCAGTCCCAAAGCTCAAGAAGCATTAACTACCAAGTGCCCAGTCATTCCGGTGATATATAGCGTGCCTAAAATTCACAAGAGCTTGGAGGCACCGCCTGGCTGCCCAATTATCTCGGCGGTGGGCAGTCTATATTAACCTGTTTCACAAATGCTGGACAAATTGATACAACCATTCATTATGGCTTCCCCTACTCACTTAAAGGACACTACAAGCTTCCTCAATAGACTTAACCAATACCCATCCATTACTGAAGATACTGTCCTGTGTACGATGGACGTAGTATCTCTTTACACATCCATCCCACATATACATGGGCTGGAAGCGATGGGAATATTCCTGAGTGAATTAGGAGATAAATTTGAATTTAACATCACTCTGTTCCTAACGCTGCTGGAGAAAACACTGACCCGGAACTACTTTCTATATGACGGCTGTATATATCTACAACAGGAGGGATGCGCGATGGGGTCAGCGGTGGCGCCGTCATACGCAAATGTGTATGTGATCCAACAAGAGCGCACCCTACTGTATAACCATCCATCACATTTGAACATCAAAATGTTGTGCCGCTATATAGATGACCTGTTTATGTTGTGGTCTGGGAGTCCGGAGGAGTTTATTAAGATGATGGAGGACATCAACAGTCTCAAGGGACCCATCAAATTCCTTTTTGAATACAGCCGTGAGACAATACATTTCTTGGATGTATCAGTCAGGTTGACAAATGGGACTGTAACTACAAACATCTACTGTAAAGAGACTGACTGAAATACTCTGCTAAGAGCAAGCACTCACCATCCCCCTTCGCTTAAACACGGCTTACCGTATAGCCAAATGTTACTCGTTGTACGCATCTGTAGTGAGCCTGAGGTACTAAAGGAACAGTTGGACCACATAGTCCATCAATTCCACCAGAGAGGATACAAATTGACAGATTTGCACTCACAGAAAAATAAGGCACTTCGCCTCAATAGACAAAATCTACTGAGTGAGAATCGCAAGCAGAAAAACAGTCATGTGTTCCCCTGGATAAGTACATATAACACTGGAAGCCCAGTCGTGGCGGTGGCAAGTAAGGCCCTTTGGCCAATTATCAAGACCAATAAAGATCTCCCCTGTATGGCAGAATTGAGACCTATGGGCAGTACGGATGGTGTAATGGTTAGCATTACTGCCTCACAGCACTGAGGTCATGGGTTCAATACCCACCATGGCCCTAACTGTGCGGAGTTTGTATATTCTCCCCGTACTTGCGTGGGTTTCCTCCGGGTACTCCGGTTTCCTCCCACAATCCAAAAATATACTGCTAGGCTAATTTGGCTCCCAACAAAAATTAACCCTAGAATATCTGTGTGTGCGTGTACATGTGGTAGGGAATATAGATTGTAAGCTCCACTGGGGCAGGGACTGATGTGAATGGTCAAATATTCTCTGTAAAGCGCTGCGGAATCTGTGTGCGCTATATAAGAAACTGCTAATAAATAAATAAATCTGCAAGATGCCCTGGTCCACACGGACATTATGGGCTTCGATACATCCCTGGCACAGAAAAAGGCCCTGGGATGCTATAGTTGCCCAAATTGCACTACCTGCAAATACTTGATCAGAAGCAACTCTTGGTGGTCTATATCTGCCCCTGTGGCCTATACTACATCAGAAAAACGACAAAACAATTTAAAGAGTGCATGGCCATGCACTGCTCTTCCATCAAAGGTGCCTTGGAAGGAAAACCCAGCGACCAACCAGTACTGTACATTTTAGAGAGCTCCAACATCAGATGAGTTCCTTAAAATATATCATCATAGACCAAGTGCCAGAGAGAAGGAGAGGGGGTGATCGTGCGGCTGCACTACTCAAACTTGAAGCGATGTGGATCCAAAAGCTGGATACTTTGAAACCAAAGGGACTGAATGAACGCAGCTACAGATTATGGTTGTGTTCAAGAGAGAACAAAAAAAAAAAGAAAACTCTGTTTGGGGGCACTCTTGTGTTTCAGAAAGACTATTTGTACTGTGACTATTATTAAAACATAACTTTTATTATTAATTGTTAAAAGATTTTTGGACACTTTAATTGTTGCACACTGCGAAATATTGTAATTAGTATATCCCACCGTATATCATATCAGACAGCATAAAAAATGTGAAATGACCATCATATATCTAAACAAATGTCATCCAATTGGGATGTATGTAGGGTTAAATCATTGGTCATGTATGCAACTAGAACATGTTGCCCTTATGAGGCTAATATGGCCATCATATCCTGACCATCAAGGACAATATATTTGAGATCATATACACTAGTAATGTGATAAATTTTAGCAATCACTCAGATACAAAGTGGTCAGCCCTATTAGAGATGTGATTCACTTCTGCTTTTCACCCTTCTTGTCAAAGAGCAGAGGAAGGGGAATGAGAGAGTGACATGTCTCAGGGTTATGACCTAGGGATAGAAAAATTAGAGGGTTACAGTGTCCAGAAACTTTCAGGCGGCCCTGATACTATAATAGCATTGCAGGGCACTCTCCTAAAAGTGTGGCATTAGTAATCACTAAAGAAAAGGAAATTTAACATCATATGTAAAGAATATAATTTTAATAGCAAATAATCGGAAGATATAGAGGTTCATCTGCCTTATCCATATTTCTTCTTTCATAGCGGGTATGAGAGTTGACCCCATTTTAGGAGGGTGCCCTGCAATGCTATTATAGTATCAGGGCCGCCTGAAAGTTTCTGGTGTAGACACTGTAACCCACTAATTTTTCTATCCCTAGGTCATAACCCTGAGACATGTCACTTTCTCATTCCCCTTCCTCTGCTCTTTGACAAGAAGGGTGAAAAGCAGAAGTGAATCACATCTCTAATAGGGCTGACCGCTGAGTATCTGAGTGATTGCTAAAATTTATCCCACTACTAGTGTATATGATCTCAAAAATATTGTCCTTGATGGTCAGGATATGATGGCCATATTAGCCTCATAAGGGCAACATGTTCTAGTTGCATACATGACCAATGATTTAACCCTACATACATCCCAATTGGATAACATTTGTTTGGATATACAGTATGATGGTCATTTCACATTTTTTGTGCTGTCTCATATGATATACGGTGGGATATACTAATTACAATATTTTGCAGTGTGCAACAATTAAAGTATCCAAAAATCATTTAACAATTAATAATAAAAGTTATGTTTTAAAAATAGTCACAGTACAAATAATCTTTCTGAAACACAAGAGTGCCCCCAAACAGAGTTTTCTTTTCTTTTTTCTTTGTTCTCTCTTGAACACCGAACCATATTAAGCAAATAGTAGACAGTGATAAAACAAACTGGGTAACAACAGACAGACCTGGAGGAAGGAGGGCCCTGCTGCAAGCTTACAATCTATAGTAGTAATAATAAATTGCTACAAGGATGATATGATCCCCAAAAAGATGGTACTAAACCTTAAAATTTGATGTCAAATGAAATGGTTCCGCTTATAAAGCCGGCGTTATTAAATTGAAGGCAGATTGCCCCTGAACATAATAGCCACCAAAGCAATTGCTATGAACAGTTAAGAATTATTACATAAAATAAAAAAACATTTAGACTGCAAGATAAAAGCAAAAAGTACAAAAGTAAAATCAAAATGAACTACTATCTATCTACTGAGTTCTATATGTCTGCAGGCCCGATGGACGGGTGTGGATCAGTTGGTTACCAGCAAGTTGGTAGACATTCATTAGGTCGACATGCATTTAGGTCGACATGTGTCTAGGTTCACATGCAGGAAGGTCGACATGAGTCTAGGTCGACATGGGTTAGGTCGACAGGGTCATTAGGTTGACAGGCGTAAGGTCGCCAGGGTCATTAGGTCGACATGTGTAAGGTCAACAGTGAAAAAGTCGACATGGTTTTTTAAAAATTATAATAATTATTTTATCCTTATGTCGACACAGTCAACATAAACACTAAAACGTACCTAGTGAATTGTAGGGCACATGTCATGTCGACATGGACACCGAACGTACCACCACGTCCCTTCGCATGGCTTGCTGCGCTCGCCATGCTTAGGGCACGGTACCTCGCTATGCTCGGCACACTATTTTATTCTCCCACCATGCCCTAGAGGATGGTAGGGCATGAAATACCGCCTGTCAGCACATGTCGGCTCAAAAAACAGTAAAAAAAAAAAAACCATGTCAATCTAATGACCCTGTCAACCTAATGACCCATGTTGACCAAATGACCCTGTCGACCTAATGACCCTGTCGACCTAACCCATGTCGACCTAATGATCCTGTCGACCTAACCCACGTCATTTTTCAAACACAGACTGTGACATGTCAGGTAGGAGCTGATTGGCTGGTGGTTTTTCACTCTCCATTTTATCACTTTTCAAGCTTATTACAGCTGTCCCTAAATCCTTTCCCGCAAGCTTCTCAGTAATAATTAATGTTCTCCATAACTATCTTGGGTACTTGTTTAGTTTCACGGCGGCAGATATATCGCATGCGATGCGATCGGTTGCGATTTGATGCGATTTTATACCTGTTCATACCCCCACTATCCACTACGCATGGAGTTGATTTTCTATAGTGTGGCGAGCACAGGGAGCCCCGCACGAGGATGCGGATTACTTTACAAGTATTCCATGCCGAGCGCAGCGAGCCCCGCAAGGGGACACGGAATACATGTAAAGTAAACTGCGTCCCCTTGCGCGGCTCTCTACGCTCGCCACACTATATAGCATCCGATCGCAACGCATTGCATGTGATTTATCTGCCGCCGTGAAACTAAACAAGTACCATGTCTTGTTTTAACATAATAATGTATTGGACATATTACACCATGATAAATACTTTCAGAACAGATTCAATGAAAATATGAGATTGTCACAAATAACAGTGTCACAAATATTTTGGTTACTTAATCATAAGGAGTTGCCCTCATCCCTTATCTTCAATGTTGTGCATCAATATATCCAAATGTTATCAAAAAATCTGCCAATAGCCCAGGGTGTCTTCCAATATAGAAGGGTGCAGTATATTTTCCAGATAATCATCATCATTTTAAAGAAGCACTAAAACATATTCGGCCAAATTTAATAGCCTCATATTTCGGCAAAACCATACCTTGTAAGTGATTGCCCCTTTAAAAAACCCTCCAAGTTTGGCCGGTTCCCGCACAGACGTCAAACTTGGAGGCTAATGCATTTGCTGAATATATCAGATATACAGGGTGACATTTAATAGGATGAGAGATTCAGAAAGTGAGAGATTTGGTAAGAAATCTTCAGTTTTTTAAAGCGGCAATCATTTACACTGCAAAATCAAACTGGTTTTGCAGTGTAAATGATTGCCGCTTAAAAAAAAACCTGGAGATTATTTACCAAATCTCTCTCTTTCTAAATTTTCATCCTATTAAATTTCAGCCACAGACTCAATTACAATCACGCATTGCAGGCCGTTATTTTACATTCATACATTTGAAATTAAGTTGACTGTACACTATTATTCCCTGTTTTTAATTCAGAACTAGAATACACTTCTCACACTGGGCCTTATTCTAGTTCACTCTTTCTGACAAAGTCCTTCTTAGATGGACAAAACTATATGCACTGCAGGGGGGGGGGGGGTAGATGTAAAATGTGCAGAGAGTTAGATTTGGGTGAGTTATTTTGTTTCTGTGCAGGGTAAATACTGGCTGCTTTATTTTTACACTGCAATATAGATCTCACTTTGAAGTAAAACCCCACCCAAATCTAATTCTCTCTGCACATTTTACATCTACCTCCCTGCAGTGCACATGAAGGAGGATCTAAGAAGGATTTTGTCAGAAAGAGTGAACTCGAATAAGGCCCATGGTGTTATTGGGTTACTGGAGTCTCATCCCAAGTTAAAAGATAAACAGATAAATTAATTGGCAATAACACAGAAAAAGGGAGTTATGTTCATTAATATGAATATAATCAAATTTGTGAATGACCAAATATTGTTTTAATAAATTCTGGGGGTGCAGTATGTAAAGTTTAATATGAAACTTAAAATACAATAAAACATTCATTAGTAGAATAAACTACAGTACTTATTTACTAGTAGCTTTAGCAGTTTCATATATATATATATAGCACATACATATTACGCAGCGCTTTACAGAGAATATCTGAACATTCATATCAGTCCCTGCCCCAGTGGAGCTTACAAACTATATTCCCTACCACGTGTACACGCGCACACAGTCATTATAGGGTTAATTTTGTTGGAAGCCATTTAACCTACCAGTATATTTTTGGATTGTGGGAGGAAACCGGAGGACCCGAAAGAAACCCACACAAGCACGGGGACAATATACAAACTCCACACAGTTAGGGCCATGGTGGGAAGCGAACCCATGACATCAGTGCTGTCCTAACCATTACACCGTTCGTGATGCCCAACCTTATGATTGGCTACTGTTTTAAGAAGTATGGGGCATATTTATCAAGGATTTTTTTCGGTACTCTTTACCTAGAAGGGCGCCCATCGCGGGCATCGCGGGCATCGCATGTACCAAAAAATCGCATGCGATGCGACCGACGCGATTACCGCGATTTCCCATAGGGAACAATGTTAAATGTCCCAATTGACCCGATTTTCCATAGGGAACAATGTTAAAAGGCCCACAGAAGTCAAATAGCCACCCTGAAGTGTGAAATGGCCCCCCCAATTGTTAACGCCACCCCACGATCAACGTCAATCCAAAGCGTGGCGAGCGCTGCGAGCCCGCGAGGGGCGGCGGTACGCGTCCTCCGACCTTTTCATACCCCCACTATCCACGTCGGCGTGGAGTTGAGAATAGAAAGTGTGGCGAGGGGACGCGGACACCTGTGAAGCCTGCAAGGGGACGCGTATACCTCACTGCGCTCGCCACGCTTCGGGCTCGGTGGCTCACTGCGCTCGCCACACTTTCTATTCTCAACTCCACGCCGACGTGGATAGTGGGGGTATGAAAAGGTCGGAGGACGCGTACCGCCGCCCCTCGCGGGCTCGCTGCGCTTGCCACGTTTTGGGTTGACATTGATCGTGAGTTGGCGTTAACAATTGGGGGGGCCATTTCACACTTCAGGGTGCCTATTTGGCCTTTGTGGGCCATTTAACATTGTTCCCTATGGAAAATCGGGTCAATTGGGACATTTAACATTGTTCCCTATGGGAAATCGGGGTAATCGCGTTGGTCGCATCGCATGCGATTTTTTGGTCGCATGCGATGCGACCGACGCAATTTTTTTCCCTTACGATGCCCAAGATCAAAATCGTGGGCGCCCTTCTAGGTAAAGAGTACCTTTTTTTCTGCAAAATTTCCAATCAACCAGCTCATAACACTAATTTTTCCAATAAAGCCTATAACATGGTAGTTAGGAGCTGATTGGCTGATACTTAATCTCCGCCCACTTTACCTTTCTCCAGAGTTTAGTAAAGATACTCCAATGTCCCTGTTTGTGATTTTTTTTTTCATTCCAATGAAACCTTTGAAGGGGGATTTATCAATGCTTGGAGAGAGATAAAGTGGGGAAAGATAAATTATCAAGAATTTAGATGGATCCCTGGTCCCAAGGATGCATCGCGCAATGCATCATTGGGACCAGGGATACTACTGATGATTAACCCAATGACTGCTGTGGATGCCATGGATGTCGGGGGACAAGCTGAGTATGTAAAAAAAAAATATTCCGAAATCTGGAAAAATCCCTCATCAAAAACTGTCGTGGTCCCAAGCATTTCGGATAAGGGATACTCAAGCTTTATATTTATTTTCACTTATTGTTAAAGAGACACTAAGGGACAGATTCTCTAGGCTTCAAAAGTGATAACATGGAGAGTGATAAACAGCCAGCCAATCAGCTCCTACCTGCCATGCCACAGACTGTGTTTGAAAAATGTCAGGCAGGAGCTGATTGGCTGGCTGTTTATCACTCTCTACTTTATCACTTTTGAAGCTTAGAGAATCTGGCCCTAAACCTGCTGTATCATTAATTTCTGTTTACATTAGAGTTTATATTCGACCCATTCCAGAGGGGTGGAACAGACATTGACCTAAACACAATGTTTGAATATTTTTTCATTAAAACAAATTGTTGTTACATTTCATGAATGAATACCATAAAACTCTGACAATTACTCCAAAATAAGCCTGTGCATTTCCAAAATTTACCATCTCAGATTACATTTTAATATCTCACTGGTGGTGCCATTGTGTACCAGAGACCATTAATTACCTGGTCCAAAGAATATTTAGTTCGCCACCCAGCTGTGCATGCCTCCCCCATCATATGCCCCCCCCCCCATCATATGCCCCCCCCCCCACACACACACATGGCACATGGGGCAAATACAAGTAAGTGAACAACAGTATACAATTTATAATGACACTTTAAAAAAATAAAGTATGCCTTGAACATGCTCCAACTGAGGATTTCATGTTCGAGAGGAACCAGTTTTGCTTGACCATGTGTAACCGCGTCATCTAAAAGTAAACAAGCTTCTACTTGCAACATTCCGATTGTTTTACATTCCAAAGTGGCAAAACAGATATTGAAAGAAGATCCAGAGGATCAAAACCAATTGAAGCCACATTTCTCAGTAAAATGGATTGCAATATCTCCAAATTTCCTTTAGCACTGTCCAGAATATATAATGGCTAACCACATTATTAATTATTTATACGGCGGTTTTCATTACAGGTGTCCATGCTCAGTCAGGTGAAATGAGACTCTTGATCTGAAAGAGATCTAGACTTTCCTTGGCTGTAATTGGTTCTACCATGGTCCTCACTAAAGGCGCTTTCAAATGCAGAAAGAATGGATCTACGCAATGATTCTTTGAAGTCTCTTCCCAAGAAGACATAAAGGAAAGGGTTTAAGCAACTGTTGAAGAAGGCCAGGCTGGTAGCTAGAGGACTTCCAATGAGAACGGCAGTTTTCAATGCTTTGTTGTCCAAGTGGTGCATGATGACTTCAAGTACGGAAAGGATGTGATATGGAAACCAGCACAGAAAAAAAGCAGCCACGACAGTTGCCATGACCCTGAAGGGCCGACTTGACCATGAAAATTGACTTCTTCTCAACTTCAAAGCCATCAAAGAATAAAAAACTAGGATGAGCCCAAAAGGGAGCAAGAATCCAAAAAGAAAGCGGACAGATATCATGACCTGATGCCTCATGGATCTGAGGGCTACGACCTCCAAGTCTTCAAAGTCATTTGAGAAGGCATAATTGTTATAACAATGTGTCACATTGGTCTCATTATCTCTGATAGTATCTCTAAATGCCATGTATGGAGAGCAGAGGCAAAAAGCAGCCAGCCAGATGGAAAACGCAATTATCGATGCCAGTTTGGGAGTCCTGTGGTTTTGGGCCCACACAGGTCTCACTACAGAGACGCAGCGGTCAGCACTGATAATGGTTAGCAGGAAGACACTTGCAAACAAATTTAGGAAGGCCACAGTACTGTTGAATTTGCACAGTATGATGCCAAATGGCCAATCAAAGCCAAGTGCTGTGTACGTAATACTCAAAGGCAAGAAAAATGTAAAGATGAAGTCCGCAAGGGCAAGGTTAAAAAACCACACAGTGTTGACCGTCCTCTTCATCCTAAATCCAGCAATCCATATCACCAAGCCATTCCCAATTGTTCCCAGCAAAAAAGATATGCTGTATATTATAATGGACAGATAACGGAGTGCGGTATCCAGCTCTGAGGGTATCTCTTCAGTTAGTAGATATTCTTCCTCCTCCTCCCATTGTAGTCCCTGGGGGTCTGGCGAGTGTAGAGATAAAGTAGATGTTTCCATGTTCGAGTCCTGAAACACATAAAGTAATAGTATTAGAAGAAATCAGGGAACAATCATAGACTGGCCTAAAGTGGATTATACCATGAATAGCAAAAAAGAAATTACAATAGTCATCAAATGTAATATATAACAATGCAACGGGTGGATACACTATATACGGTTGGTTCTTCTAAAGTTATCAATGTAAGTTTGTAAGAACAATATTAGCTTTAGAACAGAAATCCTCATTATGTTACTGTTATTACATTATGTCATACCCCTTTCACATTGCACCTAATTACCAGGTTCATGCCGGTTTCTTGCCAGTTCGACCCGGGAAATGGTGCAATGTGAAAGGGGTTACCGGTTACAGCAAACCGGTAGCAACACATCACAGAAATATGAACCAGTTGAAAAGAAGGGTTCTTACCGGTTCGTTGCCGTATTGCTTTGCGGTGTGAACAGGTTAATCAGGTCGAGCGACCCGTTTCCCATTCACACGATGGAGGAGGCAGTGCTTGGAGAAGCGTCAGCTCTAAGAGCTATCTCCTTCCACGGCCCCGATGACGCTCTGCCGCTCCCCCAGGGGACCTCAGCCAACCGGCAATATTACCGGTTCGCTGATGCAATGTGAACAGACCACAAATGCAAGGTAGCAGCGGGACTGAACTGTTTCAAATTCCCGGTGTGATCCTGCATTTGCGGTCTGAAAGTTAAATTACAAAAAAAAAAAGTACACAAGGTGGGATTCTAAGATCTCATAAAATAAAAGACAATAAAAAAATACTGCCGATTTTACTGACATTAGTCAATACAGTATTATGTTTCATACATAGACGCAGTTCAAAATTCAAATAGGGGAGCACAGCAACTACCACAAACTTTCACTCCTAACTGACTCAATGCAGTCCCCACCCTGGAGCCGCCACTGGTTATCACCTTCCACTTCATCGCCACTTTATCACTTTACCGGGCTTAATACATCTGCCCTAATGTTGTCTATGGAGTGTCCAGCAAGGGATTTAGAGTTGGTACTATGAGGATTATTCTGTGTTGGGAGCATAGCATAAAAGATCAAGCAACAATGCAAGACTTAATCCCTATCTGCTCCTACCTCCAATCTCTATCTTCACAGCTCCTTCTGTCTATGGGGGTTATTCAGGTTGATTCGCAAGGCTGCGAATTCGCAGCCTTGCGAGTCCACCAAACCCCGCCCGGCGAACGCACGCCCCCTTCACAGCAGCGAATGGATGTTTTGCATAAACATCCATTCGCTTTACTGGGGTGTCCGCCCACATCATTCGATGGTCGGTGACCATCGAATGATGTTTAGCGTGCGCGCTTATATAAGTGACTTTTGAGTTACTTACATTTGCGTGCACGCTGGCGGGATATGGGCGGACAGCTGACATCCGGTGGTGTCAGTGCCCGGCCCACCCACCCGCGTCACTGCCTCATTACCATGAGAACGCCCAGCGTTCTCATGGAAACGCCCATGGAACGCTGGGCGTTCCCATATGGTAATGAGGCAGTCCGGCGCTCCCCGCCCATCTCCGCCCCCCCTCGCTGCCATGGGTGCGTGCACCCGGTGACCCGAAAGGTCGCCGTCGGTGCACGCACCATGCGCCTGCACATGCGCAGAAACATGCGCAGACGCACAACATCGGTACTGCGTGCGAATGCGCGCAGTACCGATGAAATCTGAATAAGGCCCTATATCCAGCAAGTTTGAAACAGATCCTTTTCCTTTCACTTTTTGTTAAGGAGTAATTTGGTCTGTCAAGTGGTCTTTAGTGGTCACTGATGGTACTTCACCTCAGAGGTGAGGAGTAATTAGCCTTTTATATATATAGATGCAGGGTAAATGCCATTCTGTCGACCAGCTCTATTTTTACACTGAAGTTTTGATTTCAGTTTAGACACGCCCCTCCTACATCTAATCTCCCTGCACATGTTACATCTGCCCCACCTGCAGCGCAGTGTGGTTTTACCAAAGTGCACAGTAACTTGCTATTTTTTTCATTACTTCCATTTCAGAATTAGCTTGTATTCCTGTTATATCACACCAGTGGAGGAAAAATAAATAAGAAGTAAATTCTGATTGGTTGCCCATAGCAACATCCCATGTGAAATAGTACACCTATCTTAGTAAATTTTGGCCCAGTGAATTAAAAATATATACCATAATTGGACCCTCTGGACATTATATAAACCAGAAACACACTACTTGAACACAGCCAGTAGAATGTTCATACCAGATAGAAATGACAATCAGAGCTCATTACAAGATACAGTATCACTAGGTTTCAGACTCTCTGGACTGCGTCTTTATCTGTCCTTCCACCAGTGGGGTCTTGAGAGGTGAGGCTTCAGTGTACGGTAGTTTAAAAATTCAAAAATGGTAACCAAACCAACTGCCAACCCAAATACTGCCAAACATCATCAGCTGGGAATCACTGGCAGTGGGTGTGGCTCCTGTATTTGAAATTTAAACTGTGCTGCTGTTCCACCTCTGGAGCCACCGCTGCATCCCATCCCCACCAACTGGCTGGATCTCTGCGGCACTTAACTCACTTTCATCTTGAACGCAGGACATTTGGAGAAATTCCACAAAGCCTTTCATTTCGACACGTTGTACTCAGGCCTTTATTCAGATCTGATCGCAGTGCAAATTTGTTTGGAAAATGGGCAAAACCATGTGCACGGCAGGTGGGCAGATGTAACATGTGCAGAGAGAGTTAGATTTGTGTGAGTTATTTTGTTTCTGTGCAGGGTAAATACTGGCTGCATTATTTTTACACTGTAATTTAGATTTCAGTTTCAACACACCCCACCCAAATTTAACTCTCTCTTCACATGTTACATCTGCCCCACCTGCAGTGCACATGATTTTGCCCATTTTCCAAACAAATTTGTACTGCAATCAGATCTGAATAAGGGCCTCAGTTTGGTAATTGGATGAAATGAAGCATCACATCAGAAAATAATGGAGTATTCTCTATGTTATGTAGGTGTAAATCTTCTTTTTCCCGAAGGACTGCTGTTTTATTATTAATCTGTGTGCTGTGGAATACACAAAGAATAGTCATTTATTGGCTTCCAAGTTCCTCTAATAGACATTCCTCATAAGTTCCTCAAACATGTCCTTGGATAATAACAATTGCTGATGTTTGTTCCTCAATTTGCAGCGAGCGGAGGACTGCATTACTGGGAGGAGTACAGTGTGTCCTCACACCCACAAAGCTGTGTCTGCAACTTAGCTGCCTACAGTGGCGTAAGTTCGTCACAGTTGCCCGGAGGCAAGATATATACTGGAGCCCCCCCCCCCCCCCACACACACACACACACACAAACACACAACCGTATATAATATGTGTCTGTTCTGAAATATTTGTGTTTTATACACATACACACATATATATATATATAGAGAGAGAGAGAGAGAAAACACTTATATATTTCAAAACTAAGCTACAGAAGGGATATCAATGGCTTTCAATTAACTGATTTAAACTAGCAGGGGAGGAGAGGTGCCCCCTTGGGAGCAGGAGCCCGGCGGCAGGTGACTCCATTGCCTCCCAGAGCTCTGCCCCTGGCTGCCTACCCTCCTGCATTCTGCGGGAGACTACCTGACATAGCAGCAATCTCCCTCTCTTCCTCATTAGTCTAGCAATCTCCCTCATGTCACCTAGTCCACATTACACTGTTACATCATAGTTACCTCCCCTCCTGCATTCTGCAGGAGACTCCCTGACATAGCAGCAATTTCCCTCTCTCCCTCATTAGTCTAGCAATCTCCCTCATGTCACCTAGTCCACATTACACTGTTACATTTTTTTGGGAAAAGGAATGAGAGACAGATACATTTACATTGAACCATCAGCACCATTTCCCAGCACTTTACCAAGTATAGTATCTCTTACTAACTGCTTTGGGGCTCATCTACATTTGGGTCTAAGTAATTATAAAATATTCCTCTCAGATGTAGCAGTACACAGCCACACTTCTAGGTGCCACGTTCACAATCTCTTTTCACAATCTCTCCATATATGGAACTAAACACGCCCTTTAAGTGGAGCATGACACCCCCCTCAATGGGGTGCTGTGCAAAATTCTACTACCAACTATAATCTACCTGAAACTAGTTTTCAAAAGTAGGTAAGTATGGTCTGCAAGCACAGGCTAAGTAGACGTATACACATTTCTGTTGCTTCTCCAATAGCCACTGAGGAACATGGACGTATCTACAGTATAACACAGGGGAACCGCTAATCTGTTACCAATAGATTTAAGAGTTGAGTTAGATATTTTGTGCTCCTGACCATGATAATGTTGTGCTTATTTTTCAATCGGCTCTAGTTTTTGAGATATGCATTAATTAGTTTAATTGAATAGTGTCGAGAAATTGCTTGTATTGACCATGGCGACCTAAGGAAATTCCTCACAACTTTGCTGATATCTAAATCGGGCCCTGCCACACCAGAGGAGGCGGGGCCAAGATAAGAATGGGCGTGATCTTGGGTAAAGGGGCATGGCCTAGTGCCATAAACCCCCAAATTTATAATTTTTGGGGGTGTGCCTGGCCGCTCTCCTAGTGACTGGGCAGTATCCAGCCCCCTCCATGCGCTCCCTTCCTCTTGCCTGCACTGAGCAGATGTCGTGGACAGGCTCATGGCATCTCATCAGTGATTGAGCAGCGGTGATCTCCGCCCCCCCCCCCCAACTGCTCCCTGTCCGCGGAACACTGCCACCCATGGAAGGGATAGCGGGACAGTCTCCAAATAGTGGGACTGTCCCACTGCGATCGGGACAGTTGGGAGGTATGTAGGTCGACCCTTTTTTATGTGTCGGCATATGGCCTGTTGAATAACAGTGGCCTATAGACTGTCGACCTAATTACTGTCGGTCTTATTTCCCATGCCCGGACTGGCTGACTGACTGAATTAATTCATCGATGAGTCACATGTATAATAATAATACTAATAATAGTGATAACAATAGCAATGACTTTAGCACAGATGACATGCGGAGTGTGACAGTTTTACCCGGCATCAGTGATAGTGTAGCTGGAAGGGGTTATGACTGGTGACTGGTGTTATCTTTAAATACTACCCCTACTAACTGCACCTAAATTATACACATTATTACAAGCATTAGGTCGACATGCATGAAGGTCAACAGAAGTGGAGGTCGACACGAGTTAGGGATCCATTGTTATTAGCTCCACACAAGCATTAGGTCGACATGGGGAAGGTTGACAGTCAAAAGGTCAAGATGGGATTTTTTTTTAGTCCCGAATGTCGACACAATTGACATGGACACCAAAAAGGTTCCCCCGCGTCTCCTCGCATGGCTCGCTACGCTCGGCACACTATTTTATTCTTCCACCACGCCCTAGGTGATGTAGGGCATGAAATACCGCCTGTCAGCACATGTCGGCTGCAAAAAAGTGAAAAAACCCATGTCGACCTTCCCCATGTCAACCTAATGCTTGTGTCGACCTAATGACCCTGTTGTCCTAACTCATGTCGACCTTTATGCATGTCCACCTTCAGTCATGTCCATAAAAGTACACTTACCACATTCAGGGGCAGATTTATTAAGCTTGGTGAAGTGATAAACTGTCTGGTTTTTATCACCAGCCAATCAGCTCCTACCTGTGAAGTTACAGGCTTGGTTTGAAAAATGACAGGTAGGAGTTGATTGGCCGGTGAGAAAAACCAGACAGTTTATCACTTCACCGAGCTTAATAAATCTACCCCACAGTGCACACGGGGGGGGGGACATGGATTGTTCCTCGCAGCCGTAGGAAGGATCCTATATCCAGGAAACCACAGGTTCAACCAACAACCAAAAATAGATCCCTGAGCTTTTTTGCTTATGTTTCCGCTGGCTTTGGCTCTCAGTTTTTGGTACGAGGAATCCAAGCCAGGCAAAACACTACAGGGGCGATGCATCAAGCTCTGGTGAGACATAAAGTGGAGGGGTCCTGCAACCCCCCAACTTTTATCATATCGAAAGACTGTGCTACATACTGTAAGTGGCAAAAGCTGATAGATTAAAATGGAGAAGTTGCCAAAAGTAACTTAACATTCACCCCCCCCCCCCCCCATTGTTGTTAGATTAATAAAACAAGAAAAACAACACACACGTCTATGTTTCAATTTTCAGTTATTGGGGGAAATTTACTAAGGCAAATACGCTTTAAAAAAATCATATTTGCATGAGTAAATACAAATTTTTTAGGTGTATTTGTATTTTTGCCATTTACTATGCCAAAAATGCACCAATTCGTCTTCGTATTCATGGCACCTTCGTATTTGTATTTACAAATACTGTACGAATTTATACGCCATTGGAAAATACGAATCAGTCAAATACAACTGATTAGTCAATTTTCCTCCAGAATACGAATTCGGAAATGCAAAACGACGGTGATGCCAGTTGTATGCATTCGTAATAAGAATACGTATACGATTTTTCGTATTCATATTATTAGTCAATTTCCCCCATTGTCTCAGAATTTTGAGGAGAGCAAGATATGATTCTAAAACTATTATGAGGGAAACGTGATAAAACGTAAAGGACTTGTGGGAAATAGGAAGCGCGTATGATAAGGTGTAAATACACCTCGATATTAATGTGTTGGTGGATTTCTTACCTGTTGTGTAAGAGGACTTGTCTCCTTCTCCCTGGATGTAATGCTCCTGCTCGGAGAGACAGCTGGAATATGCAGAGCCAGTGACTTTGTGAGTCAGAGCCGCACTGTCTTTTCCCTCTGTAACCCATTCTCTCCTGTTAGGAGGCAGGAAATCCACAAGTGCTGGAGTCCAGAGCGCTCTTTCATGTGGGAAATGGTGGAGGAAAGACATTGCAGAGAAGCTAAGGCTCAGATAAGGGGAAAGGGGAAGCGGTCATCTATTAGAATGAACTTAGGTCTACAGTCATTAGGTCGACCCCACTAGGTCGACTGGCAGGAAGGTCGACCTGACTTAAGGTCGACATGGGCCAAGGTCGACATGACTTAAGGTCGAATTTGCATAAAGGTCGACATGAGGAAGGTCCACTGGTCATAAGGTCGACATGGGTTTTTCACTGTTTTTTGAGCCGACATGTGCCGACAGGCGGTATTTCATGTCCTACCATCCACTAGGGCATGGTGGGAGAATAAAATAGTGTGCCGAGCGCAGCGAGGCACCGTGCCCGAAGCATCGCGAGCGAAGCGAGCGATGCGAGGGTCCGATTCTCATTGCCAACTGTGTCCATGTCGACTGTGTCGACATTCGGATAAAAAAAAACAGTGAAAAACCCATGTCGACCTTATGACCAGTCGACCTTCCTCATGTCGACCTTTATGCAAATTCGACCTTAAGTCATGTCGACCTTGGCCCATGTCGACCTTAAGTCAGGTCGACCTTCCTGCCAGTCAACCTAGTGGGGTCGACCTAATGACTGTAGACCTAAGTTCATTCTAATAGATGTACCGATTCCGGGAAAAGATACCAGAGTAAGAACCAGCTATGTTACACACATACTGCACGGCACCCCTTACAGAGGGGATACATCACTAACTCGACCACTGAAGGTCAACACCTGAAATAGGTCGACATGGCTAAAGTCGACAGGGTCATTTAGGTCGCTAATGGGAAGGTCGACAGCCAAGAGGTCAACATGAGTTTTTCACAGATTTTTTCAGCTGACATGTGCCGACAGGCGGTATTTTATACCCTATCATCCACTACCGTGTGATGGGAGAATAAAATGGTGTGGGGGGGACGCGGTATACTGTGACCGTGTCCATGTCGATTACGTCAATATTCGGGACAAAAAAAAAGTGAAAAAGACCTTTTGATTGTCGACCTTGCCATTGTCGACCTAATGCTTGTGTTGACCTTCCATCCCTGTCGACCTTAGCTATGTCAATGTACAGTATTTAAGATGTCAACCTAAGGTGGTCGGCCTAAATACGGTCGACACAACGACCCATACCCAGTTGGACGTAAATGCAGTCTGTTATGGTGTAAAGGGATGATAGTGTAAAGGACGACAGTCAATAGTTAACACCAGCAACAGATCAATATGGAAATGGTTGACACATGAAAAGGTCAACATGGTTTTTCTAGTTTTTTGGTGTTAATTTGTAGACTTCATAATTATTGTATTAGGCCCTTAATGTGTTAGACCCCCTTGAGTGGTCCTAATTCAGATGTGCGATCCATGTTGCGTCTTCAACTTCGACACCACCGGCCGACTGCATGACCCATGTGTCGACATAGATACTGGCTGAGCCCTCCTCCATTGGCACCTGGATCAGGCTTATTATGTGGCAGCAGAATATCACTAGTTTTATAGTGCTGCTGGACCCCCCAGAAGAATGAGCAAGTTTCAAGCATCATTCTGACCCCCCACCAGGGCCGGCCTTAGGCATAGGCACACTAGGCATTTGCCTAGGGCATTTGGAATTCCTAGGGGCATCAGCAGCTTCTGCTGATTAAAATGATATGCAGCATGCCTATATTCTGTGTGTGAGGCAGTGAGGCTGTATCTGCATATGAAATAGTGTATTCATGGAAATCACTGTAACATAGCATTCCGTATGCAGGTACAGCCACAGTCGCACACAAAATATAGGCATGCAACATATCATTTTAATCACTGGAAGCTCCTTGTGTGTGCTGGTCATAACAATGCAAATAAGACGAATTTTCAGCAAAAAAGGCACCCAACATTAGCAGAACTGGCCAGGAGCTGCATGGCCTATTGAGACAAGATGTATGAGGAAACATCTGAATCCAAGCAGAGGCAGAGGTCACAGTATTAGCGGCTGTGCGAGTGCTGTCTGCGGGTGGGTTGGTTATGCAACAGTGTTCGGCATATGTGTGTCATGTATAAATGCATTAATAATGTGCGACATGTGTAACAAGCATTATGTGTGTCATGTGTATAAGGGCATTAATAATGTGCAACATATGTGTAAGGGGCATTATGTGTGTCATGTGTATGAAGGGCATTAGTAAAGGTTGGCATAATGTGTAAGGGGCATTATGGTTATAAGGACATAAATAATGTGTGTCATGTGTAAGGGGCATTACTGTGTGGTATTATCAGGGGTGCCGAGAGAAAGGGGTAGGGGGTACAAATTACCCAGGCCAAAGTCTGATGGGAGGGCCCACTGGGGGCCCTGGGCCCCCTCCCCTTAAGTGACAGCAGCAGCTCTTCTCCTCTGCCCAGCACACACTGCTTTGTGCTGGGTTGCAGTCAGTGCTTAAAGTGGTCCAAGGGAGGTGGTGGAACTCAACCCTCTACACCCACCCTTTCGGGCCACACCCATAGCACCTCCCACCTGGAATAAGCCACGCCCCTAATGCCACCCTTACATGGTAGCAAGGGTATTCAGTGGTGGGTGGGGGGCAGGTATTCAGCAGGGGGCATCATAAAAACATAAAGGCCCACACAGTTACCTAGTACGCCTCACAAATCAAGCCCAAACAATGAAATACTGAAATCATTATATACTATCTATCTGTAATGCCAATTACAAATTATGCCGCACATTGTGATGCCAATAACACATTACACCCCACACCGTAATGCCCATTCCACATTACTACAAACACCATGATGCCCATTATGCCGCACAACATGATGCCCATTACACATATGACCCCACAGTGCCAGATACATATGTCCCCACAGTGGCAGGCAGGCCCCCACAGTGCCAGTCATACCCCCACAGTGCCAGATATGCCTCCACAGTGCCAGATATGCCCCCATAGTGCCAGAAACATACATGCCCCCAGAGTACCAGACACATTTATGCCCCCAGAGTGCCAGACACATTTATGCCCCCACAGTGCCAGAAACAGATCTGCACCCACAGTGCCAGATATGCCACCACAGTGTCAGATATGCCACCACAGTGCCAGATATGCCACCACAGTGTCAGATATGCCACCACAGTGTCAGATATGCCACCACAGTGTCAGATATGCCACCACAGTGTCAGATATGCCACCACAGTGCCAGATATGCCACCACAATGCCAGATACATACATGCCCCCAGAGTGCCAGGCACATTTATGCCCCCACAGTGCGGGTAGCGGGTACAGGGCTGCTGCCTCCACAGTAAAATCTGCCACCACAATGAGCCAGTCTGTGCACTGGCTTTAATGGCTGTGGATTCCTATTGGTAGCATTTTTGCTAATCACACACAGGAAAGGCAGCTCACAGGGAGGTAACATGGGGGGGGGATTCAGATTTGATGGTACGGGGCCCGAATTGGGTCCAATGGTGGAGGAGGTCTGAGCATGCACATGCACGTATTTCTACATGTGCAGACCCCAGGGAACTCGCTGAGGGGGCAGGTCAGAGCAGGGAGAAGCAGACTGAGTGCGCACTGCGCAGTAAAATGGAAAATGGCGCCGAGGCCAGAGAAAAGGCCCGCCAACGCCAGCCCCCCCTACCTAACTCAATCCCTCCGCGTCCCCCACCCAGCCACCTCCCCACAGAAGCACAGACTTACTTGTTGGGGGTAATATAGTTGAACTTGTCGTCCAACTTGTCTGATGTGAGAATGGGCTCCTGGCGGGGGCTACTGCAATTAGCTTCCGCCGTCCAGCGAAGGCAGCGTGTGGTAAGCGCAGCGCTGGACTCGAGGCTGCACAGCGTCCACTCCGCTCTAGCTTGCTGCCGTGACAGCCTGCGCATAAGCGCAGGTCCCTCCTCTGTCCCCCCTTGGTGGCCAATCCCAACAGCAGGAGGGGGAGGCAGTCAGGTCAGTCCCTGCCCGGCGCTGTGTACCGCTCGGCGCTCATAGTCACAGCCGCCTGTCACTCAATAGAGTCTCTATTGTGACAGGCGGCTGTGACTGTGAGCGCCAAGCGGGGCACATAGACACAGAGTCACGGCAGCCGCAGCAGTAGCACCCACATCGGCGTGTCCCCGACTACCCGCGCATTGAGAGATCCATATGGATTCTCGGCAGGGCGGCAGCAGCAGCAGGCTGGGTGGGCGAAGGAGGCGGAACTGAGTTCCGGCTTCAATTTGAACTGCCGGAACTCAGTTCCGGTGCGTTCCGGCCCACTTTAACCCCTGGTTGCAGTGTGGCCATGAAGGTGGTTAAAATACAATATTTTCTCAGGATTTTTTTCTAAGGGTATAATGTGATGAGTAATGTAGGTAAAGTGGTACTACAATGTGATGTAACATGAATAAGGGACACTATCACATGATATAATGTGAATAAAGTTGCACTACTGTGTGGCATAATTTGAATTTGGGGTAAAATTGTGTGGCCATGCCCCTTCCCAGCAAGAACGCACCCCTATTTGGGCTCCGCACCAAATGTGTGCACTGTTTCTATTTAAAATATTGCAGGTAGGAGCACCAAAATGATGACTGCTATGATGAGGGTTGATGGTGCTGGGAAAGGGGAGCAGTGTCAGAGGCAGAACTAGTGGCGGTGCTAGGGGGCACCAGCCAAAATCTTGCCTTGGGCATCATTTAGGCTAGGGCCGGCTCTGCCCCCCACCCAGACCCCCATTCACCCTCACTCAAGGAGGCAGAGCAATGGTGCTATTCAGGCTAAATCAAGTCATCAAATCCCCATCCAGCACAATGTAGGTAATGTAGGCATTTTAAAGAGGGGGAGGGGCCACAATGACACGTGATTGTGTCTCCACTCACCCAGGACACCCCTATTACAGGACCGCACCCCTTTAGTGTGATCTGGGTGCTCCCTCCCAGAGGTAAGTACTGCAGGTCAGTATGCTTCAAAATTCAGAAAGTAGTAGACTTACATCCTGATTCAGCAATGGATGCTGTTGCAGCACAGCTGCTGTGCTTCTGCTGTGCAGAAATATGATAATGCTGCAAGAGGCAAGAAAAAAGACACCTCTCGGCTCTGACGCCTGCATCTGAACATGCAAGATTTAGCCTGGCTTTATACACAAAGCAGGTCCGCCACTGTCCGCGGCTATTTTGAATGCTACTGCTGGCTTGCGGACCGGTAGCCAATAACGAGCGGCAGTGATGGCTCCTTATTGGCTGCCGGGTTGCGAGCTCCTACTGACTCGCAGTCCAGCTGGAGAATTCAAGATCGCTGCAGACCTGCTTTCAGTATACAACCGGACAGCACGCAGCTTCTGCCCGGCTGTCACAGCTGCTTACAGTACCTTGTGAGAGTCCGCGGCAGTTGTACTTATACAATGCGTTTCACTCCCCCTTGACAACGAGCAATTTACTCCCCCTTGGCATCCAGCATGAAGCCCCTGGCATCGAGCAAAACCCCCTAGCAATGAGCATGTAGGTAAGTGGCACTTATGTTTCAAATATGTAATGGGCATCATGGTGTGCGGCATAATGTGTAACTGGCATCATGGTGTGTAGCATAATGTGTAATGGGCATTACGGTGTGTGGCCGTTACATGCTCCAGGGGGTTGCTGCTCTGAGTGCACCACAGCGCTCCCAGAATCCATACTTTCGGGTTGCGCTGCGCACGCTGCCTTCCCCTGTCGGACGCTAGCAGTCTAGTAGAGGTCTAGAAGGTGGCGGCCATTTTTTGGGTGCCTGTTTTTTCCAGATTCCATCTGCAGAGACCCGGCTCCCTCCCGCCATGGCTTCCAGTAGCAGGTACAGCAGCAGCTTCTATTGTGTCAGTGCTGTTCTCCTTAGCCCCTCCCTCAGGACCAAGCACTCTAGGCTTCAGGACAATACCGCTTAAAGCATGTAACCTCTATTGAACACATGATTTCCATAAAGCTCTTCTTTCAAACAGAACGGTGTCCTCACGTTACTCCTTGCAAGGAATGTTAAGAACTTGGCTTAAATGTTCTATACATACACTATACATAATCTTCTGTATTTTATATAGTAATACTCGCTGCAAGTATTTGGATGGGATGCAGTTTAAAATCCCGGCGGTCGGGATCCCGGCGATCAGAATCCCGGCGCCGGAATCCCGACCGCCGAAATCCCGACTGCCGAAATCCCGAGAGTTTCTCTCTCCGTGGGTGTCCACGACACCCCTGGAGGGAGAATAAATTAGCGTGCCGAGTGTAGCGAGGCACCGGGCCCGCTGCGTGGCGAGTGCAGCGAACCACGTCCCCCCCTTGTCGGGATTTTGGCGGTCAGGATTCCGGCGTCGGGATTTTGAACGCCAGGATCCCGACCGCCGGGATTTCATACTGAATCCATTTGGATGGCTGCTACTATACGTTTTGGGGATTTCAGAGTTTATATTGGAACCAAACCTTTATTATATGTTGGAGGAGCAAGAACCTTATCTGTCCTGTGTGTGAAGAGGGCTGTAACCTTCTAGCTTCCGTTGTTAAAGTATGATGATGATATGTCAACAGTCATTGGATCAACCACATATGGTCGACATGCAATCGGTCAACATTGACAAAGAGTCAACATACACTAGGTCGATAATGACAAAAGGTAGACTCTGTGAACCCCAAATTGATCCCAGGGTCCGCGGACTCATTTATAGATCAGTATACAACGAAAGATAGAGTTTTTAATACAGTATTAGTTTGTGTATAAATAGGTTAATGATGTTAAGTATCAGTATTAAGATGTCAACATAGTCCAAAAAAAGTCAACACAAGCAAAAGATCTACATGAAAATGGTCAACGCATGAAATGTTCTACTTGAGATTTTCATGTTTCTTTGTGTAAATCTCATCATCTGGACCCCAAATTAGTGTACGTGTCCCCTCCCATGGCTCCCCTCCCTGGCTTTACCTCTCTGTATCGGAATCCGCATGGATTTCAAAAAGGAAATAATTCTAAATATCTCATGTCGACCTTTTAATTATGTGGCCCTATTGTCTATGACAGTCTTGTCAATGTCGACTATATGGTGTTGATCTATTGATTGTTGACCTTGAATTGTTGACCTATTGACCGGGTACACTTAATTCACTGATCCAATGGAGCCATGAGGCTCACATGTGAATTGAGTCTGCAACATACTTGCCTACTTTTGAAAACTAGTTTCAGGGAGATTAATAGTTGGTAATAGTTGGTAATAGAATCAAAAGCTGGTAAATGGAAAAGTTGGCAGTCATCATTATTATCCACATCATTAATTATATTAGGAAATCAAAATAGAAATTTACTGGATATGGGGCTTACTTAGTCTGAGAAATGTGGATTATGTTTGCTAGATGCAGGTAAGGGCGTGATTGCGGAGAATCTGCCCATGTTTATTGTTTATAAACAATGGATATTTAGTCTTTCATAGCTCAAGGTTCAACTTGACAAAAAGATTGTACTATTTCTTCTATTTGTTTCAAGTTTATCCCTCAGCCATACCTCCTAATATGATTGACTTACCAAATGCATTGATCTCAGCTTCCCCACTTAGTTACGCCTTAAACCAAAATGCCCTAATTTAGGTTTTTCAGTGTACGGTAGCTGCACACAGAACAACCAGGACAAACTTTGTCGGACAACCCAGGCTAATAAAGTAGTGAAATCCCTGCTCCCATCTATTTACTGTATATAAAGTTCTAATGACTCCTCACCTATCTGCCAGTGACCGCTTGAGGCCACTCGACAGACTAAATGGGTGCTAAAATTTGTCATAAAATAAACTGATCTGGATAAAGAGAGAGGGAGCTGTGTATACAGAGATTGGAAGTAGGAGCAGATAGGGACTGGAGGTTGGGTGGAGTGTTTGTGTGCTATAGAACTGTCACAGCTCAAAGTGAAAGGAAAAACTGTCACTGTCCAAAGTGAAAGTACATTGCAGAAGCCAGGGGTGTTTTAACCCTTTGCGTGCCAACGTTGCTGTGAGCAATCCTCAAAATATCCACTAAAAATGCCGGCGTTGCTCACAACGACTGTTCTTTTTGTATAAATAAATATAAATATGGGCAAATTCATTAATTGTTTAGTTAAATATTGCATCCAAAAAGAGAACTGTCGCTGGGAGCGGCGCTGGTATTTTTTGGATATTTTGAGGCTCTCCTACTTTGGAACTCAAAAAGTTAATAAAAAAGGTTTGCTTGCCAATTTTCACACCTGTTTTGACAAATACTCAGTCTCAGTCCCTACTGTGCATTCGCGAATATCTGGAAAAATGCTGCTTTTTGCTGCTGCTGCATTGTGGAGCCTGAGCACTAGATTGTTTAGACTCCACTGCACACACGCAGATTGCCAGAAAATTGCCACCACGCCACACATTTTGACATACCTCCCAACTTTTCATGTGAAGAAATAGGGACACTCGCGTGGCGAAGCCGCGCGAGCGGCCGAAAAGGGGGCGTGGCGTATGCAAATGAGGGCGCGGCTTATGCTAATTAGCCGCGACCTCATTTTCATACGAGAATAGACGCTGTGCGCATGCGCACAGCGTTTATTCTACTACATTGGGGGGTCTCCCAACTGCCACCCCCCCGCAGCGGGACAATGCCTGCCGCGGGTGGGACGTCGGGACAGGACCCGAAAATCGGGACTGTCCCGACGGAATCGTGACAGTTGGGAGGTATGTTTTGACGGGCTTTTAACTAGTAAACAAATAATTGTCCCACAAGGACTGCAGGAGCAGTAACGGGCCACGATGTCACAAAAAGGGTAGTTAAGCCAGAACCAGTGGCGTAGCTATAAATTTTGCTCCCCCCTGACAAAAAGTTTGTGGTGCCCCCCCATAGCATTTTATACATACATACACGTATACACACACACAGGCACCCCTCTCCCATCATACTCACACATACCCCCTGCACACATAATCATACAAACACACACACACAAAGGCACTCTTCTCCCATCATAAACACACAGGCTACCTCCTCCATCCACACACACACACACACACACACACACACACACACACACACACACACACACACACACACACATGCACATGTGAGATTGCTGCTATATCAGGGAATATCCTGCAGAATGCAGGAGGTTAGGCAACTATACAAGCATACTTGCCTACTTTCAATTTCACCTCTCCGGGAGAAGCCTGGAGAGGCAACACATCAGGGGGGCGGGAGCAAGGCAGACATCACTTGGCCCCGCCCCCATGGCGGAAAACTCAGTGATTTGCGTGCCGCGGAGAGGGGGCGGAGCTTAAATGTCGCAAAATGCGGCATTTTAGCCCCGCCCCCTCTCCACAGACCCGCTATTTTAGGTAATTAAACCAATGGGCAAGGGGGGAGCGGGGGCAATTACCAGAATGCGGGAGACTTGCCCACCTTCCGGGGGGCTGGGAGGTGGTCCCGATTTCCGGAAGGCGGACCCAATTTCCGGGAGGATCCCGGCCATTCCGGGAGGGTAGGCAAGCCTGTATACAAGGCTCTTATCGGGTCATCAGTGTATACCTAATTCCAGCAGCCAGAGGGTTAATGCTGAATGATTCACTTTTCCCGAATGTTGAATGAGCACAGCATAAAATTTGCTTTGCAACTGAGAGGGGCCCACTGGGCTTTGTGGTTAACCTCCGGGACAATGCGAGACCCAACAGCCACAGAGTACAAATGAAACCACAGGCACGGCACACAAACACAGCAATGATGTAGACACTTTGTCTAGTATTTTCACAGAGTAATGTGTTTAATTGATGTTTACAAAGTGGACACACTTCAGGAACTCCTTAGAATTACTTTATTATATTATTTATGTCCAGCTAAGAAAACAGACTGTTTATTTTTAGCACCAAATAAATCTATGCCGCTATCAATGCCAGGTATAATTTAGCAATGTGGTTCTTGCCCTGAAGGCCGTGTATGCATCATGGGGTCAACAGGTCAACAGTAATTAGGATGACAGTGTCTAGTGTCGACATACACAAGGTCAAAACAAGCAAAATGTCGACACATGAAATGGTTGACTTGCATTTTTTCACAAATATTTTGCTGTCAATTTGAGCATGTGGACTCCATGTGTGTACCGTGAATCCTCGCATGGTTTGCTGCATTCGCTATGCTTTGAAGGATTCCCTATCGGAGTTCAAACACATGATAAAGTTTGAAAAAGTTTAAAAAAATTGTTGTGAAAAACTAATGTTGACCTTTTCACATGTTGAGCATTACTGGGTTGAACTTTTACTTGTGTCAACCTATTGTCCAGATCTATGTAATGCATATTGGCCAACAGTGGTTACCTATTGATTGTAGATCTACTGTAATGCGTAATGCATGTCAATTCAAAGTGTGTATCCCTGGAGACCATACTGTACATATACAATAAACGATACTAACCTACTCCCAGAAGAGTGAGCCAGCCTCTCAGATCCGCCCACTTAATGAGCCAGATGTACTAAGCTTGAAAAGTGATAAAATGAAGAGTGATAAACCACCAGCCAATCATCTCCTACCTGCCATGTCACAGGCTGGATTTGAAAATTGACAGGGAGGAGCTGATTGGTTGACAGTTTCCTGAATTCAATATTTCCTGAAATAGCAGGATCTTATTGGTTAATACAGTACAAGCTTTAGCAAAATAGCATGGCCAATTGTCATTTGCAGTTATCCATTACCAGATTCTTATTCAGGCTTACCGACATTTAGGCTGCCCTCTCCTGGAGGGTCAAGGAAGTAGGGGATGGGGCCAGCAGCCATGCTGCTAAAGGGGTGGGACTGACAAATGAGACAAACAAGGTGAATTGGTGCATGTTAAAACAGCACATATGTCATATCCATGTGTACCATATATCCCTTTATTATTTGAATTCAGCATCTTTTAATAGTACTGCCTGTGTAATATTGTCCCAATGCCACTGTTGGTGTGGTTAAGTGATTTTACAGGTTCCTGTGTCACAATTAATACTTAATCTCTTTTCACACAGAATTGTATCCTTATCATACTAAAAGGCTATTTCCAGGACAATGTATCAATTGTAATCTGTTGATACAAATTACAACAAAGGGGGATGATGCATGTATTATTAATCCCTTTTAGGGAACACTCTGTATGCCACTTGGGAACTGATATAACACAGATGCTAATTGCAATATAAGGTTAGCAGGGACCCATTGAATAAGTCTGATGCAGGTGACTGCTGTATATAGTATATGGATGTTTGCAGGGATCCGCTAAATTAGATTAACATATGTGACTGGATAACTCTTTTGCAATTTATATAAATACTAGGTGATTCATGGCGCCCTACGGGCGCTCTTCACACCGTCGTAAGGGGCTGCGCCCCCTTAATTTGTGAACATTTGTATTGTGAGAAATATGGTTAGAATTGTATGAAAAATGCCCTGTATTGCAGCTCCTGCCAGAGGGTGAGGGTCCAGCGTGGCAGCACAGGAGTACAGGACGGTGGCCCTAAATCAGTGTCTCCTCCTACTGGGTGGGAGTTAGGGTGCATGAGAGCAGGAGGCTGGGCTATGAGGCATGTTAGGGGTATGTGGGCAACACAGCGTCAGCGACTCCCCAGTGGTGGAAGTTACGGTTCAGGACTGCAGGAAGCTGGCTAGTGATAGGGGTGTGTGGGCATATGGGGGACTAAAGAGGAGGGTGGGGGACACTGGGCAGCTTCTGCCAGTGGGTGAGGGTCCAGCGTGGCAGCACAGGAGTACAGGACGGTGCCCCTGAGTCAGTGTCTTGTCCTACTGGGTGGGAGTTAGGGTGCATGAGAGCAGGAGGCTGGGTGGTAAAGCATGATAGGGGAATGTGGGCAACACAGGGTGAGCGGGTCCCCACTGGTGGAAGTTATGGGGCAGGAGAAGAGGAGGCAGGGCAGTGATAGAGGTGTGTGGGCATTAGGGGTAGTAAAGGTTTTTGCCTGTTGCAGAGTAGGGATGAGCATTGGTGCAGACGCCATCAATGGTTGGCATTGATGGCAATTTTGCCTCCTGCCATCGATAATAGTAAAATATTACTTGGATAACCACCGATTGTTGTAGCTATCGATGTTCATCCATTATATCTGACTGAATAGGCTGTGGGACAATCAGAATTCAGTGGCGGGACTGTCGGGTGGGGGGGGGGGGGAGCTATGCTCTGTGTCCCGGCACTATACATTTTTTTTTAAACTTGATCGGTTCTCCTTTGCCATCGATGTAGGGAAAACAATTGGGCCTCCCACATCGATGGCAAAAGTATTCAACATTGGCCATAAACCATCGATGATTTGAAATCATCGATGGTCGATGGGCATCCCTAGAACTGGAGGAGGGTGGGGGACAGTATGCAGCTCCCAGCAGTGGGTGAGCGTCTCCTCCCACTGGGAGGGAGTAAGGGGGTGCATGAGAGCAGGAGGCTGTATAATAGTGGTATGTGGGCAAGACATTGATAAAAGTTGTGGCGCTGGTGCAGAGGACCGTGGGGACACTTCTGGCAGTGGGGGAACCTGCAGCGCGGCAGCCAGGGCCGGATTTCCCACCCAGGGGCGGCACCTGCTTGTGGCGGTACAGGATCCCCCATTCTCACAGGGGTACGTGAAATGCGGGAGTGGGGTCGCGGGGGTCCGCTGGGGGGTGGAATTGGCGGAAGGGGGTGAGGGGGGTCTGCAAATTGTGGGAGGGGGGGGGCGCAGAGGTCCGCGAATTGCGGGAGGGTGCAGGGGTCCGCAAATCGCGAGAGGGGGGGCATAAATTCCGGGAAGGGGGGTCCGCAAATTGTGGGAGGGGGGTTGTGGGGGTCAGTGAATTGCGGGAGGGGGGGTTGCGGGGGTCCGTGAATCGTGGGAAATCTCCAGTTTTTTTAAAGCGGCAATCATTTACACTGCAAAACCAGTTTGATTTTGCCGTGTAAACGATTGCCGCTTTAAAAAACTGGAGATTTCTTTCCAAATCTCTCACTTCATATGTGCACATTACTGTATGTGTACAAAACACATATGACCAAATTGTTTTGTCTTTCTATATGGGTGAGTTAGTTACCCTTTAAAAGTTTTCTCAATATAAAGATCAAGAATAAAACGCCCAATTCCTTTTTGTTAATATCAAAGCAACAAACTTATTCTCCTACATAAACTGCGGACAAATTATAATTACAGGAGTGGGTTTTGGTGGCGCCGTGTAACCACGTTTCTATAAATACAGTATTTTACAAAGAACAAGGCTAGACCAGAATCTGGGCCAGGCGGAGAAGAAATAACAGCTCCGGTATATTGTCCATTACATGCACATCTAGTGCCGGGAACCAGCAGATGAGGCCTGAGACCACTTTTATTAAGCAGAAGGCGACTTTAATAGCTGCCTTGGCTACTTGCTTGTGTTCGCCCCCAAAGCCACTCCTGGGCAATGATTGCCAGCCAGACCCCGCCAGTGGTCACTGTAGCCAGTTATTAGGAAGTACAAACATATAATCTTACAGGGTTATTCATTGGCTAAAACAAACAGCCAAAAGCCATAATTTGTAACAGCATTATACATTTGTTAACTAATATGCAGATGACAGGAGGATTTATTACATATTGCGGTGCTAGATGGATGTGAGGTTGCTGATTAAGGCTCCGTGTGTTCTGCAATTAGTGACTCAGACCAATAAAAATCCAACCCTTTTGCTTCTTCTGCTGGAGGACCAGAGGCCAGAAGAATAGGTTATTGTACGCTGTATGACGCATTGTACGTCGCACTAGACCCTGACATTGGAGGAGGACAACAACTGACCACATTATTGTGTGTAATAATGAATTTCCTTCACAAAGATCTCTGTGGTTAAGTCACCAAAGTGATTCAAAATTGAAGTGAAATTCCATTTATTGATATTTTGTGGTCACACTGAATCACTAGACCCCTTTACCAAAGGCGTAACTCTGGAAGACAATGGAATCATCTGCCGCTGGGCTCCTGCTCCCAAGGGGGCACCTTTTTTCCACTGCAAGTTTGAATCAGTTCATTGAAAGCTGCCAATATCGTTCCCCCTCCTAGAAGGACCATAGACATCACAATCTCTTTATTTTAAACATAATATACATAACATACATACACACACATGCATACATATATTTATATTGGAACAAACTTATGCCACTGCCCTTTACTGCTGCAGTATCTGCATTTAGAGCACTTTCTTTCTTATAATTATTAATATTTATTTTTGTAGAGCAATACTATTAAGTACAAAGCGTGAATGGAATGGTTGCTTATTTAATTCCATTTTTCCCTTTAAATCCAGCATCCAAAACTGCCAAAGACAAAGCAGCTATGAAAAATGCTCCGTACTAGGGGGGTGATTCAGGTTTCTCGCTTAATAGTGAGTTTGGTCCGGGGACCAATGTTTTAGTTCTGCGCACGTGTATCAGTGAATATATGTATGTACAGACCCGATGTGCGAACGCCTTCAGTGACTATCACAGTCGCTGAGGCGTTTGCACAAAGGGGGGCGGGTAGTGGGCTGGCACATGGAAATGCCCAGCATTTCCTTGTCATGCCCACAAAAACGGTGGGTGCGTCCAGAAAAACGGGAGTCCCCATACAAACACAGGAGTGGCGAGGCCTGCACGGGATATGGGATCAGCACCCACCCCCTTTTCGACCATCTCAGGCCCAGATAAAATTCAGATCAGAATTACTTTTGTCTGCAAGCGAACTAAAAATCACTTGATGGTCGTGCGAATGGATATGCCAGCGTACACATTCATTCGCATGCCGACACGGGCACTCAGTCAGGGAAGGGGGAGGGTGGCGTTTTCCCACTCGTTTTGCCTCGGCTGCAGCCCATAGAAGTTGGTTAGGGTATTGATCTGGTATGACCACAATTGAATACACCTCAGTGCATGTTAGTCCCAAACAAGGTGCTCTTTTTTGAGGTTATCCTTCCACCTTCATTAGTTGTAAACGCTGTCGTACCAAAACTCACATGGGTGAGAACAGATAGACCACATATAAAGGTATCTTTTTAAGAGGTGTCGTACCCTCACTCACAGCATGCTATGTAGATCTTCCTTAATAAAGGTATCTTTAATGGATCCCCGTACCCCAACTCACTGTGGATAATATGGTGCTGCTCCTATAAAGGTATCTTTGTGACACAAGGATTTATGTCATAACATCAATTTATTCGGATAAACTCCAAAGCACACATAAAAAATACATTAAAAAAAACAATCAAGGAGGATCCTATTCACAATCAGAAGAGAGAAACTGGATACATGAAAAAAGATGGAATAGCGACCTGAGTGTAGTTGGATCCGGTGTCCATACAGATGGAAAGGGTCTGTAAATGTTCCAGTCTCCTGAGGAATGTAGAATGGGTCCTCCTTGCCGCCCAACGTGTTTCGATCCTAGCCATCTTTTTCAATTAAATGTTACATTTCTCGCTGCACGGTATCATTCAGAATATATTGGCGGTTCAGGCAGAATGAGCATATCAATCTTTAAATATTGAAAGCAGAGGGGCACACACGGATCCCCCTCTTTAGAAGTGGTGGAGACGGTTTGCAATCTTGCACAATGCTGCCTGAACCGCCAATATATTTTAAATGATACCGTGCAGGGAGAAATGTAACATTTAATATCCCACAAACGCATCTTCACTATTATTAGTGACAGGGATCGATTTGCACCATTCTGTCTATAATAATTGGAGACTGACAGACACACCCCATATATGGGAAATGAAACAGACTGCCTACTTATAAAGGCTTGACCAATGATAGCATTCAGAAACTTCTGAAACAATTGTTTCCTGATTAGAGGAATTCACATATTATCTGACATATACAGAGACTGTTGTTACCTACAGTACAAATAACATTTTTGCACAACATCAGACAATGTATCACTGCACAGATATAACTGTTACCTATAACTCTGCTGAATTTCTATTGAAGGTTAATTATATATTACAATAGGGGAACCTATAAATCCTTCCGGATGATTGTGTATTTCTGAACAGAGAAATAGTTTTAAAGAACCAATTGTTATGTAAAAAATGCCATTGCATGCACTAAACATCACTTTCACACTATTTGTCTTATCGGGATGCTGTCAATATGCCGGCGGTCGGAATCCCAGCGGTCGAAATACCGACGCCGGAATCCCGACCACCGCAATTCCGGCACTTTGTCCCTCTATGGGTGCCCACGACACCCTTAGAGGGAAAATAAAATAGTGTGCCGAGCGTAGCGAGGCACCGGGCCTGCTGCGTGGTGAGTGCAGTGTGCCCGCAAGGGGGGGAGATCCACGCCCCCCCCCCCCCCCTTGCTGGCATTGGGGCAGTCGGGATTCCGGTGTCGGTATTTCGACCGCCGGGATTCCGACCTCCGGCATTTCATACCGGACCCGTCTTATCTATGTGTTTGTTTTTAATATTTCGCTTTTCTTTTTTGAATAAACTTATTAAAGGTTATATTTTACTTGAGATAAATCTCATCTCTTTGGTGCACTACAACCAGACAAATTCTTCCTGACCACCCAAATTGACTGCTGAATGATTTCTCCTATAGGGAATGTTAATCATGTTAAAAAATTGGGGCTTGGTCATGTGTAGGTGTGGCCATGTTATTTTGGGATATTCAGGTGCCATTATCAGCATACAAATGGCCATCGATGGCTACCAAAATAAATGGTTTCCCTGTGTGTTGATTGACTGGCCCATGGGCGGTTTTTGCAGGGGGGAGGGGTTCCCCTAGCACAGAGCAAGGCTACCCCATGTTACAATCATATCTCAGGGAGGGACCAGGGTCATATGTGTACATTTTGATGAACAGCGAAGTGCCCGTATAACTAGGTTAGCCCTCTGTCTGCACAGACTAGCTGAAACGGCAGGTGCTGGGCCGCCATGTTTTAAGTTGCAGCGGCGGTGTGTGAGTCCCGCTCCTAATGCCATGTCACTGCCCCCCACTGGCACTTAGACTGTAGTCACATTTTCCTGAATGTGACTGCTGTTTAAGTTCTTCCGCTTGTAGTGTGCACGCATGCGCAGAAGTGCTAACATCACAGAATAGCCATTTCAGCATTTTTGCAGGGGGAGGCTGAATTAGGCACGATGTCCGCTGCTGAGGAAAGTATATCGGCATCAGGAGACACAGAGACTGTACTAGCCTCGGTACTTCCACAAAATGCAGTCAACACGACTCCATTTAGGGAAACTGCCTTGGTTCATGGCCTGATTAAGGGTTACCAACGTTCGTTGCGTAGGAAGGAGACTTTGGCTTTAGGCTGCCCAGCTGGCACTGTAGCACAATGTACATAAAGTAATGGTTACATCAGTAAGTTACATTGGTACATTCACCGACAGTCACCTTAGGAACTTTACCCCCCCCCCCCCCCCCCCACACACAGTACATCAGGACGGGTGATAGTTAAGAAGCATGGGACAAATTAGCATTTCATTTTATTCCACGGCTTTATTCCTGCTAGTCGTCTCCTCAAGGCCTGGCGCCCTAGGCTGCAGCCTAACCAGCCTATTGAAAGGTTTGATACACCTCACCCACAAATTTCCAAATGTCATTTGAAAGGAGTAGAGGCTGCCAGCTCTTAGCACACAGCCTGTTGCAAGTCTTTCCGGGAAAAGAGTATAACAAATATACAGTATAACGGAGCATAATAAGTACAGGGCATGGGAATTGCAGATGTCCTCGTAACTACTAAAGTAGCTGGATTTGTTATTATATAGTTCCTCAGTGACCACAACAGATGACTTGGCTCATTGCTATTTCTTAGCTTAAACCACGATCAGTGTTGGATCCTCAGTGCCGCCTAACTCGGAGCAGGTGTGTTACAACAGCTGCCCACACACTACTCACGCTGGTTTTATTCTGCATTTCTATAGGTGTGGAATATAAACAGAAAAGTGTAATAAAGCCTCAAATGTTGTGATGTCTTCCCCGGAGACTTCATTCTACCGGGTGTCAGCAACAAGCTTTAGTTTAGAGCAGCAGAATCTGTGAGATTAATGTGTCAGGGGAAAATTAGTGGTGTTTTAAAACAAAACAGAAAGACAGATATAGCCCAGCTGCAGGGAAGGGTAGGCACTTATATTACCAGGCAATTTACCAGTGGCTAGAAAGTTCATGCAAGACAAGGAATACCAAAGACTCGGGCCCACCGCGTGCCCTGTGCTAGTCCCGCCCCCTGGACATGTGATGTTACACGAAGGAGCAAGGCCGTAGGGAGGGCCATCAATGCTATCGCCATCGATGGTTAGCGTCCAGAGCATAATTACAAATATTTCTGTAAAACTGCAATGGGGAGTGATAAGTACAGGGGAAGGGCATAATCACTCATCATAGCTAGTTGCACAAGGCAGTGAAGGGGAAGGGCAGGGTAACTAACTGTAGCTAGTGTAAATAGACTGTACTGGGGAAGGGCAGAGTAACTAACTGTACATAGTGTAAACAGACTGTACAGGGGAAGGGCAGGGTAACTAACTGTAGCTAGTGTAAATAGACTGTACTGGGGAAGGGCAGAGTAACTAACTGTAGCTATTGTAAATAGATTGTACAGGGAAAGGGCAGAGTAACTAACTTTATATAGTGTAAACAGACTGTACAGGGGAAGGGCAGGGTAACTAACTGTAGCTAGTGTAAATAGATTGTACGGGGGAAGCAGTGGCGTAACTATAGTCCCGCAGCCCCCGCGGTGGCGGGGAGGCGCTAGGCAGGTGTGGCGCCTGGGGGGTCTGCGGGACTATAGTTACCACCTGGTCCCGGCTCCCGACTCCTGCCCTCCCCCTCCTTACCCCATTGCCGCCGGCGCCGCTGCCTCTAACCCGACACGCAGATCTGTGTCGGGTGACGGGCGGTCCCCGGCTCCGGATGCAGTGCTAATATAATAAGAGACACTCGGAAAATGGCTGCCCCCATAATGCTGTATGGGGGCAGCCATTTTCCGAGTGTCTCTTATTATATTAGCACTGCAGCCGGAGCCGTGTGTGTCAGTGTCTGCAGTGTCACCCGACACAGATCTGCGTGTCGGGTTAGAGGCAGAAGCGCCGGCGGCAATGGGGATGGGTAAGGAGGGGGTTACTATTTCGGGGGGGGGGGGGGGGGGGCGCCCGAAATGTCCGGCGGGGGGGGCGCAATAAAAGTAGTTACGCCTTTGAGGGGAAGGGCAGAGTAACTAACTGTATATAGTGTAAGAAGACAGTACAGAAGAAGGGCAGGGTAACTCATCAAATCTAGTTGCACAAGGCAGTACAAGGGAAGGGCAGGGTAACTAACTGTAGCTAGTGTAAACAGACCGTACAGGGGAAGGGCCGAGTAACTAACTGTAGCTAGTGTAAACAGACTGTACAGGGGAAGGGCAGAGTAACTAACTGTATATAGTGTAAACAGACAGTACAGGGGAAGAGCAAGTTACAGTAACTCATCAGAGCTAGTTGCACAAGACAGTGCAGGAGAAGGACAGGTGTAAACAGACTATACTGGGGAAGGGCAGGGTAACTAAATGTTAGTGTCAGCAGACAATACAGGGGAAGGATAGGGCAATTAGCAGTACATAATAGGTCATTGGTACGGCCTCATCTGGAATACTGTGTCCAGTTTGGGAGACCATATCTTCAGAAGGATATAAATACATTAGAGACTGTACAAAGAAGGGCAACTAAAATGGTGCATGGCCTACATCTCAAAACTTACCTGGAAAGACTAAAATATCTTAACATGTATAGTTTGGAGCAGACATGATAGAAATCTTCAAATACATCAAGGGTTTTAACATAGTACAGGAGGGGAATTTTCTTCAAAGGAAAAGAAGTAGTAGAACACGAGGACATGCACTGAAACTGGAGGGAGGTAGGTTCAGGGGAAATGTTAGAAAGAATTACTTCACAGAAAGGGTAGTGGATAAGTGGAATAGCCTCCCATCAGAGGTGGTAGAGGCTAAGACAGTAGAACAATTTAAACATGCTTGGGATAGGCATATGAATATCCTTACAGAGAAATAAGGATCAAAAAGGGTTGAGATTACCTGAAGGATAAAAAAGGGGCAGATTAAATGGGCCAAATGGTTCTTATCTGCCGTCAAATTCCGTTTCTATGTTTCCACATAGTGTCAGCAGACAGTACAGGAGAAGGGCTGGGTAACTCGAGATAACTAGTGTCAAAACCAACGTTTCGAGGCTAGATGCCTCTTTCTCAACACATTGTTAATCAAAGTCCAATGTACTGGTCACACAATCAAACTTAAAAACTGACGTTTTGAGGCTAGACACTTTTTCAAGATGTAGCAGATTTAGACAACTGCACCCAACTCAGGCCTTATAAAGTGGGGCCCCGTCCCCCTTAATAAACCCTGCCCTCTCAAAAGACCCCACCTTTTTTTAAGGGCTGCATCCATACATTTCCCAGGCTGGTTTTCCATCCCAATTCGCCCCTGATCTAGGGTTCTAAAGAGAGCAACATTCACCCCATATGCTCTAAGGGGAAAGTTTACTAAGATGGCAGTTCTATATCACATGGGATGTTGCTATGGGCAACCAATAAAAATCTAATTAATTTAGCACATTCTAAAAGATAATAGATAGCATCTGATTGGTTACCCATAGCAACATCCCATCTGAAATAGTAGATTTAATAATATTAGTAGGAAATTTACTAAGATGAGATTCCCACTGCAGACTACTTGGGTCAAAGTTTCAGGACAGAATATCCAGGCAGAACCTATAACACCAATCCAGAACCCGGGTTGCCACGGCAATATCCCTGGTCAGAAGTTTAGTGTGAAAGGGGTATTAGAAGTGTCAAAATCTCAGATGTACAGACTGTGGCACATTGCATATCCGGAGACCGATCATAAATGTAACTTCTCTGTTCCCTGAACATTGCTGAGCTTGTACATAGTGTGTGATGTAATGTGATGTAGTTTATGTACAATAGGTAAAAAAGACAGATTTGGCAATACAAAGGAAATTAGTTGTTGCAGAGTAATATAACTAAGGCTACTGAATCATAGACAATAAAAAGGAAGTATCAAGACAGAGGAAGAACCACCTGGCTGTAGTGCCATGTAGTGCCTACATTATAGCCTATGTTGCTCCCTTTTGCACAACAAGACATGCGCTTCCAGACCATCTTTGGTGCAGGAGATCCAAGAGATATCAACAGGATCTCTGCATCATGCACTGACCAATAAACAGCCAAACTCTGTCTACGTCTCCATAAGGGGTGCAACTGCTATGGGGCCCAGAGCTGAAGGGGGCCCATCTTTACTGTCCAAGTAATATGCTTTACATACATTTATCACCATGCTAAATAGGGGGCCCTTAAAAACTTTTGCTATGACGCCTATAAATATCTAGTTACACTCCTGCAACGAATGGCCACCATGTTGCCACCCAGAATGCCCAATCAGCTGTACATGAGAAGCTACTGAGATGCCTACATTGCCTGCAACTAGGAATCGGGAACAAAGGGCCCAATTCAGATCTGATCGCGAATTTGCAGCGGCCAGCATTCAGTTGATAAACTCATGTCGATATTTTCCATGTTGACCTAATGACTTGCTTGTTTCGACCTAAAGACCATGTTGACCTATTTGATGTGTTGACGTATTGACCGTTGACCTAATGCGTGTAGGCCAGCAACCCATTCTGCTGATCTCCGCATACAGCAGGGTTGCCGACATTTAAAGTGTCCTCTCTGGGAGAAGCCTAGAGAGGAGACTGTCAGCAGCACTTCTGGGGGCGGGGCCTGTTGTAGACACCATCAAGGGTTAAATGACACGATTTGCACATTTAACCCTACCACTAAAAAACGCGAATCGCAGTCATTTACCACTACGGCCAGGGAGATTCGGGGGGTGCCGCCGGTATCTGGGAGGGTTTCCCACCTTTCTGGGGTTCCCGGGAGGGGGACCCAATTTTTGGGAGACTCCCGGCCATTCCGGGAGGGTAGGCAACCCTGGCATACAGACTCATGCAATATACAGTTGTCACATTGTCGCTGTGACTAAGACACATATCTGCCATAAAGTGCGTATCACGCTGCGTGGTGTATTGAGGCCTGATGCATTGGGACACATCTGTAGTCATGTAACAGGCTAGGAGCTGCTGTTGTCCTGTTTTATACCCTAATGCACACAAAGGAGGTCATTCTGGTTGGGAACGCCCATGAAACGAAGCCCCTCGTTACCTCCCCACGCCCCCAGCCAGCACTACTAGATGCGAATGGGATGGCAAACAAGCAGTTTGCCGTACTCGCTCGCACCGTGACTTTGTTACATAAATAATAAGAAATGGCGAACAGTATTCTCAGTGACACATATACATTGTGGAACACAGCTAATGAAGGACAGACACCATAAAACAAATGTTAGTGTAAATACAGTCTGTATGTCCTTTATGACAGGGTTTGTATTGTGTGCGGTACAGAGATTATTTTAGACACATTTAGTACAAGGGATATTTTAGTGGGATAGGATTTCTGTGGCAAAGCCGAGGGATACGCCTCAACCACGAGCATCCGCCCTCACATCGCTCTCCGTGAGCCATAAACATCCAGAGAAACACACCCAGCCTTCCCCTGCAGCCTGGTGCTGGCTCCTGACTGCTGAGAAATCAACGGCCATTAGCGAACCAAGGACCTGATTCAGGTTCATTCGCAAAAGCACATTTGGGGCATGATTCTGGTTCCATCTGCCCCCCCGTGTGTTCGCATGGGGGACTGATGGTAAGCCTCTATGCATGTGCATATTCTCATATGTGTATGTGCAGAGCTTCTATGCAGATGCCTTCGCTGACCTGCACAGTGTGTGTGCCACTTGCACAGGAGGGGCGGACAGGGGCATGAAGGGGCAAGATGGGGGCGGTGGTGGCAAAGAAGCATGTCATAGTCCTGCTCTGCTTTGTCACCGACCACAGAATGATTTCTCCTGCATGGTTAGGGGGGATAGGGCAGTGGGGGGGGCAGAATCAGTCTCTTGGTTTGCTAATGTAAAAAACCATGCGCTGCACTGCAGGTGGGGTGTGTTCAAACTAAAATCTATCATGCAGTGCTAGAATGAAGCAGCCAGTATTTAGCCTGCTCAGAAACAAAATAACTCACCCAAATCTGCACATGTTACATCTGCCCCACCCAGTGGCGGATTAAGGGGGGGGGCACCTGGGCACGTGCCCCCCTGTCATTTCATTTTGTAGCTGAGGACCAGGCCCGTGTCTCTAGCCCCCCGGGAACCAGAGATATCGCCTGGCAAAGCTGTAAGGTTTTTTCCCCATAGGATAATATGGGACCCGTCAATTCTGACCCCCACCCAGTTCCGAGGGCTGCCAGTTCCCCTTCTGGCATCACAGAAGCTTGTGGTTGATCTCGTTCAATTCCAAATCGCTGGGCCTTCAATATGATACCAGGATGGTCCATATCCGTCAATCAGTTCCAGAGATATTGCATATAAACCAATTTTTTTTTATTTTTGAAATGTAATTTCATGGCTGTTCATGTTATTTGAGGGCAGATTACTCTGGAACCAAACGTTCCAGTTTCACTGGACCAAAATCATTCAAAGCCCACTCAAAAGTTCTTCAATATGATACTTATCTCATGTAAATGGGTCAGTTGGTTCCGAAGATATAGCCGGTTAAATGAGATAACTGGTTAAAGGGGGGGGGAGGGGTGGTTTTCTCTCCCCCTCACACCAGAAAATGCAGGGACTAGGCTGGTGTAAAAGGGGCCAACCCGGGAATGCATTTTCTGGTGGGAAAGGGGTTTTATTTCAAATAGCAGGGACCTGCAGTGCTCTGAATACAGCCAGGCTCTGCCACTGTCAGTGGCTGTCACTTCTGCCTGGCGGCTGCTGTCCCCCATTTACCGCGAGCATGTATTACCCCTTGGCAATGAGCATGTAATCCCATATGGCAACGAGCATGGAACCTCTGGCAATAAGCATGGAACCCTTGGCAATGAGAATGTAGATAAGCAGCACTTATGTAGCATAATTTTTAATAGGCATTATGGTGTTTGGCATAATACATAATGGACATAATGGCGTGTAACTTAACGTGTATTGGATATTATGGTGTTGTTGGCGTGTAACTTAACGTGTATTGGATATTATGGTAAATGTTTAATGCGCACCTTTGGTGGACAATGTCCCTGTTTATGAAGCGTATTGTGAATTTTGGCTCAATCCATGTGGCATTATGTGAATTCTGGCTCAATCCATGTGGCTTGATGTGAATTTCGACACAATCCGTGTGGCATTATGTGAATTTTGGCTCATTCCATTTGGCATCATGTGTAAGGGGCAAATATAATGGGGTCTAGTATTTTGTTGCATAATGTGTAGAAGTTGTATATGGTGTTGTACACTACACTCAAGGACACGAGCCCCTGTTGAGTGGCCACACCCCCTTTCCCGGAGCGCACCTTCAGCGCGCGCACAACTGTGTCCTTCACTTTTGTCGCCATGGTGGGCCTGTGTATTTTAAATGCCAGGGCCTATTTTTAATCCCATTCCCACCCTCTCTCTGCCGCTCTCTTAGCATGTACACTGGCACCACTAACACCGCCCCTCCCCCACCTAAACCCTCTTTTATCATGGTGCCCCCCCCCTGTCATTTTATCCTGGATCCGCCCCTGGCCCCACCTGCAATGCAGCATGGTTTTGTCTACTAGCAAACCCAATGTGCTTTGCAAATGAACCTGAACCAGGCCCCAAATGTGCTTTGTTGGTGAACCTGAATCACCACCTAAATGCTAATGCACATGCTATAGAGGGTTATTCAGACCTGATCACTGGGCTGTTCATTTGTAGAGCCCGGTAATAAGGTCATCGTCACCCAGCTAGAGTGACATCCCGTCCTGTCCAGACCTGCTATCCCGGGATTCCACGTGCGCACATTCGCATATGTGTAAACTCCGACCATCGGGATGGGGACGGATTTGGCCTACTATGAGCGGATCTGAATTGGCACCTTAGTACCTTAGTGTGCATTACATTTTATCATGTACACTTTATAGTACTAAGGGGCCGATCCAACGTTGGTACATCAGGGTGACCAGCATCTGATCCAGATCATGTCACGATTTCCCCGGAAGCTTCCTAGACACAGGATAGATATTATGTGTGTCATTTCAAATAAGATCTACCCTAAGATCGGAAACTCCCAGCATACTTGTCATAGCGGCACATAACACACACTCTTTGGGGGTTATTCTAATGTATTCGCATATCCCGTGCATTTGCACGAGGTACTGATGGTGTGTGTCTGCACAGATGCATTTCTGCACATGTGCAGATGCAGGGTGCCTGCGGCCACGGCAAACAGGGTGTTCACTGGGCACAGGCACCCAAGATTGTGGGCCAGGGGTCGTGGGGTGGCGAATTCGCAGCCTTGCAAGTGAACCAGCATAAGGACCTTTATTCTAATCATTAATTTTGCAAGTGACACACCCTGTATTAGAACCCATGACGCATTCCACTAGAAGCAGACACCTTACTGATAGGAAGTAAGGGAATTCTACCTATATGAAGTTACTACACTACATACTAACGGGACCGGGACCGAAGGGACGGAGCCGGACCGGACCCCGGTGCCCCGGCGCGGCCTCCGACGCACGGAGGGGACAGCCGCGCCGCGGGCGACGGGACTCCGGGACGTCCGCCCCGAAGTAGGGCCCGCCCCGCGCCCCCGGACGCTCCCGACGTGCGGGGGCCTCGGCGCCCCTTCCCGCAACCAGGGGGCGGCCCGGGACGGATGGAGACGGGGAGGCGGCCGCGGGGCCCGACTTGCCGCTCTCCCCCGGCCCGGCCGCCCCGCCGCGGGCGCCACTCACGGTCCCCTCCAGGCCGATCCGGGTACCGCTCGCGTCCTCCCCGCCCCGGAGAGGGGGGAGGCGCGGTAGGTCGAGAAGACCCGAGACGCGGGGCTTCCCGCCGGGAGCGTCGCGGGGGCCCGAGGCGGGCGAGGCGCGGGTTCGCGACCCGACCCTCGCCCTGCCCTCGGGCCGCCCGTCCCCCGGCGGGGCCCCGCGTCCGGGCGTCCGGACACCAGGGCCCCGGCGGAGCCTTTTCCAGGGCTCCCCGGCCTTTTCCCGTTTCAACGCAGAGTCCCCCCTGCCGACCCCGAGCAGAAAAACTGAACAAAAGAGAGCCACGACTCTCAGAGGTGGATCACTCGGCTATCTGCCTGATAGTAATGGTTATGACAATTATACAGAGTCACAATCTGCACACTTATGGTGCAGGAGTAAATTGCTCTATCAGTAAGGCGTCTGTCTCCAGTGAGACAGGTCACAGGTTCTTATCCTGGGTGCGACTTCTAAGCAAGTTATTTGTTTAAAATAAATGATTGATAATGTGGATAAAGGTGATGCAATGTAACAAGATGTATAGAAATATGTACAGGCTAGAACACTGGAAATGTTTGACCAGCCTTGTACTACAGCTTTACTCCACAAGGTGGCAGTCACCTACTGGTTTTCAGACAGACCTCCGTGGACGAGATATAATAGTTGTGATTTTTTTAGACAGCTAAAAAAATTGCACCATATGATATCGCATATGTGAAATTTGCACAAGTAATTGGGTGCAAATTTTTAGACAATGTCAGACAATGTCAGAAATCGCATGCGATTTCCGGCGATTTTTAGTCACGGAAATGTGCTGTTTTTAGTAATGAGATTGTGCAATCTTCTTGAAACGTGCGATTTCGACTGTTTTTTCACGAAAAATCGCAAATTACCACATTCTCTTACATCTCGCCCAATATGTGCAATGCTGAGTAAAGGGAGGGCAGCATTTTTCCATTTATTACTGATGGAAAAAAGGGATAAATTAAGTTTTACAGACTATGGGGGTTATTCTGGTTTACTTCTTCTGGCAAATTCCTTCTTAGATGGACAAAACCATGTGCACTGCAGGTGGGGCAGATGTAACTTGTGCAGAGAGAATTAGATTTGTGTGAGTTATTTTGTTTCTGTGCAGGGAAAATACTGAATGCTTTATTTTTACACTGCAATATAGATCTCACTTTGAAGTAAAACCCCACCCAAATCTAATTCTCTCTGCACAAGTTACATCTGCCCCAACTGCAGGGCACATGGTTTTGTCCATCTAATGCTGCGTTCTAATTGCCGCCACTGCAAAATCCCGGGTTTTAGTTCCCGTGTTTTTGGCGGGGCACAGAGCATCTCAGCTCTACAGACCCCATTCATACTGCACCTTAGACCCGGGAAATTCCCGTGTCCGTTCACACTGCTTCCCCTGGTATGCCTGCCATCAAGTGTGTGGTATCTAAGAGCAGCTTTGATTGGATCTTTAAAAAGCAGCTTTGAGCAATGCAATGAACTTGCTTTTTTGCATTTTGTGAGAAAATCCCGGGTCCAGAATGTTCACACTGCCATACACCCCTGTATTACCCAGGAAAAACCCTGCAAAAAAACCAGTGTGTAATTCCTGGGGCATAACACCCGGAAATTTCACAAAGACCCTTTCACACTGAGACAGGACACAGGAAATGACTGCTTGCCCTGGCAAAAACCCAGGATTTTACAGCATTGAGAATGGGGTTTAAGAAGGAATTTGCCATTAAGGATTGAACCAAAATAACCCCATGTCTGCAGAGTATAGTATAGTCAAGGGATAGTTTGAGATGTTAAAGAATTTTACCTATGGGGCCCATTTATCATGACAACATCTGTAATGCGACCTGGGTGCAATATTAAGGCTCATGATCACATGAGCGGTCACATCAGCGGGAGATCCTGTTTTCTACTCGCAGGGAACGACCCTCTGATAGAGTGCAGCACTGCAATGGGCCAAGTGTGGTTCCAGGGCTGCTGCACATGCATGGTTCCACTGAGCTTACATGCACAGTGGCTATTCCGGTAAACGTATGTCCAAACTGTGGCCCTGCAGCTGTTGTGAAACTACACGTCCCATCATGCCTTACCACAGTCTTGTTATTGTAGAATTCTAAAACTATGGCAAGGCATGTGGGATGTGTAGTTTCACAGCAGCTGGAGGGCCACAGTTTGGAAATGTTAACACCATAGGCGAATCTAAGGGGTGGTCCGGGGGTGTACCGGACCACCCATTACACATACCACCTATCTAGAAAGCGCTGACAGCTGTGCAGAGAGCTGTGCGCAGCCCAGCTGTCAGACTCAGAGCAGGACACTCCGACAGGTCCGCGCTGCAGCTATTTTTAAATTTCACATTGCCTTGCTTGCCATTCAAAGCTTGCGGTCCGAACACCTTTGCCACTCCTGATTGGCTGGCAGATCGCAAGCTTTTACTGGCTCATGAGGTAGTGCAAAATATCCGCGGCACCTTTGGAAACAAGCATTTCAGTCCCCCTTGGCAATGAGCATTTCAGTCCCCATTGGCAACAAACATTTTACTCCCCCTTGGCAACAAGCATTTTACTCCCCTGTGGTCAGTGGCATAACTACCTATTTGTTGCGCCCCCCCCCCCCCCCCGCCGCATATTTTTCGGCGGCCTCCTCTCGACGTACCTGCCCGGCCGCATCTGCCTGTCACGGTCTCGTCTCTCCCGGCGCCGGCTCCTGCTGCTATAATGAAAACGTACTCTTAGAAAATGGCTGCCCCCCTACTGCAGACAGAAAACTGTCTTCAGTATGGGGGCAGCTATTTTCTAAGAGTCCGTTTTCATTATAGCAGCAGGAGCCGGCGCCGGGAGATACGGGACCGTGACGGCAGGACACCAGACAGCAGCAGGTAAGTGGTAGCTATAGCCCCGCAGACCCCCGGCGCCCACAGCTCTCTGCGCCTACCCGCCACCGCAGGGGCTGCGGAGCTATAGCTACGCCACTGCCTGTGGTAACAAACATGCAATCCCCCTTGGCAATGAGCATGAAACACCTTGGCAACGTGCATGAAACCCCTTGGCATCAATTATTAACCCTCTGGCATCGATCATCAAGCATGAAGCCCCTGGCATCGAGCATGTAACCCCTGGCATTGATCATGTAGGTAAGCAGCACTTATGTGACATAATATTTAATGGACATCACGGTGTGTAGCATCACAGTGTAAGGCACAATGTGTAATGGGCATCACGGTGTGTGGCCTTATGTGTAATGGCATTTCAATGTGTGGCTTTATGTGTAATGGGCTTTACAATGCGTGACATAATATGTAGTAGGCATTACAGCTTGCGGAATAATGTGTAACTAGCATTACGACATAATAATGTGTAACGGCCAGGGGTTAAAGTGAGGAGGAACGGGGTGGATCTGAGTTCCACCACCTCTAACAGTGAGGTGGAACATTTTAACCTCCACATTGGCCCTCCACAGTAATTCTCACATAAAAGCAGGGGGATGCCAAAAACCCTATTTCTGGTCCTGTCTGTACCTAATGGGAGGAGAGGAGTGGGGTGTAATTAAGTGACATAGAGAAATGAGTTCCCCCACCTCTGCATGACCACTTTATGCCCTGGTAACGGGCATTATGGAGAGCAATATTATGTGTATTACATATAATACATTTGCTATAGAGTGTAATGGGCATTACGGTGTGTGGTATAATGTGTAATGCCACACCCCTTTTGTGAGACCACACCCCTTTTTCTCTGCGCATATCCATGCAACATTGTTAGTTGGATCTGGGACCACCAAATGTAATATATATTACCAGGTAAAGGTATCGGGGGAACCTTCTGGGTTCGCATACCAGATATTGGTTAATCTTGCAACATCATATCCCCCATAAAAACCTATTGGGATTATGCCCACCAGTGGGAACAGAAGGATCACTGCGGGTGTCGGAGATATCTGCTGTGGTCTCTCCTACAAACAATCAGGGGATACTTAATGTATACAGTTACCCATACCTGCCAACATTTGAGGGATGAGAAGTGGGACCCTGCGCATCAGAAATTTTGGAGGGCGTATAATTGTATAACAGTATATAATTATATCATTCTGAGTCATCCTGTCTGCTTCTTCATCATCCTCATTTTTCCTGTCAGATTGAGCAACCACTGATTTCACCAACCACTGTTTACTGTTTATGTAGCGTGACTAAGGCCATATCATTACATCACACTGTACACAATGACACGGATAGTTCTGGGATCAGTTATTTTTGCTATTAAAAATAGTGATTTTGACACTCACTGACCTGACCATATTCAAAATTGACATATCTTCCTGTATCTCTCCCATGTTCAGGTTTACACATTTAACAGTACAGTCAGAGGCATTACATAGGGTGTGCAGGCCGCACCCTGTGTCACCCTTCCAAGGAGTGACACCAAAACACTGGCTCCTCCGCAGTGACAGAAGCTGGGTGCTGACGTGCAGCACTCTGCTCCTATCACTGAGCAGGAGCCGGCATTGAAGCCAGAATTTCAAGGGCATTACAGCATTTCTGAGGATGCTGGGCACACCCCTGGAGTGACGTAATTGGGAGTTTCCTGTGAGGCCATGCTCCCTGTAGTGATGTCAGCAGGGGCACATCTGAGATGTCACACCCCTTACCTGAGAGGCCCTGGCCGATTTCAGACTGGGTGTTTCTGCACTGCCACTCCAGATTATACTGTACCACACAGCTGCTATCCTATGCCATAGTCATACACATAGGGGTAGGTAAACCCCTTCAGTGGTGGTTTTTAGAGAGCGCTCCCTCCTGGGCAAGATTTTTTTCTGGAGCGCTCCCTAAAAAAACCCCACACCTTTAACTCCTGGGTCCAGCCAGCTCTGCTGAACACTCCATCAGTCGCTGCCCGGCCCTGCCCCTGGCAACACGGCTGTGTGCGATGTGATGGTACAAGGGCACGCCGCACACAGCCAAGGGAAGGAGGCAGGGCCTGGTAGCTGCTGAAGCCTAGCACATCGCTGACCTCAGCGCTCAGCTAAGCAGCTCTGCCCAGCAAGGGAGCGCAGACAGTGGCACTCCCGAGGATTTTCCGGGTTTGCCAGTCTGTGCACTGGAGCATAACCCTTAAAATTCTCAGGAGTGCCACTGAAGGGGTTAATAAAGTTGTTGTGTTGCCCATAGCAACCAATTTTTCTATCTTTTTTTAGGATGCTATAGGGACATGATAGCTAGAATCTTACTCACTTTTAGAAGCTTTAGTATATTTACACCTTTTACTTGGCGGCTTTGCAATTTGATGTGGCTGCATATAAAGGCGCAACATCGGTCGTAGACCAATCGATTATCGAAGCTCTCAGTAGCACTATGGCCGCAGTAAGGGCGGGATGTACTAAGGGGAAAATGCGGTAAAACCCCTGTTTTACCGCATTTTCCTATGTATTTAAACCCCACCGCCTCATTACCGCAGGGAAGGTAAAGGCGGCGATACCCTATAGAAGCCTATGGGCTTCTTTTCGCCGCCCGACGCCTCCGCCGCAAACCCGCCGACCCCCCTCTCCCTCTGGGTTACCTGGTCCAGGTCCTCCTGGACCCGGAAGGTAAGCCCTGCCTACCCCTAGTAATGCAGCCGGACGTCCTTCCGGCTGCAGGGGGGGAGGAGGAGGTGCCGGGGACAGCTAAGCAGGCTGAGGGGAGAGCCAGGCGGCAGGGAGGTGACGGAGACCACCAGAGTACAGGTACAGGTATCGCGGGGGGGGGGGGCTCCATCACTGCATCGCGATGCCAGCCGCATATGTTACTACATATGCGCTGGCATCGCGGCGGACAGCCGGCGAAGGGCGGCGATGTATATTAATACATCCCACCCTAAGTAAGACTCGAGAGACATTGCAGCTGCATATGGGTTCCCATTCGCAGGCTGCGACATGTCCATAAAAGAAAAAGGAATGTTTCATCCGACCTTTAGCTCGGCCTTGGATGGCTGAACAGTGGGTGGGCGCTGACGTCAGCCTCCCCCATAAGCAGCATTGGCCCGCCCACGTTTTCATGGGGACGCCCATAAAATGCTGAGCGTTCCCCTGGCCTGGCCAGCTCTCCACCCCCCTCCCTCTCCTGCCCGTACGAACTAGTGTAATACTTGCCAAAAAGGCTTTTGCAAATCAGGTCTGCACATGTGTATTTTCCCCCATATGCATGTGCAGACCTGCGACATCGGTCCCTGGTGTGAATACACTGGGGACCAAGTCAACGTGAATAAGTGAAAGTTACAGCAGACATAGGGCCAGGTTCTCGAAGCTTCAAAAGGGATAAAATAGAGAGTGATAAACAGCCAGCCAATCAGCTCCTGCCTGACATTTTTCAAACACAACCTGTGACATGGCAGGTAGGAGCTGATTGGCTGGCTGTTTATCACTCTGGATTTTATCACTTTTGAAGCTTAGAGATCTGGTCCTCTGAGAGGTTAATAGACTACAGCTTCTCAAAATGAAAAAAAAAAAAAAAAAGGTGATGTTGCCCATAGCAACCAATCAGATTCTGTCTATCATTTTGTAGGCTGCAATAATGAAAGGTTAGACAGAATCTGATTGGCAACATCACCTTTTTTATTTTTAGAAGCTTTAGTAAATGTATCCCTTATAGCAGTGGTTCCCAAACTGAGTGCCGTGGCTCCCAGGGGTGCCATGGAGCACTTGCAGGGGTGCCCTGGGTTGGTGGTCCAGGACAAATTCAAATTATATATGGTCAATGTAATAAGGAAAATCAATGCTTGTGACTTCCAGTTATAAAATATGTGGATAAACAGAAGTGAATCATGTTCCTCACCATGTAATTGGACCTAAGGATTTAATTTAATATTTTTTCCTGAAGTTCTTGGTATCTAACTCAGGGTTGCCGACTTTAAGATTCTCCTCTCCGGGAGAAGCCCGGAGAGGAGAGATTCAGCAGCCGCTCAGGGGGCGGGGCTTACGAGTGACATCACTAAGCCCCGCCCCCATGCTGGTAAAGCAGGGAATTCACTGATCTCCGTGGAGGGGGCGGGGCTAAAATGACGCGATTGTGCCGTTTTAGCTCCGCCCCCTTCCCCTGAGACCCGAGGATTGCGGCATTTTAATGCCGCGATCCGGGGGTCAGCGGGGGTCCCCCCTGAATCCTGAATCCCCTGAATCTACTCGATTTTCGGGAGACTCCCGGAAATTCCGGGAGGGTCGGCAACCCTGATCTAACTTTTGGCGTATGGATGCCGTGAAAAAAATTCTGATACTCTAGGGTGCCGTGATTCAAAAAAGTTTAGGAACCACTGCCTTATTGTGTAAGTTACGGTAGACCAGTTGCTAGAAATAGTTCAAAAAATGTGGTGAAGACTATTATGAAACACTTTCCTGATTTGCAACCATGACAACATCTTACTGTTACTGTCTAGAAGCCACAAAATTATGCAAGTACAACACCTCGATATACGGTAAACAGCAACTTTGTATGGTGAGATTTATGATACTAAACATATTTAAAAAGTAAATTTTGCTGATTCAGAGGTAGACACATGCCTCCGTGGCTGCAGGGCCAGATTAAGCCTTGGGAGGCCAGTGTCACTTTAGACAGGGGGCCCTCTCCCTCTTGTCATTACTGGCCGCAAACTGCATGGGATAATATTACACTGTCACAACACAGAGTAAAGGCAATATAAACTTACAGACCATAGGGTCGCTAAAATAGCAGATAAAAGCAAGTGGCTACATTAGCATAATATGTAGATCATACATATGTGTAATGTCACTGAGTCGTTCAAATAAACTAGGAGGCAAGTTCAAATCTAAGGACATGGAATAAAGCAAAGGTAGGAACATTGCGATAAGAGAGTACATGTAAACCCTAACGTTGCTGGGAGAGTACATGTAAAGTACATGTTTAACCATGCCAGTCAGGGCATCTGGATTATCAGAGAGTTGTACCCATAATCAGGGCTTGCGACAGGGGGGGGTCAAGGGGGACAAGTGTGACAGGCCCCGGCAATCTGAAGGGCCCCAGAGCTTCTGTGCCCAGCCCGGCCGCCGCCTGTACTAGCTTGCCTGTCAGTGAACCCTGCGGCATGGCCGTCTACTGTGTGTGCGCCCCACCATCTGCGGCCGCTCGGCACTCGGAGCCGTCTACTCTATGTGTGCGCACAGCCCGGGGCTGCGTCCGCTCGGTGCTCAGAGTCTTTATTGCGCACAGGTGCACGGCCATACCCACCGCTGGTGCTGTGGCCTCAGTCTCTGCTCCTGTACTTTTTAATGCGCAAGCGCGGGTCGTCTGTTCCGCGCTCTGAAAATGGCCTGCCCTGCCTGCTCACAGTGCTCTGCATTATTTTGTGTAAGTGACAAGTCAAGGCAGGCAGCAGGCCAGCAGCAGCCAGGAGCCAGCAGGAAGCAGCAGCCATAGCAACAAATCAGATACAAGCTAATTTCCTAGAAGGTGCTAGATAAATAATAAGAAGAACGTGATTGGTCTTTAGAAGTGAGGCAACATCTCTCACTTCTAAAAACTCACACTTTAGTAAATTACCTCAAAGGGTCTGATAATAAATCCCACGCAATAACGCGCACAACTGCTTCTACTGGCAGTCACCAGTCTGCAAAATGTACATTATACAGTAGGTTGTGTGGTGCGCTATCATACAGCAGCTGGCACAAGGGTTTGTCAGGCCCAATGAAAGATATAAAGAAAAAAGAGGATATGTGCCAGCGCTGGCTGTAATAATTGAATAGTACACGGTTCTCAAAAAAGTATAACAATTTGTTATAACATAAAAACAATAAATAAAATGATGAATCACTTTAAAAGCAATAGTCCAAAGCAGTGAGATAAGGATACCTCAATAGATAATTATCTTGATGATTGTAGCTGCTTGGATGATGTATAAAATAAAATATTGCTGTATATTACCATCCCATTTGTGCCTGGTCGTTTGTGGAAGCCAGGATCTGTGACGAAGTGTCCAAGGAGTATGTCCTATATTTTCAAGGACTCAGGATGTCCCAGTGTAGTGTCCTCTTAGGTAGTAGCTGGATGATTAGGAATAAGGCTGTATCCCATAAGAATTCTGAATCCAGAAGATTTGAAGAGGTACAACTGTGGGAGAGTGGACTTGTCACTTGATAATGGTGGATGGAGGTTTTCACAGCAGCATAAATAGCTTGTGCTCGTGCTCAACGCGTTTCCCCGGATATCCCGGCTTCATCAGGAGCAGATATGTGTGTTTGCAAGCTGTCAGGCATGGTTTTTATACCTGATGGTTAATTGCTTAGGTGATTCACCTGTGCTGCAAAATGTACATATGCGCAGTTGCAAAAAAAATCATATAGTATAAGTCCGTAAACATGGGCATTGTGTGCCGATAGGGTGCAATCTATAGATTGTAAGCATGCGAGCAGGGCCCTCCTACCTCTATGTCAGTTTGTTACTACCCAGTTTGTTTTATCACTGTTGTTTCCAATTGTAAAGCGCAACGGTGTATGCTGCGCTATATAAGAAACTGTAACGGAATCTGCTGCGCTATATAAGAAACTGTAACGGAATCTGCTGCGCTATATAAGAAACTGTAACGGAATCTGCTGCGCTATATAAGAAACTGTAACGGAATCTGCTGCGCTATATAACAAACTGTAACGGAATCTGCTGCGCTATATAAGAAACTGTAACGGAGTATGCGGCACTATATAAGAAACTGTAACGGAATCTGCTGCACTATATAAGAAACTGTAACGGAATATGCTGCGCCATATAAGAAACTGTAACGGAATCTGCTGCGCTATATAAGAAACTGTAACGGAGTATGCGGCACTATATAAGAAACTGTAAATAAATAAACTCTGAATCAGGCCCACAAAAGCAACAATTGAGTATTACAGCTAATTACTATAAATGTCTATGTGTTCAATGATTGCTTTGAGTTTAATGTATTTTTTTATGTACATAGAGTTGAACAAAAACACACAAAAAACCACTGTTTCCTGTTTTCCATTCATCCCACGTTTGCTCACGGAAATTTCTCACAGTCACTCAGTGGAACTTGTTCCTAAATGTTCCGTGAGTAAATCCCCTATCATTTTTTGTTCCTCCCTGACTTCTCCCCTGCTCACATCACAGGGCAGAAACAATTGACATTATCATCGTCCCAGTGCTATTTATAGATTACAAATTCCACACGAATTCAATTACTGTGAAATTATACATATATATATATATATTGTCCTGAAGACGAGCCACAGGCTCGAAACGCCGTTGGCAACACAGATAAAATCTTGTTTTTGCACCTTTTAAGAGCCGGGAGTGACGCTCTTTTATATCTTTGACATATATACATATACGCAAATCTGGTATGGCGGCACTCGTGGGTCCTGATAGAGCAATAATTCAACTCCAAACTGTGGGTTCGTTTCGACGTTTCAGTCGTGATGACTTGTATCAAGAACAAAATTGCATAAAAGTCATCATGACTGAAACGTCAAAACGAACCCACAGTTTGGAGTTGAATTATTGCTCTACAAGGACCCACGAGTGCCTCCATACCAGATTTGCGTTTGTATCCACGGTATTTCCATACTCAGGAAGGTACCGGGGGAAGTATTCTCATGCAAAACAAGTGGAGTGCCGGCCTCATTTGCCTGGATCCTATATAAATATCCCAATATATGGGCTGCACTCAACGGTCTTTAATTCACGGTGGTATTATATTAAGGCATAAATACAGGTATGTGCGACGACGTTTCAAGACCAGAAAGCGGTCTATTCATCAGGTCTCTGTAAACTATTACACAGTGCAAAAGTGACAACTTTGTGACTGGTTGTCACTTTTGCACTATGGGTTTTGTAACCCATTAACCGCTCACTACCACCAACGGGTATTGTTATGACTACTGTACTTTATTATTAAACTTGATAATTAATGGAATTACAACCATTAAACACGCTGGACGTGTCATCTGCTGTCCTATTTAAGGACACAAATCAATCATACACCAACAGTGTATGTGTGAATTAATAACACCACCAACTGCCACTGTTCAGATATAAATATTTTGATTATTCAGTGGCAACAATCTTTTGATCACAATTCCGGAAGAATATATTGTCTATTAACTTCTTATGACAAATTGTTTATTATGCAAAAACTTTTTTTGAGCCTTTATTTTAAATAATTGGAATTAAAAGCTAAGTTTTATTTCACTCATCATCTCAGACTATACAAAAGTGTGCCAACCACAAGGAATCCCTTCTGTGAACGGCTGCCCACTCTCTGTTGTCGGCCGTTTCTCCCTTTCTGAGTATATCACTGAAACACTGCCATCTAGTTAGTCAAACTAGATTAAGCGAGGGCTACCTAAGCCAGAGCGTACTTAAGAGGATTACATTTTTTGGGTTGGCAGGAAAGAGTTAATGACTGCTAGTTGGCTAAAGTTGGTGTCAGTTTAGTGGTTAGCCTATGGGTGAGCTTAGGGGCGTGAGCTTAGGAGAGGGGTATATAAGCAGGTCCTTACAGGAAATACTTCCTCTTTCAGAATTTTCTTCAGCCCCACCCACCCTCCCCTGCCTTTGGCATTTAAATTTATAGTCAATTCATTGGTACATTTACCATTATCAGAACTGGGGCGGTAGGGCGTCACGGTCCAGCGGTCACTTGTGGCATAAGAGGGCGCTGGGAGGCACTGCCCCCTGGAAAGACGGCAGGGTGTCCTGCCTTTGCGGGGAGTGCTGTGGGCTCTTTGTAAGCGGAGTGTTCACACCGGCCAGAAAAGGGGTGGTGAGACTTCCCAGCGTTAGGTTGTGCCTTAGTCGGATGGGGCCGTCTCAGTCGTCCCCAGGTTAATATCAGTCAGTTGGGGCGTTTAAGTCGCCACCATTTGTGATGTGACTAGAGCTGGGCAGCCGTGACGCCTTATTGCCAGCCCTTTACGAAGAAGGGTCATACCACTTAATAAATATCCTATGTCTTTGGTGTCCGTGTCTTTATTGTGTCAGCGTGATTTATTTTTAGTTAAGCTAGCTTAAAGAGAGTGTTAAGGTTCAAGCCAAATAAATGTATAGACGCCTTATATCTCTTTCTCTCACATAAGTTACCTTAGTAGCTTTTGAAGCATTTGCTTGAGTGGGCTTACTAGTTTCCAAATACATTGGCTCATGCGAGTTGATGCTTTTCTCCAGCAGATGGCAGTGGTTTCCCAGGAAATACCGGTAACATGAATTACATGTACAGCATAGTTACCTACCCTCCTGCATTCTGCAGGAGACTCCCTGAAATAGCAGCAATCTCCCTCTCTCCCTCATTAGTCTAGCAATCTCTCTCATTTCACCTAGCCCACATTACACTGCTATATTTTTGATGGGAAAAGGAATGAAAGATAGATAAATTTACATAGAATCATCTGCACCATTTCCCAGCACTTTACCAAGTATAGTATCTCTTACTAGCTGCTTTGGGGCTCATCTACATTTGGATATAAGTTAATTATATTTACACACCAACGCTTCTAGGTGCCACATTCACAATCTCTTTTCACAATCTCTCCATATATGGAACTAGCAATGTCCTTTGGGTGGAGCATGACACGCCCCCTCAATAGGGCACTGTGCAAAATTCTATTACCAACTATAATCTCCCTGAAACTAGTTTTCAAAAGTAGGCAACTATGATGTACAAGCACCCTAAATATATTCTAGTTATTATAATACAGGTATTTAAAATAACAGTTAAAAACAAACATAGACTTTACCCTTTGAGTGCCGGCGCTGCTGTGAAAGATCTTCAAAATATCCGCTTAAAATGCCGGCGTCGCTCACAGCGACTGTTCTTGTTTTGGGTGCAATATTTAACTCAATTTGAATGAATTGACTCAGCTGTATTTGGATTTATTTCCATTAAAATAACAGTCGCTGCGTGCATATTTAGAGGATCTCTCTGAAAGGGTTAAGCAATTATCGCATAAAGAACGATGGAGACCAGCGATATTATTCATCTATTTTTTCTTCTTACTTCAATAATTTTACATGGTGCCGCAATACTGATATTTTATTTATTTATTAACAGTTTCTTATATAGCGCACACATATTCCGCAGCGCTGTACAGAGAATATTTGAACATTCACATCAGTCCCTGCCCCAGTGGAGCTTACAATCTATATTTCCTACCACATGTACACGCACACAGACATTCTAGGGTTAATTTTTTTTGTTGGAAGCCAATTTTTTTGTTGGAAGCCAATTAACCTATATGTATATTTTTGGATTGTGGGAGGAAACCGGAGTACCTGGAGTAAACCCACGCAAGCACAGGGAGAATATACAAACTCCTCACAGTTAGAGCCATGGTGGGGATCGAACCCATGACCTCAGCGCTGTGAGGCAGTAGTGCTGCCCTGATATTATATACAGTACAAACAGTTCAAAATAAGGGGCCCATTTATTTTAAGGTGATTTCATTTTAGCCCTTTGAGTGAATATGTCAAAAATAGGTGTAAAAATGTGCCCAGCAAACATGTGTATTCACCATAATGACCTGCAATGTTACCTTATATAGGAAATATAATCTTTCTTTATACCACACTTTTTATTTGAATTTATATAACAAATGTGAGTGACGCAGGTATTTTTAGTGGATATTTTAAAAATCTCTCACAGAGATGTTAGCACTCAAAGGGTTAATGATATTTAGTGTAACTGCTTGCCAGGGTTTTTTTATCGGGTGAGCGGATTTTAAAAAAAGACGGTTTGATTTTGTCAGCAGTGCCGACCAACAAAGTCGGCTAGTAAGACCAGGAGTGGGCGAGTTGAAAATACTGCCGGTCATTTTATATGGTAATGTGGAAACAGAATAGTGCTGCTGTACAGAAGTAGGTGTCAGCAGCGGGTCGATGCACACACTCCAGGAGGTAGTACTCAGGTGTCAGCGTTTGGGCCTGAGGAGACCTAATGGTGGTCCCAGGCGCCACCCAGTAGGAGCCTGGTGGTGGCAGCGATATCCCTCCCCACTGCATAGTGAGCGGAGACAGGTGGTTACTGATGGTAACAGGGAATCCCCTATTGGCCAGGTCCCGTGAGATCAGGAACCGCCATCTGTGGACCCGAAGGGCATAGCCAGAGCGTAATGTCAGGCGTCCGGTCACAGCTTAATTTTAGCCCCGCCCCCGCAGTGAAATACCGGCATCGCACGATGGAGGCGTGGCTAAAATGATGCGATCACTCTAGGCGCCCCCCCCCAATAGGTCAGCCTGTCTGTGACTCCGCCACCAAACCAACCTTTTTGCTCCCAGCGAACGCCTGCCCCCCTTCCCTGAAGAGGGCAGCCAAAAAGTCGGCAAGCATGAGTTATCAGTAGAAATGTGCATTCATATACAGTAAAGCTGATTATAATTATAATTATTCCAAGACTAAAAGGCGCACATCTTCACCAAAGACTTCTCTTAAGATCCCGTGTGCGTTCCTATGAATCTTTTGTTAAATCTTCTGATCTTTCATTCAGCACGTAAAAGCAAAAGATCCGAGGGAGCCCGCATCCGAACGAGATTGGCCGATTAGCAGCTGATTTTGTGGTAAAAAACGGGGATCGATCGGAAATCGGCTGATCGGAAAAAAAATCGTTCTAGTGTGTGGGCACCTTTAGTGGTCAGTCTGCTAAATCTAAAGTCCTCGTAGACCATTTACTGGAGCTTGTCTCGAGTGAATTACCATAAATGCTGGCAACCTGCCAAGTCCCACCTACCACTACCTAAAGTGACTTGAAGATCGCATAATAACTAAAAAGGGGCGCTTTGTGAATAAATTGCGCAATTTAGGGGACTGAACTACTTATTCTGTTGAAGACTACTGAACTCATATAATTGCATTGTATTATGCCATTTATTGCATTACCTTCTTTATCGTGCTATTTATTGCTTAACCTATGTCATCGAGCCATTTATCGCACAATATTCCATGTTGAATCATTCCCTTTTTTTCTGTTATTCGGTGATGATGTCATACACTGCCTGTTACTGTATGTTGAGTATTGTTATACCTTTTTATGCCATATTATCTTGCTTAACCAAAGTTGCCTCTGGCGGTGAATTATGACTATCCAGTGTAACAACATCCAGAAATTGTAGCTTTTATAGTGTCTACACGTATTCAAATGCCTTGTGATTAGGAAACATTTCTTGGGTGTGTATTTTTCTACGTATGGGCCTGTAATGTGTATTATAATAATACAAAGTTGGCTGTAAGCCTAAATAATGTTGCTTATCATTTGCACATAAAATAGGGTACGTGCAAGTCCACATTTATAATGATGATGATGATGATGATAATAACGCAGGGTTGTCTACCCTACCGGAATGGCCGGGAGGGTCCCGGAAATTGGTTCAACCTCCCGGCCCCCAATAAAGGTAAGCAAGCCTCCCGAAATTGGGAAGCCTCCCACGACCCCCCCCCCCCCCCCCCCCGTGTGAGCAAATGACGGGAATCGCGTCTTTGTAGCCACGCATGGTGGGGGCGTGGCCATGAGGGCGCAATCGCATTGACCACGCCCCCACATTGACCATCCACCGGGCGCCCTGCCCCCCTCCCGCCCTGTCAATGCGGGACTAAACTGGCAGCCAGGTAGTAGTCAGCCCTGTAATAACAACCAAGCACACATAGGGACAGGTCCTTGCAGGTCCTCAAACTGTGGGAAGCTCTACAAACAGGAGTACAGGTGCAAAAAACCAACTCTGCAACTCAGCGAAGGATCACTTACTGTAACTAGTTCACTTACCCACACCAGCCTGTAAACAGAGATACAGTAAGGTCTGCCTATTGCAGCACAGCCCTGAGGAAGTCACTGACAGTCTGACGAAACACATTGTGACAGGCCGATATGTGAAAGAGGCTATGTAACATTATATGAAAGAGTGCTCCTTGCACCATGCAGATTCCTCATACATACCTTTCTCTTATTTTAATTGCATTCCATTTTTTATTTTATCTCTCTCTCTTTATATATAGCTTCGGCTTCCTATCGCTAATTATTAACACAGTATCTCACTGGTGTGCCGCACTGGGCCTCCTAGCTTATGATAGTTTTTGGGGTGCCACACCCTGCATCTAGATATAGCGCTAGGGACCCTCAATATACAGAGAAGCCTTGATGCGGCTTGGGGGCATAGCATACACCTGTGCAGGTATATGTAACCACTATCTCTGAATTCTATTATCATATAGTGTTCAAGATTGGTTACTAATACCATTCAGTGTGCTGGGGGAACCAATGTCTTGTTACTTACTCAGTATTAACCCCTCCCTTGCATGCACCTGAATAGTATTACTAAACTAATTTGAGCATCTACCACTATCTGTATGTAGATTCCTCATACAACAAGACAGCTAGTGAGCAGGCATGTACAGGGAGGCGGGGGAGGGGGGAGGGGGGTGGTCCTGGGGTGCACTGGCCCACCCATTAGACCACCTGACCCACACAATTTAAAGCAATGACAGCTGGGTAAAGAGAACCGTGCACTGTATAATCAAGGGTCTGCCGCTATTGTCAACTCTCCCACTGAACCTGGAACCAATAGGAGCCAATCAGGAGAGGAATTGGTGGCTCCCAGACCGCAAGCTCCTATTGGCTCACGTTCCAGCATAGAAGAGCCGCTGACAGGATGGGCTGACAACACACAGCAGCAGCTGGGAGGTGAGTGGTGCAGGGCGGCATTAAAGAGGCAGCACACCTGACCTGTACCGCTTTGCACGGTGATCCAGCAGAGCAGGAAAAAAGAGGAGGACCAGCCGCAGGAGAGCACCCGCACTTGGTGGTGCCTGGAACCGCTGTTGGTGGTGCCTGGCCCAGCATAAGGTGCGGCAGCACACAGGCAGCAAGGGGACACGGGAGCTGGCCACACCAACAGCTGAGACGACCATACCTGGCGAACATACCTCTCTGCCTGGCTGTGTCATTGCTTTAAATTGTGTGCAGCTTTCAGCCTCACTCCCTTTGGCAACAAGCAATTCACTCCGCCTTGGCAACAAGCATATCCTTTCCCTTTGGTAACAAGCAATTCACTCCCCCTGGGCAACGAGCATTTCCTTCCCCTTTGCCGACAAGCAAATCACTCCTCCTTGGCAACGAGGAGTAGTATATCTGGGTCTAATTCAGACCGGGTTGCATTGCTGTGAATTTGCAGGCTGAGCGATTATCGATAGACTGCGAATACATACAGTACGCAGCAAACCCAACTCTGCAACTGGCAGGGAAGTCCAGGAACAGAGCATTGTGTACCAAATGGAATGGGCCATGTTGGAGGGTATGCCATAGTACGCATGCACGAGGCCATCCTGCAATAAAATCCTGCTACTTTATCACTGGCCGCAAGTTGATTGACAGGAAGCCATTTGTGGGTCCTAACTGGCCATTTTATGGGAGTGTTCCTCTGGGAATGCAGGCATGGTGTTGCTTGCTTGGTGTGGGCAGCTGGTGTCAAGTGATGTCAGAATCCGCCCTGTAGTCAGCGACTACACGGTGGACTTTTATCACCGAAGGGGAGAAAAATCATTAGATGGTCAGTGACCATTGAATTATTTCTCTCCCCTTCGGCTGCAAGCGAAGGGAAGTGTTCTAGTACACATCCCGTCACATGCGCTAGTGAGGGGATTCGGGGATATGGGGGGAGGCGGGTGGACGTTTGCCAGTATATGCAGCCTAGCGAAAAGGTCTGAATTCGGCACTTTATCTCTCTCCAGTTATTACTATAGTAACTTACACCAATAAAACCTGTTACTGGAACGGTTTTCTGGTTTTATCAGTCACACGTCTTGCTGCGCCCAGCGCCTATACTGCACCTACAGTATAGCCACCATTTCCTCCATTATAGCCTCCATTATAGCCACCATTTCCTTGTAAGCCCCTCTGAAGATGACATTTTCCTGCATGCAATGTTGTCTTGTAGCACAATAAGCTGTTGCAGTTACCTTTTGACCTAGCTCATAAAGAATCATTATGATTCATAGGGGGAACCAGCAGGGCTGCCGAGAGGGGGAAGGAGCGGGTACTAATTACCGGGGCCCGGGCTTGCTGGAGGGGCCCGACTTTTCCCCCTCTGTCCCTCCTTTAGAGTGTTCTCACTCCCCTCTAAACATTTTGGGGGCATGGCATAAATGCGGGAGGTGACCACGCCTCCTGTGATTAGGCCACGCCCCCAACATTTTAACAGGGCCCTACATGCCTCCCGGCTGAACCAGTGCTATTTTTTAGCCGGAACGAGCAGGAACTCTGAACCTCTAATTAAATATGACATCATCAGGTTCCTGAACCTGTTCTGGACCAAAATGTACTTTCTATAATCTCTCTCTCTCTCTCTCTCTCTCTCTCTCTCTCTCTCTCTCTCTCTCTCTCATCAGCTCCTACCTGTCATTTCACAGACTGTGTTTGAAAAATGTCAGCTAGGAGCTGATTGGTTGGTTGTTTTTCACTTTTGAAGCTTAGTGCATCTGGCCCAGTATCTATTATCTTCTAGAACAGGGGCGGCCAAACCTGTCCTCAAGATCTACCAACAGTTCATGTTTTTCAGGCAGCCTGTGGACATACCTCCCAACTTTTCATTGGAAGAAATAGGGACACTTGCGCGGCGAAGCCGCGCGAGCGCCCGAAAAGGGGGCGTGGCGTATGCAAATGAGGGCGCGGCTTATGCTAATTAGCCGCGACCTCATTTTCATACGAGAATAGACGCTGTGCGCATGTGCACAGCGTCTATTCTACTACATTGGGGGGTCTCCCAACTGCCACCCCCCCGCAGCGGGACAATGCCTGCCGCGGGTGGGACGTCGGGACAGGACCCGAAAATCGGGACTGTCCCGACGGAATCGTGACAGTTGGGAGGTATGCTGTGGATCTATAGTGGGAATGAATGCAGCAGGTTTGAAAATGTGACAGTTAGTAATGACTACAGCTGTGCACCAGCTAGGTGATCTGGAAAACACGGACTGTTGGTAGATCTCGAGGACTGGTTTGGCCACCCCTGTTCTAGAAGGTGCTAAATAAATAACAAGTTGATTCGGATTGGTTCCCTAAGCCAGTGGTTTCCAAACTGTGTGCCTAGGCTCCCTGGGGTGCCTCGGACCACATGCAGGGGAGCCTCGGTTTGGTGGGCCAGAACAGATTCAAATTATTTATGGTTAATGTAATAGGCAAAATCAGTGCTTGTGGCTTCCAGTTTTTAAATATGTGGATAAACAGAAGTGAATTCTGACCCTCACCACATAACTGGACCCAAGGATGACATATAAGCACAACTTATTTAATTTAATATTGTTTTCTGAAATTCTCGGTAGCAAACTTTGCACCTAGGGGTGCCTTGACAAATATTCTGATAATCTAGTGTGCCGTGATGCAAAAAAGTTTGGGAACCACTGCCATAAGCAACAAACTATGACATCTCCCCGTTAGTCTAGAACTAACATCTCACTAGTCCTTTCCCGGTAACTGTATTATTCTGTGTTCTGCTCAGACATTCAAATCATCATTTTACGGGTTAACAGCGGAACCCACCCAATGTTTTAGGATATATTTGGCTACATGCAAAGTGATTTCATGTCTGTGGAGGAAGTGATTAGGCCGATGAATTGTGACCAGCCCAATGTTTTACTAGAAAACTCAGCCCATGACCCATGCACTGGCCTCTGTCCACCGCAGGCACGATACGGTTATTAGTTCTTTATTGCAGGAGTGTTCCCCCGTCTGGGTTGCATTGGCTGGAATACTGGGCACATTTACAGAACAGCGAAAGTGTGTGTTTTATTATTATTATAATCCAAGTTAGTTCGGAGTTACTAGTAAGGACATTTTGTAGCAGCTGGCTTGGGAGGCAGATGATTCATTGTATGACTGTGGGGCAGCCCAGACACTTATTCTGCTGAGCACTTCACTCGCTATCGGAGGAATGTTCTGTATTTTTACCATTCAGTTTTATTTAAAGAGAAAAATCAGTGTGTGGCCTAGGAGGGCATAACCACCCTGGGCTCATTGAGCCGATCCTGCTTCCCCAAATACAAGGTGGGGGGGGGGGGGTAAAATTGTGGGGTTCCCCCATATTTAGGAAACCAGCACCGGCCTCTCGGACCAGTCCTGGTTCCAAAAATACAGTAGACAAAAGACCTGGAGGTCCCCCATATTTTGGAACCAGCACCGGTCTCCAACATCCAGCGATGTAATGCCACAGCCGGGGAGACTTTTTACACAAGGTCCCCCAGCAAAAACATGATGACTGTTGCTGGTCAGCCCTGGATGGGTGAAGTCTGGGGGGACCTCTTTATTGGGGAGTACATTGGGTATATACACTGGTCTATGTAGCTTTTTGTGCTTTTCAGTACGATCATTCATCAGTCAGACTAAGAAATGTAAGAAGTATACAAAACATTAAATTTAGAGATTAATTCAGATACCAAAGCACATTTTTTTCTCTAATGGACAAAACCATGTGCACTGCAGGTGGGGCAGATGTAAAATGTGCAGAGAGAGTAATGCAGTGTTCTCACTGCGAGTGAGCAATACACGGCTTTTATCCGGCATTAAAATGCCGGAGACTGCCGCGCTGGACCCCCGTTTTCACTGCAAGGCAAATTCCCGGGTGAAGAAGTTCTACCCCGGAATTTGCCTTTAAACACAGGTTTTTCGGCAGCGTGAACGGGTCAACCCGCGTCTGCATACCCGGATCTCAGACACGGGTAAAAAGAAGGGTATTACCCGTGTATGAGATCCACGTATGCGACCCGTTCACACTGCCAAAAATCCTGTGTTAAAGAGCAAATTCCCGGGTCGACGTGCTAGACCCGGGAATTTGGCTGCAGTGAGAACGGGGTATTAGATTTGGATGAGGTGTGTTCCAGCTAAAATTTTAATTGCAGTTTAAATATAAAGCAGCCAGCATTTACCCTGGACAGAAACAAAATAACTCCCCCAAATGTAACTATCTCTGCACCTGTTACATCTGCCTCACCTGCAGTGCAGCATGGTTTCCTCCAATAGAGAAAGAATGTGCTTTGTGATCCATTCTGATATACCTTTAACGTGTAACACACATGCACACAATTACCAGAACCCCCCCCCCCCCCAATTACATTATGTAGTCACTATGTGTGATCAGGGCTGAATTAGATGGATGAGTAATCCCTTTCCTTACAGTTAATGAAAACTTTTTGCCATCTATCACATAAGGGCAGAAACTTTCCTAATTTTAGCCCATAAATTGGTCCAAAATCAACTTAATCACTCAGCAGTTTGTTGCTGGGGAGATGCAGCAAAGTAACAGAATGTCATTTAGGTCTCATCAAAATATTCTGTAAACAAATTAAAATCATAATTAGCTTCCTTCATTAAACATAATTATTGCAAAGCTTAACTTGTTGAAGTGTTTCTGTTGTTGTTTCGTTGGAAACTATGGGAATCCAAATCACCCAGTGTGGAAACAGTAGAGGGGTGTCAATGAGCTGTGAGATAAGTGTGTGGCTGTAATTGGCTTTAATAGATTAAGGGCCAGATGCACCAAGCTTCAAAAGTGATAAAATGGAGAGTGGCAGGTAGGAGCTGATTGGCTGGCTGTTTATCACATTTGAAGCTTAGTGCACACAAGCAACCTTACGGGCGGGGATGGAGAGGGGCGTGGGGCGGCAGGCTGACCCATTACCATATGGGAACGCCCAGCGTTTTATGGGCGTTCCCATGAGAACGCTGGGTGTTCTCATGCTAAGGAGGCATGACAGACAGACGGCGGGCAGCAGCTGATATCCCCCCTGAGCAGTCACGCATCTGTAAGGATGCTCTGAGGCATCCTTACAGATGCGTGAGCCTTTGCCATCATTCTATAGTCGGCGACCATCAAATGATGTGGGTGCATCCCACCAGGCTACGAATGGATGTTACTGTGTAGCATTCATTCGCATGCCCTGTGTGCGAATTTGCCTTGCAAATGAGTGGCGACCAGCTACCATTAGCAAGGCGGGGTTGGTGGACTCGCAAGGATGCAAAATCAACCAGAATAACCCCCAAAATGTATGTGTTATGCATTATGCCGCACACTCTATTGCCTATTACACATTCAACCACCATAATGTCCATTACACATTCACACTAATGCGTTACACACCGTAATGCAAAGTGCCCATTACAAATTATGTCACAAACCATAATTCCCATGACATATTATGCCACACACCATAATGCCCATTACGCCGTACACTGTAGTGCCCATTACATATTATGCCGCACACCATACGGCCCATGAGATTTTATGCCACACACCGTAATGCCCATTCCATATTATGCCACACTCTGTAATGCCCATTACACATTATGCAACATGTAATGCCCCACAGTACTCCTGCTTATACAGTTAATGCCCCCATTAGTACCCCTTACACAATGCCCCCAGTAGTGTCCATTAAACATAATGCCCCCAGAAGTGACCCATACAGTAATGCTCACTTTTTTTGCAGCCTGGTATCAGGCATCCGTCCTCTGCCACTGTTGGAGATGGGAGGGAAGAAGAGGGGTGTGGAGCTGCCACTGTTCTGCTGGCGCCAGGGAGCTTCCAGTTGCTGCTGTGCAGAGGGGGAGCAGAGAAGCTGCTTTCCTGCTCAGAGCTGCTGCTGGCTAGAGGGTTGTTCCATGGCTTGGTGGGGACGGGGGAGAGGAGCCGCAGCTTTATGAGGGGGCGAGGGGAGAGGAACCGCAGCTTCATTAGGGGGTGAGGGCGGGGGGGGGGAGCCGCATGAAGTGAGGGGCTGTAGCTTCATGAGAGGACGAGGACAGGGGAGGGGGAAAGGAGCCACAGCTAGGGATGGCCATCGACAATCGATGATTCAAAATCCTTGATGGATTATGGTCGATATTGAATACTTTTGCCATCAATGCTGGAAAACCAGATGGTTTACCGCCATCGATGGCACAGCAAAACTGATTTTTTGCCATTGCTTTTTTTCAAAGTACCAGGACATAGAGCATAGCTCTGCCCCGGCACCTGCGAAGCGCCGCCCCCATGTTTTGACCCGTCCATAGGCCAATCAGTCAAACAAAATGGATGGCCATACAGTAGATAGGTAAAAATATTGATGGTAATCCATTGCATATTTTAACACCATCAATGGCCAGTTGCACTATTGCCATTGATGGAAATGGCAACAATGGCCATCCCTAGCCGCAGCTTCATGGGTAGATGGGGCCTGGGAAGAGGTAGCTTCCAGGCTGAGGTGCGACGGAGGCACCGGGTGGAGTTTCCATGCCAGACAAAGGGAGGATGGTGCTGCTAAGCAGGGGGGACAGCGCTTCTGCTGCTGGGAACCAGTCAGAGGTAGGGATGGAGGTGCTGATAGAGAAGAGCGGCAAGACCAGTCGGGCCCCCCTCGTGCTGTTTGAGTGGTCGACCCAGTACTCCAGGCCTGGCAGTATTCCCCTTGATGCCGGCCCACAGCTGCCGCACTGCACCGGCTGCACCGCCAGTAGTTATGCCCCTGATATTTACAGTAGCTCTCTTGTCCCTGAGGGTTGGCTTTTCTACACACAGACCAGCCTTATATATCACTTGTAACCTCCAGGATTCCTTAATGTGTGTTAATAAATCACCTGGTTGAAAGATGCACACTTTTCTTATATTAAACACACAGTACCAAAACAATAGCCTGACACCCCTGGAATTTGAGGCTTGGGGATGTACGGCGCTGATTTTCACTATACATGAATGGATGCTTTACAACTATGAAAAGCCGCTTCACCAGTGGAATGGCTTTATTGTAGATACAGCCGTACAGCCGTACTCACTGTTATACACCCTGGTAGATGGGGCGGAGCTGGGTGTCATACAGCCGGTGAGTGTACATAGGCGCAGAATGGTGGAACAACATCTAAAACAGCAGCTAATCTCAGGTCTCACTGGATCTAAGCACTCTCATGGAGTTTCAAGATGCCTTGGCACATGCTCACTAGTAGCCTTGGCAGCCATCTTGGTACAGGGAATGAAGCTTCCCTGGAGAAGTGGCAACATGTAAATTTTCGACAGGATTGCAGGGTTTTTTTTTTTTTTTTGCTTTTTATTTATAAACTGTAGTGAGGCAACAAAAATAAAAACTGTATTTCGGGTATTAAGCACTGTGCATCACAATGTAGGTATTGTTGTTGATGTCATAAACTAAATATAGTCAAAGTTTTTTGCTTTTTCAGATAAATAAGAAATCCGAGTTCCCCCGGCATGCCGCACTGCCGCCGGACTTGGGAGTCATTACATCCGGCCCAGTATATTAATAACCAATCAGTTTGTGTTACTTATGTATGCATTATGCAAAGAAATTGCTATGTTTCCAATAGCTGTTATTTTTTTGTGTGGGCCGGGCAGGTGTCCCAGGTCCTAGGTGCAGAGCAGGGAGTCACAGTCACTCAGCCTTTGTCAGTCACAGTGTTATTCTATGATCTCAGACGGGGCAGATCTGCCATGGGGATATTTCTGCATTAGAATGGAATGGTGTGTAGGAGTAACCACATACTGTCCAGCATAGGCAGAATTATTCTCCCTCCCATCCTACTCGTCTTCATCCCATACTCATGGGACAAGAGGCTGCAACCAAGACAGGAGCAGCCTCACTATCAGCTCAGCTGCCAGCCTCGGGCCCTTATTCTGGTTGACTTGCAAGGCATGGCATGCTTCGGGCTACCGTTTCCTCAATCGGAGTCCATGTGAATGGAAAAGTATGATTTTTTTTTTAAAAAGCCCCCAAAACTCATGTCGACCTTTCCACAAGTCGACCATAGTCATATTGATCTTTTGATTGTGTTGACATTTTGACCATGTCAAACAACTGTATGTGGACTATAAGAAGGTCAACCCAGACATTGGAGGTGAATCACGTTGGCTGGTAAAGAGCTGAATTCGGTCCGGGGACCGATGTTGCGGGTCTGCGTATGCTTATTGGCAAAAATACTCATGCCTCTTGTCTGGATCATCACTTTTCCGGATCAGTCTATTAATCATAGCTCACAAGGAGAACAGCATTATGCCCCTTTCCCACTGCAGCTAAAAAACGGTAAATTGCCGATTTTCAGTGCAATTTACCGTTTAAGGCTGCAGTGGGAAAGTGCCAGAGTTGAAATACCGTTTAAAGCTAAAGTATTTCAACCCTTTTTTAAAGCAGAGTCCTACACGTTAAAATAACGTTTAAGAGGCAGTGGGAATGCCTCTTAAACGTTATTTAGCCTCCAGGCAGTCCCAGTGCCTGATGAGACCTAGTAGTTCTCACTTTGTGCATGTGTAATGAGTGCACGTGCATAATAAAGAGCCGCTCATTACATATGCGCATATGTAATGAGCGGCTCATTAGTATGCACGTGCACTCATTACATATGCGCAAAGTGAGAACTACTAGTTCTCATCAGGCACTGGGACTGCCTGTACCCCGCATGGACCCCCGCTGCCTCCCCACTGCCCTGCATCCCCGTGCAGGTAAGTACAAGGGGAGGGGAGGTGGGGGCACAGGGCAGGTACAGGGGGGGGGGGGGTTAGGCACTCTCTACACTTGGGGGGGGGGGGGGGTAGGCACTCTACATTTTACACGGTTCACTGCAATGGGAACGGTACTTAAATGGTATTTAAAACGGTAATCTGCTGCAGTGGGAATGCTAATACCGTTTTAAATACCATTTAAGATTACCAGTACTTTAAACTGGTCTGCAGTGGGAAAGCAGCATTACTCTACAGCAAAGTGAAAGGAACAAAAATAACACAATACATAATAAAGAGATCACAAAAGCCATCAATACTAAAAATAAACTTGTCATTTTTAATGATAACACTCAAATAAATAACGTTACATTTAAATTATCTATATAATAGTCATTATGTGCAAATATCTAAAGTGAACTAAGATCTTATGACACAGATGCTCACACCGATAGGTCATGATTTGGGGCATTATATATAGGTATACCAATAACTGCATGTGACCTGCCTCCACATATAATTCAAAGGCAGGATTTTTAGAGGGTGGGGGGTCTTAAATGTAATCCAAAATCTCCCACTCTGCAGCACATTGGAGTAAGGCCATTATTCTGGTTCACTCGCAAAGGCAAATTCTTTCTCAAATGGACAAAACCATATGCACTGCAGATGGGGCAGATGTAACTTGTGCATAGAGAATTAGATTTGGGTGAGTTATTTTGTTTCTGTGCTGGAAAAATACTGGCTGCTTTATTTTTCACTGCAAGATCTCACTTTGAAGTAAAACCCCACCCAAATCTAATTCTCTGCCTCACCGGCAGTGCACATGGTTTTGTCCATTTGAAAAGAAATTTGTCTTTCGAGTGAACCAGAATAAAGGCCTAAGTCCAGGAGTCTGGGGTAGTGGTAACAGCCCTGAAAATTGGTCTTTTTATACACTGGATACTGTATGGCAGGCATGTCCAAACTATGGTCCTCCAGCTGTTGTGAAATTACAAGTCCCATCATGCCTTGCCACAGTTTTGCTATTAGGGAATGCTAGAACTAAGGCAAGGCATGCTCTGATGTGTAGTTTCACAACAGCTGGAGGGCCACCGTTTGGACACGGCTGCTGTATGGAATACAGTATTAATATTTAGCAGTACAGATGGTCTATAGCAGGCATGTCCAACGTTGGCCCCCCAGATGTTGTGAAACACATCCCAGCATGCTTTGCCACAGTTTTGCTATTAGAGAATGCTAAGACTATTGCAAAGCATGCTGGGATGCGTAGTTTCACAGCATTTGGGGGGCCAACGTTGGACATGGCTGGTCTATAGTATAGGCTGTTTCAAACAAAAGTGGTGAGGAAATGATTAAACATTTCATTATAAATAAATACACAAACATAATAGAACCAGTACTGCAATGTATAAGCTAACAATCTCCCACTTCATGGTAAGGCTCCTGTCTCTTCCTCTTGGCAGCTACTCTCTGGTCCAGTGTGATGTTTGAGGGCTCAGATCCACATCTACAGTAAATGTGGTATAAGAAGCTGGTACACTGGGCATGTGGAGTAGCTCTGCTCTGTCCCTTACACTGCATGTGTTTGCCTATGTAATTAACACTGTTCAAAATTGACGTTAGCTAATTGAAAGCCTTATACTGGGAAGCACAACGTACGTGAAATAATTGCAGAATAAGATCACTGCCTGAAATATCCTGTTTAAGACCCTGCCGAAAATATAGAACTGCTACAGTTTTGACAGGCTTTAGGGTCTGATTCAGGACTGCTCGCTAAGCAGCGGTCATTCACTACTTAACGAGCAGCTTACTGCCACCCCCCCTGCCTGGCTGCACACCCCCCCCCCCCCTCCATCCCTCCTCTCGCCAAATCCCCTTGGCACCACACATCCTCTCGTATGCAGCTGAAGAGGACAAAATCATTCGATGGTCACCCACCATCAAATGGATTCTCCCCTTTGGAAATAAGATTCTAAACTGACTTTTAGGTGCTGAAGTCATGATGTCAGCCGCCTGTCCCTGGCATGCATCATCCCGCCTGCGCTCCCAGGGAAACATCCAGTGTTTTCATGGGGGCACCCATAAAACGCTAAGCGTTGCCCTGCTCCAGCCCCGGCCCGCCCCTCTCCCTCCCCTACCCAAACAGATAGGTTTAGGACCTGAAAGTCCATCTGCACATGTGCACTGTGAAGGGTTCTGGGAGGGATCTGTTTGGATTCCTCTAGGAGGAAAGATGAAAGGAAGCTCAAGGCTACTCTACAGATGGTCTTGCCCTACAGATCTATGGAAGGTCTTGCCCTACAGATCTACAGATGGTCTTGCCCTACAGATCTATGGAAGGTCTTGCCCTACAGATCTACAGATGGTCTTGCCCTATAGATTTACGGATGGTCTTGCCCTGTAGATCTATGGAAGGTCTTGCCCTAAAGATCTACAGATCTACAGATGGTCTTGCCCTATAGATCTACGGATGGTCTTGCCCTACAGATCTAAGGATGATCTTGCCCACCACATTCAAGCTCTGAAATATATTGCATTCTGGACCTTAGTGCATGAGCTGTAAATAGCCAAACCTCCGAAAACGGCATTTCCAGAGGTGTGGCTGCATCCCGCCCTGTGAGTGGAGTTCACCTGTGGCTCAACGCTAAGAAAACAAAAAAATGAATAAATGGAGAGAAACTGGGGCAAAATACTCCTTTCGAGGTGTCTCAAAAGTGTTGGGTGTTTCGTGCTTTATGGCGTATTGAGGCTACTCAGTAACTATGGAAACATGCTATGGGCTGTACTGATTGGTTCAATTGTTATTGGCGTAACTAAGAACAGAGTCAACTATGCACCATTAAGTCAAATGGCAATTACAGTGTGTTTCTGGGCTTTCAATGTAATGCTTAAGGTAAGAAAATGCAGATAATCAATTTATTTCTTATCTGTGCCAAAATATGTAACTAGTAAGGGCTGTGGGGCCAGATATACTAAGAAAAGTGATCCAATGGAGAGTGATGAACCATCAACCAATCAACTCCTATCTGTCATTTTTTTTAAACACAGCCTGTAACATGACATATAGGAGCTGATTGGCTGGTGGTTTATCACTCTCCATTTTATCATTTTTCAAAGCTTAGTACATCTGGCCCTTAGAGAGTGAAAATTGCGTGAAATGCATCCTGTAAACCAGTGTTTTTCAACCACTGTGCCGTGGCACACTAGTGTGCCTTGAGCTGTTCTCAAGTGTGCCCCCAGATCTAGAGATGCCCAAACTAGTTTACAGCCACCACCAGTTCAAGTATTATTTACTGGTCTCTTCTTTTCATTTAAAGGGCCAATGTATTTTATTTGGGTTACCTGTGGGGACCAGTGTGATTGTTTTTTATATGGTGGGGCAATAGGTTTGTTTTTTTCCTGTGGGGGCCAATGTGTTTTACCCTGTGGGGATCTCATGGTGTGCCTTGGCAATTTTAAAATCTTATTTAGTGTGCCGCAAGGTAAAAAGGTTGAAAATCACTGCTGTAAACCATATCAGCCAATAAAGGCATTTGCTTCCGTTTTTCTAAACTGTAATAGAAAAAATGTCATGCTTTCATTGGTTGCCATAGGTTACATCAGCGTTTTTCAACCACTGTGCCGTGGCACACCAGTACCAGATCGAGAGATGTCCACTCCACCCCAGTTTACAGCCACCACCAATTATCAACTGTTATCCACTGGTCTCTTGTTTTTATTTAATTTTTTTACCAGTGGGGACCAGTGTGTGTTTTTTCCTGTGGGGACAATAAGGGAAATTTACTAAGATGTGTATTCTACTTCACATGTCATGTTGCTATGGGCAACCAATCAGAATCTACTTATTTATTTAGCACCCTCTAGAAGATAGTAGACAGAATCTTATTGGTTGCCCACAGCAACATCACATGTGAAGTAGAATACACATCTTAGTAAATTTCCCCCAATGTGTTTTTTCCCTGTGGGGGTCTGTTCGTGTGCCTTGGCAATCTAAAAATCTTGTTTGGTGCGCTGCAAGTTGAACAAGGTTAAAGTTAACAGGGTTACATCATGGCTCTGTGCAGTTTCAAGGGCCCCAAGTTTCATAAAGTGGTTTCTTAATATTTCTTCATTGCATTGTGGCACCAACACACTACAGTAATGAATGCAGTAGCTCAGTGGTTCTCAACCTCAGTCCGCAAGTACCACCAACAGTTCATGTTTTCCAGCTCTCCACACAGAATCACAAGTGAAATAATTAGCTTCACCTGAGGATCTTTTCAAATGTGTCTGTGAATAATGAGTCAGGTGCAAGGTGATCGGTAAAACATGAACTGTTGGGGGTCCTTGAGGACCGAGGTTGAGAACCACTGTAGTAGCTGATTCATCTGGCATGCCTGTTCAATTCTCAATGTCATAGTAGTTACTCCTTTTCCTGCAGCAGCGTCTGATCCACAACCAGTAGAGGGCGATCATTAGTAACCAGTACCCAGCGTAGGAAGAAGAACCATAAATCAAATAATGCTTCTCCGCATCGATAAGTCTGCAGTCGGGGCTTAGTGACATCATGATGATAGTATAGAGAAGGCCGGCCAATAGAATCCCCCACCAGATGGACAGCGGCAGAAGGGGCATATAGTTGCCCACCATTTTCTTGCGCCCGGATGTGCCCCAGTTGCTCTTGTTCATTGTAAGAATGGCAAAGTATTTTGTAGGAAGGAGACCAGCCATGTAGAGCACGGCGTACAGCGACATGAATATCATGACCATATTGCGCCGAAGGAAACAAGCGTACAAGGCCTTGACGGTGGCAATGAGCTGGATGGTGAGCAATACCCACATAATGTCCCAGATATGGCAGCTGAAGAATAGTTTTATCACCGTCGCTGTAACGAAGAACGGGAAGATACCAGCGATGACCGACTCGTAGGTCATCCAGAGGTGGTGCTTGTGCCACCAGAGCGCGTTGTAGAGCCATTCACGGAAGTAAGACTTGGTCCAACGAGTCTGCTGGTTCAGCCAACGCAGGAACTGGGCAGGAGTCTCCGAATAGCACTTCGATCGGGCTGTGTATCTGAAAGGGTCAGGAATTTAGGCATGTTACATTTCTCAGGATCACCTCGGAATACACGCATGTAACAGTAATTGCACGGTAATATATTCAATCCTGGATGAGATGGGTACACGCTGAGCAATATGTTGGTCTGATCCACCCGATCAAATTACATATCACTCAATTAGGGAATAACGGGCAGGGTGTACACAAGATATGCTCGTTCCCATGGTTACTAATGACATTGTCCGGTTGGATGTGCTGCACATCATACCTGACAATTGCTCTGGCCCTGCTGTGAGTGATCAAACCGGATCCCAGCATCCCCTGCGGCGCACCTGTCACTCCATGCATGTGCAGATACTGTAGGACTCCAGGTCCTAAAGCTGGAAGTCCTATGATCGCAAAGGTCAGCTCTTACCGCAAGAGCCGTCCATTGCTAAAATCTTCGAGCATACGACATTACGATGCCGGTAGGCATGCGGAGAGGGGAGGGATGCAAGTTGCTTGCGATGCTTGCTCCATCTCGCCCTTGGTGTTTGCAAACACATACTGTAACTTTTATTATAGTTACATAGGGGCAGATTTATCATAGCTTGGAAAGAAATAAAGGACCTTATTCTAGTCCATGTGCTGCTCTGCGGATTTCGCAGCTCTGCGTGTGGTTTTACCGCCACTCGTGCAGCCGCCCCCACCCCTCCGTGCTCGGCAAGGTCCCGCACGGCTGCGTATGGATGTTTTCTGTGCAGGTCTGAATTAGGACCCTCAGTCTTTAACTTTAACTTACTTTGTGGCATAACCGATACTCAGCATTCGGTTAGTAAGGTGCCGATCATCCCCAAAGGTACAGTGACTTCCCAGGAACTTCTGATTGTACCAAGACTCAAGGAAAGTCTGAAGAAGGTCGTTTCGATAAAGACCTGAATTATCAGGAAACATATTGATTATTAATGCGATAAAAAACAGGGACTTTATTCAAGTATATACAGTATTTAACAACCAGGCATGTTTTGTTACAGAGCAAACAGAAATGCTGATCTTGTACAGCAAAGTGACTAAGGGGGCATTTATCATGCAATATTTTCGGGGATTTAGCCGCAAATATTGAATGATATTTAGCTGCAAATATTAAGTATCACTAGAATGTACCATAGGGGGACTGCAGCAGGAATCTCCCATCCCTGCTGCGATCCCCCCTGCACCACCGCCGGCCGCATCCCCATATATTTCTATGGGGATGCGAAGCTCCTGATGTATCAACATTGGGCAGCAGCGCTTGACATCCCATAGGCCAATCAGAACATGGGGTGGGGCTTCTGGTTTATCTGGGGACGATCTATGCTCTGTGTCCCGGCATCTTGAAAAAAAAGTAGAAAGAAACACTGTTACTGATGTGCCATCGATGTAGGGAAACCATCTGTTTCTCCCCCATCGATAGCAAAAGTATAAAACATCGGTCATAAACCATCGATGATTTTAAATCATCGATGGTCGATGGCCATCCCTAGTCTGGTGCCAGGAGTAAAGAAGGGGACATCAACTGTCCTCCACAGTGAGATACTGTAAGTAATGTTGAAGACAAATGGCATATTCATTAGAATCATTGCAACACTAAATGAAATATGGTGCAAGTATTAAGTCTGTTTATTAAATGGGGGCTTTTGTTTATCTTGCTGTTTCTTTAATAGAGGTTTTAATAGAGTCCGTCACTCTGTCGGCAGGTAGACAACATTTGGTGCTGTCCACAGTGCATACTTGCCTACCCTGCCGGAAGCACAGCTGGTCCCCAAGGACACCAAGGGGGATTGGGGAGAGGGGGCTGTGTGGATTTCTGGGGACTCAGACTTTCCCACTATTCTGGGGGGCCAGGAGGGGCATTTTTTTTTTTGCCTCTTGGCTCCCGAGGAAAGTGAGAAAACCCCAGCAATCCCTACAGCCCGCCACAATCCCCCTTTGGTGTGCTCAGGGACCAGATGACACAATTCATGCCTCATTGTGGCCAGCCCTCCCCCGCTGTGCAATGTCTGTAATACTGGATGTGTGAGGCAGGGGCATTGCCACGATGATGTGATCACATGTGCCTCGTCCCCTGTACAGCCTCCACATGTGAGTCCTGCTCCCTATTCACATAATGCCTACCAGACCCTCCCCCTTTTTTACAGAGCTGGCTTCCCTTTAGCAGAGAGGGCAGCCAGGAAGTTGGCAACCCTGCCACAGAGGAGTCACAAGGAGGGTACGGGCAGCACCTAGTTGTCACCCTTCCAAGGGGTGACACCAGATGCCGTCTCCTCCACAGTGACACGAAGTGGGTGCTGCAATAAGACATAAACCTGCAGCATCCGACTCCCGTCACTCAGAAGGAGCCTGCAGCGCTGCATCTCTTTCAAAGTTATGATACATCTCCCTTATGATATGTAAAACTTCTTTATAAATTAAGTTTGATAATTATTTATGTAACCTTACCCAGGGGGCCGCTGATGCAGGAGACACAGTCAAAGTAGGACTGACAGGCCCTCTCCACATTGAATGCGATCCAGTACCTCAGGCTGCTCATGAAGCTTATATAGGAGTCAGAGAGATTTAAAATCCGCACGTCTCCTCCCACTGCGCCATACTGATCATTGGACTCCAGAACTTTCACAAGTTCAACAGTGGCCACTGGCTCCAACTTTGTGTCTGAGTCACAAACCTGTGTGTGAATATAAAAAATAGTATTGAAGATACTTTTCCACTTGCAGTGATCACTCATCCAGGTTGGGTTATGCTGCCTAATATTAGAGCCTGCCCGGGCAAATGTGTCTAATTTTGCACCTATTTCAATGTGAATGAGGGGACAGGGACCAGGCATTTTTACTGAGCATGTTCCCAGTTTTTTTAACTGCAAAACAGGTGTAAATCAGGCCTCATCTTATCTTCTGATGGGGCGCATTTTACATCTTCATCTGACCTTTACATAAATGTTCTTTTCAGCCGGGGCTCTTACCTCTGCGGAGGAGGGGGTCTGCTGTGATGCGTCCCTCCGCCTCCGCCGCCACGCTTGTGGTCCCCCCACCTGCTACTGCGTAGACTAGGCCCCGGCTGCCGTTCCCCATCCATGTCGCGGGGCCGGCTCATGTGCAGTAGCTATTTCAGTACTGCGCATGTGCTAGCCCCCAGCCTTTATTGGCTGCTTTTGCAGCGTCCCCCAGAGGAATGTTCCGGGTCCGGTGTATGCGCAGTATTGTCCTCGTACAGCGCATGCGCGGAACCCAGTTTTTATGGGCTGCCACTCAGCAGCCCATATAGATGCGTTCCATGAGGGAGGCAACACCTCACAATGGGATTGCCTTGGGTGACTGGCAGGTCGAACTTCCAATTGGAAGTCCCTGCCAGTCACAGTGAAGCCAGAGCAGTCTCACAGACGGCATCTGGCTTCACTTAGGCAGAGAACAGTGGCGGATTTTACCTGGAGGGGCTGCAGCCCATAGGTATAAACCACCACTGGTGCTTTTCTTTGTGCACTTACTGCCTGATTCAGGTTTGCTCATAAAGAGCTAAATTCAGCCCTGTTCCGATGGTGGCGGGGCTGCATGTGCGTATTTGCACATGTGTAGACACCCTGTGCAAATGCTTTTGGCGAGTATCACAGTTGCCGAGACATTCGCATGGGTAGAGAAGGGAGGGGGTGTGCAGGGGTCGGCGTTTTATGGGCACCTGGGAACGCAGGTGGGCCGATGCCTGTTTGGGGCGTGCATCTGCATACGAGGGGATGTGTTAGCGGATACATCCCCTCGCATGCTAGCAAAGGGATTCGGGTGCCAGGAGGGGGGTGGCGAGGCGGCATGTGCTAAAATGCAAACTGCATCAGGCCACACAGCAAAATGATAAAATACAGTATTTACCTAAGCAGAGGTATAACTGATATACAGTATGGACTACAGCCGTGATTGTTTGGGAATGTTATTCGTTTTGTGCCATTCTATTTAATGTCGTTCAACTGTCGCTCTCGTTGGCTGATAACAGAGAAGAACAGCGTGCTTCCAGCTACTGTGGGAACGCCAAATCAGTAGCTGCAAATCCATTGCAAGCCTATCACCATCTAATGATATTTCCAGTGTGTGCAGTCTGTTTGGGGGCCGGAGCTGACATCACACGCCCTCTCTCCCAACACCTGGCCACGCCTGCATTTTCCCTGACACTCCCAGAAAGTGGCCAGTTACCACCCCCTAACGCCTGTTTCCTGTCAATCCCTTTGCAAATGGCAAGCCATAAAAAAAGTGGCAGGATTTTATTGCAGGATGGCCTCGCGCATGCGTCCTACGGGCTGAACGCATGCACAGCCCGTAGGCTATCGTTAATCCCCCGGCCTGCTAATTCGCAGCTGTGTGATCAGGTATGAATTAGGCCGTCCCGAGTGAATGGATACAATAGTGTCCATTCACAACTACTGTGCACGGCACGGCTTCGTGGCCGTGCGGGGTTTCGCCGGAGTGTGTGAAACCACCCTAGTGGTGCAGTAGTGATCCCATCTGCATCCTAGGATGCAACATCGGATCAAAACACCCATTATACTTGTGGTACCCAACCACAGGGAATCCCTCACCCAGAGGCTCCCTGGGGTGCCCCGGACACTTGTAGAGGTGCCACAGGTTGGTGGTCCGGGACCAATTCCAATTACTTATGGTTAATTATTTATGAACAAAACCAGTGCAAGTGGAAGCCAATCATAAAATGTGTGTACAAATAGAAGAAAATCCTGCCCTTTACCACATAACTGAACCAAATAATCACATATAAACACAATCTATTTAATTTTATACATTAAACACATTATTTATATTTTTTACCCATTTTGGCCTATGGGTGCCGCAAAAAAAATCTTACTCTAGGGCACCATGAATCCAAAAAGTTTGGGAACCCCTGCCCTAGACAGTGGTGACACACCTCCATTTTGGGAAACAGAGACTGACGCTACCCTCTCTCTGCTCCCCAGACAGCTGGAGACTCAATCTCTGACAGTCTTCTGCTGCCATCCTGCATCTTGTGTCGCAGTACCCATTTGCTCACGTTCAAAACAAGTCCTGCGCATGGGAATAGTATTGATAATTGGTACTTTGCGCACCAGGACCTAGCTCCGTCTAAATATGAATAACCCCCACGTTGCCACTGGCCTGATTCTTCTTGAAACTGTGATAACTTTGAGAAATAAATTGTGCGCAACACATTGTACAGTGTAGCATATCTCACAGTCAAGGAACACCAAAAACAGATCATGGGCCCATACTCCTTACTGATTTAGTTGCTTGTTTAGAAATGATTAGCCTAGGCATGCATCGTACCTGGACATAATCCACGCTGTCCCCAAGGGCTTTGAAGGCTGTGTACATGACTTCTCTCTTTCCCCCCCATTTTTGCATGATGCACACACATCTTTTCGTCCTGATCAAATTCTCGACCTCCATAGTGGTGGGATCTTCCATCTCAATCTCTGAGTATATGGGCAATGGTTCCTCCTGTAAGTGGTCACCGGATGGATGCCTTTTACGATTGTGCATCTCAGTTCCAGTGGCTGGGGGCCTATCATTTGCCCTGTTGTCATAGACAGGAGCCCCTTGGTACCTCAGGTCATCGATGCTATCATACGTCTCATTATTCCCTTGTACCTCAGTGTTTATACAGTAAATGGCAAGATGTTTATCATCAAGGTCTTCAGGCACATCGGCACTCTCATTACTATCATGGACCTTTCGTGTGTGCTGGTCCCCATGGTGGTAGTTGTTTTCCCAGATATACGTCCCAACATCTTCATTGGCAAAAACTTCTTGAAACATATCCATCATGTACTGATCTTCTGGGCTGTTGCCATCGATGACCATGATGATTTTTAATTTGCTGGGAGGGTAGTCTGTATTTTTTACAGACTCTAGGCACTCACGTAGGTAGACTGGATCTTCCTGGTAGGCTGATATAGTCAAGGCCACTGATTTGGTGTAAGTGCAGGGGAGTCCAACTCTTCTCATCTTTCTGTGCTCCAGGTAGGCAAAGAAGCTCTGGATGACCAAATGAGCAGAGAGAAAGGCCCCATAGATGCCAAAGGCCATGATTCGAAATTCATCGGTTGCTAAGGGAATGCTGTCGATAAACGCCCACATCACCCCCACCAGTAACAGGAGGGCAAAGGAGAAAGTGGCTATCCTGCGGAGAACACCGACACAACACCGCTGGTCACCCGCTATAATGGCCATTTCCGTTGAGCGAGCTCCCGAAGGCGAGAGAGCAAGGTGTCTGCAAGGAAAGAAAACACGCAATTAGTTTGCATTGAAAACATAACAAGTGTTATTCAGGAAATAAACATTACAGCTAATCAAAATGACTGCATACAGATGGAGTAGACTTTATTTTTGCAATGTACAGTTGGGCCAAAAACTACACCCATTCATTTCCATGGTTGAATTGGGATTAAGATCTGTAATTGCTGATAAGTGTAGGGTTAACAAATTGATGCAACAAATTCTGTTCCAGTCGTTATCCAGATGAAAGGTTGACAGTGTCTTGGAAAAGGTCAACATAAGTTTTTTTTTTATTTGACATTTTTTAATTTTTTTTAAGTTTATCATATTTTATCGTCCGCGTGGACACAGATTGGGGATGCTAAAAGGTCTGAAAGCATGGTGAGCCATTTGAGGGGAAGTGGTACACTAATTGGAGGTCCACGTGATGAAATCTACATATTGACACAAAAAAAACAAGAAAAACTCAAGTCGACCTGTTTCTGTGTTGACCAGTTCCATGTTGACATTTTGCTTGTGTCGACTTTTTGACTATGCTGTGTGCATGTTGACCATTTGGCATTGACCTAGACAATGTCAACCTATTTTAACGTAACCATTCCAGTCTGGGGTTTTTAACAAACACTTTCAGCCGGTTATGGTATAAATGGAAGACAATGTCTAAGTCATCAGTCTCCAGGTTGACCACTAATGGTTGACAGTGACTAGGTCGACACCCAAAAATGGTCGACATACCCTACATCGACAGAAGGTCGACACAAACTTTAGGTCGACATGTACATGGTCATTATAAATAAGGATGAAATTAGTTTTTCACGATTTTTGGTGTCTATGTTGGACTATGTTGACATGGACACCTCATAAGTGTACCGCGTCCCCTCACATGGCTTGCTGCGCTCGCCATGATTCGAGCACGGTGCCTCGCTGCCCTCAGCACACTAATATATTCCCACTTTATTCCAATCTTGGATAGTAAAAAAATTAAAAACCACCTTTTAAAAAAAAAAGTGAAAAACTCATGTCGACCTTATTCATGTTGACGAAGTCCATGTTGACCTCAAGCTTGTGTTGACCTTCTGTCAGTGTCGACCTAGGGTATATGGATCATTCTTAGGTGCCAACCTAGTCACAATTGACCATTAGTGGTCTCCTTAGACATAGTTGACTCAGGCACAGCATACCTTTCAGCTGTAATACTCTATTGATTAATTTATAAATATATATATATATATATATAATTGTATTGTCTAATGAGTAACTACAATTTATATATATTATTTCTATATACTATATATATATATATATATATATATATATATATAGAGCGAGAGAGAGAGAGAGAGAGAGAGAGAGTGAGAGAGAGGGGGGGGGGGGGGGCGGGGGAGGCATGAGAGAGATATCCAGTAAAATCTTCTGATCAAAATTATTCATGCAGAATTTTTCTTACAGTATCTAATTTAAATAAATGAATAATTATTTTTTTCAAATTAGTGTAAAGCAATTGAATGGGCATACCTGTCATTCTGTGGTAGCTGCAACACAATCTTGTAACAGATTTTAAAGAATAAAGTAAATTGAAATGTGATGTATCAATTCGTTAATCATTACATTTGAGCTGATCAGCGATTGGCACACTTTTGCTACTCCCAGGTAAGCTTTGTAATAATATTACTATTTGGATTTTTTTTTTTTTTTTTTTATTTTACACTAATGATGCTGAATTGTCTTTTGTAATTTTGAAAGTGTCAAAACCTTGGAGAGCACCTTATTTAAATGTACCTTTAAAAAAATGTATTACTGCAGATATAAGTTCAGTGGCCATAAAGGGGTCAGTAGGAAACCAGATTTCACACGGGAGGTTTTGAGAGCTCATTTTCTCATAATGAATTTTGAAAATAATAACCTGACAATCTGTATTATGCATACCCTAAAATAGAAACTCCAGAATCTGTGCTAAATACCCTGTCAAAAGACACCTTGATATGAATTGTTTATATGGAGGTGCTGGTTTTTATTGGGAATGGAATAGCGTTGAAAAAAAAAAAGGGTCCAAAAGTATTCAACAAGAAGTCAACAAGAAGACAACAAGAAAGGGCAACAAAAACAGTCAACAAAAAGGCAACAAGAACGGTTAACAGAAAAGAAACTAGAATACCACAAGAATGGCCAACAAGAAGACCACAAGAATGGCCAACAAGAAGACCACAAGAATAGTCAACAAGAAGACAACAAGAACAACCAACAAGAAGACAATGAGAACAACCAACAAGAAGACAATGAGAACAACCAACAAGAAGACAACAAGAACAGTCAACATGTTTTATTTAAGTTAGTATCAAATTATTGTAAACTGTGTTGCATTGTTGACTTAGGGGCCGATTTATCAATGACCATTAGCCACTATACGTAAATACTTTAGTAAATAAAAAAAAAAAGGGTCCAAAAGCATTCAACAAGAAGTCAACAAGAAGACAACAAGAATACAACAAGAAAGGGCAACAAAAACAGTCAACAAAAAGGCAACAAGAACGGTTAACAGAAAAGAAACTAGAATACCACAAGAATGGCCAACAAGAAGACCACAAGAATGGCCAACAAGAAGACAACAAGAATAGTCAACAAGAAGACAACAAGAACAACCAACAAGAAGACAATGAGAACAACCAACAAGAAGACAACAAGAACAGTCAACATGTTTTATTTAAGTTAGTATCAAATTATTGTAAACTGTGTTGCATTGCTGACTTAGGGGCAGATTTATCAATGACCATTAGCCACTGTACGTAAATACTTTAGTAAATTAAATCCTTTGTTATCAGTAAGGTGCATAAAATGGTCTACAATAAATACAAGTAAATATCTAAAACACGGTATACAATCATTTCATTAAACAGGAAAAAGGTCAACATGGAAAAGGGTTGACATGAGTTTTTCATGATTTTTTTTTTAAACCAACTTGTTCATTCTTTACCATCCAAGTGGGCATATGGTGTCCATGTTGACCTATGCCGACAGACACTAAAAAAAAACCACGAAAAACTCCTGTCAACCTTTTTTCCATGTTGACCTTTTTCACGTCAACCTTTTTGCTTATGTCAACATTTTGACCATATTGACCGAATGCATGTCAACCTTTTTGGGTCGACCTAGATGCTGTTGACCCTTTGATCCACCCCCCGATAACCATTATCATTACTACAATCTCTTTGCCTTTTCTCATTTGTTAACCCTTTGCAGTAAAAAATTTTTTACAATTCAAACAGTCTGGTTTAAATGTTTAAATTAATTTTATTCAAAAATGGTCTACATTGAATGTTGAACGATGTTAATGTTCTTATTTTAAAGTGGCGCACCACTGGATCTGCTACTAGCGCTAGGGCTGTTGAGCCTGATCAGACGTTGGACATGAAAGGGTTAAGGGAAATATTAGTGTACGTTTGTGCTATCTACTGGCATAAATATTACTTACTTAACTTTTAACTTTATAGTTTAATGTCAGTATTCCACTGATCGATGTCTTTCATTAAATATATTCTCTTTATAAGAGGACATGCTTGCAGTGATTAACCTTTGGTATGCCAGACAGTTAGCAGTGACTCTGCTAAATAATAACATGATTATCAGCTAAGTCTAGCGCTTATAATATTCAACAGACGATTTCACTTACCGAATGAGACAAGCAGTCCTTGCGGTGACTGTGATTGCAGATTGCTGTCAGCTTCCAGTAGGTCTGTTCTGTTATATAGTGGGACACACCTCGCCAGTGACATAATGATTATGTGGTACTGTAGTCAATGTCTGCTACACAAGTTTGGAAACTGTTTGGCCTCGCAAGATGAGGATACCCCTGACCTGAGGACTGTATATGAGGTATAAGGAAGGGACTAAATCAAGTGTAAGAAAATTCTTAACCCTTTGAGTGCCAAGTGAATTTGTCAAAATAGGTGTGAAAATTGCCAAGCAAACATTTCTATTCATCATAATGACCTTATATACCTTATATAGGAAATATCATCTTTTTTTACCCGATATTTTTTTATTTGAATTGATATGACAGATGTGAGAGCAGCTGGACTTTTAGCGGATATTTTCTCTCGCAGTGATGTTGGGTTAATGCTCACTGTGGAACTCCTGCTGTTGTGGGACTACAAGTCCCAGTAGGGTGAAATCTGTAGTTTTATAACAAAAAAAAAAGTTTGGTCGACAAGTCATATTTCAACTGTAAAAATGTAGATGGAAGAATGGCGTCTACCTACTGTGTCGGCATGCTTCTTATACTAGTTAAAACTTCTCACCATACAGTTTAACTTTAAGATAAAGCATCATTTTTAAAGTTACAATGCCGACACAATTAAATGAAAATGATTTAACTAATATCACAACCATGTCAGCACAATATTGAACTGAATTTAGGGTCAGATAAACCCGATGTCCAGGGCAGGCGATGGACGGACGGGGAGGGGTGTCAAAGCGGACACTAGTACCGGGCCCCAACCTTGTGAGGGGCCACCAAGGCTCTGAGGGGCTGTAAACATGGCTGTGGCAGTGCAGCCCTAGCAATGATTTATAAAGGTGCTGCCTTAACACCTAGGTTCCAGGAAGAAAATACACAGACCCCAATCCATTAACCCCCCTCAGTATGGTCACCTGTCCGGCTACTAGTTCTTATGCATTAAATTACATCAGGCAACACCAGAGGCAGAACTCTGGGAGGCAATGGAGTCATCTGCCACCAGGCTCCTGCTCCAAAGGGGGCACCTCTCCTCCACTGCAAGCTTAAATCAGTTAATTGAAAGCCAACAATATCACTTCTGTGGCTGAGTTCTGAGAAATATGTGTGTTCTCTCTCTATATAGATAGATAGATAGATAGATAGATAGATAGATAGATAGATAGATAGATAGATAGATAGATAGAAAGAAAGAAAGAAAGATACAGACATATATAGAGAGCAATATAGATACATATTGAACACATATATTTTAGAACAGACATATATTAGGCTGTGGGGGAGGGGGGGGCGGGCACAATATATATCTTGCCTCCAGGCAACTGGAGCGAACTTACGCCACTGCGCAACACAGCAAACCATACGATGCACAATGCTGCTCCCTCCCATCTGACGTGCCCTATGATATTGCATAGTGAATATTAATTCTTAATATTTATCTAATAATAAAATAAATAAAAACACATTCAATGTAATCAAAGTCTGGGTGTGCGGTTGGGGGGGCCCCCCCAGAGATATCAGTGTACCGGGCCCCAAGATTTCTGTTGACTACGATTTCCGATGACTAATGTACACCTCCAATGTTTGTGGGTCTGTACATGTTCCTGGTCACTCACAGTCGTCGCGCCCCCCCCCCCCCCCCCCTTACCTGCAGCATGTCATTGGGGAGCGGCGTACGGGACTTCACCCCCACAGAGGAGCTCCCACAGCCAATCTAAAAAAGGGATGCAGTTATAATCCCGGCGGTCGGAATCCCTGCAGTCAAAATCCAGACGCCGGAATCCCGACCGCCGAAATACCAACACTTTCTCCCTCTATGGGTGTCCACGACACCCATAGAGGGAGAATAAATTAGTGTGCCGAGCACAGCGAGCCCATAAGGGGGGGGGGGCGATCCACGACCCCCCCTTGTCGGGATTTTGTATCAAACCCCTAAAAGGCTGAGGCTTGCTACGATGGTTGAGGGCTGCTACCATAGAGACTGATGGGCAGGATGGTGATTTGATGGTGCATCTGCAAATGAAGGACTACGACTAGGGTTTCTTGCAGGTGTCGTTCTTTTCCTATAGACGCCTCCTGCTACATTACAATATATATAGATTGCAGCTGCATCCAAGACAACAAAGCAATGCTCACTGCGTCCATCTATGAATCCCTTAGTCTACAATGTGTAGTAAATCTTGTATTCATTTCATTATTATAATCAGAACGTGGAACTACCATTGGTGCAGCAGATGCACCTCACTGGGGGACCAGAGGGCTCTCCCTGTCACCCTCTTCCTGACACCCACTGTTAATCCCTGTCACACTCTGCCTGCTCCTGCCTCTCCCTGTTACCCTCCTTCTGTCACTCACTGTTTTTTTCCTGTAACACTCTGCCTCCCCCTGTCTCCCCCTGCCTCTCCCTGTCACCCTCTTCCTCTCCCTGTCACCCTCTGCCTCTCCCTCTCACACTCTGCCTCCCCCTGCCTCTCCCATTCACCCTCTGCCTCTCCCTGTCCCCCTCTGCCTCCCCCTGCCTCTCCCTGTCCCCGTCTGCCTCTCCCTGTCCCCCTCTGACTCTCCCTGTCACCCACTTCCATTTAGCATATTATTTTTGCACCTGGGTTTACCACCCACAAGTTCCGCCACTGATCATAACGTTCTCTACATTTATGTTTGTCAGCAGCAGGATTTCATTATGTGTAAAATTCAATATATCGTACACATCCTAGATCTGAGAGAACTGAAATTTGTAAATCCAAAACCTTCTTGAGATCTCCTGAGAAGTTCATTCCGAACCGAGTCCCAGATCTTCAAGAAGTTCGGAATCTTCAATCTGAATTTTAGGTTTTTTTAGGTAGTACTTTCTCAGACATATCGGTTTAACTCACAAACTGGTTGCCTCAATTTTGGACGTACTCACTGGCCCTGACACACCCACATCTGACTAGCCATCCCCTATTAATTCACAGGAATAGATAGAATCTGATTGGTTGCTATGGGCAACATCCCATCTTCAATAGAAATCACATCAGTAAATGTACGCCTCTGCATCCTCCGGTTGCTAAGCATCTGGGGGCATGCACAGTGTGATGCAATAACATTGGCAGCTCAGGCCTGACATCGACACTGCATACACCGCTAAATGAGGCCCAGTATGTGTGTGCGGAATTGTAATGCTCATAGTAAGGGTACTAAGGGAGGGATGTATTAATAAACATCGCCGCCCTTCGCCGCCCGCCCGCTGCGATGCCAGTGCATATGTACTAACATATGCGGCTGGCCTCATGGTGAGGTAACGGAGACCCCCCGCGATACCTGTACTGTGATGTGCGGGGGGTCTGCGTCTCCTCCCTGCCGCCTCCTGCTGCCGGAACGCCGGTGACAGCTAAGCAGGCTGTCCCCGGCGCCTCCTCCTCCCCCTGCAGCCGGAAGGACGTCTGGATGCGTTGCTAGGGGGAGGAAGGGCTTTCCTTCCGGGGTCCAGAAGGACCTGTAAGAAGGTAAGCCCAAGGGAGGGGGGGAGGGGGGGAGGGGGGAGGGGGTTCGGCGGGGTTGCGGCGGGCGGCAAAAAGAAGCCCATACGCTTTGGGTGGCGATAACCTGGTCGGCGAAATCGGTGCGGCCGATATGAAACATATGAAAATGCAGAAAAACGGGGGTTCCCCTTAGTACATCCGCCCTGAAGGTGAAAGTGTACTTATAAACATCTGGCGACGGAGACTAAAGGCCCATACACACTGGGTGACTTTGAGCTGAAAGCTGTCAAAACAACAAGTTTGAGCGGCTTTCAGCTCAAAGCCGCCCAGTGTGTATACACATTCCCACATTATCGCCAGGAAAGCTGCTAATCTGCTTGTATTACCACCAGATGAGCGGCTTTGTAGACGGCTTTGCATAGCGCTACGCTATGCAAAGCCGTCGTCCCCTGCGCTGATGGCACTGGGCAGGGGCAAAGCCGCTCAGTGTGTATGCACTGAGCGGCTTTCTCCTCAGCGATGAATGCGATCATCGCTGTCCATACACGCTGGGCTTAGTCGCCCAGTGTGTATGGACCTTTAATTTTTTATTTATTTTTCTAAAGATGAATGTTTCTTATCCAGTTTATATAAATATCGTCAATTCCCCAATGCTATGAAGGAGGCCATGAGTTCCGGAGCAGTGACACGTAGGTGACATCAGCGATTTCTCCATACTTCTCACTGCACTTAAATATGTAGAAATCGTATTTTCCACTTTTTATGCCGGAAAAATGAGATAATTACGTTTAATAAAATATCCCTCTATGGGTTTGGGTCACTGTGTCGACTCATAACAGGTTGACGTGCATTGGTCGACCACTAAAGGTCGTCATGGTTGGAAAGTCGACACAAGCATTAGGTCGAAAATGGCTAGGTCGACTTGACAGTCAAAAGGTCGACGTGAGTTTTTCAAATTTTTTGGTTCTGAATGTCATCAAATAGACACTCACAAAGTATACCGCGTCCCCTTGCATGGCTTGCCCTGCAGCCCCCCTGCCCTAACCATCCCTTCCCACGGACCTATCCTTCCCTGTTAGTGCATAACTCTAACCTTCCTACCCCTCCCCCTACCTCTCCCGCCATAGCCTAACCCTAACCATCCCTCCCCGCAGCTTAAACCTAACCTTCCCACCTCCCTACCCGCAGCATAACCCTAACACCCCCCGTATCCCTTGTAGCTAACTCCATATGTAGTGTGTGGCTGGGAAAAACAGTGGGTGACAGGAAGATGGTTACAGGGGCAGCACTGGGCCCCTCAGGCTTATGGGACCCAGTGCACTGCCCCTGCTGCACCAATGGTAGCTCTGCCTCTAGTCTCTCCCCAGTAGTTTGTGATTTGCACCTGTGGGGGGGACCCCACGCCGTTTTTTTTTTTAGTCAAAGCTGGAACGCCCACATGGGCGTTCCAGCTTTGGCAGTATAGTCGCAATGACGGCATCGGTCGAACGTGCGTACACACTGCACTTTTGTACCGATATGAGGCTGTCCTGTCGGATGAAAATTAAACAGCAAAGAACCGTCGACCGACCGAGTATGGACGGTCAAGACAGTTTTTTGCCGTTTATCGCTCGTACAGGACAGCGTACACACATATACAATTGAACTGCTGTCCGACCCAGAACGGAAGAACAGCCCGACAATTGTATATATGTGTACCCAGCTTTAGACCCAGGATTTCTCCTGCATTTTGAATGGTATGCAGCTGCAGAGAAACATCACCCCTCATGTTCTCTCTCGCTTTATGGCTCCGTCTGAGTTGTAAATTGCGAAATGGAAACTTTGATTAAAGAAAAAAAAATTGCCAAGAAAATGGTGCCTATTAAGAAATGATGCCAGTGACGTCTGTGGCAACACGTCTTCCACCTCACCCACAGTCCTAGCCTCAGCAGCTGGCATAGCAGGGTCCCTGTGAGACTTACAGCAGGGCTAACCCTTCCTCTCTGTGGGTGTACTGTGACATTTAAGTGATTGCTGATGAATGTTTACGTGGGCTGCTTATTTATCTTGACCTATGGAAGGGAGGAGACTTCTTTGATATTTGCCTTAAAGCGTACTTGGTATTGCCAGATTTTAATATATTTCCCAGAGACACTTGGCAGGAAATCCACACAGCTTACAGAGGGAATTGTACGGGCAGGCGGTGAAGCACTACAATCCCCAGCATCTTCATTATCAGTTACTCAGAATGACAATCGTGCATCCTTTTGTTTAGGTCAACAATCAATTGGTCAGCACATGGTCGACATAGAGAAAGGTCGACAGAATTTTTTTTCAACATAACAATGGTTTATATGTGAAAAAGTTAACTTGAGTTCTTCTCAATTTTACTTTTTATTTTGTGAACTTTTCCATAATCTATGATTACCACCCACGAGTCCTACAATTCGGAACGGTGTGTCGGAAGCTGCAGTAGTGAGACATTTGGCCAAAAGCATGGGGAGCCATGCAAAGGGACCTGGTACATTTATTGGGGATCCACGTCCTCAGGTGTCGACACCAAAAAGTATGGACCTTGTGCATGTCCAACTTTTGGGGCGAAATATAATGTGATTATAGTGCGATTTTCTATAAGAGTGCGATTTTTGGTAAAAAAATGTCAGAATTCACACGTTTCCCAAAAATCGCGCATGTAATAGGGTGCAAATTGCAGTAAAATCTAACTGTTTTGCCGTGAAAATCGCACATATTGACCTGCCAATTTTTGGTCACACATCAATTTGCATCCAGATGTTTTGACATTATAAAGTATACAACTCGCAAATGTAATAGGGTGCAATCTTTGGTAAACATTACCAAAATCGCCAAAAAAATAGAAAATAGACCAGGTTCTGACAGGCGAATTTGACAGAACCATGCACAGATCATTGAAATGTGTAAAAGTAAAGAAAAATATATATATAGCGTGGGGTCCCCCCTTTTGAGCATAACCAGCCTCGGGATCATTGAGCCGGACCTGGTTCCAAAAATACGGGGGCTGATACATATAAAATGGTTAAAAAAACCTGTTTTATACAGGTGAACTACAAGTCCGCATGCTGGGACTTGGAGGACCAGATGTCCCAGCATGCGGGGCATTAATGGGCCCCCTTGGACTAAAAAAAACACACGCAGAAAACAGTAAAACTTCATTATGTACACACTAATTTTACACCTATTTTTACAATCCAGGCTTCAGCATTGTCTCTGTCTTTCCCCTGCAACAGCTCACCCCGCACTGACTGCAAGGTGAGCTGGCTGGCTGGAGAATCGAGCTGTCAGAGTGGTACAGAAGCTCTCAGCCCTGATTGGCTGTAGGCATCTCCATGGTGATGCCTACAGCCAATCAGGGTGGAGAGCATCTATACCGCTGTGACAGCACAATTTTTTAAAATAAATACTGCACACATTCAGGTCTAAAAAATCGCACATTTTCATTACTAAAAACCACACTTTTTCCTTACTAAAAAATCGCACTAAATTGCATGCGAATTCTGACCTTGTCTAAAAAAAACACACCCTCTTACATTTGCTAATTTTTCACAAAATGTGAGATTTTTTTAGCATGCAATTTAGTGTGATTTTAAAACATCGCACCCTATTACGCCCTATTACATTTCGACCTTGGTGTCAACCTACAGTATTTGACTATTGATCTTGACACTGCTAACCCTGTTGTCTATAAAGCTTGTGGCTAGCACTGTAACTAGTGCTCCTAGCACCCTGAGCTAGCCCCACCTCCTTTACATGTGACATCACGCACAAGGGGGCAGGTCGTTGGCACCCAGTAACTACAGTGGTCTCCAGTGTAGGGGACACTACTGCTGTTCCATGCACCCTGCAATCCAGAAGCACAGGCAATGGGGCAGGCGGCAGTATACCCACAGCGCCTCTGCGCTTGATACGCCGTACCGCTCCCCCAACACTTAGTTATGGCCCTGCTTGTGACCCAACAAAATTAAGGCAGCCCATTTGTGAGTTAAACCAATATGTCTGAGAATGCAGCATTTCTACCAATACTGACATCACTGAGTGTCACGATCTGATCACGTGATGGATCGAGTAAATCATGCCTCCTGTTATTATTATGTGTGAAATGAAGGAATTTCTTACATTCTGTTTGTGAAATCATGTCTTCTACTATTATTATGTGTGAGATCAGGGCATGTCTTGTATTATGCGTGTAAACTTAATGTGACCAAAAGGGGGGCTGTCTGCCATTTCCCCCTGCAGAGTGTAAGCACTATGGACATTCCCTTAGAGAAACTATGGGGGTTATTTTGGTTCACTCTTTCTGACAAATTCCTTCTTAGATGGACCAAACCATGTGCACTGCAGGTGGGGCAGATGTTACTTGTGACGAGAGAATTAAATTTGGGTGGGGTTTTACGTTAAAGTGAGATCTATGTTGCAGTGTAAAAATAAAGCAGTCCGTATTTTCCCTGCACAGAAACAAAATAACTCACCCAAATCTAATTCTCGCTGCACCTTTTATATCTGCCCCCCTGCAGTGCACATGGTTTTGTCCATCTAAGAAGGAATTTGTCAGAAAGAGTGAACCAAAATAACCCCCTATCTGTGGAGTTCTCTGAAGAAGTTAGTTAATCAGATTGGGGGTTAGATCAACAAGGTGAAACCCCCCCCCCCCTCCAGTACAGATTTCTTATCAGTCTTGGTGCTTGTCTGTGATGTCCCACTGGATAAGGAATGTGTACAAATCACTTCAAAGCAGTGGACCAATTATTCATGTAGAGGATCAATTATCTAGGGAGCTTCATTAATGTCCAGCAGAGAAATGGTCAAGATCCCAAGGGTAGGAGGGATGAGGGAGTCTGCAGTCCCCCCCCCCCCTTTAACTCCCTTTTATTTTGTGGAGTTGTATTATTGTGTGTAATTTTAAAAATGTTGTAATCATCTTTGTAACCATTTTTATCACTAAAGCTCTGAAGTATTTTCTTGGAATAAATCATTAATTTCAGTTCTGAATTTGTGTTCTTAGGACTTAATCCGGAAGGATGGTTAGTGCTAAAACATTTTTATATAGATTGTATTGTGTGGTCAGGTGCAGCAGCCTCCTCTAGCAACCTTAAAAATGGTCTGCAGTATGGGGGCAGCCATTTTCCGAATGTCACTTTTCTTTATAAGCAGCAGGACCCGGGAGAGCCGGGACCCACAACACAGATGCGGGAGGAGGTACCGGCAGCACGGGGTGGTAACCCTATAAGGGGGGGGTGTTAACACTACTGGGGGGTTTGTTAACCCTATGGGGGGGTTGTTAAGCCTACCGGGGGGGCTGGCAAATTTTTTGGCAGGGGGGCGCATAATTAATAGTTACGCCACTGATCGCCACCATTGTTCCAATGTCCAGTTTCAGTTGTGCGGGGGTTTCCAATAATGTTTTTCTACACAGTGTATGTTAATATCAAAACAAAAGTAATACATATTGGGCCCCATTCAGTAGAAATTGTAGAAGTGCGAACAAACGCAAACAGACGATTTTCACACTTCTGCACGTACATGAAGTGTCAAATTGTGATTGAATCGAAGGACGGGATTGTAGTTTGATTGACAGTAGTGGGCAGCAATGCTGCATTTAGGGGGAGTGGTCCGGACAACACACGTATGTCCAGACCATTTTTGCGGAGGATGCATGATGTCACGTGCAGCCACTGCGTAAGAGAAATCAGTGGCGAACAATGTGCAGAACTATTGACATTCTAGCAATGTCGAAATGATGTCTATATCAATATTCTGAATGTTTATATTAAGACCTTTTCAACATTCTGGTGAGACATTCCAAATGTCAATATTACCAAATGTCTATATTGTTGTACCACACCCCATTATTAGTAATGTATCTGTGTACATAATGATTTTTTATTGTTTTTAAATCATTAAATATGCCATTTTGGAATTCAGTCAAATAGTGATATTTATCTGATGTTACTAGAGGCAGAATGAACATTGTGGTCTAAGGTACAATTAAATGTGCTAAACAGTTCTTATTTTCACATAAAATTAAATGACTTTTAGCATTACATGACAAGTGTCAAGTTAATAACTGTTGTTGTTTTTCTTTTACAGACCTGTGAAATGGACAGGATGACAGATTTAAAAAACAATGGACGTAACTGTTTATCATCATCCACTAAAGAGTTTAACGCCTACAGAGGTCCCTGAGGACATGGTTATGACACTAGGATAGACTGCTCCTTCTTACAGCATGGTATAGAAATGGGCAGCAGCATTCAAACAAGGAAGGGAGAACGTTGAAGATGATCCCATCCCAGGAGGCCCATCACCATTACTATACAGGAAGCCATTGACAACATCCATGACATGATATTGGAAGACCGAAGAATAAGAGGGCGTTACATTGCCAACATCTGTGTATCTCCCAGGAACGTCCTCATGTTCTTATTCACAACCAACTCCAAATGACAAAGGTCTTAGCTCAATGGGTCTTAAAACATCTTAAAGTTGTTCTCAAAGTAGAAACATCTCACCATGACCAATCGGGCTCTGCTTAATGCAGATCCAGATGGGTTTCTTCAGCAATTTGTAACCATGGATGAGACGTGGGTGATACAACCTGAGAGAAAAGAACAATCAAAACAGTGGAAGCACCAGTGATCTTCTGCTCCAATTAAGGTGAAGTCAGTGCTGTCTGCTGGAAAGGTGGTGGCCTCCATCTTGTGGGATGCAGAAGGGATACTGCTGTCGGATTACCTTGAAAAGGGAAAAATATCACCATGACATACTACGCTGATCTTCTGAAGCAACTATGATAAAAATCAAGATGAATCTACACGGGAAGTTGACAAGAGGGGTGCTCTTCCCCAAAGACAAGGCTGGTGGCCATGACTGCTGTCCAGAATTGTGGATTCCAGCTGCCTTATGCCTCTCTGACTACTACCTCCTTCCCAAACTGAAGACGGTGGTCGCCATTTTGCCATGGTCGATGATGTTATTGAAACCATTAATTTTTTTTGAGGGTACAAGATGCTGACTTCCACAATACAGAGATATGTTTCCTCCACGAATGTTGGTCTAAAGTGGATTATATTGAAAAATAATGCGGTTAAATGGCATACAAATAAATCCTTACATCTTAGGCCACAAATAAATGTTACTTACTGTATTTAAATAGCTACAGTGTTGTTAGTAATCGTCTTGCATATCTCAATACTATGCTAGGCAGTACAGGCCAGACAAAATAAGGTTTAAGGTCGCAGAGTGGGTGAGATTTTGCGGTTTCAGCAAAGAGAACATGTAATGACTACAGAGTGGATTTTTTGGGGGGCAGGGGGGGGGAGCAAAATTTCTGGTTAAGCCACTGTGCCAGAGTCTACTGTGCATTCCCAGGACTCCATTTTACTAGTGAATTCTACTACAGCGCTGTCAATACAGCATAGTTGCTGACTATGTGGCTGCCCTCTCCGGGATAGGGCAGAAAGCTCAGTGATCCAGAAGGGCGGGGCCATTGCCAGAAGGAAATGGCCTATTGGGCATGTCTAGAGTGATCGCGTCATTTAAGCCCTGCCCCTGCTGTACAATGCCGGTATTTCAGGCATTGCACGGCGGGGGCAATGCTAAAATGACGCATTCTTGGGAGATGGAGGGCAATGCGGGAGGGTTGCCGGGAGGGGACTTGATTTCCAGGACCCTCCCGGGCCATTCCGGGAGGGTAGGCAACATTGCAATACAGGAGCAGTGTGTATAATTATATGGGTGCAGGATGTCAGGTGTGGGCCGCCCTGGACATAGCACACCCTGCCCCCAAAATATATATAGTACAGTATTGCTGAGGTCCCACCATACAGATCCTATTGGCGCACCAGGTCTTGCGCGACTGGTACTTTCTGCATCTTAGTTGCAATGCGAGACTGCATGATTTAATATACCACACTTGTATATCTGTGAGCAACTGAGTCTGAATCTGCATACAAAGGGCTAGAATGCAGTAGCCGCAGATTTTTTTTTCTGCGCCATTTTCCATTGTGCTACGTATACAGACTCAGTCGTACACAAATATACAAGTGTCACCTATCAAATGAATCCACACAGTCTTCTGGTGCATCTAAGTCACATCGCATTGCCACTAAACACATCTCTATATACTGTATGTATGAGATTCTGCTGTATGCCTGTGTTCACAGTGAGCTGGATTTTTAATGTAAATGCGCCAGTGACATTTTGGCCATTTGTTCACAATTGCTTTGGTTTTGTGTATTCATTATTGAAATATTATAAACGTCATTTAAACTTGCTAGGAATAAGTGCAGAAGCATTTATGTGTCTTACAGATATAGGACCTGATTCACGATCAATCGGTCCCCAACCCATTGTGTGACTTGGCGCATGCGCGTATTTTGAGCATGTGCAGGGCTGCTGCATGAAAGCTTTTGGAAACTATCACAGTTGCCGAGTAGGGGGCGTCTGGAGGGGAACAATTTCTCTCCCCTGCAGCCGCATTTGAGGGGACGTGTTCACGTGGGATGCAGTTAAAATCCCGGCGGTCGGGATCCCGGCGTTCAGAATCCTGACACCGGAATCCCGACCGCCGAAATCCCGACAAATTCTCCCTCCGTGGGTGTCCACGACACCCCTGGAGGGAGAATAAATTAGTGTGCCGAGCGTAGCGAGGCACCAGGCCCGCAAGGGGGGGCGATCCACGTCCCCCCCTTGTCGGCATTTCGGCTGTCGGGATTCCGGCGTCGGGATTCTGAACGCCGGGATCCCGACCGCCGGGATTCAATACTGAATCCGTTCATGTACATCCCCTCGCATGTTACTGAAGAGATTTGGCATTGGGGAGTTGGGCTTTCAGCTGGGCCGTCAGTGGCATTTAGCGGCTTGCTCAGCAGTGAACGACCGCTGCTTAGCGAGCTGTGTTGAATCACCCCCATAGAACGGTACAGGGTCCAGCATTCAAAATGTAAGTAATGCTGGGTACACACCAGCACGATGCTGCATGTGAGCACATGTGTCACAGGAACGTACGACCCGCTCACGAGCTGATGGAGCCGCCGACCCGCACAGAAAAGGCACCTGATGTGATCGCGATCTGATTGTGACCCGCACCCACTGCAATGGTCATTTCTCAGATCCTACCTGCTGCAGGTAGGATCTCAGAAAAGACCTAATGACCCACGTGGCCGCGCATCGGATCGGAATCGCATCAAAACGTCAGCAAAATGGCCCAAAGCATGGCCGATTTACATACAATAGGTCGAGATTGTATCTAAATTGGCTCATCTTGGGCCAAATCGTCCTGGTGTGTACCCCACATAAGAATCACTTAGTCTGTCACTCGCTCACTGGGATATGACAGAGAAACGGTTTAGTACTGTACGCAAAGTGATGCGTACCAGATCACAGTGCCACCACACCCCTCGGTGTAACTGCTGCACCAGCTCTGTGCCAGGAAACTGTAGGACAAGCGTAGGAACGTTCTCATCAGATTGTGCTGTGTACAGCTAATGCAAAATCTCCAGTACAAAGAGCAGGAGCCCTGTCCCCTTATCTGACCATGTCTGCAACCAGGCCTCTTGCCGACTAATATTAGCATTAATATTTTTAGATTCCAGGGTAATGAATGTAGGATGTGGACATTTTCCAGGGAAGAGGGGGCATGTTTTTTTTTCTCAGGCTCCCCACCCCATAGCTATAAATGTTGAATGTGCTTCCACTGCCACAACTCACCGCGCACACGCAGGGGGTAGAACAATCTCTGCACTGGTGGTACCTGTCTCTGACTTGTGTGCTTCCTGTAGCAGAGAGTGCAGCCCGTCTGACCTCCAACTTACCCGGAGAGGATGTCAAGGACATGCGATTTGGCCGAATTTCATCCAATTTCTCAGCCCGATCCGTCAGATCTGGGTGAAATCGGTTGCACTAGTGCATGAGGCCTTAAAATTAAATTTTTCTATAGTAAACAATCTGAGTTTTTCTAATCTAACCCTTCCATTCTAGTGACTTATAGAATTTTAGTACCATATTTTTATCATGTGTATTTATTCCCCGGTTTAAACATTGCTGGTTTTAATTTGCCTTTTCAGTGGCTGCCTGGCACTGTCCTGCTCCCCTCAATGTGTGTGTTCTCCACCCTCCCTCGTTTCTCTGACCAGCCTCCAACTGTGTATTCTCCACCCTCCCTTGCTTCTCTGACCAGCCTCCATCTATGTATTCCTCACCCTCCCTCGCTTCTCTGACCAGCCTCCATCCATGTATTCTCCACCCTCCCTCGCTTCTCTGACCAGCGTCCATCTGTGTATTTTACACCTTCCCTCGCTTCTCTGACCAGCCTCCATCTGTGTATTCTCCATCCTCCCTCGCTTCTCTGTCCAGCCTCCATCTGTGTATTCTCCACCCTCCCTCGCTTCTCTGACCAGCCTCCATCCGTGTATTCTCCACCCTCCCTTGCTTCTCTGACCAGCCTCCATCTGTGTATTCTCCACCCTCCCTCGCTTCTCTGACCAGCCTCCATCTGTGTATTCTCCACCGTCCCTCGCTTCTCTGACCAGCCTCCAAATGTGTATTCCCCACCCTCCCTCGCTTCTCTGTCCAGCCTCCATCTGTGTATTCTCCACCCTCCCTCGCTTCTCTGTCCAGCCTCCATCTGTGTATTCTCCACCCTCCCTCGCTTCTCTGACCAGCCTCCATCTGTGTATTCTCCACCCTCCCTCGCTTCTCTGACCAGCCTCCAACTGTGTATTTCCCACCCTCCCTCGCTTCTCTGACCAGCCTCCATCCATGTATTCTCCACCCTCCCTCGCTTCTCTGACCAGCGTCCATCTGTGTATTTTCCACCTTCCCTCGCTTCTCTGACCAGCCTCCATCTGTGTATTCTCCATCCTCCCTCGCTTCTCTGTCCAGCCTCCATCTGTGTATTCTCCACCCTCCCTCGCTTCTCTGACCAGCCTCCATTCGTGTATTCTCCACCCTCCCTTGCTTCTCTGTCCAGCCTCCATCTGTGTATTCTCCACCCTCCCTCGCTTCTCTGACCAGCCTCCAACTGTGTATTCCCCACCCTCCCTCGCTTCTCTGTCCAGCCTCCATCTGTGTATTCTCCATCCTCCCTTGCTTCTCTGTCCAGCCTCCATCTGTGTATTCTCCACCCTCCCTTGCTTCTCTGACCAGCCTCCATCTGTGTATTCTCCACCCTCCCTCACTTCTCTGACCAGCCTCCAACTGTGTATTTCCCACCCTCCCTCGCTTCTCTGTCCAGCCTCCATCTGTGTATTCTCCACCCTCCCTTGCTTCTCTGTCCAGCCTCCATCTGTGTATTCTCCACCCTCCCTCACTTCTCTGACCAGCCTCCATCTGTGTATTCTCCACCCTCCCTCGCTTCTCTGATCAGCCTCCATCTGTGTATTCTCCACCCTCCCTCGCTTCTCTGACCAGCCTCCATCTGTGTATTCTCCACCCTCCCTCGCTTCTCTGATCAGCCTCCATCTGTGTATTCTCCATCCTCCCTCGCTTCCCTGACCAGCCTCCAACTGTGTATTCTCCACCCTCCCTTGCTTCTCTGTCCAGCCTCCATCTGTGTATTCTCCACCCTCCCTCGGTTCTCTGACCAGCCTCCATCTGTGAATTCTCCACCCTCCCTCGCTTCTCTGACCAGCCTCCATCCGTGTATTCTCCACCCTCCCTTGCTTCTCTGACCAGCCTCCATCTGTGTATTCCCTACCCTCCCTTGCTTCTCTGACCAGCCTCCATCTGTGTATTCTCCACCCTCCCTCGCTTCTATGACCAGCCTCCAACTGTGTATTCTCCACCCTCCCTTGCTTCTCTGTCCAGCCTCCATCTGTGTATTCTCCACCCTCCCTCGCTTTTCTGATCAGCGTCCATCTGTGTATTCTTCATCCTCCCTCGCTTCTCTGACCAAACTCCATCTGTGTATTCTCCACCCTACCTCGCTTCTTTGACCAGCCTCCATCTGTGTATTTCCCACCTTCCCTCGCTTCTCTGACCAGCCTCCATCTGTGTATTCTCTACCCTCCCTTGCTTCTCTGACCAGCCTCCATCTGTGTATTCTCCACCCTCCCTTGCTTCTCTGACCAGCCTCCATCTGTGTATTCTCCACCCTCCCTCGCTTCTATGACCAGCCTCCAACTGTGTATTCTCCACCCTCCCTTGCTTCTCTGTCCAGCCTCCATCTGTGTATTCTCACACCCTCCCTCGCTTTTCTGATCAGCGTCCATCTGTGTATTCTCCATCCTCCCTCGCTTCTCTGACCAAACTCCATCTGTGTATTCTCCACCCTCCCTCGCTTCTTTGACCAGCCTCCATCTGTGTATTTCCCACCTTCCCTCGCTTCTCTGACCAGCCTCCATCTGTGTATTCTCTACCCTCCCTTGCTTCTCTGACCAGCCTCCATCTGTGTATTCTCCACCCTCCCTCGCTTCTCTGACCAGCCTCCATCTGTGTATTCTCCACCCTCCCTCGCTTCTCTGATCAGCCTCCATCTGTGTATTCTCCATCCTCCCTCGCTTCCCTGACCAGCCTCCAACTGTGTATTCTCCACCCTCCCTTGCTTCTCTGTCCAGCCTCCATCTGTGTATTCTCCATCCTCCCTTGCTTCTCTGACCAAACTCCATCTGTGTATTCTCCACCCTCCCTCGCTTCTATGACCAGCCTCCAACTGTGTATTCTCCACCCTCCCTTGCTTCTCTGTCCAGCCTCCATCTGTGTATTCTCACACCCTCCCTCGCTTTTCTGATCAGCGTCCATCTGTGTATTCTCCATCCTCCCTCGCTTCTCTGACCAAACTCCATCTGTGTATTCTCCACCCTCCCTCGCTTCTTTGACCAGCCTCCATCTGTGTATTTCCCACCTTCCCTCGCTTCTCTGACCAGCCTCCATCTGTGTATTCTCTACCCTCCCTTGCTTCTCTGACCAGCCTCCATCTGTGTATTCTCCACCCTCCCTCGCTTCTCTGACCAGCCTCCATCTGTGTATTCTCCACCCTCCCTCGCTTCTCTGATCAGCCTCCATCTGTGTATTCTCCATCCTCCCTCGCTTCCCTGACCAGCCTCCAACTGTGTATTCTCCACCCTCCCTTGCTTCTCTGTCCAGCCTCCATCTGTGTATTCTCCATCCTCCCTTGCTTCTCTGACCAAACTCCATCTGTGTATTCTCCACCCTCCCTCGGTTCTCTGACCAGCCTCCATCTGTGAATTCTCCACCCTCCCTCGCTTCTCTGACGAGCCTCCATCCGTGTATTCTCCACCCTCCCTTGCTTCTCTGACCAGCCTCCATCTGTGTATTCTCCACCCTCCCTTGCTTCTCTGACCAGCCTCCATCTGTGTATTCTCCACCCTCCCTCGCTTCTATGACCAGCCTCCAACTGTGTATTCTCCACCCTCCCTTGCTTCTCTGTCCAGCCTCCATCTGTGTATTCTTCACCCTCCCTCGCTTTTCTGATCAGCGTCCATCTGTGTATTCTCCATCCTCCCTTGCTTCTCTGACCAAACTCCATCTGTGTATTCTCCACCCTCCCTCGCTTCTTTGACCAGCCTCCATCTGTGTATTTCCCACCTTCCCTCGCTTCTCTGACCAGCCTCCATCTGTGTATTCTCTACCCTCCCTTGCTTCTCTGACCAGCCTCCATCTGTGTATTCTCCACCCTCCCTTGCTTCTCTGACCAGCCTCCATCTGTGTATTCTCCACCCTCCCTCGCTTCTATGACCAGCCTCCAACTGTGTATTCTCCACCCTCCCTTGCTTCTCTGTCCAGCCTCCATCTGTGTATTCTCCACCCTCCCTCGCTTTTCTGATCAGCGTCCATCTGTGTATTCTCCATCCTCCCTCGCTTCTCTGACCAAACTCCATCTGTGTATTCTCCACCCTCCCTCGCTTCTTTGACCAGCCTCCATCTGTGTATTTCCCACCTTCCCTCGCTTCTCTGACCAGCCTCCATCTGTGTATTCTCTACCCTCCCTTGCTTCTCTGACCAGCCTCCATCTGTGTATTCTCCACCCTCCCTTGCTTCTCTGACCAGCCTCCATCTGTGTATTCTCCACCCTCCCTCGCTTCTATGACCAGCCTCCAACTGTGTATTCTCCACCCTCCCTTGCTTCTCTGTCCAGCCTCCATCTGTGTATTCTCCACCCTCCCTCGCTTTTCTGATCAGCATCCATCTGTGTATTCTCCATCCTCCCTCGCTTCTCTGACCAAACTCCATCTGTGTATTCTCCACCCTCCCTCGCTTCTTTGACCAGCCTCCATCTGTGTATTTCCCACCTTCCCTCGCTTCTCTGACCAGCCTCCATCTGTGTATTCTCTACCCTCCCTTGCTTCTCTGACCAGCCTCCATCTGTGTATTCTCCACCCTCCCTCGCTTCTTTGACCAGCCTCCATTCGTGTATACTCCATCCTTACTCCAGCCGGCCCAAATGGTGTCTTTCATGTGGTCTAAATCCACCTCTGGCATTTCCCCATTCTGAAGCCATCATACCGGTGTTCAATTCGGTCTCACCAATACGAAACCATTCTTCTTTTTTTTCTTAATATATTTTCCCCTTTGATTGAAATATACTTAAATGACAAAATGATTGACGTCATGGTTCCTCACATAAACAGAGAAGATATAATCCTGGGCTCGACCAACCCCACACTACAGGCACCAGCTGCATGGCAATATGCCCAATACAGATACCAAACAAATAGACAATTGTCCTGACTATTACATATCTGTGTGCGTCCAGCATAATGACAGAATGTGGCATTAGTTCATGATTTTCTGACCAAAATACTTAAGCTTTAAAGGGAACGCCAAGGGTCCTCCTTCCTGCAAGTCCTACACTGAGACCAATACTGGTACCATCATATGACATGGAACAGTGGCTGGTTTGTGTGGAACTCCTGGAGGACCTTATGTATCCTGGATGGACCAGAAGCTAGGACAACGGTAGTATTAGAAAAGCAAACAGAAAAGATGACACAATTCTGTTATCCAACTCTAACATCACTCAAATTATCTTCAAAACACTTATCCAGGGCTGAGGTCAGACTCACTGCTCCGTTCCCTGATTGCTACCATGGCTGCTTTCTGGCAATCTCGTGGCACTGACTGGTATGTGAGTCCATAAATATAGGAGGTGGTGGTCTATCAATTAAACAACTTTCCTTTTAAGACATACGGATTAATGAAATATGGAGCTTGGTGCTTTTCTTGTCTTAAGGGCAGATTAAGTGGAAAGATATAAAGGGCCTGATTCATGTTTGTAAGTAAAGCAAAAAACCAAGCAACTGGGCAAAACCATGCTGCACAACAGGTGGGGCAGATGTAACAGGTGCAGAGATATGTAGATTTAAGTGGGATGTTTTCAAACTGAAATCTAAACTGCAGTGTAAAAATAAATTTGTCTCACAAATCGTAGACTACATGCAAAAGCAGACAGTATTTACCCTGCATTGAAAACATATTAATATATTTGCTCCACTTGCATAGCAGCATGGTTTGTTCCAGACACTAAGGACCTTATTCTGGTCCACATGCTGCTTTTGGATTTAACGGCGCTTGTACAGGGCTCTGAGGAAGCAGAAATCTGCGAAGTGTGCGTCGTCACCTTCAGCCGTACAAGCGTCTTCCTTGTGTCCTCCTTACTATATACATCTGAAAGATCAGCACTCTCTGAACTATAGCCCTTATAAGGGCTTGTACTGATACTAAGCAATACTGCCTGCTTCTCCCACGAACACGGAACACCGAGCAGGTGGCTGCACGCCCACTCTGACACAGCGGTCTGGGCTAACAGTGAAGAAGAAGCCGCGTTATGGAGAGACTGAGGGGGATATTCAATCTCCTGCAGCCATCTCCCGATTGGGGAGATGGCTGCGGAGCCCTATTCAATGCTGTCTTCCTTGAGAGCATTGAACAGGGGATCTCGGCAGAACGTGCCGGCAGCAGCTCGCCAATTCCTGGCCACAGCTTGCGGCCATGCCCCCTTCTCGTCCTGTGGCAGGGGGGACATTGAATCCCGCCTGCAAATTCTCGGTCGAGCAGCCCGAGAATGGGACAGGGTCACGGTTGTTGGGCCAGCTCGACAGCCGTGACCCAACATTGAATACCCCCCTTATACTCTAAAACCCAATTGCACACTTTATACTGCAGCATTCTACTAAAGCTGTGATTCATAGTTATATAAATTGCAATAGAAATATCCAGCCACGTTTGTTAATCTGATTTAGCGGGTCTTTCCCCTATCCCTTTTACTATCACTTTAATTTCACACTAATGTGATGCCATGGGGTGGTTCTGCTGGGCTGGCCTGGGGGGCCCTGTGCCCTGGACCTGTCCCAGAGTAGTGTTAGGGACTTGTCCTATTGAGGTAACCTGGATGCGGTGGACAAGCCCATACTAATGGCCATTATTATGCTAATAACCTCAAATGCAATATAGCAAGATATTAAAAGGTCTAGCATATATATTTAGTGTGCACCTGCAAACTCCTCCTCCTGCTTGCTGCACTACAAGTCTCAGCAGGTAGCACCTCATATGTCCAGGGTGTGCAGTTTAGGGCCCCTCCCCCTATGATCCATATACTACATACAGCAGTCACCTGCATCAGACTAATACCCCTTTTACACCGCCGAAAAATCCGGGTCAGCGGCGGGTCAGACCCGGATCCGCGGCGGTGTAAATGGGGGGTATCCGTTTCCATTTACACGGGTCCTCTACCCAGGTCCTGACCTGGGTAGAACACGGATAGGACCCGTGTAAATGTCGGTGTAAATGGTCCCGCTGCGGGTGCAGGCACCCGCAGCGGGTCCACAGCGTGCAGCGCTGGGGAAGATGTTCCCAGCTGCTGCGGGAGGAGGGGGGTCCCTGCGGCTGCTGAGGAGAGGGGGGTACCTGTCAGCCTGCTGTGCTGGGGGTACGGGGGTGCTAGGGGTGCTGGGGGTACCTGTCCTGCCTGCGGTCGGATCTCAGCGGAGAAGATGATGTGCGCCGCTGCTGTATCACCCCCCTCCCCCCCATCCGGCAGCCGGTCCCTGCGGCGTATGGAGTGTCAGTATCGGCGGTCCCTCCAGCGCATAGGAACTAGTACTAGTTCCCATGCGCCAGAGGGACCCCCGCCACTGACACTCCATACGCCGCACGCCGCAGGGACCGTCTGCCGGGGAGGGGGGGGGGGGGGGGTGGTGGTACAGCAACGGCGCACATCATCTTCTCCGCTCGGCGCACATCATCTTCTCCGCTGAGATCCGACCGCAGACAGGACAGGTACCTTCAGCACCCCTTGCACCCCCCAGCACCCCGGTACCCCCAGGTACACCAAGCACAGCAGGCAGGACAGGTACCCTCCGGCACCCCCAGCACCTTAAAAAAAAAAAAAAAACACTTAACCTGGGTCAGCCCTATATTTCTATATATATATATATATTTTTCTATAAATATATATAAAATATTATTTAAGGCAGGGCTGACCCAGGTTCAGTGTAAATGGTGCAGACCCAGGTCCGACCCAGGTCAAAGTGCTGTGTAAATGGGGTATAAAGCAGGGTCAGACCCTGGATACTCCAGCATTCAAAGACCAGGGTCCGACCAGGGTTTTTGGTGTAAAAGGGGTATTATTCAATGGGTCCCTAACCTTATATTGCAATTAGCAGTTCTGTTATATCAGTTCCCAAGCAGCATACACAGTGTTCCCCAAAGGGTATTAATAATTCGCGCATCATCCCCCTTTGTTGTAATTTGTATCAACAGATTACAACACTTGATATATTGTCCTGGAAACAGCCATTTAGTATGATAAGGATACAATTCTGTGTGAAAAGAGATTAAGTAGAATTTATTGTGACACGGGAACCTGTAAAATCATTTAATAACCACACCAACAGTGGCATTGGGACAATATTACACAGGCAGTACTATTTAAAGATGCTGGACTCAAATAATAAAGGAATATACAGTATAGTACATGTGGATACGACATACGTGCTCTTTTAACATGCACTAATATATATATATATATATATATATATATATATATATATATATATATTACACATACTAGGTGATTCATCTCTCCCTACGGGCGCTCTTCACACCATCGTGAGGGGCTGCGCCCCCTTAATTTATGAACGTTTGTATATGAGAAATATTGTTAGAATTGTATGAAAGATGCCTGTATTGCAACTTGAGTTATAGGTGAAATGTGTTAAATAGAGAGCATATGATGTGGAAGGGGGTGTGTATTGTTTTGTTTAATTAAAAAGCGGTTACAGAGTAAGATGTACATTGATAGTGTGGAGGGTACAGTGACAGTTGTGTGTGTGTGTGTGTGTGTGTGTGCGTGTTGTTTAGGTGTGTGTGTGCAATAGTATAGTAGGGTGTTTTTGAGTTAGCGGCTCCCCACTGGCGGAGGTCACAACACAGGAGAGCAGGAGGATGGGTAGTGATAGGGGTGTGTGGGCATAAGGGGGACTAAAGAGGAGGGTGGGGGACACTGTGCAGCTTCTGCCAGCAGTGGGTGAGGGTCCAGCATGGCAGCACAGGAGTACAGGACGGTGCCCCTGAATCAGTGTCTCCTCCTACTGGGTGGGAGTTAGGGTGCATGAGAGCAGGAGGCTGGGTGGTAAAGCATGGTAAGGGAATGTGGGCAACACAGGGTGAGCAGGTCCCCACTGGTGGAAGTTACAGGGCAGGAGAACAGGAGGCAGGGCAGTGATAGAGGTGTGTGGGCATGAGGGGTAGTAAAGGTTTTTGGCTGTTGCAGAGTAGTGATGGGCTTTGGTGCAGACGCCATCGATGGTTGGCATTGATGGCGATTTTGCACCATGCCATCGATAGAAGTAACATATTACTTGGATAACCATCGATTGTTGTAGCTATCGATGGTCATCCAATATATCTGACTGAATAGGCCGTGGGTCAATTAGAACTCGGTGGCGGGACTTCCGGGTGTGGGGGGGCGGAGCTATGCTCCGTGTCCCGGCACCTTAAAAAAATTTGAAACTTGATTGGTTCTCCTTTGCCATTGATGTAGGGAAACCATCTGGTCCTCCCACATCGATGGCAAAAGTATTCAACATTGGCCATAAACCATCGATGATTTGAAATCATTGATGGTCGATGGGCATCCCTAGAACCGGAGGAGGGTGGGGGACAGTATGCAGCTCCCGGCAGTGGGTGAGCGTCTCCTCGCACTGGGAGGGAGTAAGGGGGTGTATGAGAGCAGGAGGCTGTATAATAGTGGTATGTGGGCAAGACATTGAAAAAAGTTGTGGCGCTGTTGCAGAGGGCAGTGGGGACACTTCTGGCAGTGGGGGGCCTTGAATCACTGGAAGGGGGGGTTCGCAAATTGCGGGAGGGGGGTTGTGGGGGTCAGTGAATTGCGGGAGGGGGGTTGTGGGGGTCCGTAAATCGCGGGAGGGGCGCGGGGGGTGCGCGGGGTGCCATGAATGAAGGGAGGGGGTGCGCGGGGGTCCGCCAATCGCGGGAGGGGGGCGTGGGGGTCATGAATCGTGGGGGGGCTGGTTCGGGGGTTGCGTGAATCACGGGAGGGGGTCCGCAAATCGCAGGAGGGGTTGCGAGGGGTGCCGTGAATCGTGGGAGGGGTCCGCAAACTCCGGGGCGGGGGGGGGCGCGAATTGCGGGAGGGGGGGGCGCGGTGGGGCTAGAATCGCGGGGGGGCTCAAATCGCAGGAGGGGGGGTGCCGTGAATCGCGGGAAGGGGCGGGGGTTTGCAAATCGCGGGAGGGGGGCGCAGCAAAGCACGGGAGGGGGGCGCAGCGAATCGCGGGAGGGGGCGCGGTGGTGCTGTGAATCACGGGGGTGCCACGAATCGCGGGAGGTAAGGTCGCAGGGGGTGCCGTGAATAGCGGGAGGGGGGGTCCGCAAATCGCAGGAGGGGGCTTGAGTCCGCAAATCACGGGAGGGGGGGCGTGGTGAATCGCTGGAGGGGGGGTCACGGGGGTGCCGTGAATTGCGGGGGGGGTCGCTGGGGTCCCGCGTATCGCGGGAGGGGGGGTCGCGGGGGTCCCATGAATCGCGGGAGGGGGGTGTCGCTGGTGGGGGGTTTGCTGGCAGAGGGGGGGGGGTGCGGGAGTAATGGTGGATGGTAGCTGTGGAGTAATGGTGGACGGTGGGCGTGTACTGTAGCCCTGGCTGGGCGGGGGGAGGTGATGTCAAGGGGCGTTGCGGAATATGTGTGCGCTATATAAGAAAATGTTAATAATAATAACTCCAATTTTGCGGCCGTACGCTCACATGCGAATGGATGTGTGTGCATATAGCGGCGCTCAGCGTCGGGGTGCAGATGCTCATTCACCCGTGAGCGGCATTAGCACGCTCGCTAAGCAGCGAAAGACCGCTGCTTAGTGAACCAAGTTGAATCAGACCCAGTATCTCAGAATGCCTTTGGTGTGCATCTCATATGCAGTATGTCTGCAAGCCACTAGAGGGAGGCAGATCTGCTGTTATTGGCAGCACAGTAACAAGGGAAGAGCTGTAGAGAAGGAAAGACTTGATATACATAGTGGCATATTTATTAAATAGTGTTTGTGAGATATCTTATGAAAAGTAAACCAAACTTTTTGGGGAACACCCACACATATTAAGGGTCCCGGCAGTCCTTCCATTTAAAATTGCAACGCAGTCCCCATAATTGTAACTTCCATTGTCCCATTGCACTCAAAATATGTTACATTGTAAATCAAGAACCACTGAGCGCCTGGCTTAAGCACGATCGCTCTGTACACACCATGGTACGCCCTCGATGCACCCGGCGATGCTGTGTGCTGAGCAATCGTGCTGAGCGGGGCTGTGCCTATTGTTTATAGGTAAGCCCCATGATCTAGCAGGAAGACAAAGCAAGCACTGGCTATCCCTGCGGGCGATAGTGAAGTGCTGGATCACGCATCGCCATCGCTGCTGGGTACACGCGGAGTGATCACTGCTCTATTTCTAGGAGATCTAGTCCAATTGCTTAGAAATGGGGCTGATATCACTCTGTGTGTATGCCCCTTTTGTCTCTGAAACATGGAGGAGTTTATATAAAATATTTAGCATTATGTGAATGGAAATAGCACCAGGGGAAAGAGTCTCAGATGATTTCATAACAACTATAAAAAGAATACAGATTTTCCTATGAGACATCACTGGAGAAATTTAATAGGATGAGAGATTTGGTAAGAAATCTCCAGTTTTTTTAAAGCGGCAATCATTTACACTGCAAAACCAAACTGGTTTTGCAGTGTAAATGATTGCCGCTTTAAAAAAACTAGAGATTTCTTACCAAATCTCTTACTGTCTGATTCTCTCATCCTATTACATTTCACTCCACATTACCAGGCTTATTAAATCTGCCCAATCGTTATGTGTATTCCTACAGTCTAGCGACTTACATTTGTCCCAGATATGGGCGTCTGATCAGGATGGATCTCTCCTGCAGCGGCGGCATGCGAGGGGATGTGTCTATGTTACACATCCCCTTGCATGGTATCTGCGGGACAGCATGGGGCAGGTTTTCTACGGGGCGGGCTCTCTGGCACTCGGTAAGCTGCGATCCTTGAGTCTACCAGAGTCTGGCAGAATCAGGCCCATTATTCTGACTGCATTTGTATAATTTAGAAAAAAAAAACGAATTTAAAGCCGCAGATACATGTGGTCAGCTCTGCAGATGGGATTACTGTGCCATCTTGTGGTCATTCATAAGCACTACAACTTGGCATTCATTGCCACTGTTCACTTTTGTGGTGGTTCACCTCCAGATAAATGGCGTACACTATTTTCATTAAGCCTCAGCATACATTACATATGCATACATTGTTACTAAAATAGAGAGAGAGAGTGAGGAGACTGAAAGACAAAAAAAACAGATGAGAGAGAGAGAGAGATATGGGGGTTTGAGGAGGGGGTAAGAGGGTTTCATGCAAGAGAAGGGAATGAGAGAGAGAGGAAAGTGTGCCAGGGAGAAAGAGAGAGAAGAGGAGCAAGATAGAAAGAAGATGGGACCCATCCCTGTGATCTGCTCTGCCAGGTGACAAGGGGTTTGCGCATGTGCAGTCAGTGCATCGGTGCTGACCCCCGGGTGACCGCATTGTCCGGCTGGTGTTGTGGAGAGAAGCTCACAGCACCATTCTGAGATTGCAGTAGCTTTGGGAGCCGATACCCAGAATGCTTCCAATAATATTAGAAAACCGGGCAGCATCACATCCCCAACCTGTTGGAGATGTGGCTGACCCCCGGCTGATTGAAGGCTGCGGTGACATCACAGACCATTGCCTAAATGCCTGGGCACGCCCACATTTTTTCAGACACTCAGAGAAAATGTCTCATGTCCACCACCAAACGCCAACTTCCTATCAGTCAAATTGCGGAGGGATTGTGATGATGATCTATACTCTATTTCTGATTTGGGCTTTCCCATGTGAGCTATGAGCCATACAAATGCACAGCAGTCAATTCATAATTGCTTTATCTGCGAATTCACACATCAGCGATCAACCCTGAATCATGCCAATAAACCAATGGAAACTCTAAATAAAAAAAATGTGTCAGATAAAAGGATGACACCATAAATTAAAGACGTTCCAATATTCCCATACTGCCGTGCGGTACCCGTCAAACAAATTCAACTGTAAAGAGCAACATTTGTACAAAAAGTACAACTAATGGTCCATTTGTGACATTTGTGATGGAAGATTAGCGGTGATTGTGATGGCCATTTTTAAAATGTCAGCCAGAGATTTGGACTTGACAGCACTAACAGTTTACTGACCTCATAACACCCCCCCCCCCACCCCCCTTGTGTTGATGCTTTTACTTTTGTGAAAAATTATTCATTTGCAGACCCTGTAAAAGCCATCAGCGCAGATTAATATAAAGAAGCATAATAGATGTGTTTAATTATATGTTCTGTGCCTACACAACCCACCAGAAACTAAACTGTATTATTCTAAATAATATTTGGAGCTTTATTCTGTCTTCATTCTGCTACCATGAGCCAAATATATCAACGTCTCTACAGGCCCATACACACTGGGTGATTTCAGCCCCATGCTAAATGATCTAGTTTAGGACAGATCGCTCAGCACACATACTGTAGCTGACACACGTGCGATGCAACAGCGATGTGTTCTAAGCGATGTGTTCTGAGCGATGTGTTCTGAGCGATGTGTGCTGAGCAGTATTCTCTGGTGAGAACACTGGTGATCTGACTTGATTTTGACCATGCATTGCCTTCGCTCGGGGGGCATACAAAATCGCTGGTCCGGACATCAGCTAAAGATGCCAAACACAAGAACAATCAGAATAGCTCCCTGGGCGCTGGATGTAAGTTCCTCTCTCCTTTTTCCAGGGGAATGTGGACCCAAAAAAAGAGAGACGAAGAAAACACAATAGTGTGATATTGTAACTTAATCATCAAATTCTATTTTCAATAAAATTTGTGCCTCGTACCAATCCAATATGTCTACTCAGATTAGCAGACATGTAAGCTCAAACGGAGGGACTTAGTGCGTCACCAAACGATCTTTCACTTCCCGTCTTCTTTAATTGGATCACTCAAAAAAAGGGGATAGGAAAAACACAATAGTGCAGATACCCTTTTTTATTTTTAAAAGCATAAAATTGTAACAACCAGATTCTGAATCAAAGGACTCTCTCCATGTGGTTTTGTCCACAAGAAATGTAGACAAAATGGCGTAAGTGTGTAAAACCAAACAGGCGTCCCCGGGTGCTGGTCCACAATGGGTGTCCTTCAGAAACGTCCTCTGCCTTCCCAAACCGACCGGTTTCGATACTGGATGTATCTTTCTCAAGGTGTCACCTTGAGAAAGATACATCCAGTATCGAAACCGGTCGGTTTGGGAAGGCAGAGGACATTTCTGAAGGACACCCATTGTGGACCAGCACCCGGGGACGCCTGTTTGGTTTTACACACTTACGCCATTTTGTCTACATTTCTTGTGGACAAAACCACATGGTGAGAGTCCTTTGATTCAGAATCTGGTTGTTACAATTTTATGCTTTTAAAAATAAAAAAGGGTATCTGCACTATTGTGTTTTTCCTATCCCCTTTTTTTGAGTGATCCAATTAAAGAAGACGGGAAGTGAAAGATCGTTTGGTGACGCACTAAGTCCCTCCGTTTGAGCTTACATGTCTGCTAATCTAAGTAGACATATTGGATTGGTACGAGGCACAAATTTTATTGAAAATAGAATTTGATGATTAAGTTACAATATCACACTATTGTGTTTTCTTCGTCTCTCTTTTTTTGGGTCCACATTCCCCTGGAAAAAGGAGAGAGGAACTTACATCCAGCGCCCAGGGAGCTATTCTGATTGTTCTTGTGTTTGGTATTGTATGTTCTTGAAGTGGTTCTTCATTTAACCAGTACGGCACCCAGAGCTGCTTATAAGCGCACAGTAGATTGGTTTTAACCCAAATTTTCACTGTATCAGCTAAAGATGGAACAAAGGAGCTCTGGCCATCTTGGTGCCCCTCAAATCTGACACCCAGGGCATGTGCCCCTTCTAGATGACCCCTAAACACACCCTATCACCCCTACCCAGAGGGTGTGGCCTGCATCCGGGTGCTACCCTAAAAAAAGGGGGTGACACCAAAATACCGCCACTGTAAACAGTGCGGGAAGCTAGCATCTCCAGGAAGCCACGCCCCTGGAGTGCTAAAAACAGCATCCTGCAAGGCCACGCCCCTCTAAAAAAGGCAACACCTCTGCCCCCACCCCCCAGTTGTGGCCCTGCATTGAGCTTAGAACTGGAGGAGTTCTTCAAAAGTTTCTCTGATTGGAGCCATTTTAGTAATAAAAAAATAACAATTATTTTACCCTCCTCATAACAAGAAAGTTGTATCTGCTAATGTTGGCAATTGGATTTTGTGTTGTTGTTGATGTCATTTTTGTCTGCATCAATTCTACGTGACTGTAGCATGTTTGTGTAAGTGCACAGTGACCGTCATGGGCACGATGCAAACATCGTACCCATGGGAACGCACAACGTTTCATGGGGGCGCCCGTAAAACACTGGGTGTTCCCATGGCCCAGTGCCATCACCGCCCCGTCCGCCACCGGCCATCCCTCCCTGCTGTGAACAGCCCGGCGAGTGTGTAACTATCTGCGGCCGTTCGCTGTTGGGGTTTGCACATGCGCAGAAATGGATAGCGAGTGATCCTGAATCTGAACCAATATATCAGTGTCGGTGGTCATTGCTGAATATTTTACAGGTCTTTTCCTGTTCACTTTAGTGGGATCGCACAGATGGTTGGGCATAATCTACCTCATGTCATCTGTCTGTCGTCCCTTCCCACTAGATTGTTAGCTCCTCAGAGCAGGGCCCTTTTCCCTCCTGTTGTCATAGCCCTCTTCTCACACTTCACTTACAGCTCTCTCCTACTCAGCGACAGTCTTTGCCCGCATATGCTCCGGCCAGAGCCGGATTAACAATGGGCCTGATGGAGCTACAGCTCCAGGCCCACTCTCTAAATAGGCCCATTTTGTAGCTGAGGGTCAGGGCTTTCCAACGAGCCCAGCCCCCCGGGAACCGGAGATACTGCCAGCCAAAGCTGGAATGTTTTCCCCATAGGATAACATGAGACCCACAAATTCCGAATCCCACCTGGTTCCAACGGCATCACAGAAGCTCAAGGTTGATCTCAGTCTAACCCAAATTGCTGGGCCTTCAATGTGATACCAGGCTGGTCCATATGGGTTCATTGGTTCTAGAGATATTTTGTGTAAACCGATTTTTTTTTTTTTTTTTTCATTTTTGAAATTTAATTTCATGGTTGTTCATGTTGTTTGAGGACAGATTTCTCTGGAAGCAAATGGCCCAGTTTCACAGGACCAAATTCATTTGAAAATAATTCGAATCCCTCGTGTTAATGGGTCAGTTGGTTCCGAAGATATAGCTGGTTGTTTAAAGGGGGAGGGTAGTTTTCTCTCCTCCTCACGCCAGAAAATGCAGGAACTAGGCTGGTGTAAAAGGGGCCAATCCGGGAATGTCCCTGCATGATCCTGGGTCAATATTCCTGGGTAAATCCCTGCATTTTCTGGTGTGAAAGGGGTATTATATCAAATAGCTGGGACCTACATTGCTCTGAATAAAGCCGGGCAGCCCCCTGCTCTCTGTCCGGCTGTCATTTCTGCCTGGCGGCGGCAGTCCCTCAGTTACCACAAGCATGTATTCCCCCTTGGCAATGAGCATGTAATCCCACATGGCAATAAGCATGGAAACTCTGGCAATGAGCATGGAACCCCTGGCAATGAGCATATAGGTAAGCAGCACTTATGTAGCATAATTTTTAATAGGCATTATGGTGTTTGGCTTAATACGTAATGGACATTATGGTGTGTGGCTTAACATGTAATGGATATTATGGTGTAATTTTGAATGCACACCTTTGGCGCGCAATGCCCGTTTATGAATCATATTGTGCATTATTGCTCAATCTGTTTGGTATAGTGTGTATTTTGGCTCAATCCATGTGGCAGAATGTGAATTTTTGCCTTAATCTGTGTGGCATATCGTGAATTTTGACTCAATCCGTGAACCATAGTGTGAATTTTGGCTCAGTCAGTGTGAATTTTTTTCTCATTCCATGTGGCATAATGTGTAAGAGTATAAAGGGGTGTGTACAGTATAAAGGGGTTACTATTGTGTTGCATGATTTGTCTAAGGGATATATGGGGTCCGGTATGATATGCTGGCGGTCGAAATACTGACGCCGGACTCCCGACCGCCGCAATGCCGACAAGGGGGGGGCTGTGGATCGCTCCCCCTTTCGGGTTCGCTGCACTCGCCAAGCAGAGGGCACGGTGCCTTGCTACGCTCGGCACACTATTTTATTCTTACTGGAGTGCCGCCTCGCCCCGCAAGTATCTTAGGACATCGGCATCCTGCGGGTGCACCTTTGGATATCTCCCTGCATTTTTCCTATGTCAGCCCCCTGCTTTTTCCAGGCATATATAATTAGTTGACAGTATTTACAAAAATAGAGACACACCCATAAGCAGACCACCCAACCAGCACACTGGTCACGCCCCCCACATTATTAGGTGCTGGCCACAACCCCTATTATTGCGCATAATAGGCCCTTGATCATTTTCAGCTCCAGGCCCATTTAGACCTTAATCTGGCTCTGGCTCCGGCTGGTAAAGGCTCATCTCTATCTAAGCAAAATATAACCTATAACCTTCATCTACCCCCTTGTAAAACCTTATGTAGCCAGCCAGCCAATCAGCTCCTTACTGACAGCTCCTTACTGACTTATTAGATACAAATAACTGACACGGACACAGTACGGCTTGGCTTAAAAAGGTCACAGCTCTTAATTCAAGTTGGTAATTGACCTAACGAGGAAAAATGTGGCCAGGAGGCACTGAATCCCCACTCTAGTTTTGCTGACTTTGGGGCAGATGTATTAAGCCTTACCAAGAGATAAATGCAAGGGTGATAAGGAGATATAAACGTCCAGCCAATCAGCTCCTTACTGACTTTTTTCAAACACAGGGCGGGATTCTCTAAAATCCGCAGCCCTCTTCGCCGGCCACCGCATTTCTAATGACCGCATATTCTCTAAAATATGCGGTCATTAACGCAAGGGACAGCTCTTGCGGTAAGAGCTGTCCCTTGCGATGCGGCGCCGTTGCTGGACTTCCGGGTCTATGACCCGGGAGTCCGTCTGCGCATGCGCAGACTGACGCGCCGGCCGCAGGGCATGCTGGGAGGGATCCGTGACGGATCCCTCACACACCGCTGCGGTAAGAAGCCCATAGGCTTCTGCAGGGGATCGCCAGCTTTTGCTGGCGATTCCCTCCGCAGCGGTGACACTGCGGAGGGAGGTTAGAGAATACAGAAATGCGGTAAAAACCCCGATAACTGGGTTTTTACCGCATTTCTGTAATAGAGAATCTCGCCCACAGCCTGTAACATGGCAGTTAGCAGGTGATTGGCTGGACGTTTATCTCTCTTTATCACCCTTGCATTTATCTCTTGTTAAGGCTTAATACATCTACCCCATTGGGCCATGCCTCGGAGGCCGATGAAAACGTCCCCCCATCTTGAAGCATCTTTCATTACGGTGGCTCACCTAACACCTCATTGACCAGACCGGTTTACCGCTCAAGAAACGCCCAGGTCGCCTCGCATTGAGAAGGTCAAGGTTCAAGGGTAGGTGCCTCGCAATGATCATATACAACCTAAAAGCCACAAAAATGCAGCGTTCTTCTGCCCCGCTGTGCCTCCAACACAAACACAACACAAATAGTAGTAACAAGTAAGAAAACAAAAAAATAGGTTTTGGGCAGGCGGGCGGGCGGGCAGGTGGGAAAAACTACCCAAAAGACATTGTCACTCCAAACACTCCTATTTAAAAATTTCCCAGGGGGAAATTCCCCTAACTTAGATTGGCTAACCTAGATGATTGACAGAACTACCCTAACTAGTTCTGCCCTGGGACGAGCTTGTCACCTAACCTGAGAAAAACCTAGGAGTATTAACTCCTCTCAATGCCTATTTGGCCCTCGCTTGTACTAATCAGGTCTGACCATGAGGCATGTGCGATGTGCAACTTTATGGTAAAGGCCATACATCTACAGATCGATTGTCAGATTGGGCTGGTTGGAACAAAAACCTGGTCATGGATGAGAGCAAATGACAGTTGACCATTTGCTTTGAAATGCTGGAAAACTGCCAAACTGTCATTCAGATATTACCAGGTTGTTGTTCCAACCAGCCAGATCTGACAATCGATCTGTAGATGTATGGCCACCTTAACTTAGACAAATGAGCAGATTACTGATTACCCGAACTGCATGTGACTCAGGAGGACCTTATTCTGGTCCACACGCAATGCTGCAAAAAATGCGAAACGTCGCCCGCCACTCACTTGTTTTGCATAAACATCCATTCGCAGCCTTGGGTGCGGGGGACAAAACATTTGAAGGTCGCCTACCATTGAATGATTTGGAAGGTGCACACAAAACGAAGACACTCTCTGGTGCAGCTGCCTCACTGTTTTCATATGAACACCCATGAAACATTGGGTGTTCCCATGAGCGCAGCCCGTCACCGGCACCCCACACCCCCGCCCGCACTGGTGGGTGTGAACAGGACAACAAACTAGCAGTCCGCCGTGCACGCTCACTCCCAGCTTATGCACATGCACAGAAATGCGTATAAGGAAAATATTGCTCCCCCCGTGTGAATGCGCGGGGGAGCATGTAAACCAGTATAAGGTCCTCAAAACAGCCCTAAATGTCATTATGGACATAGCTGCTATGCCTACTACTGCAGACCATTGGCTATTCTTAGACCAATAAGCAATGTTTGCATATGTTGCCCTTTAAATCCTTCCAGCTCTAACACTTCCAGTAATGTATTTCAGCTCCTGCGGCCTGGAGTCGGTGGCGGAGTGGGCCCAGCGTGTCACTCAGAGGAGCAGTATATGACATAGGGAGACTATGTAACAGTGTTTTGTCTACATGCGATTAGAATGGCTGTCTGTGGCTGTGCCATAATGACTGCTGCATATTGCTGTAGGCACAGCAGGCCTAACATTTTCCTTTACATTAGGTAATGACAGAGACATGTTAGAGTGGTGTGAGAAGACAGCATGGTGTACCGCGGCCCGGCTGATTGGCATGCTTCTAATCTAGGATTGCCACTTGACGCAATAACAATCTACATAAGTGGCATCAACCTCCCCAGTAGTAGTAATTCACGTTCAATTTAAACAATTTACACAGAAACATATTGTGTTTTTTTAAGCGTACAAAATAGTAACAAAATGATATGATAGAATGTAAATAAAATAATTTAAAAAATGACAAAAACCTTTCTGAAGCCGCAACCCCCCCACCTGTAAAAAACAACCTCTCACTACCCCCAAAAAACATTTGAACACATATATATAGAATAAATGGACAGCATGGACGCGACCTCGGCATACCCCCTGCGCATGGAAATGTTCATTCATTTTTCGTCTGAGTGGGTGTGGTCATGCCCACAGGATTTGGCCACGCCTCTCCCAACATCAGCTCTGTCCACATGACTTTAGCACAGCTGTGTGTTTTACACTTCCCTACTTGAATAACAAAGTGTTTGATTCCCAAAGGTGTAACTTGCACCCTCTATAGGTGTATTTGCCCCTATTGTAACTAAATCAGCGCCAGTGGTGGAACTTGTGAGTGGTTGGCCCAGGTGCAAAAATATAATTTAGGCCACCCACCTCCAGTCCAACCCAAGTTCACAATATGCCACACAGCAGTGGTTGGCAGCAGTGGGCCCCTTAGTCTTTATGGGCCCCGGTGCAATGCACCTGCTGCACCAATGGTAGTTCCGCCTCTGATCAGTGCTATGTGTTCATCTGTGAGCATCAATATGTTTTAGGTATATAGGAATACAGGTGATATGTGCCATCCTAATGGTAAAAACTCCATGCCATTTAATAGCCCAAGTCACACCTACTACTGTACGTTATACTAATAGGGCTGTCACCTGTCACTAATCACATGAAAAACATGGTAAAATAGAACATCTAGGCATACTTTCCCACCTTATTCATCTCATGAGAAGCCCAGAGAGGAGATTCTCTGCAGTCTTTCCAGGGGGAGGGGCTTGCTGTTGTTTAAACCCCGCCCCTATTCCCGTAAATGCCATGATTTGCGGCTCATCGGGGATGGGGGTACTAAATTATATAATTTGCGTCCCCTCCCAGAAGAGCCGCGAATGGTAGTATTTGACCGGCATAGGGAGAGGGTTTTGGGCTGATGTGGCAGCCCCGCTAAATGAGTCTTGTCCACCCTTCCGGGGGGCAGGAGGGGACCCGATTTTTTGGGATCCTACAAGCCATTCCGGGAGGGTAGGTAAGTATGCATCTAGGGCATTCATTTCCATAGTTGCAGGGGGTCAGGCTACTATGGGGCCAGGACCTGAGGGGGCCCACCTTCCTTGTATAAGTTACAGGTGCTATATACATTTATCACCATTGCTTGGTACATATAGAGCCTACAAATATCAAGTTACGCCTCTACCCCACATTCTTTTGTGTTTAAAACTCATTTTGTAGTTGGATACATTTAATGTAAATTTAATTTAAAATGTTTGTAACTTGATTTGGGATGCAGTGTGTTTTCTTTTTAGCCTTTTGGCAAGGCTGACGCGTTTCAGTATAGTGGAAAGTTTACATTCCTCTCCAAGAGAGTGCATAGTAAAAGCCAGGGTCAAATTTAAGGGTCAGGCTACTAGGCACTCTCCATATACAGGGAGATGTTTAAAACCTTCTAAATGTAGACAACCTTGCTACAGTCGGGGGCCACACTGACGGCCCATTTTACCTTTAACAGCCACATACTTCTGCTAGCAATTCTTGACATGGAAATGTATAAGTAGGTCTAGGGGTCATCCCAGTCCCCCAGAATCTTTGGTCACTATGATTTTTTTAACATTCCTGATACCAATTGAGCCTACAATATAGGGGGGTATTTAACCATTTGAGTGGCAAGTGAATTTGTCAAAATAGGTGTGAAAATTGCCAAGCATACATTGTTATTCATCATACTGACCTGTAATGTTACCATTTATAGGAATTATAATCTTATTTTACACAACATTTTTATTTGAATTTATATAACAAATGTGAGCCACTCTGGTATTTTAGCAGATATTTTGCACATCCCTCACAGAGATGTTGGCACTCAAAGGGTCAATGTTGTTGATCCACGGAAAATCTGCGAAATACTGTAGTGTCTGCTTTCGCACAGAATAGATCAAATTCGCAATCCATCTATGCAATGTTCTAATTTGCTAAATGCAGCGGCTGTTTTTGGGAAAGCAGATCCGGCTTTTCAAAGAGCCAGATCTGCAGGTGCGAATCCCAGCCGGTTCCCTCACAACTTGGCTGACAGGAAGCCGCCGGTTGAAGGTGGAATCTGGCTGTTTACTGGGAGTGTCAGAAAAAAACGCAGCTGTGCCCAGGTGGTTTCAGGGTGGGTCTGGGACATCAGCTCCGGCCTCGATCAGTCTGTCACTGTCTCAGAGTTGTGGAAGGGTCAGAGCTACACATACTAGAATAGATAGGGAAGACCATTTGGTGGTGAACGAGTTGTGTAGGGATTTGCAGCTGGACAACAATCAGTGATACAGATGGAACAGCTCTCATTTGAGCTGCTCCTGGTGGTTCTATCACCAATCGCCATCCCCTCACCAGCCGCCATCCTCCGACACCCACACGAGATGCTGGCACACCCCCGTTCTTTCGGAACCCTCCCCCGCTACCTGCCCATCCCCTTTTTGGCAGCAGAGCGATGTTACGATATCTATGGAAATAAACATCTACTCGGACCTGAGGTTGGGGAGGCAGCCACAGGCCAACAGACACTAGCGCTGCCTACCTCTATTGATGTGGGTGGTGGGGCGTGTTCTCTGTGGCACTCTCTATGGGGCTGTGGAGAAAAAAAAAGGTGTGTCATACCGCTGAATACCTCCTCACTTCCGGCACGGACTGTTAAGTACAGTAGCATGTGTTAAGTACAGTAGCATGTGAAATGAATACACTCAATTAATGAGACACCTTTCTGGAATAACATATCAGAAGCCCATTTAAACAAGCATTACCAGTTATAAGAAGCAAATCCACCAGCTAGAAAAGAAGGAACTGGGGGGCTACAAGGCTTGGAGAAGTGGAGGAGTTTCCCATGGCAACCAACCGGTTTACAGCTTGCACTGACCAAATACATTCTACAAAAAAAATTATATCTATAAGCTTATTGGTTGCTATGGGCAACTTCTTCAGTCTTTATATACATTTCTACTTATGTTGGCACTCTATTAAAGGCAAGTCATCTACCTGTTTCTCAAAAGTAGCATCACTCTCTACAGCATTGTTTTTCAACCCCTGTGCCTTGAGCTGTTATCAAGTGTGCCCCCAGATCTAGACATGCCCAAACCAGTTTACAGCCACCACCAGTTCAACTGTTATTTACTGATCTCTTCTATGCATGTGAAGGGCCAATGGGGCAGATGTATTAAGCCTTAACAAGAGATAAATGCAAGGGTGATAAAGAGAGATAAACATCCAGCCAATCAGCTCCTTACTGACTTTTTTCAAACACAGCCTGTAACATGGCAGATAGCAGGTGATTGGCTGGATGTTTATCTCTCCTTATCACACTTGCATTTATCTCTTTTTTTTTGTTACCTGTGTGTTGACCAGTGTGATTGTTTTTTATATGGAGGCTAATAGGTTTGCTTTTGTGTTTTGCTCTGTAGGGATCTCATGGTGTGCCTTGGCAATTTTAAAATCTTAGGTACTTGTGTATTATCACGGTGCCCATCGCATCGCATCGCATCGCATAACTCTAAATAGGGTATGCGATGCGATTTCCATGTGAAAAAGCCTGAATGTACAATTAAATATCGCATCGCATGCCAGCAAATGGCATGCGATGTGATGCCATGCAATTTTTAATTGTACAAGCACCCTGATGGGTGCATACAATGTTAAATCCCCCCCCCCCCCCCCCCCCAATACATTTCAAGTAATCCGCGTCCGCTCGCCATGCTTCGGGCTTGGTGGCTCGCTGCGCTCGCCACACTATCTAACATCAACTCCACGCCAATGTAGATAGTGGGGGTGCATTTTACATTGTAAGTACCCATCAGGGTGCTTGTACAATTAAAAATCGCATCTGATCGCATCGCATGCCGCTATATTGCATGCGATGCGATGCAATGTGATGACATGCAGTATGATCAACATCGCGGGCACCGTGATTATACACAGGTACCAATACTTATTTAGTGTGCCGCAAGGTAAAACGGTTGAAAATCACTGCCCTACAGGAAACAACAAACAACAAAAAGCAGCATATTAATTTTGGCCATAATGAGCAGCAGTACCACCACACATATGTTCTATGTGTCATAAATGTTCTATGTGTCATAAATCTGACTTCCAAAACTGATTTTTCAGTATGTACTAAAATATTTATCACATACAGAGACAGCTTTATAAAGTTAAAGAGGAACATTTTCTTGTTTTACTGTGGAACTTCACAGATGCCTCCTTCACACCTTGACACTTCCACTTGAGGGACTGAAAAGTGGGTATTGGTGGCAGTGTGGGGTTGGGAGGGGATGCAGTAATTTGAAGTTTTTCCTAGAGTGCCGAGAAGCCTTACACCGGCCCTGATCACATACCTGTTCCATAGGCCAGATTTTCAGCTATCTATTCCAGTTAGAGTGCTCCTTGCCCCTGCTGACTCTGGCAGCCAATCTGTGACCTGCAGCTCCTAGGTAAACCTTTCATTTTCACTAACTCACTGTCAGAGAAATAATCACTTTGCTAAATGTTTGGCTCCTGTTTAGCAGCAAGTCTAAAATTTCCAGTGTGATTTCAGTTTTCCAGCATTGATTAATTTTTTTCCCTGTAAGTTAAAAAAAAATTATTTGTAATCGAAATATTTATAAAAAAAATAGTGTTAGTGAGAGAAAAAATAGCACTCAGTGTTAATAGAATGTAAAGGTGTACATGAGAGCTTCATAATTAATACATGCAATGTGGAATGTTCTTTCTAAAAGACAATATCATGTTAGACCTTTGCTGCTACAACATACTTTCTCTGATTTCTCCAGCATTCTCCTGCAGCAAGTATATATTATTGTGTGCATTTCTATAAGTTCAAGTGTCCTAAGTCAACTACAGTACATTTCTAGTCCAAGCCCAGCTTTTACCTGCTTTATAGCACTACCCAGTTATTAGGGTAGTGCACCCACCCTATGGAATGCCCTTCCGCGCACAATGACTCTCCACTAGCCTCCAAACTTTCAAGCGTTCCCTGAAAACTCACCTCTTCAGGCAAGCCTATCATATTTAGGTACAACCCTCAGAGGCACTCATGTATTATATAGCTTCCCTTCTGGACTTGCAACTTGGTAGGACTGCTATGCTACTACTGGTGCCTGTCCTTGTGTTTCCCTTCTATTTCCCTATAGATTGTAAGCTTGTAGCAGGGCCCTCCAACATCTATGTCTGTCTGTTTTACCGAGTTTGTTCTTTCAGTGTTGTCAACATTTGTAAAGTGCAACAGAATCTGCTGTACAACAGTACTAGCCCTGTGTCCAGTAATTATGGGGGAAATTTAATTACACTTATTTTTGACATTTACTATCCCGAAAATACGGCAATTCGTATTCGTATTGATAGCACATCAATAAGACTACGAATTGCCGTATTTTCGGGATAGTAAATGTCAAAAATAAGTGTATTTCTGGATACATATACACCTATTTTTTTTACAAATTTCCTTTAGTAAATTTCCCCCTATATTGCTGGTCCCAGCACAGCACAGCCAGCCTCAACTCTTCCTGGTTCCAGCTTGGACTCAAGCATCAACAATTCCAGCCCGGTCTCAAGTATTACCAATTTCAGCCCAGTACCAAGAATCAGTGAGTCCAGACACAAACATTACTGGTTCCAGCCTGGTCTCAGGCATCACAGACTCTAGCCCAGACAAAAACATTATCAGTTCCAGTCCAGTTTCAAGCATCACCAGTTCTGGTCTGGTACCTGGCTTTCATCTGCTGGTGCTGGGCCAGTGTCCAGTTGCACCAGTTTCAGCCTGGTATCCAAGCCTTTTCCACTAGTCCCAGCCCGGTTCCACTGGTTCTGGCCCTATGTCCAGCTCTCATCTGTTGATTCTACTCCAGTGTCTAGTCCCAGTAGTGCCAGCAGTCCTGTCAGGTGTTTAGTTCCAGCGGAATCAGTCCCATGACCAGCAGTCCTAATTCTAGCCATAATCCGAGAGTCTAGTCCAGCAAGTATCATCATTGGTGTCTTAGCCACCCTCACTTCCATTTCATCTATAGCCCAGTGGTCTGAGTTCCTGTGTCCACACTCAAATACAGGTTTCTTTGGATCCAGCCAGGATGGATGCTGATACTATGGAAACAAAGCACAACAATGTTACGGCTGCAACAATTTTGGATAACCAGCTCAGCACTGTAGATACGAGAAATATGGAGGACATCTACAGTGAGCCAGGAGCGGCTGAGGAGGGAGATTCGGCCGGATGGGTTGAGACAGCAAGTGGGCCATAAAAGTGATGAGGAATGGTCAACACAAGTGGCCTGCAAAAGCTGGTCTTCTTCCTGGAATTTCCGGCAGAGAGGTAGGTGACATGGTCATGGTCAACATAACCAAGGTTGACTTCGACAAAAGGTCGATACAAGTCCCTGTCGACATATGTGGAAATAGACACCAAAAAACGTGAAAAACTCATGTCGACCGTATTCATGTTGACCATGCCTATGTCGACCATAAGCTCACGTCCAGCTTTTGTCAGTGTCGACCTTGGGTATGTCGACAATTTTAAGGTGTTGACCATCTCTACCATTTTTACTGTAACCCAATTAACCAGGATATGTGGGTAAGCAGAAAAACCCAGTGATAGAGCTAAATACAGGTGACAGCACATGGTCACCAGAGGGCAGCAGTGAGCTTACTGGATGATGTAACATGCGAGGAAGAGACAGAACACATAAAAGCTCAGAGGGTGCAATATCATGAGGAAACCGCTTCATATTTTAAAAGTAAAAAAAGGGCCAACAATAATGGGAATAGGAAGCAGGGAAGTTGGCAATAAAATAATATCAAATGAGATGAATGAGATGTTTGATTTATTTTCCCTACAACATGTAAAATGCCAGCTTGAAGCCGATTGGTCGATACTTTATCTCTCTCCGCTTTACCTCTCTCAGAGCCGTGATAAATGCTTCCTCACTTTTTATCTATTACCACTTATTTATGCACACATAGGGCCTGATTCTTGTTCACTCGCAAAAGCAAATTGTCTAATGGACAAAACAATGTGCACTGCAGGTGGGGCAGATGTAACATGTGCAGAGAGAGTTAGATTTGGGTGAGTTATTTTGTTTCTGTGCAGTGTTAATACTGACTGGTTTATATTTACACTGCAATATAGATATCAGTTTGAAGTACAAACCCCACCCAAATCTAACTCTCTTTGCACATGTTACATCTGCCCCACCTGCAGCACAGCATGGTTTTGTCCATTAGAAAGACAATTTGCTTTTGCGAGTGTACCAGAATTAGGGCCCTTATTCCACAACACTATACAGAGAATATCCGGCCATTACCCTCAGCCCCTGACCCAGTGGAGCTTACACACTCTTTGGGCCTTATTCTGGTTGCGGCAGCCAAACGTACGTACGTTCCGTATCAGCATACGTTTACCGTACGCGGACGTTGAGCGAAAGTCCACCCACAAAACATCCGCATACGGACGGCCACAAACACCGACAAAGGGGAGTGGCGTACACTTGAGCGTACGCCACCATACACGGACGGATCACCGCTTATACACCGACAACTGGCGTACAACAGAGCGTACGCCACCGTACACGGACGGGACTCTTCCGTTTTCACACCGACATCTTACTGCTATCTGAGCGTTCGCCCCCTTGTACGGACGGGTCTCGCCTGTTTTCAATGGAAAACTCAGTGTATGTCACCAATCGTGAGAGTGAGCATACGTCCGTGCACGGTGGCATATCCTTCACATATATGGCCCTCATAATCTAGCCTTTCAACTATGATTAAGCCAATTAAATGATTTATTCTAATTGTTATTCAATTATTGTTTTAAGTATTTTTATCAAAATGAAAAAAAAATTGTTTGTATTCGAGTGAAAACGTTGACACATGTCGACTTGTGTAGATTGAGTGTGCTGCTGTTTAAAGTATATGAAAACACTTACTGAATGTGTGTAAATGGTTACCAAATAACTACCTTATATATAAGCAGGTCTTAAAATGATTCTTACCTTAAATGAAACCAACCATTATATGTAGAGAAGTGTAGAAAGATATGCTTCCAATGTGTTTGAGTGCTGTGTGTGGCTTGCAGGTAGTGAAATAATGGTTTGGACTTAATAGGCTGCAGCATTGCTTATTACATTCAGGTGATTGTGTTTGACCAGTAATCAGCGTTAATTAGCAGACCCAGGCGTCCGCTCTCATGCGTTATCTGTAGGGGTGGTCTGGAGGTGGCGGTGGCGGCCGCCTGTTTTGTGTCCGAAATGCACGTTGCTTTCGCCGATCGAGCGGTAATAGCAGCGTACATTTTTTGTGCACACCCCTGTGTACGCCCATGTTTACGCCCAGTTTTCCTCATTATTTCGGCCGCTCCCCTCAACACGCCCCTATGCCGCCCACAATGACCGTACTCTTGCGGACAGGTTTTTTCGCACGGAAACAACCGTCCGTGAGCGTTGTGGAGTCGTCGTGCCTGCGCATTGCGGAAGGTACGCATGCGCAGATAAAAAAAAAACCCGGAACGTACGCGTACGGCCCAGCCGCCCGAACCAGAATAAACCCCTTTATTCCCAGTCACATGAACACGCACAGAAGCCCGTTAACCTACCAGTGTGTTGTTGGATTGTGGGAGGAGATAAGAGTACCTGAAGGAAACTCACGCAAACACAGCGAGAACGAATACACTCTACACAGATATGGTGTTACCCACCAGGTCCAAGCTACTTAATGTATCAAATTCTGGAGCTTGGAACAAAATGAAATGCGTCAAAATTCTAAAAAATTGCAGTTTTTGGATTTGTTAGGCAGATTTTTCCTTTAGTACATCCTGCCACATATCTTTCAGCACACAAGTAACCTGCAAACTACAAGTAGGTTTTTGTCCTGTGTGACTAGGGCAGTGTGTGCCGTGGTACCCTGAGGTACTTGCAGGGGTGCCTCGTGTTGGTGGTCCAGGACCAATAAAATGAATTTATGGTCAATGTGATAGGCAAACAAATTGTATTGTATTGCAACAGTAATGGGATATAATACATTATGCAGTGTAAGGGACAGAGCGGTGCTGCTGCGGGTATGGATTGTATGGTCAACCTAAAGATTGTCGACAGTCATTAGGTCGACACCACTAGGTCGACATACTGGAAGGTCGACAGGGGTCTATGTCGACATGGCACAAGGTCGACGCAAGCATTAGTTAGACATGGTCTAGGTCAACAGTCAAAACGTTGACATGGGGTTTTTCACAGTTTTTTTACCCGAATGTCAACACAGTCAACATGGACACTGTTTTAAGTGCACCACGTCCCCTCGCATGGCTTGCTGCACTCGCCATGCTGCACTCGGCACACTATTTTATTCTCCCACCATGCCCTAGTGCAGGGCTGGGCAACACCGGCCCTCCAGATGTTAATGAACTACACATCCCAGGATGCTTTGCATTAGTTTTGCTATATGGCCATGCGGAAACTGATGCAAGGCATGCTGGGATGTGTAGTTCATCAACATCTGGAGGGCCGGAGTTGCCCAGCCCTGCCCTAGTGGATGGTAGGGCATGAAATACCGCCTGTCAGCACATGTTGGCTCAAAAAAACTGTGAAAAACCCAATGTCGACCTTTCGACTGTCGACCTAGACCATGTCAACCTAATGCTTGTGTTGACCGTATCCCTGCTGCTGCACATACCCAGTGGTAGAAGCTTCTTCTACCAAGTTTGCTGTGTGAGTTCTCAATCAGTGCACTGGGCCAGAGAGAAGCTGCAGGGAGAAGAGACAGGAGCCTTACCATAAGGTGGGAGAATGTCAGCTTAGAAAATGCAGTACTGGTTTTATTATGTTTGCGTATTTATTTATTATGGTATATTTAACCTTTTCTTGACCACTTATTTATATTATTGAGATGTTTGATACAGCCTATACCAGGTGTAGGAAACCTGTGGCTCTCAAGCTGTTGTGAAACTACAAGTCACAGCATGCCTTGACACAGATTAAGCACTCCCTTATAGCAAAACTGTGGCAAGGCATGCTGGGACTTGTAGTTTCACAACAGCTGGAGAGCCACAAGTTGCCTTTGCCTCTCATAGACATCATAAGTGGTGGAGGTGCCGAAGGGGTGGGGAAGCTTGCAGAGCTACTCTCCTCCTCCTCTCAGTGGTGGTGGGTGCCGGAGGGGTGGGGGAAGCCTGCGGCGCTGCTCTACACGCCCCTCCTCCTATCAGTGGCGGTGGGCGCCGGTGGGCTGGTAGAAGAATATGGCAGTGCACAATAGGGGATGCGGGGTGGTACAGAATGCCGGCCATTAGTGTACTATTAACATATTTTGTTAATGGTACACTGTACCACGCCATACCCCTTACTGGCACCACTGGACACCACCTCAGTCTCGCAGAATAGTTGAGCACAACTCTAGTACTCTTCTTATTCCATTCACATTGGTTTCAAGGCAAAAGACCACCGAGATCAGCATCTTTCTACAGTTTCTATTTTTTCATGCCAATGTCTAGTACAATCTCCTTTTACATTTCATGATCGTTCCATATAAGAGTCTCCTATAAACCAATACAGAAAGCAAGTGAGGGCACACATGGGATTTAAAGGACTCGCTTTTGTATTTGTCACAATGAGTGGAAAAAGATAAGCGGTCCTGTCAAGTTATTGTTATGCACCCATTCCTCCGCTTCTCTGTCTTGATTCCAGCACAACAAGGGGTCACCGGGCTTGTCGGAGAAGGGATAACATGGGGGGGGATCACAAATATGTGCAGCCTGCAACATCGGCCATGAGCACGGGTGGGGGGATACAATGTGCGGGCACTGGGAGGTGGATATAGGATGAGCAGCAGCTACCTGTATTGTAGACACAGAGAAAATAGCAATCTTTCCGAAATATAGGAAACAATGAAAAGTAAATATCTATATATATATATATATATATATTGGACAAACACACACTGGAGATGTCTCTGAAGTCAACGGAATATTGATCGGAAACAAGAAGGTCACCGCAATCATTGTATAGGTGACCCCAGGTAGGGTGATCTGGTGGATGGGCCATGCTGCAACGGTGTCAGCATTTACCAGATGCTCTGTACCGGCAGCTAAGGTATGCTGGGAATTCCTATAGTCCTTCTGTAGAAGTAACGTGTTTCAGGACAAACAAATGGTTATTGTTCTTTTTCATATAGAAAATATAAAGAAAACAAAAATAGATCATAGTTGCCTACCCTCCTGCATTCTGCAGGAGATTCCCTGAAATAGCAGCAATCTCCCTCTCTCCCTCATTAGTCTACCAATCTCCCTCATTTCACCTAGCCCACATGACACTGTTACATCATAGTTACCTCCCCTCCTGCATTCTGCAGGAGACTCCCTGAAATAGCAGCAATCTCCCTCTCTCCCTCATTAGTCTACCAATCTCCCTCATTTCACCTAGCCCACATTACACTGTTACATCATAGTTACCTCCCCTCCTGCATTCTGCAGGAGACTCCCTGAAATAACAGCAATCTCCCTCTCTCCCTCATTAGTCTAGCAATCTCCCTCATGTCACCTAGCCCACATTACACTGTTAGATTTTTTTGGGAAAAAAGGAATGAGAGACAGATACATTTACATTGAATCATCAGCATCATTTACCAGGACTTTACCAAGTATAGTACAGTATCTCTTACTAACTGCTTTGGGGCTCATCTACATTTGGATATAAGTCATTTTACAAGATTCCTCTCAGATATAGCAGTACACACCCACGCTTCTAGGTGCCACGTTCACAATCTCTTTTTACAATCTCTCCATATATGGAACTAGACACGCCTTTTGGGAGGAGCATGACACGCCTCAATGGAGCGCTGTGCAAAATTATACCATCAACTATAATCTCCCTGAAACTAGTTTTTAAAAGTAGGTAAGTATGAAATAGATCTTCCCAGAATCAAAAAGATACAAACGCACAAAAATGAGATGACTAGACAGGCCATGTTTTCTTTACTTTTTAGAGTGTATGTTTTAGAGAGTCTGTTTATCAATCATTTCCTTTACTTTTACTATTGTGAAATTCAGATAGAAAAAGGAGGACATGCTTTTCCTTTCCAACCCCCCCCCCTCCCCCCCTGGAAAGGTAAGCAAGTATTCCGCCGACCCCACACCCACCCATTTAGAGTGAACAGTCCAAGGAGACTTGGTGACGTGATTCACGGTGGATCAGGCTATTGTGGCCTCACCCACCACTGTACAATGCCTGTAATATCGCCATTTTGTGGTGCTGCCTGCTCCGTTACAGCACTAACCCTCTTCCAGCCCTTTTGCCGCCTGCCGAGCGCATTGCGAGACCACATGCGATCGCTGATGCAATTTAATCAGTATTATGTGCAACAGATATCTATCAATGCAACATTCGACCGGCGTGCGTACAATCATGTGATTTATCTAACAGATGTGGTCAAAATCTAATGATTGTATACACTATCTTATAAGTGTATGGGCAGCAAAATATATGCTTATTTTATAATACAACCCATTATTTATTTTATCATAAGGAAACATTTTACAGACAGTTTTTCGTTTGCTAATAAATTAAAAATGTTTCAATCATTTTTATATACATGGGAGGGGGGGAGGGGTTAGGAACAAATTGCTATTTTAAGCAATTGCCCCTAGTACAAACGCTTTCATACAATTAGTGCAACCTCCATAAAAAAAATTTCATTGGTTAGTTCAGTGATAACAAATGTGAACTTTGATGAAGGGACTGACAGTAACAGGGCTCAGAAATGAAATGACTCATTTTAGTTGTAAAAGTTTTATATTTCTTTAAACCACAATGGTATGCCATTTAAGCAAACATGTGGTCTGATAGGGGGCATAGGGCTTGGGGTGGGCACAGTGGTGTAACTACGAATTGGGCGCCCCCCCGCCGTTAATGGGGGGCGCCCCCCGCCGCACCCCCCGCCCACAGCCTTACCTGTCTTGCTGGTCCCGTCCCGGCTCCCTTGCTGGCTTCATTCTTCTGCTAGTGAGACGGACCAACACAAAATGTCCGCCTCCATACAGCAGACAGTTTCAGAGAACTATCTGCTATATGGGGCACACATTTTATTGTGGTCCATCTCACTAGCAGAAGAATGAAGCAAGCAAGGGAGCCGGGACGGGACCAGCAAGACAGGTAAGGCTGCGGGCAGCGGATTGGCGGGCGGCAGACGGGGGGCGGACGGGAGGGGGCTAACTATAGCACCACAGCCCCCCGGCGCCCACACATGCACAGCGCCCCCCCCCCGCGGCCACGGGGGCTGTGGAGCTACATGCATTGTTTATGACATGACACAACAGGCTAGCACAATACTGAGATCCTGGGAAAGAAGAATACTTTTTGGGGGGGGGGGCTATACATTAACCATCAAAGATTAGAGAGCTATGTTGTGCTAGCTGCCGCAGGTTTTGCACTTGCTGCACATTATGGGCCTTATTTTGGTTCATTCTTTCTGACAAAATCCTTCTTAGATGGGCAAAACCATGTGCACTGCAGGTGGGGCAGATGTAACATGTGCAGAGAGAATTAGATTTGGGTGGGGTTTTACTTCAAAGTGAGATCTATATTGCAGTGTAAAAATAAAGCAGTCAGTATTTTCCCTGCACAGAAACAAAATTACTCACCCAAATCTAATTTTCTCTGCACATGTTACATCTGCCCCCCCTGAAGTGCACATGGTTTTGCCCATCTAAGAAGGATTTTGTCAGAAAGAATGAACCAAAATAAGGCCCTATATTACTGGAAATTTGCTATGTACTAGCTACAGTATCTGTTTTTACAACTAGCCACTAACATTGTTAAATTCCCACTAGGGGGGTTATTCTGAATTCGCAGCCTTGCGGGTCCACCAAACCACCTGCCCGCCTGCATCCGGTGATGTCAGCTGCCCGCCCCTGCCGCCCACAGGGATGAATGTCGCAGCCTCTGTTTTCAGCACTTTGGGGGTGTGCCCAGCACTTTCTTGGGTGTGTGTGTGGCTGACCACACCCCTTCATCTTGGGTGTGTGGCTGACCACACCCCCTCATCTTTGGTGTGTGGCTGACCACACCTCTTCATCTTTGGTGTGTGGCTGACCACACCTCTTCATCTTTGGTGTGTGGCTGACCACATCCCTTCAGCTTGGGCTCATACCGCTAAATTCCTTGGTGGACCCTTCATGACCCAGTCTTTCACTGTCACAGGAAAACTACTGTTCCACTGTGCCCCTTGGACTCTATATAAATACTTACATTATCTCAGAGAATTTGGGGCTGCCGGAAAAAAAATGTGGAGAAGAGGATTTCAATAGCAGGAGCAATCTGTAGCATCAGTGGGTTTCAGACTAATGTTAGGTATACAAGTCAAGAACATAGACTGGCGAAAAGTTAATTTCAGAAATGGATATCGGGAATCAGTGGGTAAATCAGTATTAGGGTCAGGTAACACGACAAGGTCAATTTCAGGGCTCAGGAATTAAAGAGTGAAGTGTGAAACAAAATCAGGTAACATACCATGGTTAATTCCAGAGATCAACGTTGGAATCAAAATACAGCGCCGGTTATGTAACTGGCAGGGGACTGGGGGAACAGGAACAAAAAAATGGACTATTGTTGAACTATGATAATATGGCAATGTTTGCTTTGGGGATAGAAGGTGATCATAGGAATCGGGAACAGCTGAGTGCAGGTGGAGCAGATTTGCAGAGAGTGTGATCAAAGCTTTTAATAAATCTTTTAATTGACAAATTTAAGATCAGATCTTGTATAAAGCTACCACCCACCAGACCGTTCTCCTCTCCCGTGTGTTCCATTACCTCTGTATTCTCTGCTTAGAATTCTTAACATTACCTTAAGCTCAGAATAATGCTGCCCAGACACTTGTGCAGTCGGAGTGCGATGTCCATCGAACCAGATCGCATCTTGTGGTGCTAAAGTGCCCCCTTTACATCACCCAATGTCGCATGGCATCTTGACATCAGGTACTGGAAGAGGGCGGGCAGAGGGCTCTATTGTATAGGTAGTGTAAGAAGTAGCGCTAGTGAGCTATCTCAGCCAATCAGAGGTCTGCCCGATGTTTTAAACACTTCTGCCACCACCACTGACTGAACCCAGTTTTTCCATACTTGAAAAGGATCTAGGAGTCCAAATAGACAGCAATCTAGGATGTAGTGCCCATTGTAATGTAGCTACAAAAAAGGCCAACAAAATTCTGGCATGTATTAAGAGGGGAATGGAAACTAGGGACTCAAGGGTAATTATGCCACTATATAAAGCATTGGTGAGACCTCACCTAGAGTATGGAGTACAGTTCAGGGCCCCACACTATAAAAAGGACATCATAGAATTAGAAAAAGTCCAAAGGCGAGCAACAAAGCTTATTAGGGGAATGGAGAATTTAAGCTACGGGGAGAGATTAAGCAATTTGGGACTATTTACATTAGAAAAGAGACGTTTAAGGGGGGACATGCTCAACATGTACAAGTATATCAAGGGCCAATATAAGGAACTGTCACACACCCTATTTTCTACTAGAAAGGAATCTAGGACGCGAGGACATGAGTATAGATTAGAAGAAAAAAGATTTCATTCAGCTAGTAGAAAGAATTTCTTTACGGTCAGAACAGTCAAACTCTGGAACTCTCTTCCCAGAGAGGTGGTAATGGCTGGCTCATTAAATGCGTTCAAGGCAAAGTTGGACAAACATTTACTGGAGAAAAACATCCATGGGTACAAATAGGAAATATAATTTGTCTGTAAAATACCAGAACCTACCAAATCAGCAATAGATATCAATACCAGGTTGAACTAGATGGACGCAAGTCTTTTTTCAGCCTTACCTACTATGTAACTATGTTACTATGTAACCCTGCCATCCGCTAGCACTACAGCTACAATGCCGCCCTCTGCCCGCCATCTCCCACACCACCAGCGGTCCCTCCGGCCCCCTCTCCCCATCCCCACGCCGCTGAAAAAGCGTTCCCTCCACCTCCCCACCAGCGGATTGCATTCGAGCATCGCATGTGGTTAAAAACAATTTGATAAATATTATGTGCAGCACATAACACCGCGCATCGCGTCGAATGGTACACATTTTGTGCATACAATCATTCAATTTATCGGCCAGATGTGGTTGAAATCGAATGATTGCATGCAATATCTCACAAGTGTATGGGCAGCATAACTCAGAATAGACAAAACTGAGCTTGGTATCATCGCTTTTCCCTCATGCTTACTGCCTGGGTTATGATGACCTAAAGGCCCCCACACACTAGAACGATTTTTTGGCCGGTTGTCCGATCTCCGACCGATCGGCCGATATATTGGCCGATTTTTACCGATAATCGGCAATAATCGACTTCACTACCTCGCCCAATCTTATTACTACTATGTTTGAATCATTATCAATGCACATCCTTTCCTCTGCCTTGATGTTATCCAGTGTTAATCCAACACCATATAATCGTCATACAAAAGGACGACACTGAGAGTCACAAAATCAACTTTAAAAGCGATCTTTGTGGAACACATCAGATTTACAGAAGGACCTTGATAAAACCACCTGGTTTTGTGGCTGAGTACATACCATACATCGTATGCAGTCCTTCTAATAGTCTGTGGGATACAGGCTGCTCATGAATTACTGAGAGTCTATCTGTGGGCCTCATTCAGGCCTGATCGCTGCTGTGCGAATTCGCACATCGGACAATTAACGAGGCATGTGTTTGGGCCGCAATGGCTGCTATCGAAGAAATCTGGCTACCTTTTTCCTTTGCTCGCCGTTTACAAGGTGATTGATAGAAAGTAATTTGGGGGTTGTAACTGGCCCGTTTAGTGGGAGTGCTTAGAAAAACGCAGGCGAGCCAGAAAAAACGCTAGGTGTCCATGGCGAGCTCCTCTAGCATCCTTGAAAACGGTGGTCGGAGACCATAGAAAGATGTGGGAGTTTCCCCCTGGCCTGAGAATGGATATTTACATCCATTCACAGGCCATGCAAACGTGTACTGTGTGTGAATTGGGGGCGGGCGGTGTGCCATTCGCAGGGTGGGTTCTGGTGGACTCGAAGTGAGTCAACCAGAATACTCCCCCTAGTTTGTGATGACCGGTGCCCAGTTGAGAAATCATTCAATGGGGAGAGTCTGATAAATGGTTTTGTACATATTCACTCGGCTGGGAAGTGTTCGCTAGCTGTACACATCTACTTGCACAGCGTACACAAGGAGGGATTTCACTATAGCAGGGAGGCGTTTACTCGAACGTTGGCCGCTGCACACTCGCCAAGCAGCAGTCGGGTCTGAATTATCCCCTTGTGTTTTATAAGTGGCAATTATTTACAAGACAAAATCAGGTCGGTTTTTCCTCATAAATGATTGTCAAAATACAGGCAGACTCGCCAAAATAAAACCTCACAGGCTATTACATATTACATTACACAGGCTATTACTGTATATTACTCTAATAATCCAGCGCAGGGTTGTCCTGGTTATATTATAAAGGATAACGAGCCAGATGCACTAAGCTTCAAAAGTGATAAAATGGAGAGTGATAAACAACCAACCAATCAGCTCCTACCTGACATTTTTCAAACACAGTCTGTGACATGACAGGTAGGAGCTGATTGGCTGGCTGTGTATCCCTCTCCATTTTATCACTTTTTGAAGCTTAAGGCCCCCATACACTAGCCGATTTTGGTCAGATTTCAGCCAGATCAGTCGGATCTGGCCGAAATCGGACCAAAATCGGCTAGTTTTGATGTCCCCTCAGATCCGATGCGCGGTCCCGTGCGCATCGGATCTGCGTCGGGTGGTCGGACCTGCTGCACGTCCGACCACCCGACTTGGGACCTAGTGGGGCGGCGCGGCGGTGGAGGGAGCAGGGGGGGCTGGGGACGCTGCGGGGGACACAGGCGGCATAGAGCCGGGCAGGGGGAGCCGGCCGGGAGCTGTCAGTAATGAATAAAAAAAAAAGCCCATACAATGAATGGGCGGCCTGTGATTGGCTGAGCGCTCTCTCAGCCAGTCAGCAATTGGCTGAGAGAGCGCTCAGCAGCCAATCACAGGCTGCCCATTCATTGTATGGGCTTTTTTTAATTATTCATTACTGACAGCTCCCGACCGGCTCCCCCTGCCCGGCTTTATGCCGCCTGTGTCCCCCGCAGCGTCCCCAGCCCCCCCTGCTCCCTCTACTGCCTCGCCGCACAGACGCTGTCCCCCGCAGCGGGGGACACAGACGTGTCCCCCGCAGCGTCCCCAGCCCCCCCTGCTCCCTCTACCGCCTCGCAGCACAGACGCTGTCCCCCGCAGCGTCCCCAGCAGCGGGGGACACAGACGTGTCCCCCGCAGCGTCCCCAGCCCCCCTGCTCCCACCTCTGTAGCCCCCCCCTGCTCCCCGGGTTTTTTACATGTGATAAATCGAGACGATTTATCACATGTAAAAAATGGCACATCAAGTGCCAATCTAATCAAGCTCCCCCGGGGAGCAGCCGGGGAAGCTCAGGGGGAAGTCGGGGGCGACTTGTCCTAAGGACAAGTCGCCCTAGTGTATGGGGGCCTTTAGTGCATCTGGCCCAATGTCATCTGATCTGGTTGATAGATCTACAGGGGGGAATTTACTAATATGAAAAACCGAGTTTTTCGTATTAGTATTTCCCCTACGACTGCATACGACTGTTTGAGTCGTATGCAAAGTCGTGTTCCGGAGGGGGATTTACAAAGCAGTCATATACGACTGCTTTGTAACCCTCCGATGTCGTAGGAATTCGTATTAGCAGCCGTATATACGGCTGCTTATACGAATTATTTGTAGGCAGTCTGCACGGATCAGTCAGATCTGTGCAGGCTGCAAGGTGTAAAAAAAAATTAAATAAATAATAAAAAAAAACGGCGTGGGGTCCCCCCCACAGCCGAAACCAGCACCAGGCTGACAGAGCCTGGAGCCGGTAATTAAAAATCAGGGAACCCGACAAATAGGGGTTCCCTGATTTTTAACAGCCAGCCCCAGGCTCCTGCTCTGGGGCTGGTTCCCAAAATACGGGGGACAAAATGACTAGGAGTCCCCCGTATTTTAAGAACCAGCCCCAGGCAAAACCAGCCAGCAGGGTAATGCCACAGCCGGGGGGAGACTTTTTATGCAAGTCCCCCCGGCCAAAGCATTAACCCTACCGACCAGTCAGCCTGGCCAGGGGCCCTGGGGGAGTGGGGACCCCCCCAATAAAGGGGTCCCCCCCCTCCAGGACTTACCTGACCAGGCTGAAGCCTGGTGCTGTCCTCGATGCCCCTGGGCGGTGGGCATCGAGCTGATAGTGGTGTAAAAAATAGAACAAACTATTGTTTTTTACTGTGGCACTACAAGTGCCAGCAAGCCTCCCCAGCAAGCTGGGACTTGGAGAACCACAAGTCCCAGCCTGCTGGGCATTATAGGGCCCGCTGGGTCTTGTAGTGCCACATCCAGGTCTTCTGGCAGCTGCTGACGACTTCCAGCAGCTGCCGGCATCTCCCGCGACGCTCCCCGGCTTTCAGAGCCGGAGAGATCCTTCCTCTTCGGCATATGGGATCAGAATGAATTCTGTCCAATCAGGAGCCACCTAGCCGCCTAGCGGCCAATCAGGAAAGGTCTTTCCTGATTGGCCGCTAGGCGGCTCCTGATTGGCCAGAATTCATTCTGAGCCCAGACGCCGAAGAGGAAGGATCTCTCCGGCTCTGAAAGCCGGGGAGCGTCGCGGGAGATGCCGGCAGCTGCTGGAAGTCGTCAGCAGCTGCCAGAAGACCTGGATGTCGACAGATGAAGAAAGAAGACCATCCATGGAGGACCTGGGTGAGTAGGATTTCCTTCCACAGGTCCAACATGGATTATCCTCGGACAGGACGCCGACCCCGGAGCCGCCGACACGGAGCCGCCGACACCGGAGCCGCCGACACGGAGCCGCCAACACCGGAGCCAGCGACCTACCAACGGGATCAAGATAGGTAAGTATCAGTATGTGTGTAATGTGTGTATTAAACTTTTATTTAAAATGGGTGTCAGTGTGTTTTATTTAACTATTTTTTTTACTGTGGCACTACAAGACCCAGCGGGCCCTTTAATGCCCAGCAGGCTGGGACTTGTGGTTCTCCAAGTCCCAGCTTGCTGGGGAGGCTTGCTGGCACTTGTAGTGCCACAGTAAAAAACAATAGTTTGTTCTATTTTTTACACCACTATCAGCTCGATGCCCACCGCCCAGGGGCATCGAGGTAAGTCCTGGAGGGGGGGGGACCCCTCTATTGGGGGGGTCCCCACTCCCCCAGGGCCCCTGGCCAGGCTGACTGGTCGGTAGGGTTAATGCTTTGGCCGGGGGGACTTGCATAAAAAGTCTCCCCCGGCTGTGGCATTACCCTGCTGGCTGGTTTTGCCTGGGGCTGGTTCTTAAAATACGGGGGAACCCTAGTCATTTTGTCCCCCGTATTTTGGGAACCAGCCCCAGAGTAGGAGCCTGGGGCTGGTTGTTAAAAATCAGGGAACCCCTATTTGTCGGGTTCCCTGATTTTTAATTACCGGCTCCAGGCTCAGTCAGCCTGGTGCTGGTTTCGGCTGTGGGGGGGACCCCACGCCGTTTTTTTTTTTTATTTATTTAATTTTTCTATTTTTTTACACTGAAGCCTGCACGGATCTGACTGATCCGTGCAGGCTTAAAGCAAATACGACAGGGAAAGCAGGGTGTATTTTCCTGTCGTATTTGCGTGGGTGTTTTACACCACTTAGCAGCCGTATTATCAGTACGGCTGCTTAGTACATCAGGAACCACCATTCTTTTGAATGGTGATTTCTGTCGTATCCTATCGATGGTGTAGACATTCGTATTTGTAAATACAAATACGAATGTTCCATCTTTAGGACTACAAATTGTTATATTTTTGGGATTGTAAATCCTGAAAATACAAATTCGTAAAAAAAAGGTGTATTTCTCCCTACGAATACACCTTTTTTCTACGAATCCATTTTGGTAAATGTCCCCCAATAGGTCTACTCCAAAAGGTCAAAATGTCAACAAGAAAAACAGTGCATGACCAGGTCGACATGAGTTTTTCATGATTTTTTTAACCGACTTGCTCTTACTTCACCATCCACGTCGGCATAGAGGGAGAATATGGTGATTGTACGCGTTACACTAATTGGGGTTCATGTCAACAGTTGTCGACATTGACACTAAAAAAAAAAAAAATCATGGCAACTTTTCATGTGTCTACCTTTTGCATGTTGACATTTTTACCCTGTCATTTATACCCCTTTCACATCGCACTTTTAAAACGGTAAATTGCCGTTTTTTTCCCTTTTTAAAACGTTTAAGCCTGCACTGTGAATGCACCACAGCCGATTTACCGTTTAAAGTTAACTGGCATTTCGAACCGTGTAAAAAGCAGAGTCCTACACGGTTCCTTGCCGTTTTTTGTGCAATGTGAATGTGTACATCACAGTGCAGGCTTAAACGTTTTAAAAAGGGAAAAAAAGACGGACGCTGGAGCCTCACAGGGATGCAGAGATTGTGAGAACACGGGATCCTCAGCTTTTAGCCTCAGCTTTTTTTTAGGTAGCTACACGGACGAGTGTGTCTGTGAGCCGGCGAAAGAACTCTTAGCCGGGTATTACACTAAAAAAAAATCCCCAGAAACGAGCTCCAGAGCGGAGCAACAGTAACCCAGCAGAAATTGCACAAGCGACCCCTTACCTCGGAGCCGGGCGTCCGTGACAAGCGGAGGCTGCAGGTTGAGGTGGGACGCAGTGCAGACGCTGCCACGGGAGCGGCGAAGGAAGGAGGAGGCATCTGGCACAGACGCGCGCGGCTGGACTGGAGAGGCGCCGGAGCAGCTGTACGCCGGCAGAAGTAAGGCGAACTGTCCCTACCTCGGAGCCGGGCTTCTTGCGGTAAGCTGAAGCTGCAGGTTGAGGAGGGACACGGAGCCCACGCCTATCAGAGAAAGCAACAGATACCAGGTGTCGGACAGTGGAGAAGTGGTTGTCCTGGCTCAGGGTGGATGTCCTTGGAAGGAGCATCTCTTTCAGGTGGAGAAAGAACGAAGTCTGGAGACACAAATTAAGTATGTGATCTACCCAGACCAGAGCGCGAAGTGGAGGGTACAGTGTGTCCCCACGGGTCCCAACACTTTCCAGAACCGGCTGTCGCTGCCTGAGGACTGGCGTGGACTTCGAGCAGACGACCTCTCCTCTGTCAGTGGAATTCAGTAAATATTGTTGTATTCAAAAAAAGGGGAAAAAAACGGCAATTTACCGTTTTAAAAGTGCCATGTGAAAGGGGTATAAACCGGTATTTAAAACGGTAATCTGAGGCAATGTTAAGGCTCTGACCCGTTTTAATTACCGTTTTAAATACCGGTTTTTAAAACGTGTCGGCGATGTGAAAGGGGTATTAGACACTCGACTTTTGCCATGCCGACCTTTCCTACGTCAATCCTTTGACCCCGTTGACCTATTGCATGTTGACCTTTTGGTCGACATGCAATGACCAACCAGTAGACAGGACAGAAGACTCTGCTATCTGATCTCATGTAGAATGGATGCCTGATTATACACTGTTTTTAAGTATATATCCTATTTTTAATTATATTTATATAGTACCTTCTGTCACTGTCGACCTAGAGTATGTCAACCATATTTAGGTGTCAACCTATTCACTTTCGACCATTAGTGGTCGACCTAGTGATTGTTGACCTGGACATTTATCCCAGAACCCATCTGGGTAGAGCGACGAGCATTCTTTCCGACATTATGTTCCGTCTGATATTAGCATACTACTGGATGATAGCGATATTCGGGAAAGCCAGTAATAACATTTATGCCAGGGGGTCATGGCTGAACAGTGGTATCAGTAAATGCTAACTATACATTACACATATAATGTAAAACAATATAAGATGTCCGGACAGTGGGCCTGATTCAGTACCGCTCCCTCTTTTATGGTGGCACCCATAAAATGCTGGGTGTTCCCCTGCTCCAACCAGATGTCTGTCCCCCGCCCCCTCTGGAGCGACCGGCCCGGCGATTGTGAAATTTGGCCCTTACGAATCAATGTTGAATTAGGCCTGGTGTTATAAATACATACTAATAATAACTTAAAAGAGATAAATCAGAGAAAAATGAATAGACAGATGAACTAAGCTTCAAAAGTGATAAAATGGAGAGTGATAAACCCCCAACCAATCAGCTCATGTAAGACATTTTTCAAGCTCAGTCTGTGACATGGCAGGTAGGAGCTGATTGGTTGGCTGTTTATCACTGTCCACTTTATCACTTTTGAAGCTTAGTGCATCTGGCCCTAATTGTCTTTCCCTTTACAATATTAAATGGGAATATGCTTTATTGCTTTTTTCGACTAGCCTATCCCTCCTCCTAACCTCTTTTGATCCTCCTATCCTGCCTCCGTTCCCTTCTGTTCCTACTTATCCTGTTGTTTTTCGTTCGTCCACCCACCTATTTTTAGTATGTTAACTCTTATGAGCAGGGCCCTCCTTCCTCACGTACTCACCCTACCTCTTTACCTCACCTGTCCTCCTGTCCTGTTCTTCCCTTCCTCTACTTCATCTTCAGTCTCCTCGACAATTTTGACACCTACTTCTGAACTGATGCTGATTTTATTTCTACCAGATATACCCCTATTTATACTGTATTTTTCAACACACCCTGTACGTTACCTTGTCATTTGTTTTTTGTTTGCTATGTACGGCGCTGCAGACACTTTGCGGCGCCTTATAAAAAAACGTACTACTACTACTATTGGTATTTTTATATTTTTTTATATTATTTATATATAATTTGTTTGATCGTTTTCCTGTCCTGCGATTGACCTAATCACAAAAGTTGTCCTAAAGAAACAGCAGATTGGGTTGCATGTAGGGAAGTGGTACTTTCATATCTGAAAAGTTCTATTTTAGGGTTTAAGCAGTGCAGATGATGGTGTGGGCTAGTGTGTGGGCAGCACATGCAAGTCCCGGAATAAATCTGAAATATACTGTAGGAGCTACCGTAGTTGGGAGCTGTACCATGCAGAGCGCCATTTGCAGTTTTATTCCTCATTCCTGCTGCTCGTTGCCTAGCAACTGGAACGTTGCTGCCAGGGTACATAACTGCAATCCTATTACTCTACTTGGAGTGCTGATTGGTCCTTATGGATTTAAATGTCAGGGACTGCAGAGCCTCCTGCCAGTGAGAGCATTCATGCTGCACTGTTACTGCACAGTGTGATCATTTGTGTACGGCTTACTGCTCGTTCCTGCCCTGAGTTAGGCTATGTTACTAGAATATACCGAATGCTACCTTTGGACTATGTTGCTGTAATCACTGTCTGCTACATGACTTGTTCTTTGACTATGTTATTGTAATCATTGTCTGCTACCTGTCCTGACCCTTGTGTACATTACTGGAAAAACTGCTTGCTTCCTGCACTGACCTCTGACATCTTCTTCCTTGTTTACCATCTGCCCTGGTTCTGCGCCACTCATTCTGTTGTCTGTCTGGTGCCTAGCCATTCTAAAAATTCCTACACTAGCTAAAAGTCAGGCAATGTTCTACTATGATGAACCGGAAGTCACAGACTAGCTAAAAGTTGGGTAAGGTCCTAATATTATGAACTCAAAGTTGTGGACTAAATAAAAGTCAGGCAATGTCCTACTATGATGAACCAGAAGTTGTGGACTAGCTAAAAGTCAGGTTAGGTCTTACTAGTATGAACTTGAAGTCATAGACTAGCTAAAAGTTGGGTAAAGTCTAATACTATGAACTTGAAGTCGTGGACAAGATAAATGTCGGGTAATGTCCTACTATGATGAACCGGAAGTTGTGGACTAGCTAAAAGATGGGTAAGTCCCTACTACTATGAACTTGAAGTGGTGCACTACCTAAAAGTCAGGTAAGTCCCTACTACTATGAACTTGAAGATGTGGACTAGTTAAAAGTCAGGTAAGTCCCTATTACTATGAATTTGAAGCACCAAAGTACTTGCAATAATGCAGCATTCAACGGGAAAGGTGGCATGCTCTAGGAGAAAAACTTTATACATCTGGTTCTAGGGATTCATAGAATGTCCAGCTTTAGCACTAACAACAGCCAGACACTGATCAGCCTACATCTGCACAAGTTTTAATGGTACTTGTTTCCTAGCACGGCGCCCCTGATTTTGATCGAAGTGCATCTTATCGCATCGCATGCAAAATTGCGGCATGCGATGCATGCGATGCGATTTTTAATTGTACAAGCACCCTGATGGGTGCTTACATTGTTAAATGCACCCCCATTGTCAACGCTACCCCCACTATCAACGCCAACCCTAAGCGTGGCGAGCGCAGCGAGCCCGCGAGGGGCGGTGGTACACGTCCTCCGCCCTTTTCATACCCCCACTATCCACGTCGGCATGGAGTTGACTTTAGATAATGTGGCGAGCGCAGCGAGCCCCGCGAGGGGTAACGAATTACTTTACATGTATTCGCACCGTGCTAGGAAACAAGTACCGTTTTAACTAACTAACTGCATACATTACAGGATGTATCCAGGGCAGTAGAGAGCCTGTCCCATGCCAGGTACATTTCTGGGGGCGTGATCTAATAATGGGAGGGGTGCCTATGCTCCATTTGCATAAAATAAAGAAATAAATGCAGTTTAAGCACCTCCTTTGTCACACTGCACGTGCTGGGTTTAACCTGGCGGCTGCCAGGTAAAAGGGCCCCACTGGGCCTCTCCATCAGACTGGTATCCATGTAATCAGTATCCCTCCCCTCTCTCTTGGTGCCACTGGATGTATCAGGCTGTAGGAGTATGTGCTTAAACCCCCCCCCCCAGAGCATAGGAATTTACATACTCACAGGTTAATGCATACACTTTATCGGTTGCCAGTATAACTTGCACCCAAATCTCCAAGTAGCTTAATGTTGATTTGCCAGCTTATTCTGGGTCGTCCTTGGATGGTTACTAAATTTCTATTCCATTAACGAGATATTTCAGAACTAAGTCTATCGCTTCCCTTTGTGTTCTACATGTTTTTGGGATTCACTAAAACTATTTTTGGTGGACAAATTGGTAAATTTTGGAAGTCCTCCTATTCTCTGATGAGTATTAAATTGTGTTATCGAATCCTTGGCCTATTATTCTTAGTCTAAAGTAGTGGTTCTCAAAATCGGTCCTCAGGACCCCACACAGTTCACATTTTCAAGGTCACCTGACACTCATTACTGACTGACACGTTTAAAAGAATCCACCGGTGTAGCTAATTAACTTGATTCTGTGAGACCTGCAAAACATGCACTGTGTGGGGTCCTGAGGACCAACTTTGAGAACCTGTGGTCTAAAGGTCAAACTGAGATGATAAATCAGTCCCTGAATTTTTTTTTTAGTTGGATAGGAGAATTAAATTTGTTGAGAATTAAGTTTTGTAAAAGTTTAAACACACTTGGATGTGTAACAATTTTTCAAGATCAAACATTCAATTTTGGTAAGAAATTGAATTTGACACGATGCAAGCCAACCAGCAACAGCTACTTTAAAAACAAACTGGTTGGCTGAGAGTGATCTGTCTCTTAGTTAATCACTGACCAGCCTGTTGACTGGTTAAGAGACAGACCATGCTCATCCAATCAACTGCTTGTTCCAAAGTAGTAGTCACTGAATGGATTACAGGGACAGAAGCGGTTCCGCCACTTTCAGAAGAGTTTTTTTTTTTTTTAAATGGGTGGTGCAATTGCATATTTATCAGAGATTACTTCATGTTTATTAACACGATTCTTTGTATTATTTTCTATAGAAAGTGCTTACAAGTTGGTTCGATGATGAATTTACGTTGATTTGAAAATTTGGTTGTGTTTTGCAATACAAATCATGATTTTACTTCCCTGGTTGGCTTTGGTAAATCTAGAGCTTGCCGTTTTAAAGTTTAATTTAGGATTCTAGCTATTATCTTCTAGAAGGTGCTAGATAAGTAGGTGCAGTAGGATTGACATAAGTAAATTTACCCTAAGACCCCGAAATAAGTTTAATTACGCTGGTCAACAACAACAAAATTTTTTTTATATATTTTTAAGTCTTTATTTTAATGGCTATTTTCACTATATCAAAAAGTAACCAAAAACTTTGTTTATTTTTTAAATACTTTGCTTTTGTCCCATTTACAATGATCATTACAATCATTCATACTGTATGTTACATGATCACTTGGACCAATTGAAAGATAGTAAGGGTGCCTATTCGGAAGGGCAGGGTGAACGTTTTCATCAAGATGTGATGGACATTGTATGATATAATACAATAATACTGCTTTCACATTGCAGAAATGGGTAATGACACAGTATTCTTAAATGGGACTTTAAAACGGGTCTGAGCCTTGAGACCTTTCACATTGCAGGTGAAAACCGTTTTAAAAATCATTTAATACCATTCAAAATTCAACCCGTTTAACCCCCAAGGGACACGTTTCAAGCCATTGAAATAGAGCCATTCACACTGCCTAAAAAACGGCTTTAAAACGTGTAGGACTCTGCTTTTTAACCGTGTTCAAATACCGGTTATCTTTAACCGGTAAATCAACTTTGGCACTTTCACATTGCAGCCTTAAACGTTTTAAAATGGGAAAAAAACGGCAATATACCGTTTTAAAAGTGCAATGTGAAAGGGGTATGAGAGTACGATGGGGGAATATATTTCGGGGCTAATACGAGAAAGTTCATACAATCACGGAAGTAATATGAAAAATATTCATTTTTAAACTTTTTTTTAATATATATTAGGTTACATCAGTTTGTTTTAAATTTGTTTTTGTAAATAAAAGTAATTAAAATGAATAACAAAAGTTTGTTTTATTTTTACATACAATAAAGGTATGAAAATAGGGAAACATATTAAAATCCAGAAATTTCATTATGACAGCTACAAAAGCAAACTTTTCCGGGTAAAACTATTTTATCTTTAATAAGTAATGTGGAAGAAATAAAAATCAGATATGGAGAACCCAAATTCGCGTTGACCGGTGCTATTAAAGTTTCTAAAAAACGTGAAACATGACACTCATCAGTTATACCTTGATGACCAATCATCGATGGTCATCAAGAATTTATTGTGAAAATGTTTTATTCCATAAAGTCCAGGACTCATTAATAGTCTGTCCAAAAAGGGAATGACTGGAGTATACTTTATATGCCGATATATTGTTTATACAGCCAACGAGTGATGTATCAGCTGGACCATCGGTTTGTGTACAGCCAATATGCTTGTGAATAACGTCATTCATAGACAAACAAGTGATACCTGCAGCTTGGCTGATGCCGATTTATCATGTAGATATTTCGGGACATCTGCCTGAGTTTACCGGTAAGTGGGTGGGCAAGTGCGAATTAGTCTGGTGACCAGACAAATCAGTGGATGTTTGTTAGGAGAATTCTGATTGGCTCCTAGGATTTGATTGAGCCTCCCTGCTGGTGAAAGTGTTGCTCCTACACCCTGTGCTACTGAACTTGTCTTATTTAAGGAATACCCTGTATGCTACCTGCCCAGACCTTTGGTGTGCTCTTGCTTGGTCTCCCATTCATCGTCTGCCCTGATTCCTGTGTATTGCAGCAGGTGCCATGTATCTAGCCCAGCATGGAATAAAGATCGTCCCGCCTCTCCAGCCATAAGTGTAGATCAATACAAACGGATATGAGTCTGCTTTACTGGCAGTAGCATGTTCCCATTTTCAGCGCATGTACAGCGCGCAAAGGGGTGTGGTATAACTTTGAACTGTCGACATGCCATCTGTCGGCATGATCAGCATGTTCAGAGTGACTATATTGACTTGGATATGTCATCATGATGAACTATCAACCAACCGGCCTAAACAGTGGCTTCTTAGCTTCTTCTGGTGGCTGCAGTCCTCCAGCGTCTTCCAGGTCCCAGTGCTGTAGTGATAACCTAGACCTAACTTTCCCTGTGGCACCTAAATGTAACTGTCAGCATGCTGGAACTGTTGGTATTTAACATGCAGACATTGTGAACTTGTTCACAGTTTGAAGATATCGACCTAGTTTCTGTTGACAATTTCAACCATGTGAATGTTATGAAGTCAAGATTGTGATGTTGACCTTATGAACGTTGTCATGGTTACTGTCAACCATTTGACCAGATCCCACATAAGTGAATGTCGATTCTACGCTGTATAATTCCCTTTATGGTTTGGTCTACTACACTGAAACATACTTACCTACTTTTAAGTTCTCCTCTCCGGGAGAAGCATGAAGAGGAGAAGCAGCATGTCCCTTTGAGGGGCGGGACAAGAAAGACATGTGAACAGACCCAAGATGGGGAAATGCACACAATGCGCTGGATGGTTAGGGGCAGGACTAAAGGTCATCATTCCTGTCTGTAAGCCTCATTCCCTTCACAATGGAACCATGCGGAATGCGGAGGGATGTGGGAAAGTGACCTACCCTTCTGGGGATGCGGTGGGGCACTGGCGTAACTATAGCTCCGCAGACCTCGAGGTGGCTTGGAGGCACTGGGCCAGTTTGAGCGCCGCTGGGTCTGCAGAAGCTATTGCTATCGTCGCTGCCGCATCTGGTGCTGCCGTTCCGGGACCAGCAGATCCTCCTGTCTGCTTCAGTCCCGGCACTCCTCCTGATAGAAAGTCACTTGCAAAATTGACGCCCCCCTCACAGCAGGTGGTTATTAAGGATGCTAGAGGAGGCGGTGACCTCCTCTTGCATCCTAAATAATGGTCTGCTGTAAGGCGGCGGCCATTTTGCATGTGGCATTCTATCAGGAGGAGTGCTGGGACTGGAGACAGGAGGATCTGCTGGTCCCAGCTGGCCGGGAATGGGCCGGGCGTCCGAAGAAAGTAAGCGGTGAGCAGCCAGAGCAGGTCTCCAACTATCCACCTTCTCTAGCCAACCACAGTATGGCAGAAGCTGCTGCAGCAGCCAGAGCAGGTCTCCAACTATAAACATTCCCTTCCCAACCACAGCAGGGCAGAAGCTGCTGCAGCAGCCAGAGTAGGTCTCCAACTAGCCACCTTCCCTTCCCAACCACAGTAGGGCAGAAGCTGCTGCAGCAGCCAGAGCAAGTCTCCAACTATCCACCTTCTTCAGCCAACCACAGCAGGGCAGAAGCTGCTGCAGCAGCCAGAAGCAAGTCTCCGACTATCCACCTTCCCTTCCAAACCACAGCAGGGCAGGAGCTGCTGTAGCAGCCAGAGAAGGCCTCCAACTATCCACCTTCCCTTCCCAACCACAGCAGGGCAGGAGCTGCTGTAGCAGCCAGAGAAAGCCTCCAACTATCCACCTTCCCTTCCCAACCATGGCAGGGCAGAAGCTGCTGCAGCAGCCAGAGCAGGTCTCCATCTATCCACCTTCCCTTCCCAACAACGACAGGGCAGGAGCTGCTGCAGCAGCCAGAGCAGGTCTCCAACTATCCACCTACCCTTGCCAACCACAGCAGGGCAGGAGCTGCTGCAGCAGGTACAGAAGATCCCAGAAACCCTCAATAAAAAAAGAAAACAATGAAGAGAAAAAAATAATGGCTAGGGATTGATCTCACGTGTATTTCACAATGATATTTACAGTGTTCAATTCACAGACCTCTCTGCCGATTAGTCGCTTATTAATTTCAGTTTGTCAAAAGTTTTGTAAAGTGATTTTTTTTTTCAGTTAATGTACCCTTATGGGCTTTTAAGGGTCCACTTAAGGGAGTCTGTTTATTGTGTTGTATTCAGAAATTCATAAGCAATCGAACGACATATCACAATGCATGAAAACAACAGAGATAGCATGGACCCTTATGACAGCACCTTTAAGGGCTCGTCCAATTAAACCCATCTTCGAACTTTAAAATGATAAGTTAGTGTGCAAAATCAATCAATTATAATTATGTACTGTAGATTGGAATAAAATCTGAACCCGAATCACAATCAAGAGCAGTAGGACAGGCAGTCAGAACTTCACAGACCACAATGCACTGCAGTTTATGGGCATTCTGGGAAGAAAGGACAACAGTGGAAATCGTAATGACTATTCTGCAAAATATCGTACAAAACAGCGGTACATGGAAATAACAAAGGATATGGTACTTGTTTAATTTCACGGCACCCGATATATTGAATGCAATATCGGCCGATATATCGGATGCGATATCGGCTGATATATCAATGTGATCTGATGCGATTTTTGACCTGTTCATAACCCCACTATCCACTACCCATGAAGTTGATTTTATATAGTGTGGCGAGTGCAGAGAGCCACCAAGCCCGAAGCGTGGCGAGCGTAGCGATAAAATCACACTATATAAAATCAACTCCATTCGTAGTGGATAGTGGGGTTATGAACAGCTAAAAAATTGCATTGGACCACATCGATATATCGGCTGATATCGCATCCGATATATCGGGCGCCGTGAAACTAAACAAGTACCATACAGCAGTATTATACAGCAGTTTCTGATATATAATCATTGCATTTCGACAAACAGCTAAATATACAAAATCTCTACTATGGAGTCTATGGCCCTGATTTAGACCACCCCACGGCAGTAAAGGCCGCACCACTCTGAGGGAAATCCCACCCATGTGCACGGCTGCGGTTGTGTTTGCGGCCGTGCAGACAGGGTGGAAATCCATTCGGAATCACTCACTATCGAATGGATTTCCCCCTGATCGCAAGCGAGTCTAGACTTACTCAGCACTGTAAAGGCCATGGGGAAAAGGGGGCCACTGATGACGTCAATGGCTGTCCCTCCCAACTGTGGGGGAATGGCTGTTTTCTGGGGAACTCCAAGAAAACGCTATGCTAGCGCCCCCAAAGGGTCACAGGGTGTTGATTACCCTGCGAGCAGCCAGCAAAGGCTAGCCTTTGCTGGCTGTCTTCGTACGTACGGCTCGTACATGCGCACAGCATACCAAGCTCGTGCTGCGAATTCGCAGTAGAGCGAGTAGGTCTGAATTGGGCCATATATGGGCTTGGAGAGCTATATCAATTATTAAGGATGCCAAGTGTTGATACATTACACACTAGGAGACTGTACATGTTCTGAATACAGACAGCATACGTGTGAGCTTGATGAGAGGCACAAAGAATGGTAGCCCTCGTCAATCTGTTGTCGCCCTAACGACATATTATGTCTGGTGACAGAGAACGCTGTAATACAGTATATACGCAGGAGCCCTACCAAGGGAGACAGACCCAAACGGACAGGGGGGAGGCTGGACAAATAGCACAATACTCAGATGCATATCTAGAATCAGTTTAATGCGATGAATGCAGACGCTGCATTGCTTAATGTTAAATGAAGCATATTTTACAGTTTACAGGTTTTTTGTCCTCAATGCTAGAATAAACGAGATCTCTAAAATTCTATTTCTTGCATCCGACAACGGAGACAGGTGAAACCTAGCGTCCAGTGGCAGCGAGACGGCTCCAGCAGCACGTGGGTTAACTGCCTGAGTTAATCTGCCTGGCAGAAACAAGATTTTGCAGCAGGGCGGGGATATGAAACAGATATTCAGCGTCCCAGAGTGACCTCCCGCGAGACGGAAGTTTAACCTCTGCAGTTCCAGATCCCCTCCTTCTGCAGTCTTTTCCTGGCCTTTGGAGGGGGTGGGGGGTGGACCATGTGCACACATATGTGTGCTGGTGTATGTGACTGCACATGATTGAAATGTGCTCAACAATTACTGTAGTGGTGAGAAAAGGGTCCTGCGGAAAGAAAGGAATACACAACATTTACAGCACAAAATACGGGCAAGCGGGCAGGCCATGCTGCTGGCATCACGGAACATGACCAAGATGGTAGCTGGTCAGGCAGCAGCGAACATTGCTTTGTTTGGTCTAAATGATGCCGGTGTCGACCTAACCGTAACCCCTTATGTGCCAGGCAGTGCACATCACATATTAAATAGACTGGGGGGAGTCTATGGATTGCAGTATCTGGGTATACCTAGAGAACACAGTAGAGAAGGGGGATGCCCTGCAGGACAGAGTGAGGGGTGCTGCCCGGATGCGGATTATCAGTCTGAAATTAGCATAGGCCTTGTTTCTGCAGAGCTGAACTCCAGCGACAGCCTCCCAACTCCCGGTGCATGGAGTCTCGGCCAAAGCCGAAAGCTGCCCGGTTCCAGACGAGCAATACAAGGTTCAGCCAAACCCCGCTTTGCAACATGTACAAGTGGATGTACGTAAAGGAGTAATTCTGGTTGATTCGCAGCCTTGCAAGTCCACCAAACCCGCCATGCGAATGGGTGGCTGGCACCACCCATTCGCAAGGGCGACTCGCTCAAAGGGGTTTGCGAATGGATGTTACACAGTTACCGTGGCTGCACGCACCCTGCGCATGCACATGCGCAGAAAAGCATATGCACAGAACAAAAACATTGGCCCCCGCGAACGCAGCCGTGCTGCGAATGGACTAGAATAAGGTCCAAAGTTCCAACCAATCAGCTTTTGTCAAACCAAACAGTCATTTGTCAAACACAACATGTAACATGGCAGTTGGGAGCTGTTCGGCTGGTACTTTATCTCGGTTCTTTGTATCTCTGGCCAAGTCTTGTACAGTATATCTCTACAAGCTTTTATAAATCTGCCCATAACGCTCACCAGCTCTGCAGCGTATCACCCCAGTAAAGAAGAATTCTGTCCAGTTGGTAAGTAATACAAAGGCAGGATCTGCCGCCTTGTGCATTACTGAAGCCCACACTGGCTGACTACTGTCTAGTTTCAGTTAGTATTACAATCTACCGCTTAGGACACCATTATAGCCCCTTGTGGTCTGGTTCTGGAATTGTACAAGAACATTTGCCTACAACCAGTTTTGCAGCATAGAACCCTAATATAGGTCATTGCTATCTGGAGCTAATATTAGACGGTCTTGCCATCTTTTAAGGGACAACCAATCCCTGCATGAAGCCATATTTCTGCACTTCGCTCTGTACCCACAGGTCTGGGCACGGAAGGACTTAAAAACTTTAATTCGATAAGGATATCTTAAAGGTGCATGCACACTGACAGATACATCGGCCGATATATCAATGCCCCATTGGCCAGTGTGTACGAGCGATATACCTGTGTACAGCGTCATTGACAAATATATTGTGTCGTCTGTGCAATACAGCAGTCGATGCCTGATATATCTAAAGATATGTCGGTGCATCATGCTATGTGGACAGGCGATCCGTACAGCTGCGCCGGGAGCCGCCAGTGATTGACAGCTCAGTGGGCGGTCACATGCAAATGCGTCTGCCCATTTGTGATGGCAGTCCTGACGGATCGGGCAGAGTGTATGGAGAATACACTACCTGGTCCGTCTGTAGATATATCTACTAGTGTGTACCCAGCTTAAGGCTATGAGGGGGGAATTTTCCAAAGCGTCTAAAAATGAAAAAAAAAAAAAAGTGATGTTGCCCATAGCAACCAATGAGTTTCTACTTATTTATTTAGCACCTTCTAGAACAGAGATGGGGAACCTTCGCCCTCCAGATGTTAAACTACACATCCCAGAATGCCCTGCAACAGTTTTAGCATGGTCAAATAGCAAAACTGTACCACGGCATGCTGGGATGTGTAGTTCAACAATAGCTGGAGGGCCGAAGGTTCCCCATCCTTGTTCTAGAAGATAAATAGATAGAATCTGATTGGTTGCTATCTTCAATAGAACTCCCCTCTTAGTAAATGTACTGTACCCCTATAAGTCGCAGGGTCGACCACCAGGTCAGCAGGGTATACGGTCATTCGACAGTGTCTAGGTTGACAGTCTTTTTAGGTCGACATGGTCAAAACTCGACACAAAAAAGGTCGACATGATTATTTTTTAAACCAACTTATTCATATGTCAGCATCCCCGCGAGCCATGTGAGAGGACGCAGTACACTTATGCGGTTTCCATGTCGAACCTAAGTCAGTATACTCAAACAAAATTGAAAAAACCCATGCCAACCGGTTTCCATGTCTACCTTTTGACCATGTCGTCATTTTCCATGTGTCGACCTTTTGTCTGCCGGCTAATAGAGGTTGACCTACTCACTTAATGATCCACACCGGTCAGCAGACATGAAGATATACATTAGGCACCACAGAGCATCCACACACATATACTAAGATTATAAGGGGTTAAGAGGATATAGACCCTCAGTGTAATGCTATACCCAACCCCAGAGATTGGAAGGACAGAGGCGGCTGGGTCACAGTGAGGCACCTAGGGGAGACAGGTGGGAGAGAGAGGCAGAGTCTGAGGGCAGAAGAGGGGACCCTTGGTGATAGGTGGCACAGTGAGGCACTTCCTGAGGACAGGAGGTGAGAGGCACCGTGACAGCCAGGACTGAAACAAGGAGGGAGGGCTGGAAGAAGGAAGACTGAGCAAAAGAGTGAAAGAGAGAGAAAGGGAGGGAGGACTAGGGAGGGGAATACTGGGAGGGATGTGGGAGGAGAGGAAAGAGAAGGCAGACAAGCCAGAAAATAAAAAAGAGAAAAAGAGATGGAGAAGGAACAGAGGGCAGGAGGGCGGAGGGAGACAGGGTGGGAGAGCGCAGGGATTTAGGACAACTGGAGGGAATAGGGGAAGAAGTGAGAGGACAGAGCAGGAAGACTTGCAGTGACAGAGGCACTATATACTGTAAGTAGTGCTAGGAAGAGGACGTCTGAGCAGGAGGAGGAGAGAGAAGCATCTCATTACACACAGCACAGCACTGAGCAGCCGGGAGGTAAGCATTGCATTCCTTGTGTATGTCATGCAGGAGAGAGAGGCCTGCAGAGGGGAGACCCCTGCACAGCTCCGAGTCCCAGCCCCTTCCTTCCCTTGCAGAACAACTGAGCGACCCTGCCTGCAGCATTAACCCCTTCCCTGCTTGGGTGGTCCTGCAATGCTTTCCATGGTGCCCCAGCTTTAATCCCTTCCCTACTTGGGGAGGGGGTCCCGCTGCACATTCCATGGCCCTGCCGCCTGCCTTATCTCCTTCCCCGCTGTAGAGGCGCTGCAGAGCACCAAATGATTTGCTGTCATTAACCCTTCCCATGCCTTGCTAAGGTACTACTGCATTAACCCCCTTCTCTGCTGCCATGCCTTTGCCCCCCTGCTGCGTGTCATTGCAGCGGTGCTGCCGCGTTAACCCTTTGGATGCCGGTTTTATGCACTATGTGATGTGACTGCAGCTTTAACCCCCTCCTCCCTGCTCAGAGAATCTAGTAGGAGAATTGCAGATACGTCCCCATTTCTACCCTCATTGCATTGCTAGAAATGCCCCATAGCAGAGTATAAGCGCCTGCTGCGTATTTCTGTCTCAGAGAGACACCAAAAAAGCACCCTTCCTTCATTGGCAACATTGTCTCCCAGTGAGCGGGAGTGTGTCGTTAACCCCTGAAAGTCAGATCCGGAGAGCATCTTCTCTGTCTTCTCTGCTGCTTTTTTGCACCAGGCTGCAGAATTAACCTCTTCAGTGTTGCAGCATACAAGAGATGACAAGCAATAAACCCTCCTAGTGATGCTACTATATATATATATATATATATATATATATATATATATATATATATATATATATATATATATATATATATAGTGGGGTAAATTTACTAAGATGGGAGTTTTCACATGGGATGTTGCTATGGGTAACCAATCAGAATTTACTTATTTATTTAGCACCCTCTAGAAGATAATAGTCTCTGATTGGTTGCCCATAGCAACATCCCATGTGAAATAGAGCTCTCATCTTAGTAAATTCCCCCAGTGTGTGATACCTAGGGCGGTCCTACATTCCCTTATGGAGAATCCGATACACCTGCAGTCTTAACCCTGTGGCAGAAACTTCTATTTTTTTCTTTTAACGGTGAACAAAAGAGCAGGATACCGCACCAGCCCCGTCACTGCGTAAGAGCATGCTCAGCCCAATCCATGCTATCCGCTACCAGAGCCTGCCTGCTGCTATCATTGCTGGGCAGACAGACAGACTGTCACATGATCATTCAGGGCAATCCATAATCATTTATAAGAAGTCCCTCTGATTGTGCGTCTCACCCAGCACCTGCTAAGGTAGCCCGGATCAGTGGGGGGTACAGCAATACCATCTAGGCACTTTTTACTGCATCCTTTCATTTCAATCTACAAAATCCCAGCTACAGTCCCTCCCTATTTGTATCTGCAAATCACCCAGCAATCATCTAACTCTACAACCCATTCCCTGTGCACATTATTACACGCCACCATGTTCCATCCCCTAACTGGCCCTTTACAGGAATCTCTTGGTTGTCTCCGGCAATTCCCTCCAAGGCCCCCAAAATACTCCCCATAAGCGATTCCCTTGCAGGCCCCAAATACTCCTCCCCATACACTGTTCTCTTCCAGGCTCCCAAATACTCCTCCTCATCTGCTATTCCCTTACAGGCCCCCGAACACATCCCCCCCACCACCAATCTCTCCACACTCCCTGCTGACAGCATCCAGAGATCAGGTGCTGAACATGCATTTCATTCCTTCAAGCAAGAAGGTGCCTCACTCCAAATCCTCATGTCCCAAACGTCTTCCCGATATGATTGGGCAGCAATGAGCGTTCAATGTTCAGATCAATTAATGGGGCCGTATTATTATGGGAAGGCAGCACTGGTGGTCTAACAGGGAAGATAAGGCCCCCCCCCCCCCCCCCCCCCCAGAAATCTCCTTGCGCGGTCCTCATCTTTAATGGCTGAGCAAACATTAATGGTCAGGAGGATCCTGCCTGTCTCTCCATGTACATTACCATGACTTGTCTGTCTCTGGAGGTCAATGTGTCTGCCAAAATCATTGAGAATGATGACTTAGAACCATTATTATTATCATCGTTAGATTATTAGACCTACCGATTATTATTATCGTTAGATTATTAGACCTTCCGATAGATCGCCACTAGCTGTGCTCAGTAGAACAATATTTTATTTATTTTTAGAGAATCAAAATGAGAAAATCCCCTTCACTACATGACTGGAGCCGTTTTGGGTTAAAGCTTCCAGAAACTTCGACCTCTACTTTCATTATCATGTCCACATTCTTAGGTGATAGGCTACAAGTGGGTTCATAAATCTAAGGCTTAAGTCCTGTCTAAAGCCTTATATTAGCTAAGTATATCCAGACATTATCCTGGGGTTTCTGTGATGACTCCCCCTCCCCCATCCAGTTATTTTGGTTTAATACCTTTGAATTTTGGGCAGTTGCGTAAAGTTGGGACTGTTGCACTGAAATGAAGCCGACGTGTCAGAAGATGAGAGCTGTACCGTGGAAGATTGGTGTACACGGCACAAAGCTGCGTTAACTGTGCCCTTGAAGGTTAAAACCTGGCAGCCTGTGGACTGTATTTAAACAGTAGAGTTTGGACGCCGGGGACTTGCAGCGCTAATGAGGCGTATAGACTGGGACAAGCACCTCTAGGACTAGACTGGCGGTCTCATACTATAGTATTCCATCGCCATTGTCAATGATTAATTAAGCACACCTGTGGGCACTGCTCATTGTTGTTAGTGAACTATAGATTAAAAATAAACAAACCGAACACTAACTAGGCATTAACACCAATCTCAGAACAGAACTAATTGTCTCTGGCTAATAGATCAGGAATTTATTTTACACACACACACTTCGCTTTACGGACACACCCAAAAATGATGGTGTCGCACAGGCACCATTGACGCCACTTGGCTCACTGGTGACAGACTGATTAAAGAATATCTAGTAAAACACCTATAGGGCCTGGTCTGTCACATGTCTTTGTATGGGATATAGGGGGTAGAGGGCCTGCAGGAACAGCTCAGGAAGAACTGCAGGGAAGGTACAGGCTGTATAAGAGCGCATGAAGTTTATATCCTGCTCTAGAGCCGGTTAACCTGCTGACTGCCTGCTAGGCAATGAACAAAGGACAAGCTGCATCTGGCTCTAGCTGTTCTCAGATGCTGTCAGCATGATATTCATTGGGGAAATTAGTGAGAGATACAGAGACACAGAGTATTTCAGGATTTCTGTCTTCAGAGTGCATCAAATATGAGCTGCTGTCAATGTACAATGTATGATGAGTCATGCAATTTATGGGGGGAAATGTACAGCCATAGACGCTGCAGCCAGCTAGGACTTAAAGAACCTTTATCATGTTGGGATATTCGGCTTGCTGGAAGACAGGGAAGAGAGTACCTCGAGATGTGCTAGGTTGGATGAACCTGCTGCTTAAATAATATATGAGCCGCAGTTGCAGAAACTAAAAGTACAGTTACCGGATTTAACACTTTACACTCCTTTTTAAGATTATTGTAATGGGTTAAGGAATGTAAAGCAGACCCAGGTCAGACATTATAAAGCAAGGATATTATTTACATTAATTAATTTGGGAATGATCAGTTTTTGTGGCCCCTAGTGCTGGTGTCAGTTCTGACTACAATCCTGGGCCCACAATGCTGGGTCCCGGTACAGGTTCGAGTACTCGGTCCCACTGTGGACTCCACTCCTGACCCCCCTTTGTGGACTCCACTCCTAGTCCCCCAGTGCAGTCTCCAATTCTGGTCTCACAGAGCAGACTCTAATGGTGGGCCTTCTGCAGGTTCCAGTCCTGGGTCCCAGTATAGGTTCTAGACGTGTCTCTCAGTACAGGCTTCAAACCTGGCTACATTGCAGGCCCCAATCCTGGCCCATAGGGAAGTCCCCAATTCTTGCCCGCGGGGCAGGCCCCAATCCTCCTGACCCATGGGCAGGCCCCAATCCTCCTGGCCCACGGGGCAGGCCTCAATCCTCCTGGCCTGCGGGGCAGGTTCCATTCATCCTGGCTCACAGGGCAGGCCCCAGTCCTGGCTCACGGGGCAGGCCTCAATCCTCCTGGCCCACGGGTCAGGCCAAAAAACCTCTTAGCTCACGGGGCAGGCCCCCGTCCTAATGGCCCACGGGGCATGCCTCAATCCTCCTGGCCCAGGGGTCAGGCCTCAAACCTCTTAGCTCACGGGGCAGGCCCCCGTCCTCCTGGCCCACGGGGCAGACCCCAATCCTCCTGGCCCACGGGGCAGACCCCAATCCTCCTGGCCCACGGGGCAGGCTCCAATCCTCCTGGCCCACGGGCAGGCTCCAATCCTCTTGGCCCATGGGGCAGGCTCCAATCCTCCTGGCCCACAGGGCAGGCCCCAATCCACCTGGCCCACGGTGCAGGCTCCAATCCTCCTGGCCCACTGGGCAGGCCCCAATCCTCCTGACCCACGGGGCAGGCTCCAATCCTCCTGGCCCACGGTGCATGTTTCAATGCTGGGCCCAGTAAAGTTCTGTTAAATGACTAAAAAACGAGGCAGGGCTGATCGCTTGAGTGCATGTGAAACGCGGAAAGATAATTTCTGCGCATGTGCCACCCAGCAGTCATTCTACAACAGGCAGAGTGGCCACAGATACAACGCCTTGGAATAAAATAGTACAGACACCCTTATCTTAAAGCACCCACACATTCGCAATGAAAGCGGGAAACAGATGAAGCCATAAAATCCACCACATACTTCCTCCTAGGTCGTGTACAGGTAAAACGGTTTCCCAACTCCTGTAAATTTGGGCGCAACTGACATTCTGAAATGTACATTCAAATCTTGGGTGGCAGAAAGGGGGCTGTACAGTCAGGAGCAGGATATAATGGCGCCTTTAATGATGTGCTCTATGTGGTATAGAGAAAAACCCTGCTAAATACTGGGGAAGTGGCGATGATATCTTTCATATATGATGAGACTAAAAGCATCTTAATGATTGTAGAATAGTAATGGCAGCCCTGAATTCTGCACTTATAAGTAAGTAGCTGGAGAGAGCTGTAAGTGAAATGTGAGAAGAGGGTTTTAGCAGCAAGAGGGAAGAGGGCCCTGCTCTGAGGAGCAGACAATCTAGTGGGAAGTAGCGACAGACAGATGACATGAGGTGCAAGCAAGCGGGAGGTGGCTGATGGCAGGATGTAAGCAAAGCGGAGGTGGTCAGGGCATGAGGCAGGGGCTGGAGGAGCAGCCTCAGGACTTTTAAAGGATATTACTAATATCTTGGATGGGAAAAAGGGGACTGTGCAGTCATGCCCCCCTATATGTCTTAGTCCTTATATACCAGTCCAGAATCCCCATGTCCATCTATATCAGCTCAGCCCCCATGTCATTATATACCAACTCATAGCCTGCCCCATGTCTTTATATACCAGCTCAGAGCCTGCCCCAAGTCTTTATATACCAGCTCAGAGCCTGCCCCATGTCCTTATATACGAGCTCAGAGCCTGCCCCATGTCCTTATATGCCAGTCCCCAAATGTCCATATATGCCAGCCTAGTGCCCCCACTTATGTCCTTATATACCAGCTCAGAGCACCCCCTCATGTCTTTATATGCTGACTCAAAGCTCTCATCCCCTAGTGCCCCCACTTATGTCCTTATGTGCCACCCATTGCTCCTTATATGCCAGCCCAGTGCCCCCTCTTTTGTCCTTATATGCCAGCTCAGTCCTCCTTCCAACCATCTGTCTCCACCTGGCTCCTATAGTCCCTGTCTTTGCCTTCTCCACACCACTCCAGTGACTGTCTCTTCTATCCTGGAGTGCAGGGAAGACTAAGGACAGAACCTTAAACAGCAAAACTCTTCTGCAGCGATGTCGCATTGTTACATCAAGTAGTTACCACCTCTGCCCGGAGCTCCGGAGTTTTCCCGGATGGAATCCCAGAGTTTAGCATGTGGCAGGCGCAATTCGCCATCGAGCTGTAGTTTGGCCGTGCCTGTATTTGCTGAGAAACGCAGGGATGGGGATTCAATAGAAGCCCACCCCTGCAATGTGTAAAAAGTATCGCTCTACTTCTGGGTTTGTACTAGGGATGACCATCGATGATTCAAAATCATCAATGTTTTATGTTCGATGTAGAATAGTTTTGCCATCGATTGGGGAAAAACCAGATGGTTCTCCTCCATCAAAGTCCAGCATAAAGGAATAGTTATCCCCCCCCCCCCAGCGGCAGGGACACGGAGCATAGCTCCGCCCTGGCACCCATGAAGCTCCACTCCATGGTTTGATTGGCCCACAGGCCAATCAGTCAAAAAAAATGGATGACCATCTATAGCTAAAAACATTGAAGGCCATCTATTGCATAGTATGACACTGCGGCTGTCAGTCTGAGCATGTGCAAGCAAATCCTTACAGTGGATCTACAATGGCTAGCGCCACCTGCAGAGGGTATCAGCCATCTGGGCCAAGTTTGGTACATTTTTAGCAGCTTCCATGGAAACCTAGGGACACTGCATTTGCAAACCCTGTCTGCTGTAGCCACCCCCTTCATTTTAATGGGTATCTCCCAAAAACCTCTTTTACTGCGGAATTCAGTGTTAGGGGGGTATTCAATCTTTGTCGTGCACCTATTCAATGCTGTCTTCCCCGACAGCATTGAACAGGGGTTTTGCGCAGAACAAGCCCGACAGCACAATCTGTCGGGCTCGTTCTGCCGAGAAAAGCTGGAAATAGGCGAGCTCCTGGCCGGAGCTCGTCTATTTTCGTCATCAACTCGCGGCCACGCCCCCTTCTCGCCGCTCGGCGGCCGGCATATTGAATCCCGACTGCCGAGCTCCAGGCGAGCAAAACGAGAACGGGACAGGGGCACGGCTGTCCAGCTTGCTCGACAGCCGTTCCCCTGACATTGAATACCCCCCTTAGTACGGCCACCTCAGGATTGCAAACCCATAACATGTTATTTTTGTTTACTGACGGAATAGGCTTCTAGCAAATAAAAGTATTTACTGACGCTTTGTGCCGGGTAAAATACCTCCGGCAGCGAAAATCTTAACAGTCAGGCTCAGGTATTAGATATAATAAGGGGTACACTTACTAAAGCTTCTAAGGGGCCCAATGATCGATTTATATAATTCCCTGAAAATACCCGTTTTGTTGGTTAGCTGCAAACATTTAAGTACCTCGGGAATGTATGTAGGAGGGACCGGAACAGGAATCTGCGATCCCTCCCCCCCTGCTTGCAGACTCATCCCCCATATGTTTCTATGGGAGATGCAAAGCTACCCGATGTATCAACATCGGGCAACATCAAATCGTGTCCCTGGGCTACCTCCATTCTGAGATGGCAGCAGCCCACTGTAGACGCTAATGGCATATGCGCATATGCACACCCCCCCCCCCCCCCCCGAGCGGATCACAGGAACGGTAAGATACATTGCACCGATAGGATCTCAGATTGCAATGCGATCCTCAGTAGATGGGTCTCTAAATGTGAAAGGAGGTTATGTTGCCCATAGCAACCAATTAGATTCTAGGGGTGAAACTTAATAGGATGAGAGATTTGGAAGCAAATCTCCAGTTTTTTTTTTTTTTAAAGCGGCAATCATTTACACTGCAAAGCCCGTTTGATTTTGCAGTGTCAATGATTGCCGCTTTAAAAAAACCTGGAGATTTCTCACCAAGGCCCTTATTCTGATCGGTGCGGATATTCCCGCTTGCGTACGGCCCGCCGATGTTTATCGTCTGCGCATGTGCAGAGGTCACTCTGCGCATGTGCAGGCGATTTCGCCGCATGGATTCTTTATACGCCGCACAGGGGGCGTAGAGGGGCGTGAGGGGCTACTTAGCCTCATTACCCTATGCATACGCCCCCCGTTTCATGGGCGTTCCCATGCAAACGCGGGGCGTATGCATGGTAATGAGGCCGTGACGCGTGGGTACGGGGCGGGCATCTGACATCGCCGGATGTCAGCTGCCCGCCCCCATACATGATTTCACACGGACAAGTGTCCGTGTGGTCTTGTGTTGCGGGACCTGGTGGAGCGTGCGGCCCTGCATTCGATGTTCGGCGACCATCGAATGCAGGGGCAGCTCCCAAGACGGAGGAGACGTATCCCCGTCCAATTTCATGCGGATCGCCACATATCCGCGTACGGACGGCAGGTGGCGATCCGTATGGAAGGCGGGGATTCGCCTGCACGGTTGCGGCCGCATATTCTGATCGGGCCGCACCGATCAGAATAAGGCCCCAAATCTCTCACTTTCTGAATCTCTCATCCTATTAAATTTCACCCTAGGTATCATTTTTCTGTTGAATTCTAGAACATCTGATTGGTTTTTATGGACAACATCCCCCACTTTTTTTTTTTTTTTACTGATTACAGTATTTTTTTATTTTCATTTTTTACTGACTGTTTATCATTCCTCACATTGCCCCCAAAAATAATATCTGTCTGCCCACCAATGGATCCGTGGAAAGAGCCAGTTACTGAGTACTGGTAGCTAAGGAGTTAACGGGAATGCTCTTGAGGCTGAAGAGAAAGCGAGTGACAGTGGAGGCAGTGCTTGTGTGACAGAAGTTATACAAGGACAGGCCCGCAGCACAGCCCCCACTCCTCTGTCTCACTGCAGCTCCACTTTCACCTCCTCCTCCTCCGCCTGCTCTAACTACTGCAGCTTTGTTCCCTTATGCTTGTCTTCTCCTGTACCTGCCTGCACCCCTCCTGCCTTTTTGACCCCCAGTGGGCTACTCCATTTGTAGCCCACTGCTCCCATTTCTAGTAGTCATGTGCTACCCGGTCTCTCTCCCCCACTCCTGCTATATTTAGCCACTCTCTCTCTGTCCTAGAAAGATCCCGTCTGGCTATTCCCAGATCCTCGCTAAGCTTTGTTGCACCCCGGGAATTCCATTTGCAGAACCCCTATTCTTGCAGCAAAATACGGTGTACGGCAGATCGTTGCGCCCCGGCTCATGCTCTGCAGAGCACTGCGCCTTTAACGCCTACCTCTGTGCTGCGAACCACCCTGGGTTTCCTGCAAAGCTGCCTGTTGAGAATCCTCCCTGCTGTATATTATTCTTGAGGAAAGCATAGCAAATAATGCAATACCTATCTCTGCAGCATATTGCGCCCACGGCCCAAGCGGCGCTGTCATAGCGACCTCCCACAGATCCCGAAGCTATTGCACGAGAATGTCTTTCTGTGGAGCGTCCGCTAAATAGCAATGGCGCCCTGCCCAACCTTGTTCTTCTCTCCGTCATTGTCCAAGTCACTGGTCATACTGTACATCCCTGCAGAGCATCATCCCCTTTTTGTGCTGCAAAATATCAGCTGTACTGTATAGTATCACTCGCAGAGCGTTTCGGAAGAGAGAATCCTTTCCCAAACTAAATGCTTCCTGCTAAAACTTAACAGCGGTTTGCAAAACACAAATTATTGGTTCATATCTTAACAAATGTGTGTGTGTGTGTGTGTATGTGTATATATATATATATATATATATATATATATATATATATATATATATATATATATATATATACAATTTATTATGTGTGTGTGTGTTTATTCCTTCTATCCTTCTATTCCCCTTTGTATTCCCTGGTTTTTCTAGGTAATTAGACTACGTGCCAAGTAGCCTAGAGGCGTGAAGAGATGTGCCAGCCAACACTGGTTAAAAGGTGCCAGGCTAGATGCTGGGCAGATAGATAGCCTGCAGGCCCTTGTTCTGCATTTCTGTAAAACAATTATCTAGGATACCCAGTCTATCCGTCTCGACAAAATATATCTATATTAGGGACCTGGGGCCAGGTGTACTAAGCTTAAAAAGTGATAAAATGGAAAGTGATAAACCACTAGCCAATCAGCTCCTACCTCCCATGTCACAGGCTGTGTTTGAAAAATGTCAGGTAGGTGCTGATTGGTTGGTGGTTTATCACTCTCCATTTTATCACTGTTTAAGGCTTAGTGCTATTGGCGAAAAGATCTATATAAGTAAAGAGTTAAGGTGGTAAAGACCTGGCACTCACACTTTATCTTAGCCTGTTATGTTAGTGGGCATCATAGCCTGGGGCATTGAAGGTCCCCTATTTTAAATTAGCCAGCTCCCTGTGACGGTATTAAGTGTAATCCTGATTTTGTGCCATGCTGCATTTGGGCACTCTCCCCTGGCACGCCTCACACGGTGCCCTGACACAGTCCCTATATCTAGAAGCTCTGCCAGCCGCTTCCGCCTTTTCCTGCTGCTCATACATATTCTACTTTGTATGTTTCTCTGTATCTGCCAGTCGTTCCCTTCTTTGTGTCCCCCTTTTCTCCCTCTCACCTCTCCCCTCCCCCACGTCTCTCTCGCTCTCTCTTTCTCCCTCCCCCCATCCTCTCTCCCTCCCTGCGGCTCTGCATTGGATGAGGAGATGGAATTTTTCGCCTTGGCTCCTAGCCAAAGCTGCCTCTCCAAGCAAAGAAGAGAACCGGGGAGAGATAGAGGAGAGGTGGAGAGAGAAGACGGAGGGGGGAACCCAGGCGAGAGACTGGGGAGAGCTTGTCAATGTCAAATAATGAATTGGGGGGGGGGGGGTGACATGGTAGGAATTGAGGATTGAGAAAGGGTGAGGACAGATGGTAATGTATGGGTAGGGTAAGGTGCGTTGAGAATGGTATAACGTAAGCGATGAGGGGAGAGAGACAATCTGGGGGATGCACAGAGGGAAAGTAAGGAGTGGGGAGGGATGCAGATACGGACAGGTAATTCAGATTCAGACAAGTACAATCATTTTCCACCTGATCCCTAAGTGCCGCCAAATTCTCTCCAAATCACTGTACGGGTGGACGGCTGTAAGCTGTAACACTTACAGGCTTTCTCCTATGCGGTAATCGCTGTCATTATCTTTTGTACTTAAACCTTTTCACAACTAAAGGGCCCCACAAAATATTCCCTGTACAAGCATGCATGCCCACAGCAAGGAAATAGTGCATTCCGCAGCGGCCCGTGATGCCGCGACAGACATGATGCTAGGTACAGACTTGGTTCCACAAGGCAAAATGCATGGAAAAAGACCATATTTCTGCATCTAGCCATTACCGTTTACAACATAAGATTTTTATGCCCCCCCCTCATTTTATGATGTTTTTATTATTATTAAGAACCAATAGATTTACATTCAGCGAATGAAGTTGTGCCCACCGGTTGGGGGAAGAGAAGCCAATCAGTCATACCACTGTGCAGCATCGGGCTCACTCTAAAGACCCTTCCCTCGCTTAACTACCCGGGATCTAGGCCACAGGGTAGTGATCCCAGCACAGAGTCACCTGCGTATACCTTGCTGCAACTTTTGCTTCCTCAGGTTAATCAGGTTCTTGTTAGTCCACCAGGGCTCTGTCTGAGCCCGACATGATTGATCCCAGGGTCTCACTAAACAAAAGAGATAGTAGTGTAAGGTAAATTCACCACGCTACCCCCGCTAAACACATTCTGTATGTCCTAAAGTTAAATTCCAGGAAAGCTTAGTGTCCCAATGCTTGGAACGACCTAGAACGTGTCTTAGAAAAAGCTGGCAGTGTAGCCAATTTGATGCAGTAAACGTTAGCTGTGCAAAGAAAATTTCTCAGCCCGCGAACAGTTAATCTTGGGCGTTGTCATGGTAGCCATCTTGAATTAACCCATGTGTAAAGCACTTCCTCTATAATCCTTACTTTAAAGACCTCAAAGGACAAACTGCTCCTTGCCCACGGAGATCGTTGAAAATGGCTCCTTTTGCAGACCAGGATTGTATGGGGCGTGGAAATTTGGTTGTTGGAACACTGGTTATTCTTCCATGATAGAATCATGTATGAAACGCGTACATTATATCGCTTTGCAAAAAAGCAACAACAGGGAAACTTGCATTATTAAATGTCTGGCGTTTACAGGGTGGGCGTGGGGGGGACCTCTCTGGTGACAGGAAGAGGGTGGAAAAGACGGGCTGATTTTCCATCCCTTATCAGCCGATAACACTGACACGTTAAATCTTCCTGGACAGGATGACAGTGTACAGAGGTGAAATAGTTTAAGCCCCCACAAATGACTCTTAGAAGTCGACAAAAGTGATTGGTCGGCCCAATGGAGGATGAAAGTACCCAGGACACAGTTGGCAGCAGCAGATGACAGGGGAAACAATGGGTGGCGCGTGAAGGGGGAGATGTAACAAACCGCAGAGAAAGATAAAGCTGAGAGAGATAAGGGGCCAGATGCACTAAGCTTAAAAAATGATAAAATGGAGAGTGATAAACCCACCAGCCAATCAGCTCCTACCTGTCATTTTTCAAACCCACTCTGTAACATGACAGGTTGGAGCTAATTGGCTGGCTGTTTATCACTCTCCATGTTATCACTTTTTTGAAACTTTATACATCTGTCCCAATATACCAACAAAAAGTTCTAAAGACCTATGGAGTGAACTAACGCCACCGTAATCTCTTATCATTGTCTGAATATTTTATTGCCATTTATTTTTTGTTTTAATATATTGGGCAACATGTACTAAGTCATGAAATGTGATAAAATGGAGACCACCAACCAATCGGCTCCTACCTGTCATTTTTCAAACACAGCCTGTGACATGGCAGTTAGGAGCTGATTTTCTGGTGGTTTATCACTTTCCATTTTAATACTCTTCAAGCTTAGTACCTCTTGCCCATTGTGCTTACCAGCTAGGTCATAGTGGTGGGTTGGGAGTGGTGCAGGACTCCGTGAAGTATAGGCACACTGACGTAAGCGGAGACACTGCTGCATTCCCGCCACCGTTATATTTACTGTAAGCTCCGTGAGGCAATGTCCTAAGACTCCTACCTCATCCGCGATTCATATGGCACCATGTTACCATAATAATGATTTAGCCTAGATAAGTAAAATGCATTTATCATATTCCTTAATGCACTTAGCTTTAATTCCTCCGCAGCCAGAGGGCTGGAAGCTCGTCCTGATGGATGTAACAAGGTCAGAGACTCTCTTTAAATGAAAGTTCACTTGAAAATATTAAATACCATTAGTTACGAGTACTGTTGCTACACTGGGAGATACACGGTAATGAATGACCAAGATGCTGTACGTTGTCATGCCGCATAGTGGTTACTGAAGGTTTATGAGACTTCCCAGGCTGCAGCTTCATGTTCAAGGGCCTGATTCAGAGATGTGCGCTAATCAACTCGCACACGAAGCATCCACTGGCGGCTTTGCAGCTGCATACACAGTGCCAGCCGTATATACTTAGTTAAGGCCCATACACACTGGGAAACTTTGAGCTAAAAGTCGCTCAAAACAGCATGTTTGAGTGGCTTTCAGCTCAAAGCCGCCCCAGCGATACGCGGTGAGCCCTGTTTCCTGCTCCCACATCATCGCCAGGAAAGCCTTTCGGTACTTGTGTATTATCACGGCACCCCGATATGTGATCGCGCGATATTTAATCGCATCGCATGCCAAACACCCGATGCACTGCGATGCAATGCGATTTTATTCCCCTATGCGATGAAAAATTGTATAAGCACCTTAATGGGTGCTTACAATGTTAAATGCACCCCCACGCCACCCCCAGTATAAACGTGAACCCGAAGCGTGGCGAGCGCAGCGAGCCCGCGAGTGGCGGCGGTACGCATCCTACGACCTTTTTATACCCCCACTATCCAAGTCGGCGTGGAGTTGATTTTATAAAGTGTGGCGAGCACAGCGAGCCACCGAGCCCGAAGCGTGGCGAGCGGACGCGTATACCTATGAAGTTATGCACGTCCCCTCGCCGCGCTCGCCACGCTTCGGGCTCTTGGCTCGCTGCGCTCGCCACACTATATAAAATCAACTCCACGCCGACGTGGATAGTGGGGGTATGAAAAGGTCGGAGGACGCGTACCGCCGCCCCTCGCGGGATCACTGCGCTCGCCACGCTTTGGGTTCACGTTTATACTGGGGGGTGGCGTGTGGGTGCATTTAACATTGTAAGCACTTGTATACAACTTATAATCACATCTCATCGCATTGTATGGCATTGTATGCCATACAATTTTAAAATTGTATGACATTGTACAACATCGCGCGATATCGCATCGCATCCCATCGCATGCTTTATGGTATGCGATGCGATGGGCGCCGTGATAATACACAAGTACCAGCCTTTCATCTGCTGGTTATGCCAGCAGATGAGCGGCTCTGAGGACGGCGCTATGCAAAGCCGTCCGCCCCCCGCTTTCAGCGCCTGGCAGGGGGAAAGCCGCTCAGTGCGTATGCAATATCCTGCTTCCCACACATTTTAAACCCTTTTTCCACTAACAAAAATAACCCGGGATTTTGCACGGGGACGCGCATCGACCCAGGTTTTTTTGCTAGTGGAAACGCTCCCTGGTAAAAATGTGCTGGGTTGAACCCGTATCCCGTACACTGTAATGCAAAAGCTGGTGCTAGGAGATGTTCTCAACTCCCAGCGCCGGCTCAGGCCCCACTTCCCGATGACATCACCTGCCCAGCATTATGCCGGGTCGGACGCTAGTGGGAACAGGTCAGGAGGACGCGTAATGCGTGCGCTCGCCATGCTTCGGGGAGATGTGGATAGTGGGGGTGTTTCAGGAACACAGTCACACCTGTCAATGGTTCCCACACAATGTAATAAGCATTGACTGACTACGCTAACTGTGTAAGCTCCGGCTAGCCACGAACCAACGGGAACACTACATTGGTACTGACAGGGACGCTGACTACGCTGGCCGCGGGAACACTACGCTGATTCTGACAGGGACGCCATGCTAACTACGTAACTGCCGCCGTGAAACTACAGGAGTACCAATATTAGTTAAAAAATAATGAAAACAAAATGTAAATGTGGATAACCACAGTATAAAATGCAATATATCTAGATGTAATTGAAGTTTCCTTTCAGTTTGACCTAGGCTAAATTTGTGATGCTCGTACTCCCACACAAAACCAAAATGTACAGAAAAAGACCTGCGTTGAGTAGCTGTGGGTAGGGCCTTGCCAAGGAAAGGTTTAATGTGGTAATTCTATTTCCCTACACTACATTCCTGAATATCTATATGGCATTGCTCTGGCTGTTGCTGTACTTTTCACCTTTTCCCATGGTGACTCAGGGCACCTTTTTGGTTGCCCACATATTTGCTTTTTTCCTCCATGTTCCCATTTGTGGGATAGAACATGCCATAGCAAACCACATAATCATAATGGAAACTGTGAGAAGGTTGTGACCGTAACATGATGTGAGGAGATAAATGGAGGCAACAAGGAGCCACATACTGGGAGTTATATAATGGAAGGAGCAGGGTCCCCCAGCAGTACAAAGTGCAGGGCATGAATTTGGCCGCCATAAAGATCTGTATCCGCCCCCTGCCCTGCGAATTCCCACCTTGCGAATAGGTTTGCAAGGCTTGCGAATGGATGTGTATGGTTAAGGGTAGCCTAACCCTACCACCACCTAGCCTAACCCTCTGGTCCCTGCAGAATGTTGATATTCTGCAGATGTGGACATAATGCATTTCAACAATGTGGCCATCATGCTGTGACGGAAGTCATTGTGACTGTATCCATTTTATGTAAGGGAAAAGCATGGGTGAGATTTAATAGGATGAGAGATTCAGAAAGTGAGAGATTTTGTGAGAAATCTCCAGTTTTTTTTAAAGCGGCAATCATTTACACTGCAAAATCAAACTGGTTTTGCAGTGTACATGATTGCCGCTTTAAAAAACTGGAGATTTCTTACCAAATCTCTCACTTTCTGCATCTCTCATCCTATTAAATCTCACCTCTGGTGTCTCTACAAAATGCCATTACTCAATACAATCACATTGTATTTGTACATTCACATTAACACAGGCTTAGCATGAGCTCCTGGCATCCATTGTGCTGGGTACCACACTGCACCAAGGCCAGCCCAACCATTATACAGGATACCACACTGCACCATGGCCTTCCCTACCATTATGCCGGATACCAAACTGCACCATGGCCTTCCCTACCATTATGCCGGGTACCACACTGCACCATGGCCTTCCCTACCATTATTCCGGGTACCACACTGCACCATGGCCTTCCCTACCATTATGCCGGATACCACACTGCACCAAGGCCAGCCCAACCATTATGCCAGATACCACACTGCACCATGGCCTTCCCTACCATTATGCCAGGTACCAGACTGCACCATGGCGGCATTCTGATGTTTGCCGCCATTGAATGGTAAACATTTGATGGCGATTCAATGGTCCCGGTCATCCATGCTGCAGTGCTTCTGTTCAAAAAGGTCTTCATATACATTTTTTTTCTATTGAATTCTTTTGATGCGATGGTCAGTTACCATTGCATCGTAATTCAATGGCAGAAATCCAGCCAGCATTTGATGGTGGGCTTCTGATGTCCATTCTAGCGCTGGCTTTCTGTAAAAGGCTGAGACTCCAAGAGCAAGAGAGGAGTGGGTGGCCACTACATTGCCTGTACTGTATGTTCTATGTCACTGACTGCAGTGCAGAGACTGTAGTGTGGTGTTGGGGGGCTCTTAGGAGAAGAACCTTCCTGGCTGTCATCTACACAGTCAGTGACATGTCATGGAACATGCAGGCAGTGTGGTGGCCACCCCTTCCCTCTCCTCAAGTCCTATCCTACCCTTGGAGGCGGAGCCCCAGACTGTCTGTAACCACGTGTTACAATCTCATAGAAGCTCCGCTGTTCCTCCCCAGTGCAGACTGCAGGAACCAAGGAGGAGCTGCTGCTGCTGCTGCTGAATGTCCTCTATGGTGAGGAGAAAGTGTGTGTGTGTGTGTGTGTTTATACAGGATATGTGTGTGTGTGTATATTTAGTGTTTGTATGTACTGTATGTAATATATGTGTGTGTGTCTATACAGTTTGTACATATACAGTTATATACAAAATGAAAATATGTATGTGTGTATATACAGTATATGTGTGTGTGTGTATATGTAGTGTGTGTGTGTGTGTATGTGTGTGTATATATATATATATATATATATATATATATATATATATATACAGTTTTCAAGAATCAGGGCACTCACCAAGCAGCATATAAGGCAATACTTTTCCTTTATTTCATCTCCAGCAACAGATTAGCCAACGTTTCGGACCAAACAAGGCCCTTAATCATGGCGTCCTGAGTCTCACATAAAAGAGCAACTGAGTTGCTCTTTTATGTGAGACTCAGGACGCCATGATTAAGGGCCTTGTTTGGTCCGAAACGTTGGCTAATCTGTTGCTGGAGATGAAATAAAGGAAAAGTATTGCCTTATATGCTGCTTGGTGAGTGCCCTGATTCTTGAAAACTGTGGATGGGGATCATAAGTTTACTTATGGGACTGGCAGGAGCACCACTGGAATAACTGAACCAAACCGTGAGTGCATTGGAAACTGTCTTATATATATATATACAGTGGTCGAAGTGGAAATTTTGAAGTGGGGGTATGGAAATTTTGAAGTGGGGGTATGGAAAAGTAAAGAGTGAATATAGTGCGCACCTTCGGACACCCCCCTGTCCATCAACGTCCCCTGCCAGACTGCCCCGTTGTACAGGAGTATTACAAAAGCACAATATGTGCTGCTGAGTGATCAGAGAGCATCCTGAGGGGGAAAAAAAACTTTTTTTTTTTATCTTCAGATTAAAGTGGGGGTATGCCATACCCCCGTATACCGCCCCACTTCGACCACTGTATATATATATATATATATATATATAATTTGTGTGTATGTACAGTAAGTCTTTGTGTGTATGTGTGTGTGTGTGTATACACACACACACCCCCAAACACCGACCCACCAATGGTTGTCCAATATATGATGATCAGACAGCTGCATCTGCTTCCAGCACAGAATCACAGCCATTGTCAGAATGGAAATAGTACAGATATGTATGTATGGGATTAAACAAATGTAAAATGCTTTCTGTGGGACACCCAAGTGTGTCATTTATACGATTTTTTTGCAAACTACATGTTCCAGATGGGTCTTGTGCCCAGGCAAGCTTGTACTTGTAGTTCATCCACTTACATTTTTAAACATTTTTTTTTTTTTAACAGGAAAAATAAACATTAAATATTACAATTCACCACATTAATCTAAAAACAAATAAAACAGAAATATACACAAACACGATGTGTGTTCTATAAACATCACCGTTAAACAGCTGTAATAGATTGTGAATCATGGGCCTGATTCATGTTTGCTCGGTACGCTGCAAACATCGCAACTTACCAAGCACCTGAGATGCCGTCCCCCTGCTGATTCCCCTTGGTACCATGTGAGCGGACGTGTAAAGAATCGCATGCCTTCTATGGTCGCCGATGTCCTGTGATATCAGCCCCTGGCAGGCATCGGCCCACCCGCATACCCATGGACGATCCCCGCCACCATCCGCCCCGTCCTTCCCCACAAAAAATGGCCCAGTGAGTGTGTAACTTGCCAAGGCCGTTTGTTGCTGGGGCCCCAATGGACAATTATTCAGTGGAGCGATTATCGTCTGTGCGTCGTGGTCCCGCTGCGTTCTTGCTTGAAATCAGGACTTCATGGAAAACTGATTAACAGGAAGTGACCATTGGAGATGTTAATTAGGTGATTTCAGGGAGTGGCTGGAAAAACGCAGGCGTGTCATGATCATTTTCGGGGTGTGTATCTAGTGTTCCCGCTAGGCTGTTTTAGCGGGGCGCTGCGCCCTGCCCGATTTTTAAAGGGCAAAATGCGCCCTACCCCTCTAGCAGCGCCCCGCTAAAACAGCCTGGTGCCTGCCCGACTGCTTGCACGGGGAAGCCCAGCGCCGCCTTAGACGGTGATGCTTGGCGCTTCCCCGGCGATGCGCGGCGCTTCACCGGCATCACGACACCTTCGCCCCTGTAGTGACGGCATCTTAGGCGGGGCTGGGCCTGCCCCCTGTAGTGACGTCGGCGGACCAGCCCGCCCACTTTAGTAACGTCGGCGGCCTGGCCCGCCCACTTTAGTGATGTCGGCGGCCCGGGCATGCCCCTTTTGTGATGTCGGCGGCCCGGGACCGCCCACAAGTGTGATGTCAGAGGGCCCGGACCGCCCCCCCGGCGCCCTGTCCGACCAAAACTCTAGAGTGAACACTAGTATCTGCCTTCAACTTCGATCACGCATGCAGAGAAACATGGCGCTAGCATCGCTAGTGCTATGGATAGTCTCTGTAGCTGTATGGCTACCCCTAACCTCAATGTTTCCTGTATTTGCCTATAGGCTGCGAATGTGTACGTAGCTGCGATTGTGTTGGCTGTGGTGGTGAAGCCCGTTCTTGGGCTACATCTACACTTGCTCCGCAGCCCAGAAAACCGCAACTGTATTTGCATATAAACAGGAATTAGACCAACTGCCCGCCTACATCACAAGTTGAAGAGAAGTTGGCCAATGATGAAAGACTTGGTGAGGGTTGTGGAGTCACAGTTTTTGTTGCATGGTTGGATAGAACTTAATCTAGTGCAGGGCTGGCCAAACCGTTCCTCGAGATTTACCAACTGTCCATGTTTTCCCAAATCACCTAGCTCTGTGGTTCTCAACCTTGGTCCTCAGGACCCCAACACAGTTTATGTTTTCCAGGTCACCTGTGCATTTTTTAAATGTGACAGTTGGTGATACAGAGGGCAGCTGCTGGTGACCCGGAAAACGTGCACTGTGTTGGGATCCTGAGGACCGGGGGTTGAGAACCACTGATCATTACTAACTGTCACATTTCCCAGACTCCCTAACTGGTGCATAGCTGCAGTCATTACTAACTGTCACATTTCCCAGACTCCCTAACTGGTGCACAGCTGCAGTCATTACTAACTGTCACATTTTCAAACCTGCATTCATTCCTACTATAGATCCACAGGTTGCCTAAGCCACATGAACTGTTGGTATATCTTGAGGACGGGTTTGGCCACCCCTGATCTAGCTTATAGCCAGCTTCATTCATATAGTCAGGCTAGAAAATGTGGTTGATGCATCTGCAATTCTATTTTTTTTTTTTGTATAAGAAGGGGTTTTAATTGAGATGCACTCATTTGATTGCTAACTTTTCGGTTGGGCATGGTGGCGATACCATTGGTAGTAATTGAAAAGAGTCTGTATATGGGTTGCTTAAACTTTCTTCATTGTTTAATCTATTTATCTCAATGTACCAGAATTAAACAATGGTCATGTTACAAATTGTTTATCCCGTGGAACTATGCCATACACACAATACAGTACATATTCACTTGCTTCTTTAATAATGTGTTCAAGTTTTTATATGTTCTGCTACAAAACTGAAAGTGCAAAAGGTGTGTATCATAATTGACTACCCTCCAGTATCCTTCGGGAAACTGCCATTTAAAGCTCTGATCTCTTTCTGCCCTGCATTATAAATGTCCTGTGATTCTTTGCATTCTTCACTGCAGCAAGGAGCTTCTGGACTTTAACAGTGGTTTGCTGCACTAACTGTTAGGACCTCTGTACCTGCTTGTCCGCCTTTGATGTAGACTCTTCTACCCCTTTCACACCAGCCTAAATTCCCGGTTGGATCCCTGCATTTTCTGGTGTGAAAGGGGTATTAGCAAATCCTTGAGGGTCTCTCATCAATACAGCCCCTGTTATCTGTGTCTTCTTATCTAGGCTACTAGTGTATGTATGATGTGGAAGGTGTTATTAGTAATCTTTAGTTAAACACACACAAAGAACAATACAACAGAAAGTTTTAAAATGTGGTGATCACTAAAATAAGAATTCACGCAAGGTAAAGGTGCATTCGGGATTTTATAGGTATTACATACTACTAACTAATATTTTTTTTAACTAGTTTTCAAAAGTAGGCCAGTCTAGTGCAGAAGCACTGGTCTGAATAGGGCCATGTGGGGGACTTTAGAAGTGGTCAGGAATGAAACATACAACATTTTTGAACAAGCTGCTGGTTTGAGTTTTCCCCTCTCATCTGTTTCTAGACAGAAGCCAACGTGCTGGTAATACTTGGGATTCCAGAGAGAAAGGAGACCCCCACTTCAAGTAACAAGGTAGGTCACACTATGTAATGCATTGTGTGTGGAAAATGCAATGTGCGTGTGAGTTTCTTGTTACTGCAGAGACTGGTGGCTTATTCTGATTTCATATGATGGATTTTCCTTCAGCAGCTGGGGACCCGTTTTTATGAGCATGGCGTGGGGGGAAAAATTGTGACTCTATTATTTTAGCAAAAGACAGTACCAATTGCGTAGATGGGTAACTCAGTCTAAAATGTATACAACCATGCTCATGATTACCAGCAGTATGCCAGGAACCCCATGATTTGGGGGAACTACAACAAATCTCATCTCTATGCTGGCAAAACACCATTGTTTCCGTATGAAGAAGGGATCTGTTGTTCTGTCCTGTGCTCAGCTGGGCACAGGACAGAATTACAATCCACATTGCCGATCTCTTGTCCAGAATAGCCAATCAATGACAGATATGTCCCATCGCATCCAATTGGATCTTATGGGGCCTAAAGTGCCCTCTTTCAGCACCCAATGTCGCATGCCACATCGAGTGCTGGAAGAGGGCCGCCCAGTGTTTTTTAAATAGTTTTTTTCAGATTCTGCTGCCGCACTCCTTCACAGCAATGCACTCCACCGCAGCCCGTGCTCCCCTAACCCGCCACCCACGCTCCGGACCCATCGCCGATCGCATTGCGAGCAACCGCACGTGGTTAAAAACCACAGGCAATCGACCAGCAATCGACTATCAATGCGACCAGCAAGCCCATCGATGTGCATACACAGCTTCGATTTAAGGCACAGACGCGGTCCTAATCGAAGGATTGTATGCAATATCGCTCTAGTGAGAGGGCAGCACTACATACAGATGTGACCTCATACAGATGTTGTATCAGTCATGCCAAGCAGCCACTCCTGGCGCACCAGGGTGACTCAGGCTGCACCAAGAGTCTTATTCACACAAATAAAAGAACTGGAAATAAAAAAAAATATATACTTTATTAGATTGCACTGATCATTGTGATGTGCAACACTTGTATTTCTGTGTGCAAATGAATCTGTAGTGGAAGTTCTATGATTCGGCGGCTTTTCACATGCTAAGTTGCTGTACCGAGGACGCAGCTCAGTGACTGTAGTGCGCTGCAAGTGGTGTTTGGCGCCTTGTCTGCGATGCAAATAAGATGCTAAATTTAAAAAGAAACCGACGGCACCAGAATACAGAAGCCTTGCCATGGCTGGTGGCCTTCTTTTTCAACTGTATATAACAGAGATCTCTGCATTACTCTGCATTACTGGAACATTCTTTTGTACAGTGCAATGGCATGCATTTTCTCATATAGGATTCCTTCAGGGAAGGAGAGCAGGTATCCAGGTATGTGTAGGCCAGTGATGGCTAACCTTGACACTCCAGCTGTTGTTGAACTACACATCCCAGCATGCCCTGCTTCAGTTTTACTATTTGGCCATGCTAAAACTGATGCAGGGCATGCTGGGATGTGTAGTTCAACAACAGCTGGAGTGTCAAAGTTAGCCATCACTGGTGTAGGCAGTAACTGTACACAGCACTGACTAAAAGTACATACCAACAGAACAATGGGTCTGATTCAGTCCTGTATCTCAGTAGGTCTGTCCTTCCATCATCCTATGCTGGTATGGACAAGAGATATGTCCTGTACATTTGGCTTCCTGCTCTCCTGTTGGAAAAGATGCAGGGAGGGCAGGCTACAATCCCTCAATCGCTGTCCCTCCGTCACTACGGCTGCTGGGGCCATTGTTGGACAATTTGTTTTCGTTCTTTTCATTGTGTGGCACTAAGCCGGATAGGCTGCAATTCTCAGGGGTCTCTGTATCATGGAGTAGCCCTGCAAATAGGTAGGAGACTCAGTAGGTCAGGGGTCATTTCCTATCTGATGTGACATGTGAGAGGCCCAGCTGCTGTCTGTCTCGGGCCCGTGTAACCTCTGCTTGGCTTCTGACCTTGTCTGCTGTCCCAGACTGTCTGCAGCTGGGATACTGTCACCTCTGACCCCAGTGTTTTAGTCTGTCTCAGTAACAACCCGTGTTTGTGACCCTTCCCCCACAAGCTCTGGCTCTAAATGGGATGCCTTTATCTTACAGTATCCTAATGACGACCCCCCTCCCCTGTACACCTCACACACACAGAGATTCCTCTGCACTCCCTGCACTACACCATACATGCCTGCAAATCCCAAAATCCTGTGCAGCCATTTAGTGATTGCAATATACAATGCCCATCGCATAGCTATATATATATACACACACACACACAGAGATGGAGACGTCGCCTCCCCTGGTGCCTCTTGCCGCCCCACCGTCCCCCCTATCCCTGCCCGTCTCCCTGAAGAGGAGATGGGCAGGATGCCACCGCATCGCCGTCCTGAAACTGGGGCGCGCGTGCTTCCCAGTCAGATGGAGCGGCTCTGCGCCGGCGATCGCCAGCGCAGGCATGCTGGCGATCTCCGGGCAAGGATCAGAGGCTGTGTCCCCTAGGGGGGGGGGGGGGGGGGGGGGTGGCTGGGAGTCCCACCTGTCACTCTATTCAGGGGCTGGGGGCATGGCTAGAAGCTCACAGAGCCTTTTGCCATGCCCCCACAGTGGCAAAACGGGGGCCTCATGGAATGACACGATTCTTAGGCCACGATTCTTAGGCGTGGCCCTCTTGCTGCTAGGCCACACCTCCAAATTTCGGACGCACTCATTCGGCACATGCAGGCATCCCACTTCAGCACATCATAAAGTTAGGAGGTATGTGTATATATATATATATATATATATATATATATATATATGTGCACTTTTCTAAAATCTCCTAACACACAGAAGAGCCATCTGGTTTCTTAACATTTGCTATGGAACTACAAGTCCCATATTAACTTTCTAGTAACAACATACCTTAAGTAGCTGTATCACTCCACCTTCCGAGCCGGGGAGGGACACACAGTTTATGGCCTGTGTGTATGGCTTTCTATTATCCTGTGACATCCTGTTGTAAGAGATACAGGGACAGCAAACTACAATGCCTTGATCGATGTCCCTACGTCGCTATGGCTGCTGGTGTTTGTCATTGTTCCGTAAACTGCCTAACGAGGGATGCACAGCCCTCCCCATTTACAAACCAATAAACACAGCTCATGACCTTCAACCCACCTAATGTCAGAGGAGGGATGTAGTAGGATGCACATTTACATTTGATATTTTTGCTTGGATGGGTTTTGCCGGCTTTTGGAGGTGGTAACGTCTATTACCGTATATCTGGTAAGGTCAGGGAAAACTGTAATGGGAAAACATATATACAGTGCATACGCACTGAACGATATCTTTAATGATATCAGTCAGTGACATCATTGGGTCTCTGGACGTCGTATCGGGCCCGGAGCTGACATCACACGACTTTCCCTCCAAGCGCCTGGGCACGGAGCTGACATCACACAACTTCCCCAGGCGCTTGGAGGGGAAGTCGTGTGATGTCAGCTCCAGCCCCGATACAACTTCATTCAGAGACCCAATGATGTCACTGACTGATATCGTTAACGATATCGTTCAGTGTGTATGCACTGTATATATGTATTCCCATGAACAGTGTTGGATATCTCTGCCATGTAAGACCAGACTGTAAGTCAGTCCTGTTTCCCATAAGCTTCTTGGTGGCCTCCCTAATAAGTGCCCCTTTCACATCAATGCTCAGTATTGGATTCATGCCATATTCTAGCCATGTGCCTTACTTTCTTTGTTTATTTATCATGGATGTGAGAGAGCTGCAGGGTCATTAAAAAAAATGTGATGCCTTCTTATAGGCTTCCCCAGATATGTCTTTTGATCTTCATGATGAAGCTCTTGTTAGGAATTGTACTCTAAAGTCAGGTGTGTTTATTCTTAAATCAATGTAAACACATGATATGTTTACAAGTGAACTCCACTTAACCATGTGGCCTTTCAAGACAACTGATTGCACCAGGGTCTATGGAGGTGTATTGTGGCAAGAGGGGTAGAAGGGTGACAATTTATACCGTATAATCCACATTTGTCTATTTTTGATTTGTAATTGAATATAGAAATATTTACAATTGTTGTTTATTTGTTTTTCTTCTGTACTTTATGCTAGTTTATGTTATTAGTGGTTAACAATTCTGAATAAATACATTTATTTAATTATTGATAACATAAAATTTGGAAAATATGACATTTAGGAATATTTTTTTACACACTTTAAATAGGATTTTTTTTCTTCTTCTATTTTTTTTATTACTAAAAATCAACTTAAGCATGTCAGCATTGCATGGCCCAGAAAATTCTCCCATCCCTAACAAGGCAACGTACATGCTAGTATAATTAACCAGAGTTGCCTACTTTTAATGTCTCCTCTCCAGGAAAAGCCCAGAGAGGAGACTGTCAGCAGGGCTTCAGGGGGCGGGGCCTGATGTAGACTGCATCAAGCCCCACCCCCAGTACGCCAAATCCCGTAATTTACGGGTCTTCCAGGAGGGGGTGGGTCTAAATTACGCTTTTTGCATCTCCTGCCCCTCCCCCTGAAAAGCTGCGGATCGCGGGAAATTAACGCTGCCACAGGGGAGATGCGGGGGGCGGTGGTGGATACCAGTATCCGGGAGGGTTGCCCACCTTTCCGGGGGGCCTGGAGGGGGACCCGATTTTCGGGAGCCTCCCGGCCACCCTGGGAGGGTAGGCAACCCTGTAATAAACATAATACAGTGACATGAAACAAGAAAAAAAAAAGGCCCTGCATTATATGGGAATATGGGAAGCTAGGTGGGGTGGGGGTGAGGGCTAGGCTTTTGGTTTATGCAGGGGGGAACTTAGAGTTACAGACCATACACACGTAGCGACCCTGCTGATCGCCGCTAGAACGCTCAGCAAGTTCGCTCAGCATACAGGAATGTGTCAGTGCTGTGCGATCTGTCAGGGCCAGTGTTCTCTGCTGAGGCCTTGAACCCAGCAATTAACTTGATTTATCTGGCACACTAGATATTAATCGCCCGGGCAATAGTGATACGCGGGGACGCACATTGCTATTACTATGCCCCTACACACGGATCGAGGTAGGGGGATCTTCGTAGCGATGTAGTAACATCACTCAGAAAATGGCCTGACATCGCTCCGTGTGTGTGCCACATTGGGCTGCGGGGAGGGTAGGCTGTGGGACGTGAAGGTAAGGATTAGGCGATGAGGTATGGGGGCTAGGGTAGGCACTAGCAGGGAAAGTTAGGCGGTAGGGAGGGAGGGTTAGGCTTAGCGGGGTATGAAGGTCAAGGATTGGCACTAGTGGGGATGATTAGGGTTTGGCTGCAGGAGGTAGGGTTAGGCTGCAGGGAGGGGAGATTAGGCTTAGAGGTGTGGCAGGGGGAAGGTAGGCATACTTACCTGACCCCTGTCTCTCCATCAGGATGCTGGCATCAGTATTCTGACCTTCGGTATCTCCGGTATCAGATTCTGTCTATCATTTTCTAGAATAGAATAATGACATTATAACATGTGATTGGTTGAAGTGGACAACAACGCCACTGTTCTAGGAGATACCCCAATATGTATAAACAAGCAGCTTGGTAGCAGCTGATTTGTACCCCAACTCATGACATACGGAGGCTAGGTGAGGAAGGACAAATCCAATTAGCTCTACACCAGGCCTAGCCAACCTGTGGCTCTCCAGCTGTTGCGAAACTGCACATTCCAGCATACATTGCCAAAGTTTTAGCATTCCCTAATAGCAAAACTGTGGCAAGGTATGATGGGATTTGTAGTTTCAGAACAGATGGAGAGCCACAGGCTGGCCAGGCCTGCTCTCCACAGACAGGGCCCTGTCAAGCAATAGTGCTTACCACTATGCCACTATTCTGAGCCCCAGGGATCACCAAATGCTCTCAGACGTCATCACTCGTCCCCACCCCCAGACATGGGGTGGGATGCACTAAGCTTCAAAAGTGATACATTGGACAGTGATTAACAGCCAGCCAATCAGCTCCTAACTTCCTGTCAAGGCTTGGGTATCTGGTGTCCCCAACTGTGGCAGCAGCGAGCCATTGGAAGGATCAGAGAACTGGAACACAGGAGGCTTGAGATAAGGACAGTTCATAGAGCACTGAGGACACAGCTAGGTGGGGGAGTTGACGAGACTGAACAGAGTCTAACCCCAAGACGGTTTTCACCAGGGACCCCCCGCAAGGAGGTTTGGGGCCGAGAGGGATGTTGACAGCCTGGGAGCTGAGATGGGTGTTTACTTGAGAGTTGACACCTGTGTCAACTAGGGAGTCGATGATGGTAAATGGCTTTGGGAGCCAATAGTGATCTCTGCTGGTAAAAGCTGGGAAGCTCAGACCTCTTAGAGATGTTATTAGCTGAGAGGTAACCTGGCAGGTGAAGAGTAAGCAGCAATAGCGGCAGCAGGTCGCAGGTGCACAACACAGGTAACTGGAACAGGCAACCTGGAGTCTAGAACGCTGAGTTCTGGGGAGTACTCAGGGATCAGACAAGTTGTTCAAGGCAAGGAGGAAGCGGCAGAGGCCTCACCTATATCCCCCCTGCCTGTCTGTGATTGGCTGCAAGTCGCAGCATCAATTAACCCCAGGAAGTACCTGGTCAGAGTAACAAGGTCACAGGTGAGGAAGTGTCAGTGGGATCAGTGTGTGACGCTGAATAGGCCCCAGAGAATTGCCATGCACATCGTGCCACAGAGAATGGCCAGGGGTAGTGCTGAACAGGGACTTGCCTCGCAGGACACACCAGTGCACGGATACAAACGTGGTCATGCTGATTGGTTGGTTGTTTATCACTCTCCATTTTATCACTTTTGAAACTTAGTGCATCTGGCCCATGACCACATGGCCTTCAGACATGTCCCTCTGACGTCCCTCACACATTTCCCCTTTACAATGCCCACAGTGGACAGAAGAAAAACATGCAGCACTCCCTCCTCTTCTGGTAATGCTGCGTGACCTTCCTACAGTGCCACATGCAAGATGGCTGCTTCAGTGCCTTACACAGAGGAGCATAAGGCAGGGACCATATGGGAGCTGCAGATGAATGCCCGTTGGGCTGCTGATGGCCCCCAGGTCACCTGCTGCCCACCACTGGTTTTCTTAGACTATGCCAACATGTCTCTGCAGTGCTAGGAATGATTTACATCAACAACTGCAATTCCTATAGAGAGAATTTGTACATATAGTGATGTGACAAGATCCCACTTAGTGCGCACAGTACAGTATACCCTGATAATGCGTCCTTTACTTTATTAATGCTCTCTATGTGACAGGAGAGATGGTTTTGTGAGGCCTAGCTGGGAGCATTGTGCAGAATGGGCACGCAGACGGCTCCCTACAGCTGCTCCCATGCTGCAGTTGGAGGCGTGCCACCATTTTGTAAGGCTCGGGATTCAGGGAGCTCTGAAATGGCGTCCACCTGGCACGGCCCGCAGAAGGCTGGACTAGTGAGGAGTGTCAAAGGCCCACCGCCCCTGCTGGACCTGTCTACAGAGAAACGCAAGCAGGTTTCTGTGGTTACAAGTAGAGACGGGGACAGGCCAGGAGTAACAGACAAGAAAAGGAAACGAAGAGAGGCAGGGAGCAGACTGGCACAGCCTGGGAAGGAGTGGCACAGCGGGCAAGGCTGAAAGGGTAAAACATGATTAAGCCATGGGAGAGAAGGGAAAGCAGATTCAGAAGCACGGCAAACGAACCTGTGAACAGAGAATAGATGCAGGGAGAGGACTACAATAGACGGGCAAGGTGCATAGACCACTCTGAGTTTAACCCCTTCTAAACAGCGCAGCTATAAAACACCCAGCAAAAAAAACAATTACGGTGCAGGTTTTAAAATAACAATGGTAGAGAAAAAAAGGCCAAACAAACAGAGAAATGTGCCGAAATTATACAGCAACGTTTGTCTCTTATGTATTTTGGTATATATATATATATTTTTTTTTTAACCTTAACCCTTTGAGTGCCAAGTGAATTTGTCAAAATAGGTGTGCAGATTGCCAAGCAAACATTTTTATTCATCATAATGACCTGTAATGTTTTCCTTGTATAGGAAATATAATGTTTTTTTAACACAACACTTTTTTTTATTTGAATTTATATAGCAAATGTGAACGACGCTGGAATTTTTAGCGGATATTTCGAGCATCTTTCACAGAGATGTTGAAGGGTTAATGCTTCGCCGCTGTATTTATGTGTTGTCTTGCGTTTATAAAATCGGGACTCGATTTCAGTGTTTCTGTAAGGGCAGGGTCAGAACCAAACACCCAAACAGGGCTTTATTAGCAGAAATCGGGATCGTCTCTTGCCGCCATGGCACGCCCGTTCCCAAATCTGGGTTAGCTTTGAACCTTGTGTACAGCCCCGATACGCAGCCTTCTTCTTTCTGTCTGATTTGCGTCTAGGTCTATTTATAAACCCTATAAATACAACTGCCAGCTATTACTTTTAACTACAGTGTAATCTGTGAGTCTGTCTTTCATATGCTCAGCCACATCGCCATCTGCCTGTATATTAGGTTTATTTATACAAATAATTGGGATAGGCAATACAACGAAGTAAAAGAGAAAAGTTGTCTGAGCTCTGCGGTGATGCCAGGCGGCAAAACAAAAAAAAGATTAGCAGATTGCCAGCTTACAAATAAAAAAAAACATTGAGAGGGCAACTGCGACTGTCTAGAACCAATGGAGGGGGAGGAAGACCACCGTTGACAGATCTGCAGGGGTGTGGCTGTTATAAGGCGGTCTAATGCGCCATAGAACAGAGGGTGGTCAGCGCGGGGCGCTAATGAAACAATATTCATTTTCTAGCTGTAAAATTGTTCATCTTATTTTGATGAAAGCTGCTCTCTGTTGGAGGTAAAGATTTGGGTTAAGCACCTAGTTTGAGGCACTAGCAGGGAGGATTAGGGTCAGACTACGGGGAGGGAGGGTTAAGATTAGGCTGCGGGGAGGGAGGGTTAAGGTTAGGCCGCGGGGAGGGAAGATCAGGGGTGGTTAAGTATTCTTATCTAATCGTTGACGGGATTCCCTCCTTCGGGGTGCTGGCGTTGGTATACTGACAGCCGGCTACATGAATGCCACTCATCTGTATGTATCCTGTGCCAGGTGATTCTGACGCGCTTTAGGGTTATGTCCAGTGCATAGATATCACTCGATTTTCCATAATGAACACAGTCCTACTCATCAGGACAAAAGTCCTAACGATGTGGACAGTTCCCGAGCATCAGAACTGTCCCTAATACACTGAAGATGCTTTTGTTCTGCTCTAATATACAAACTATGCAGTGGTGATACTTACCAGTGCTACAGTTCCTCCAACCTACTAGTCAATGCTGCTAAGATAGCTATAAGCAAATAAATATATACAGTATTGGGTCCTTTACCGAATGGGTCTGAAAAAATGATATAGTATTTAAATAGGGGAGCACTCACCAATATTTGCTTGCAGAGTTTTATTCAATAATCCTCATACACACAGGTTGAGTGTCCCTTATCTGAAATGTTAGGGACCAGGATCATTTTGGTTAAGGGATTTTTGTTTTTGGTTACTCACCTGGTCCCCTGGCAGTCCCCCCAGCGTCCATGTTAAGAGGCATCCATGATCCCAATGATGCATCCTGCTAATGTATCCTGAAGACGGGTTGATCCCAAAATGGCATAGATACCAATAAAGACGTTCTTTTCACATGAAAAAAGCTGTGGAGTGACGCCTAGGGCTTTAAATGGCGGCGCAGTCCCCTGGGAGGGCGAGCACCCGGGCAAGTATCCTCAGCTAAGCCCAGAGGGGGAGTGCCGAACTTCTGCTATAGATATTACAGTATATTATGTTTCTAATTTTGCAATCCAATTAGGGGCTCGCATTGAATGTGCAGGATAAACTCACAATTTCTGTTCGCACCTCTATGAGGGTGAGAGATGATAGGAGGAAAAATCCATATTTTACGGTTCAAATGCCACACATGCAGAACCCCTTGGACTTCCCCCTCAATGAATAATTAGGCAATTGGAAGTTTCCAATTAGCTTAATTAGTGCAATAATTCCATGTCATTTTTGGCAGTTTAAGTACTGGCCTCAAATGACCCACAAATCCATTTTTTGTTGCTTTATGCACCTTAAATTCAATCATTTATTGTTTGAAATAATTTATTTTTATACTTTTTAATTAAAAGTACCCAATAAAGCATTTTTTTTAAGTGTCTAAAGCAGTGGTTCCAAACGTGGTCTTCCACTGCAGCCGTTCAGGTTTTAGGGATATCCATGCTTAGACACAAGTGACTTAGGACCTTATTCTAGTTCACTCTTTCTGACAAAATCCTTCTTAGATGGACAAAACCATGTGCATTGGAGGTGGGGCAGATGTAACTTGTGCAGAGAGAATTAGATTTGGGTGGGGTTTTACTTCAAAGTGAGATCTATATTGCAGTGTAAAAATAAAGCAGTCAGTATTTACCCTGCACAGAAACAAAATAACTCAACCAAATCTAATTCTCTCTGCACATTTTACATCTGCCCCCCTGCAGTGCACATGGTTTTGTCCATCTAAGAAGAAAGAGTGAACTAGAATAAGGCCCATAGACACAAGGGTCTGATTCACATTGGTTCACTAAGAAGTATACATTTTGCTGCTTAGCAAGTCGGTAAATGCCACCCGCCGGCAAGTGAATACCCACCCCCGCCGCGGGAATGTCCCTGCTGGCAGGCGGATGGATGTGTCCTCTTACTGCTGTCAGTACCACAAATTTCATTGACAGATTATTAGATACATTATTTTTCCATTTTATATAAGATACTCATCAATACTACCTCCGTGTAGGTTTCTAACTAGAAGCATAGGGCCTTATTCTAATTCACTCTTTCTGACAAAATCCTTCTTAGATGGACAAAACCATGTGCACTGCAGGGGGGGCAGATGTAACATGTGCAGAGAGAATTAGATTTGGGTGAGTTATTTTGTTTCTGTGCAGGGTAATTACTGGCTGCTTTATTTTTACACTGCAATATAGATCTCACTTTGAAGAGAAACTCCACCCAAATCTATTTCTCCCTGCACAAGTAACATCTGCCCCACCTGCAGTGCACATGGTTTTGTCCATTTTGTCAGAAAGAGTGAACTAGAATAACCCCCATAGGGTACACATTAGACATTGTGTACCCTGTGTGACATTGCCATTGACAGGGTTCGGCATTGTCAGGGGCATACCCACTGCACGATGCCGGCAGTGACAATGGGGGCGATGATGTATTCTGCAACATGGGCCTCGCCACCCTGCATGCCGCAACATAGTGGGTACACACTGGGTGATTTGAACATTTTATCTTTCTGACCCATCCAAAACAACAAAATCGTTCAAAATATCATCTACTATGGACCCAGCTGTAGACTATGACTGCCTCAGGTGTGGATCATGGTTCAGGTTGGCTTTTGGATAATATGCATTTGATGTATTGTCCTTTCCAAACGTGTATTACTGTATTGGCAAGAAATGTATGTATTGCTTCAGCAAGTGGTGCTAATGTAACATATATCTTTAAAATTCAGTAAATAAAAATATTTTCGACATGTTTAAAAAAAGAAAAGGAAAATAAAAAAAGCCATTTTAAGCTCACCTGAGCAACTGTTATCTTTTTGTGCCTCATATCTCAAAATGGCTGCCTTCTTCATCCTGTGTATGTCACATGTTAAACTGCGACAATCTGGGGATTTTAAAGGAAAAAAAGGGAAAGCGAAGTCTCCAAAAACAGAATGATTCCCCCCCTCCCTTCCTACAAGCTCAGAATGGCACCCTACGGACACTCCCAGATGAGTCTGGCTAAGGGATTACTACAGGCCTCTGCTTGTACTTATAAGACTCTTTTTCTTAGGGGACCAGACAATCGTTCAATGGAAGACGGCTGAGATGAACTAATCATTTAGTTTTGAACAGTACTGATGGTGTAATGGTTAGCATTACTGCCCTACAGCACTGAGGTCATGAGTTCCATTCCCACCATGGCCCTAACTGTGGAGTTTGTATATTCTCCCCGTACTAGTGTGGGTTTCCTTGGAGTACTCTGCTTTCCTCCCACAATCCAAAAATACCCTATAATGTCTGTGTGTGTGTGTGTACATGTGGTAGGGAATATAGATTGTAAGCTCCACTGGGGCAGGGACTGATGTGAATGTTCAAATATGCTCTGTAAAGCGCTGCGGAATATGTGTGCGCTACATAAGAAACTATTAATAAATTAAATAATAAAATAAAATAAACCAACTTTTTTTTCCTAAGAAATAAGATGATTCTTCCTGTTTCTCCTTGATGGTGTACTACTAGATCAATGTATCTTCTCAATGTACTAAGTTGGACTTCTTGTGACTGCAGGATGTAGCCAGCCTCAGTCAACCGTAATCAACCCCTGTTTCATAAGCTTTGCTCAGTACTTTGATGATGCGCCTTTGGCAACAATTACAGCCTCAAGTATTTTTGTATATGGTGCACCACAAGCTTGGCAGACCTATCTTTGGGCAGTTTTGTCCATTCCTCTTTGCAGCACCTCTCAAGCTCCATCGGGTTGGATGGGAAGCGTCTGTGGACAGCCATTTTCAAATGTTTTCAGAGATTTCAATCCGATACAAGTCTGGGCTCTGGCTGGGCCACTCAAGGACATTCACAGTAGTCGCTGACTAGGGCTATTCTCTGCGATCGCTCAGTTTAAATGTCCAGCCAGCTCTAGGAAGAGTCCTGGTGAGGCCACTGTTCTCATTGGGACCTTCAAAGCAGTAAATATTTTTCTCTACCCTACCCCAGATTTGTGCCTCGAGACAATTCTGTCTCAGGAGTCTACAGACAATTTCCTTGTGGCATCATGCTTGGTTTGTGCTCGGACATGCACTGTCACCTGTGGGACCTTATACAGACAGGTATGTGCCTTTCCAAACCATGTCCAATCAACTGAATACACCACAGGTGGACTCCAATTAAGCTGTAGGAACATCTCAAGATGATCAATGGAAACAAGGCCTGTGAATACTTACAGTTTGTACATGTAATTTCTTTGGTTTTTATTTTTCATAGATTTGCATACTTTTTTCACATTGTCATTATGGGGAATTGTGTTTAGAATTTTGAGGGGAAAATGAATTTATGAAGCGCTGTTTCATACAAAATACTGTTAATTTCTGAGTTTAACAATAGTGAGAGACTGGAACTTATAGTATTTTGCTGATAAGACGTGATCACAGAGATTTGTAGCCCAACTGTCTAGAACCCCTAAATCAGGCATGTCCAAACTGTGGCCCTCCAGCTGTTGTGAAACTACACGTCCCAGCATGCTTTGCCATAGTTTTAGCATTCCCTAATAGCAAAACTGTGGCAATGCATGATGGGACTTCTAGTTTCACAACAGCTGGAAGGTCATAGTTTGGACATGCCTGCCCTAAATAGATCGAATGATTTACTTCCAGATTTCTGCAAGGTAACATTGCATTGATTAAGGAATCACTGACAATTCTTGTACCCCCCACCACTGCCCTGTAGGATTGGCCCTCAATCTTTGCAAAAGCCAATAATTAATTTTCCCCACCCATAATCCAGTTCAGAACCATCACTCTTACAGCCACCACTACTCCCTTGTGATAATGGAGAACACGGGCTGGATTCAATTAGCCGCGGTAATTAACTGCGGGCTAATTGGTCGCCCAGGACTGTTCCGTTACAGCCCATGGAAAGCCTACAGGCTGCTCTGGGGGGGCAATAGGTGCCCTTATCACAGGTTCTGCCGATGCCTTAAGCCAAATCTTCTGGCATTAGAACCTATATGAGTTAGCTGCGTTTTTAACCGAACAAGGGGTTGTAATTGAACAGCCATTCATAAAAGTCCAAAGCTATCACCCTTTTCCCATGCATGGTCAAAACAAGCCCTAACACAACTGTTAGGGGTCACTTAAGCACACACGGGGCGATTTCAGCCGAAATCGCGGGGGATACGGTCGCCGAGGTCGTCATTGGGTCTGTGCAAAATTGAGCTGTATGTGCAGACAATGCGGCAGTGCACAGCGCCAATGATCAGTTTTGTGGCACACACCCGTCTCTAATGGAAATATCGTAATGGGTGATTTTATTGAATTTCCTGACTTAAAAAAAAAAAAAGTATGGTCATAATAGGCCATTTGCATGTTTATCTCATGGGACCATTTTGAATGTATGGGCCGAGCCAATACATAATTATACGTCAGTGTAGGTAGTCACTCCTGACAACCCTTTGTAATATTCTTCAGGAACCACTACATCAGCGTAGATCTCTTCGTCCTTTGAAACCTCCTCAGGATGTAGAGATTGTGTAATTGCCCAAGGTCTTTACCTACAGAATACTCTGCCCAGGCTGCCGTTGCGTTGTGCAGCTAAAACGGACAGTAGGATCTGAAAGCATAGGAGATACCGCACAACAAAGAAGCACATCAATAGGCCTCATTACCTTGGAAGGCCAGAGTTTCAGGAGAACATTTCAATGGCTGATGATAGGTACACTCTAAAGAGCTATGTAAACCCCCTACTGACTGGCACATCAAAGTCTGAATATTACCGAGCTAGATAAAATACCAGGCATAACTGAACTGTGAAACACGCAGTCTACCCCCCCCCCCCCCCACACACACACACCTCGCCGAACAAACCATCATTTTAAAAAGCTGTAGAGGGAGCTGCAGTTTCTGGGTCGTGAAAGAGCGAAATTAGTAAGAAGGGCTTGCAGTCTTCTAGGTAACACATTCTTTTTAGAGTCACACGGAAGGGCACAAATTGGCATGCCACGATGCACTTACTGAAATAAACAACACGTTCTGCTTTTATAGGAGCAATTTTCAGTTTTATCATCAGCCTTTGATGTGGGGAATTTGCTATTTGGCTATTTATTATAGAAGGGAAGATGTATTTTATTAAGTTATGTTCTGACAAAGTTGCGTTTCGCTACCCATACTCCATCCCGATCTATGTTATGCACTGTTTATGCTCGCTGGGCACTGCTTCCTGTCTTATTTAAACAACCTGCATTAATGTATATCCGACCCATTCGCAATACTGTACTATTATATTCAACTCAATTCCGGTCTTGTTTCATTTCATATAAAGTGCATTGTATAATTCTATGTACACATCACGCTCTTATTTGTTATATAACAAATACCCAATCTGCAAAACGTAATATTTGTACACATTGTGCACCCCACTGGGTTTATACAGTGCACCCCATCCGTTATATACACTCAGCACACCTAATGCCTTTTATCCCTGGCATGACTATATTAAGTCCACCTGTCCATGGGGGCTCACAGCACACACCTTATTTACTACTTACATCTCCGGAGTATAACGTTACCAGCAGTACTGCACAAGTCACTTGTAAATGCTGCTGGGGGCATGTCTATCTTATTCTACATACATACCGCACCCGTCCTACTTTATTCTATGTGCACCATACAGCCGTCCTGCCTTATTCTACATACATCCCGCACCCGTCCTACTTTATTCTATGTGCACCATACAGCCGTCCTGCCTTATTCTACATACATCCTGCACCATCCTACTTTATTCTATGTGCACCATACAGCCGTCCTGCCTTATTCTACATACATCCCGCACCTGTCCTACTTTATTCTATGTACACCATGCGGCCGTCCTGCCTTATTCTACATACATCCTCCTACTTTATTCTATGTACACCATGCAGCTGTCCTGCCTTATTGTACATACATCCCGCACCCGTCCTACTCTATTATATGTACACCATACAGCCGTCCTGCCTTATTCTACATAAATCCCGCACCCGTCCTACTTTATTATATGTAGACCATGCAGCCGTCCTGCCTTATTCTACATACATCCCGCACCCGTCCTACTTTATTATATGTAGACCATGCAGCCGTCCTGCCTTATTCTACATACATCCCGCACCTGTCCTACTTTATTCTATGTACACCATGCGGCCGTCCTGCCTTATTCTACATACATCCCGCACCATCCTACTTTATTCTATGTACACCATACAGCCGTCCTGCCTTATTCTACATACATCCCGCACCCGTCCTACTTTATTCTATGTACACCATGCAGCCGTCCTGCCTTATTCTACATACATCCCGCACCCGTCCTACTTTATTCTATGTGCAACATGCAGCAGTCCTTTCTTAATTCTACATACATCCCGCACCCGTCCTACTTTATTATATGTAGACCATGCAGCCGTCCTGCCTTATTCTAAATACATCCCGCACCTGTCCTACTTTATTCTATGTACACCATGCGGCCGTCCTGCCTTATTCTACATACATCCTCCTACTTTATTCTATGTACACCATGCAGCTGTCCTGCCTTATTGTACATACATCCCGCACCCGTCCTACTCTATTATATGTACACCATACAGCCGTCCTGCCTTATTCTACATAAATCCCGCACCCATCCTACTTTATTCTAAGTACACCATACAGCCGTCCTGCCTTATTCTACATACATCCCGCACCCGTCCTAATTTATTCTATGTACACCATGCAGCCGTCCTGCCTTATTCTACATACATCCCGCACCCGTCCTACTTTATTCTATGTGCACCATGCAGCCGTCCTTTCTTAATTCTACATACATCCCGCACCCGTCCTACTTTATTATATGTAGACCATGCAGCCGTCCTGCCTTATTCTACATACATCCCGCACCTGTCCTACTTTATTCTATGTACACCATGCGGCCGTCCTGCCTTATTCTACATACATCCTCCTACTTTATTCTATGTACACCATGCAGCTGTCCTGCCTTATTGTACATACATCCCGCACCCGTCCTACTCTATTATATGTACACCATACAGCCGTCCTGCCTTATTCTACATAAATTCCGCACCCATCCTACTTTATTCTATGTACACCATACAGCCGTCCTGCCTTATTCTACATACATCCCGCACCCGTCCTACTTTATTATATGTAGACCATGCAGCCGTCCTGCCTTATTCTACATACATCCCGCACCTGTCCTACTTTATTCTATGTACACCATACGGCCGTCCTGCCTTATTCTACATACATCCCGCACCCGTCCTACTTTATTCTATGTGCACCATGCAGCCGTCCTTTCTTAATTCTATGCGCACAGGAACACACATAAGATTGAATGTCAAACACATGTGATTTGGACACTTTCCACTTGATTTCCCGGTTGATCCGTCGGACACGGGTGAAATCGGACCAAACCGCATACGTGCATTGCCATCTTAATTAGCTCACTAGCACATCGCTTGGTTGTTACTGTACTGGACACTAGGGTTTAGTATTCAGCTACTGGGAAAGTGCCATTAGGCAGCGCTGCCATGATCAACTAGGAAAGTATTACCCAGTGGTGCCAATGCTCGCTTCACAAGTTCTGCCGCGCACCTCTGTGCGATGGACTTTCCAGGTGTGGGGAGGGGTTGACAAATGATATATATGGCGCCAATCTGAATTCTCCCCCTTGGAGTTCTGAACAGATCAGCTTGATTGAAACTAAAGTGATAGAATTAGAAATGCCAGCAGATAACATTCCCATCAATGCCCTGATGTCGGAGTAGTCTGTCACGTTCTCCAGAATTATTTTTCCCTACTGATTACATTCCCTGCACTCCCTGATTTACTCTCCCCTTCTGTCACCTTCACCTCATTTCTTATTTCCTTTTTTTTTTCTTGTCCCCCTGCCTTTATCAGCCTCTCTCCCTCTATTTCCCCTCTCCCGCCCTCTCTCTCTCCCCCCGCATCCCACCCCTTCCAGTCTCTACACATTGTCAAAGCCAATACCGTTTTAGTTCTCTCTCTCTCTCTCTTCAGACCCCCCCTTCTCCACATCCCTCCCTCCTCTTCCTCCCACACCCCCCTCTTCCACTAAAATACAGCAAGCGACCATCCAGAAAGTCAGATCATGCGAAAGGCAAAAGAGCTGCCTGGGTCTTATTCTTTCCTCCTTTCATCCAGGAAAGCAGGGAGTTGGAATGGACTCAAAAAGAAGGGAAACACGTGCTTTTACATTCCTTTCCCCTATAAAGTGCCGGAGAGGAGTGGAGGATCTTACCGTGCGGGGTTAATCAGCCAGCCTGCTACAAGGCCTAACAATGTTTCAAGGGGGAAGAGAAAATTGTTCATCTTTCATGTATGCAGCATCTGGCACTGAGACTTTGCAGCAACCTCTTATGTGGATTTCACTTTACCGTTCAGTCCGGACAGCGAAACGTAAGTTGCGTTTTATTTTTTTTGTTACTCTCTTGAAAGCCGAAAAGGAGACGAGACCAAGATAATTAGTGGGGTCTGGAATTTGGTTTAATGGGAGGGGTATGGGGGAGGTGTGTCTGCGAAAATAAAATCGAAGTGCATTCCTTTTATTTCCAATATAAATATCGTGCATTTTTCTTTAACGGCGGGAGGCGTGAGTGTGTCTATATGGGTGGGCGATGGCGATTAAGGGGTTCCCATAGTGATACTTGGATCCGATCCCTTTCCGGGCGTAAGAGCACGCTGGTACGGTGCTGTATGGGGTACCGTATCCGTGAAGGGCACGTGTGAGCAACGGGAGAAGTTACATGATATCTGTAGGCAATCCAGCAGAATATTTAATATCCGAATGGGTCATGTGTGGGCGCACTGTACTATCAATGGCTGAAATGCAATGTGAATGATCATGCAACATCATCGGCCATTTTCGTTACTGGAAGAGGCACGTGGGTCCGGCGTACTAAATGAGGCTTCTATGTTAAAATATGCCGAGCTTCGTGAGATCCGAGCACGTACAGAGGGCTCCCTATTATAACCGTTTCTGGAGCAGGTACATGGATGCGTGTATAAATATAGGCTTTCTAACAATTTAACATATTAAGGGCTGTGCAGTGATGCCTCTACTAAGGGTGTGCGTGGGGCGAGGGGGGGGGGGGGGGTCGTCTTAATATAAAAAGACATTCCGACCTTTGTATAAAGCACGTGGTGAATGTATGGGAAGACATGAGTTACACGAGAAATGCCCTCTCTTACTGTACCCATCACGTATTATCTGCAGCCACTTTTGCAAAAAATTATTATTTCAAGGTGTATTTAACCCATGCTAGGTGACCATGTCGCACTGCAGTGCAGTGCACACTGGGGCTCCCAGGCACTGAATAAGTTAATAAGCCGTGGTTGGAGTAAAAAAAAAACGGTTTCACTTTTAATATGAATTTTCTTCCAACCCATTGTATCACCCAGTCACGTGTGCCCGCCTCTGCCCACTTTCATATAGAGAAGCTGCTATTATACGGAAAGTATTGCCGGCAGGGAAGGGTACAAATATCTGCGGTTCATAGTGGAAAAGGTTTTAAAATTCCTTTACATTTGGAATATGCCCCTATAATTTTTCCTTTATATTGAAATCTATATCTACCAGGATTGTAAACCATTCATTAAAAAAAAAAAAAAAATCGAATGCCGCTGAAGTGGGCGAATCACCGTAAAGCAACTGTACGTGTCATATTTGTCCCCTTTATAAAATGGTCAATGGGAGATCACTAATGAGATCCGGACTCAGGCTGTGACCTGGCCATACTGAAGTCATTTTTGGTACCTTCCGTCCATTGTAGTTTGGGCACGAATTCCAATGAGGAGGCGGTGGCTTTGGCCTATGGTTTCTATGCTTCACGCTTAGTATTTTACCGATTGCGAATAGGCCGAACTCCTTAACAAATTTTGCGTTATTTAGTCCTCAAAAGCGGTTTGTCTTTTTTTTCACATGGTTATTTTAATGCTTTGAATGTTACTATAATTAAGTTCATTGTCGTTAGATTTTTTTTTTTTTTTTACTGGAATTACCTCAAATTTCCACAAATTATGTTGTCTAGAATATGAGGTACTGTATTCAGATATAAAATCACCTCAGAATAAGAACACCCCTGGCAGACACCATTTCAGTTGTTGGAGTATTCTTAGAACAAGATAGAATCCTCAGAGAGGCATTAAAGTTGACCGATAACAGGAATTCGCTGTACTAATATAGTAAAGGAATTTAAGAACCGTTTGAGATGAACGCACAAGTATCTGAAATATGAAAAGAGTCAAGAATCAAGTGGGGTTTGAGGTAATGCAGCTGGTGGGACACAGAGCAGACGTCTTCTGCCAAGAGGTCCTTATCTGCTGGCTGTGTCAGAGTTCTATGACTTATAGAGGATAAGGTTCATGGGCTGGTTCTGGGACCTAACAGGGGGGAAATTTACTAAGATGTGAAATCTACTTCACATGGGATGTTACTAAGGGTAACCAATCAGATCCTGTCTACTATCTTCTAGAGGGTGCTAAATACATAAGAAGTATATTCTGATTGGTTGCCCAGAGCAACATCCCATGTGAAGTAGAATTCCCATCTTGGTAAATTACCCCCAATGCCTTTCATACTGCAGCTTTTCAGCCCGTTCACAGGACCCCATGGAGCAAACTTGGGGGGGTGTAATGTTTACATTCAAACTGTTTTTTTAATTTTTAAAACTTGTAAGGTTCCTGGTGCGATGTAAATATGAATGAATGCAATTAATACCGCACACTGACCCACGCACCCATAAGGTGCATGCACACGGAACGGTCAGAAATCATTTCCGAGTGTATCAAATCATTCATTGTGCGTACACACGGAACGATTTGATACAATTCACAAAAGATTGGTCTGTGATCTTCTGATTCTCCTGCATGCATGGAAGATCGTAGACCATGGGTCCTCAAACTGCGGCTCTCCAGATGTTGTGAAACTACAAATCACAGCATGCCTTGCCACAGTTTTGCTATAAGGGAGTGTTAAAACTGTGGCAAGGCATGCTGGGATTTGTAGTTTCACAACATCTGGAGGGCCGCAGTTTGAGGACCCATGTCGTAGACCAATCTTAAGGTGCCCATACATGGTACAATTGCTGGGTGCGATGAGATGGGCGCTCCCGTCGCACATCTCATCGCACAGCTCAAAAACTATGTGCTGCACATACTTTTTGTACTAGATCTCATCTCATTGCATCTCATTGTATTGCAAAACCTATGCGATGCGATGTATACAACAATTGTACCATGTATGGGCACCTTTAACGATTGGCGGGTAGGCGCTTCATTAACGATACACGGAAATATTTGAATAATTGGTCGTTCCGATCGAGCGGGAACGCCCACATTGTGCCTCAAATCGTTACGTGTGTTTGTTTGGTCCATAGGCCACCTAGATTTATAATATAGATGTGTTTGTAAGATAATGTGATAGATGAGATTGGAGATAGATCCTATAAGTAAGTGGGTGTAACGAGTGTATGCACCATAAGATAAATTATGATTGGCCGATCTTACATGGTGATGGCGGGAGGCCTTGCAGAAGATTATTGGATTCCGTCTTTGTACACCTCCCTACCCTGGGACCCAAGTAGAAGAATGCATGTATTACAGTTCACATTGGATGGCTGTACAGTCTCATGCCTTGTAATGGGGGAGCCTGTGACCCATTGTTGTTCTGTACAACTGATCTAAGATCCTCTGATCTAAAGCTCTCTTCAGTTAATCTTGCTTCTTTGGGTGCAGTTGTCCTTGGAAAGACCAGTCCTTCATAACTTTCTGGGGTTCTTTCAGCATCATTTGTCTTAAAAAAGCAAATTATACTGAACTTGTTACGCGACCTGACCGAGAGGTGTAACCAGCTGCGATTTCGTAGGCAGCAGACATGCCAATGACGCGCCTGCTGTCTCATGTACAGGAACGGCCCCTGCCAGCCGTTTTAAAGATCATGGCCTATGTACAAAAGATGCAACATCGGTTGCACACTGGACACACTTCAAACTTCAGCGCAACCCTATGGTGTTTCAGAATGTCCGTCAAAGCTAAGATGGTAGAACAGGTCCAACTGTGAACAAATTAACAGTGGCGCACTAGGACACACCTAGAAAAGGGTGGGACATGCCACTGTGTTTTGTAGCCACCCCCCCCCCATTTCCTCCCCCAAGTGGTCACTGCTAGTCCCATTGCAAATAAATCCATATGATAGGCCTAATTCAGCATGAATCTCTAATTAGCGGAAACACATGCACCGCATTCGCATTGCGTATGGTCGTCACAGTTTTCACTGACATTAAGCCAGCATTTACAGACGGAAACCTGGTGTTTTCCGGGTGAGTTTAAATAATTTGCTGACAACAGCACTGAGCCAATGAAAAGTACTCTTTGATGTACTGGGATTTGCGAATGGATCTGCTAGTGGATAGCAATTTGTGATGTCACAATTTTGCAAAGGGTGGTTATTGTTTCTGTCGGGGCGGCGGCTCTTTGCTGGCAGGCGCGTGCTTTTTCTCCAACTAGCGATCCGTACGGTATTAGGTTCTATTTCCGCTGTGTGAGTGTGCCACCGCGTCTGACATCACCATTGTGGCCACCTTTGAATCAGGCCCATAGTGTGTGTGCCTCCTGATTTAGCTTGGAGTTTTTAGGGGAGAGGTAGGAGGATGGTAGCCCACTTGGCACCCCCCGACGTGACATGGTCACAGAGTGAGTAATAGTTATACGTGTGCAAACCCATTAACGTTATTCAGAAATACAATAATACAAAGTATTGAGGGCCCTGCTGCCATTGCAGGTGTGCAAATAAAATGCAAATGCAGTAGGAGGCGCCTGCAGGAGAGAGACACCTCTTGCATGCAGCATCTGCAATCTTAGTGCTGTGCCTGAAAACACAAAATCAGTAAATCATCGCTACCATTGGTCAAAGCTTGCTCAGACTAGAACTGGCTAACCGGGTCCAGGAAGTCTGCATCGGACAATGCAAACCCTCCAGTTGCTGTCCTCCTAATACCGCAACACTGGCAATGCGTACAAATCTGAATCAGGCCCAAGGTTCTGCCATCCCTCAGAGATGTCGGCAGGGTGAGCTAGAGGCTTCTGATGTGCAGTACTAAATCCTATTGTACCCCACCAGCACTAAGGGCCCCTTTATCCATGCTATGAGCCTGCATCTCTCAGCAATACCCTCATGTGCGTTCACTTTCACATCATCCACATGCAGCCAGTAGATAGAATATTCATCACAACGGCATTATTCCCTCCATTATGAACTGACACCTGTGTACTGCAGTACTTATTATGGCGCGATTCTGACAGATGAGCAGGGTATTGCATACCTGGCGCGTCTAGTGCATCGCTGATTTAATACATAATACAATGTTCTGCAATAGAACAGGGAAATGTCGTCTGCTAAGTTGCACTCTATAGCAATTCAGTCTGGGAACTCTATTATTAATAGTGCCGGCTTTATGTCCAGCAAAATTGTAAAAAAGATTATCCTACCAGTATGGTTACCTTGGACACAACACTCCTTTAGAAAGGAGCCATAAATTGGGGTCTGGTGCTCCCACTGAGTTGCCAGACGACCATCCCCCAAGGGTTTCAGTAATGGCATTTTCTCCTGCCGTGGGATCAGTTCTGGCACCTGCTGTGGGCGGAATTGTCAGGGTCTCCGGTGAATAACACAATGGACCTGATTCTATTGCAAAGTGGCTGTAATTGCGGAACGCTGCAAAGCCTGACTTACTGCCTTATGCTAATGCCAGTTTGCGTCGGGCTATCGGCAGGATACCTGCGACATGCCACTCGCTGGCAGCAACCGTAACCATTGGTATGGTTGCGCTGCTTTGGGTGCAAGAGAGATGCCATAAACAGACCTCCATGTTCTGCGCGGGCATCACAGAATGGCACGGAAGTAGAGCGGCATGCCCACCACAATCCCACGACACTCACACCATGCGGATCTTTTGGGTGCAACTACAACGTTGGCAAAGGGGCAAAGATGGTCGGGTTCCCTCGATTCTTCCATCACCAGCACTAGGCTTGACCAGCCAGGGCTAGTGGAACCATTGAGGGGAAGGCCAGCGGCATGGAGGTACACCAGCCCTAGGCCATTGGGCACCAGGGATGGTTCCCTTGCTGTGTGGTCTTCATATAGAGACACCCATTTCTCAAACATAAAATGATCAATAAAAACATTGATTTGGACAGTTTTGGGGGAACGTAGCGTGTACACGCCTGCATACACATTACATACACAGTGTGCAAATGTCATTCCAAGGGTTATGGGTGGGACAGGCAGGGTGGGCTGTGATCCGGCACGGACGTCCGTTTCTTTATCAGCAAACCTCTAAAAAGGTACCAGAACTCTTGAGCCAAGGCGTTCATAATATGTTTAAGATATTATATTCTATTATAAATATTTGTTTTGCAATCACTCAGAGCACACAAAAATAATGGTTAGTGTTAGCATTAGATTTAACATCTAAACATAGGAAGCTCTGTAAACATTTACACGCTGGTCGTAAATCATAAACCAGGTAATTTTAGAACACACCGGAGCTGGTCCCGCTCAGACAGTTGGCATTGCATAAAGGGCGCATCACAAAGGAGACTATGCGCTGGTTGTAGCGCAACGACCAGAACGTCGGCACATTTGCATCCACCAATTTTACTCTTTTATGTTGTTCCTCCTGTATCAGTCTGGTATAGTAATGGATGAATGAAGTAAAACATAATGGCTACCACAGAGTAGGGCATTATCCAGGTCCTGGGATGGTGAGAGTGAGTCTATTTGGTAAAGGTCATTATTAGTCCTGTTCCATTATTAGTGGATGTTTCTCCTCCCAGAGTCCTTCTGTCAACCTTACTGACGAGTGATGAAAGCCTCACAGTACAATAGCTTGGGGATGTAGACTTGTGTCAAGGGTTGTGTGTGACAATAAGGGGCAGCATATGATGTCACTGGGTGTGTACCAGTGTCCGGAAAGGTCAGGAAATAGATAAAAGGGTGTCAGGAAGCCTAGATCGCACATAGGGCCGAATTCAGTAAGTAAAGCAAAAAAAACCCCAAGTAACTTTTACCACTTTCACATCACATTGTCCGGTCGGACCCGGGATCTCAGTCCATGCTCGGACCTGGGTCCGGAACTTTCACATTAAAACCAGGTCACCTATTATACCCAGGGCGACCCTTCTAATACCCTGAGTCGAACTGGCAGGTTGGTTGATCTGGGATATACATTTTGGTGCTTTCACACCGCACCTCAACCCGACAACAACCCGGGTTATCAAAGGGGTATCAGTGCCTGGAATAAATCAAGGGGAGCAAATGCATTAATGTTTTTCTGTGCAGGGTAAATACTGTCTTCTTTTGCATGTAGCCTACAAATGTTACACAGCTTTATTATTAATTTGCAATTTAGATTTCAGCTGGAACACACTAGAGACTAGTATATTGTATTTACCAGACCATGACCACCTACCCCGCTGCAATGTTAACAAACACCATCATTAGAAGGGTGGGGAAGAGGAGAGAGAAGGGACTATGGTCTCTAGGTCAACTCCATTAAAGGTTGACATCCATTAGGTCGACTGTTGAAGGACGACAGGGTTCAGGTTGAAAGGGTCGGAAAGGTCAACACAAGCTTTAAGTCGACAGCCAAAAGGTTGACATGAGTTTTTCACTTTTTTGAGCCGACTTGTGCCGACAGGCGGTATTTCACAGTCTGGTGGGAGAATATAATAGAGTGTCGGGCACCGTGCCCGAATTATGGCGAGCGCAGCATGCCAAGCAAAGGGGATGCGGTACACTTAGACAGTGCCCATGTCGAGTATGTCGGCATTTGGGACAAAAAAGTGAAAAACTCCTGTCGACTTCGCCCTTAGCCACGTCGACCTATTTAAGGTGTTGACATAAGCCCTGTTGACCTTAGACTTTAGTGGTCGAACTTATGTATGTCATGTGTATCATTGAGTCGATTCTATGACCCATAACCCAGTTGGGAGAGAAGCGTTAAAATAAATATTTGTCCAAATCACAGGTTCCTACGCCTGTTCCTCCTCTCCCGCAGACTCAGTTCCTGAGCCTGTTCCTCCTCACCCGCAGACTCAGTTCCTGCGTCTGTTCCTCCTCACCCGCAGACTCAGTTCCTGCGCCTGTTCCTCCTCACCCGCAGACTCAGAACTCATGTGGTTTAATCTTAGGTGACTCCACTTTGATGCAGTTATCCATGCACGAGGCCTGACAACAGGACATGGGAAAGGCCTGAAGCAGTAGACAAAAGGCACCTCCACCTACAGGATGCGGACAATGCCAGTGACTAGCGGAAGATGGGCACAGTAGCTGTGAGGCTCTCTGTTTTGTTACATTGGATATGCAGCCATTTTGCGGGACGTGTGGGTATGGGTCATTAGGTCAACAGTCAAAAGATAGACCACTATTTCAGAAGGTCGACGCCTGAAAAGGTCGACATGCATCGACGTGAAAAAGATCGTAATGGAAAAAGACTTTGCTGTTCAGAATTAATCCATTTTCAATAATGCTGTTTTCTGTAGCAGCGACTCCCCGTTAGTACTTTGCTGGGGGACCCCTTCATGAGACCATTGCTGAGTGAGGAAGTGCAGCAAGATCCCATACTCTATGGCGGCCTCTGCTGGTCAGGTTCTGTAACAACATGCATGCTTTACATTTACATGCCCCTTAAAGGACATATTTCAAAAAAATAATTTTGAGCAACAGGAAAAAAAAAAAGAATCTCCTTGATGCACATCTGTTGCTGTTGTTTATTTTCATCTGCAGTAGCACCCCACAGCTTTCATAGGGCCCTACTAAAATGTGAAAGTCTACCAGGAGCTGAGCCTGATAGCTACAATAACACCATCTTTAGATGGCGTTAGCCTTGGCAGCCTGCGTGGCTATGTTACTGCAACATGATCCAGATACGGTCTGATGACCAGACTCGTGCAGTAGCACTGTTGGTTCTGAACCCAGAAGCAAGAAGTGTTCGCACACCAACTGGTATTAACACTGCTGCACCTGTGGCTTTGTCCATCTGAGAGTGAATTTGCCTTTGCGAGTGAACCAGAATAAGGGCCAATATACCCAACATAGGGACTAATTTAGAGACGTACCTAAATGCTTCCACCCACAAACTCTCCCTGACTTTCACCTAATTTGGTAATTAATCCTACCCGTGGGGTCCACGCCTGCTCAGGTGGATCACATGACATCAGCGCCCGCCCCATAATCGACGTTCTGCGTTAGTTTAGACTGACTTTTATTTCTCTCCACATGCGAGGATGTGTTCTTGTACACATTTCCTCCCATGCTAGCGAACAGATGCGGAGCGGGGGGTGGGGGCAGGCGTTTGGTGGGGCAGCGGGTGCCGCGGACTTGTTTGCTAGACTGTTTGTATAAAGGTTTGAATCAGGCCCTGTGCCCGCTGTTGCAAGACTGTTGCGGCATATGTGCAGTGCGACATACAGTTGCGCAGCGGCGATAACATCTGGTTTAGCGTTATAGATTTTCTCTGGTTTTAGGTGCCCACACCCTAGAAAGATCTGCGCATAAATTTGCCTTGAAATCTATTGTCCATCCTGGACAAAAGATTTCAGGCAAGGGCACGTTTTTCATCACATATCTATCTTACGATCCGATGTGCGTTCCTACTGTATGTATCTTTTGCTAATTCTTGTGATCCTTCATGCAGAATATTTAGCATAAGATCCGCGGAGCGCACATCTGAAAATCATCGGCCGATCTGCAAAAATATCGTTCTACTGTGAGGGCACATTTTACAGGGTGAAACACGTGTCATCCAAAGTGTCATCCAAAGATGGCTTTGTACCACCATCCTATGTAGCCTATGGGCTACAAAATACTCACAAACCACCGGACGCATTTGAGATCAGCCCAACCTCAAAATGGACGTGTCTAGGACAGGCACTGTTTGGAGTCCCTGTTCTGGGTGTGTTCATTGGTGCATTCCAATACACCCAGAATGCACTGCAAATGCAATTATTGATAAATGGGCGCCTTTGTCTCAGTACAAATCATGTAATGACCGATATGACCACAAACATGTTGGCTAAAATTACAGCCCTGTTCGGCGTGCCACAGAATTTGCGACTCAGCCGAGCCAGAAACAGCAATTCATGTACTTCTGGGTGTGACTCAGTCGCTAATCTTAGTAAAAAGGGAGGAGACAGAGGTCCGATATGAGCGGCCAGCATCTAGGCCTCATTGTTGTCCTAATTATACTTAATCAGTGAATCGTTAACAATATGGACGACATCAATAGCGTTAACAATATCATGTGCATAAACTCCAGTGTGTACGTTCAATATCGTTAACGATGCGCATGACCGTGGGTCGTTAAAGACCCCCCTTGTTTGTCCATGCAGTGCAATCTGACCATATCGTCAGCAACTGCATGTACACAGTGGGGGGCGGGTGATATCACTGACTGGCAGAGGTACCGAAACTCAATCTGCAGAGCACCCTAACGGTCATGGTTACTACCATGACTTAATTAGTACCTCGTCAGCTTGATTGAACCATCTGTGCTTAACCATAGATATGCTTAAAACCTGGACTGTTAGGATGCTCTAAGCAACTTTGAATGCGACTAATTTGCGAACAATAATAATGTTCTGTCCCACCCGGGACGGAAAGGCACCAAGTGTTTTGTGGCATGCGGCACGACACCACTAGGGGAATGAGGACACATGTGTAAAGCAATGCAAGTAACACAAGTATAGATAGATATGACACAATGGCAGCTGTCCGATCAATTCTTCTTACAACCTACAGGTACTCCCGATTTCCAACAGCTGGCAAGCGATGTAGCCTCCAAACAGCGGGAGTCCCAGGCATTAGACTCCGATGATACTACTAGTTGTGGTTCACACTGACATTGTGGGGGTTTTTTTTGTAGCTTACTCATTTCCGTGTTGTATGTGTGTCACTATCATCCTCCTCCTCCGTGCACTAAATCCTCCTCCATCTCTGAGGTGAATGAGGATTGTGCAGAATGGTTTGTGATAACCGACTTTTAAATATGGCACTGTGAGCACACCAGCGGCCTGATTCAGGGTGGTGCGCTACTCGCATACTTCTGCGCCTAGCTTGATAATAGATTGATGATAGATCAGACTACTGCACAGCTGCCCGCTCATGTACAGCCACCCAGATGGTCTAGTACAGGGGTTCTCAACCTATTTTGTTCTGGGACCCCATCAAACAATAAAAGTAATTACAGGACCCTGGCAAGTTACTGCAGATGATCATCACATCACATGTGCAGTCAGCAGACAGCACATACATGGCAGCATTGTGGGGGCACAGAGTGATGGGAGGAGTCTAATATACCATAACCCATCACATCACATGTGCAGTCAGCAGACAGCACATACATGGCAGCATTGTGGAGGCACAGAGTGATGGGAGGAGTCTAATATACCATAACCCATCACATCACACGTGTAGTCAGCAGACAGCACATACATGGCAGCATTGTGGAGGCACAGAGTGATGGGAGGAGTCTGATATACCATAACCCATCACATCACATGTGTAGTCAGCAGGCAGCACATACATGGCAGCATTGTGGGGGCACAGAGTGATGGGAGGAGTCTGATATACCATAACCACATGTGTAGTCAGCAGACAGCACATACATGGCAGCATTGTGGAGGCAAAGAGTGATGGGAGGAGTCTGATATACCATAACCCATCACATGTGTAGTCAGCAGGCAGCACATACATGGCAGCATTGTGGAGGCACAGAGTGATGGGAGGAGTCTAATATACCATAACCCATCACATCACATTGGCAGTCAGCAGACAGCACATACATGGCAGCAGTGTGGAGGCACAGAGTGATGGGAGGAGTCTGATATACCATAACCACATGTGTAGTCAGCAGATAGCACATACATGGCAGCATTGTGGAGGCACAGAGTGATGGGAGGAGTCTAATATACCATAACCCATCACATCACATGTGTAGTCAGCAGGCAGCATATACATGGCAGCATTGTGGAGGCACAGAGTGATGGGAGGAGTCTAATATACCATAACCCATCACATCACACGTGTAGTCAGCAGACAGCACATACATGGCAGGGTTGTGGAGGCACAAAGTAATGGTAGGAGTCTGATATACCATAACCCATCACATCACATGTGTAGTCAGCAGGCAGCACATACATGGCAACATTGTGGAGGCACAGAGTGATGGGAGGAGTCTGTTATACCATAACCCATCACATCACATGTGTAGTCAGCAGACAGCACATACATGGCAGCATTGTGGAGGCACAGAGTGATGGGAGAAGCCTAATATAACAGACAATGCAACAGATTTTTCAGACTGACAGATTAGAAAAGTCATCAGCGTGATTTCAGCAACATGGAGTCTAGTATATGGAGCAGGCAGTGCTGCGCTTCCTAGTGGTGGCAGTCCAGCCCCCTGGTGATGTCATCTGTTCAGGGGGCGGGGAAAAAACAAGGACACTAAATTGCCCAACTCTGGCCTTTAGGTAGCCCCATGCTGATTATTGGTGGAGTACTGACACCTTCACGGTTACGGTATAGGGGGTCGACATGTCTAGGTCGACAGTCACTAGGTTGACCACTAATGTTCGACATATCATTGACATGGACATTGACATAAAGTCGACACAGACATGGTCCACACTCAAAAAGTTGACAGAAGTTTTTCACTGTTTTTGGTGTCTGTCGACATGAACACCGTATAAGTGTACCGCGTCCCCTCGCATGGCTCGCTGTGCTTGGCAAACTTATATTCCCTCTATGCCCACATGGATAGTAAAGTATGAACCAAGTTGGTTAAAAAAAAAACATGAAAAACCCATGTTGACCCTTTTCATGTGTCGACCATTTCCTTGTTGACCTTTTGCCTTTGTCGACCTTCTGTCTATGCCAACCTTGTGCATGTTGATCATCTGGCGTTCTCATAGATACTGACGACCTTTTCACTGTCAACTCTTTATACCGTTACCATAAAAAAGGACCTCAACATATAATTCCATGACATATCACCCTCTGTAAGGCTTCCCTCGCTATACCACTGAGCTTGTCCTATTTGTTAAACAGGCATTCTAAAGAGAGAGGGCCAGATGCACTAAGCTTCAAAAGTGATAAAAAGGAGAGTGATCAACCAACCAACCAATCAGCTCCTGCCTGACATTTTTCAAACACAGTCTGTGACATGGCAGGTAGGAGCTGATTGGCTGGCTGTTTATCCCTCTTCAATTTATCACTTTTGGAGCTTAGTGCATCTGGCCCAGAGAAAGCACCACAAAAGTTGATATTCCATGTGAAAGTCGGTGACATTTACAAGATGGTGGTTTAACCTTTGGGCAAAGATACAACTTCTGAATGCAAAGAATGACTTGGGGGGGGGGATTATTTAACAAGCATTTGAGGAAGCGACGGCGCGTTTGGCAATGACGGCTCGATGAGTGCTATTGAACTAGGAGAAATGTGTGATATTAGGGGGGATTTACTTAAAATGATTTGCAGGTGAATCATCAGCATTAAGAGGTTTCAATGTTATTCCCTCCCAAATTAGTCACAAGTCATCCCGCCAAAATACACAGCCACTGAGTGGGAGGGATTACTGTAACCTTCACAGAGAATGGTTTAACTCCAGAAGTTCTGGGGAAGCAGTAAGAGAGGGGGGTCCAGCTTTCTGGCTACACAAACCTAATCCTACCAAAATTCATTGTTAACGAAATGATTCTGAGGGCAATGTAGATCAGGCAATGAGCACCCAGCGGGATTTGGCCGAATATCAGTGAATCGGCCCCATAGTGTGTGTATGGACCTTTACACTGTGCTATAGATGACATCTACACTCTAGTAATTGCTATGAGAGACTTTTCTACTCTATCTCAAAGGCGCAATGCCTCTTCCCCATTAGTTGGACACATGTGTGAGACGGGGAGCCGGTACATATTACGCTAGAGATCGATATATGTGAGTTCAGAATGTGATGGGCGAGGGGGATGGGCTGAGGGGGTTCATGATCAAACAACCATCAATCCCGCATTGTTCTTACTTTATTGATTGTCTCAGGAAAATTGTTCCTAAATGATTCCTTTGAATTTTACTCAAGCTTTCATGGGCTCACCCCATTCGTTAACCCTGTCCCTTGTGCTCATGTCATCATTCTTAACCTAACACAACCTGGACCTGCATTCTAAAGGATCAAAGAATGTTGTTTTTTTTTTTTTTTTACGGAGCTGCGCAATGTATTCCTTAGTTTTATGTTGTTTATTTCATTATTTTGGCCTAATTCAGCTTGGGTTGTAGTTGCACAATACCTCACAAAACTGCCCAGCACAGGGAAAGGCCACCCGCAAACCAAGTCCCGCTCAGCAATGTGCCCGCAAAGTTTTGCGGGCACATCACTATTGTGCGAGCATTTTCCTGTACAGGGGGCGCTCACAAAACACCGGGTCATCCACCAAGCGGTAAGGACAATGCAGGCGTATCCGGACTACTCCCACATAATGCTCGGTCCACCCTGCAAATGCTCAGTCACCGCCCCTATTGCACCATATGTGGGGCTAGTTGAATGAGCCCCTATATTATTTAAACAACCTAGGATTAGAGATTTCAATGGTGACCTTCTGTAAGATCATATTATATTTATTTTACGATCTCTGTACAATTAACCCTTTGAGTGCCAACATCCCTGTGAGCGATGTGCAAAATATCTCGCTCACATTTGTTATACAGATTCAAATAAAAAATGTTGTGTAAAAAAGATTGTTTCCCACATTATGTAAACATCACAGGTCATTATGATGAATAACAATGTTTACTTGGCAATTTTCACACCTATTTTGACAAATTCACTTGGCACTTAAAGAGTTAAATGTTCACTGTATATATCCCGTATTGGTAATGCCGATTTCACTCGTTATTCCCAAGCCTGGTGTGCAAGCTCTGATTGGATTATAAAACTGCCTGGTAATTGCTACAAATGGCCCACAACTCACCCAAAGTCGGTATATCTCACCGACATCACTCGACAGTTGTGTATGTTATATTTAATGCAAATGGAGATCTGTTTTCAAATTGATGCCGCCCCGCCCCCCTCCTTTCCATAATTTGTATACCGCCAAGAAGGGTTCCGGATGATGTTCCGACAGTGGGGATCCCGAGAGTCAGTATCCCGAGGTCGGGATCCCGAATGCCGGTGCTCCGACAAGTGGGATCATGACACACAGGGTCTGTTCTCCTTTGTGGGGGTCCATGACCCCCATAGAGGGAGAATATAACCTGTGTTGAGCACAGCGAGCCCCCGGGCCTGCAGCGTGGCAAGCACTCGCCCCCGTGTCAGAGCCCTATACCACATCCCGTCAAGACTACTCCCTCTTAGCATCAGCCGGACCATGTACAGCAGGCATGTCCAAACTGTGGCCCTCCAGCTGTTATCAAACTATACATCCCAGCATGCCTTGCCATAGTTTTAGCATTCCCTATTAGCAAAATGGTGGCAAGGCATGATGGGACTTGTAGTTTCACAACAGCTGGAGGGCCATAGATTGGACATGCCTGGTATACAGAATCTGGGGTGTAACCAGTTATCAGATTGCGCAAAATGCGGTCTCTCATTGGAAAGCTGCACTGATCCCTATTACTGGTTACAGACTTTCATACAAGAGGGAGGACATGTTCCTGCAATGGGGCTACTTGAAATGGGTATGGGGTCATAGGGTGGACACAATGAAGGTCGACAGGGCTTAGGTCGACAATGGGAAGGTCAACAGTCAAAAGGTCAAAATGAGTTTTTCACAATTTTTGTCCCAAATTTTGGCGTAAGTAGACATGGACACCGTATCAGTGTACCGCTGCACTCACCATGCTTCGGGCACACAATAACATGTTCCACCTATGCCCTAGTGGATGTTAGGGTGTGAAATACAACCTGTCGGCACATGTCGGCTCAAAAAAAAAGGGTGGGGGAAAACTCATGTCGAGCTTTTGACTGTAGACCTTCCCATTGTCGACCTAATGCTTGTGTCATCCTGTCGACCTATTTTATGTGTCGACCTATTTCATGTGTCCACCTAAGCCCTGTCCACCTAATGTATGTTGATCTTCGCTTCCTAGTGTCGACTTAACGACCGTATCCCCTTGAGATGCACCAGGTGGATTAAATGACAAGAGTAACCTGGAGCTGATAAGGGGGGTCCCAGGATCTCCCAAAATTATGAGATCTTAAGCTTTGATGTAAAAAAAAAAACAAAAAAAAACATTATAATTATATTGTCACTTTTAGACCTGTTGATACAAATAAGTTCAAAACCTCTTTGATTACATGAAATGTGTGTTCCCAGGGAGGTGCCATAGGCAAAGCAAGGTCTTTTACACCTGGCGGAGTAGAGGAGCGGTAATCAGTGCAGACAGGGTCAGTACACCAGAGGGTGTGAGGGTTACTGCAAGCTCCGGCTCCATGTCTGCTGCCATGGCAACCAGGCCTAATTGCAGACATGCCTCCTGGTTGTATTGATTTAGGAAGGGGAAAGTCACTTTTTACACAACATACTGTACCTTGTTTACCTTGTATGTAAACATGACCCCTGCACAGAATGTAAGGCAACAAGCCAGACCCCCCTATGTACCGCAGCAATTAAAAGTTTTCACCTCCTTCGTCATGTTTCACACTTTTTACAGTCAATGGATGTATATAGGCATTAGGGATGGCCATTGTTGACTTTGCCATCGATAGTTGCCATCGATGGCAAAATTGCAACAGGCCATTGATGATGTATAAGTATGCAATGGATGACCATCAATGTTTTTACATACCGATGGTCATCCATTTGGTCTGAAAGATTGGCCTGTGGGCCAATCAAAATAGGGGGGGGGCTTCACGGGTGTTGGGGGTGGAGCTATGCTCCGTGTCCTGGCCCCTTAAAAAATAAAATGAAACTATTCAGTTAAGCCTGACATCGATGGTGGGAAACCATCTGGTTCTCCCCCATCAATGTCAAAACTATTTGACATCGGCCATAAACCATCGATGATTTCTAATCATCAATGGTCGATGGCCATCCCTAATAGGCATTCTTACTACTGATCAATGGAGGATGTTATGAGATGTGAGAGTAGCCCTCATAGCAAATAACGTGACTGATTTAGACCTGCTCGCTAGGCTGCATATATTTTCTGCCTAGCGAGTAGGTAAACGCCGCCCTAGCGATCACCTTACTGCCCGAATCGCTCACATGCGGCCGCGCGGTGCATTCGATGGTCGCTCTGCAAGGGAACCGGGCGGTTTGATCTGAGGCTGCGTCTTTGAGCGCAGCATTCAATTCTGTAGTTCCGGCACCGGGCATCTGATGCCGTATAATACTGCAGCATTAGCACATTTTCTAGTCCTTGCTGCGTCCAAGACCTTTTCATTCCAAGCTCTAGCCTTTCTGTATTTACAGATATTCACATAATGAGGTACAGCTGTCACGATCCTTGTGAGTGCGTTCCGTAATGAGCGTGATGGAAGCCATGGTGATGTTGGTCACTGCCTTGACAACGACTGGTCTGTTTCCTATGGAGAGGTGACATGCATCGCAAACAGCATTCCCCATAATGCACTGCGACGATGGCTCATGGTGTGCACCCCCCACGCACGCTTGATTAAACAAAAACTTGCAAAATGTGTTGATTTTGAACCAACGTTCACATGGCTGTAACCCTAATATGTAATAAAAACAAGTAAGTTGGCTTATACGCAGGCTAAGCAATCTTCCTTGCAATAATAAAGGTGTCCATTTGTCAGTAAGAGGTACTCTTTAAATCCTTATTCTGCCCATACACGGTGTAACCTATGGGTCTAGTTCCTAACTGTGTATGGGCGGCATTATAACTTGATAACATGACAGCATTGGGCCTAGCGACCGACCGGTTGCACTTGGTAACTGGCGACACTTCGTCATCTATGACAAGACAAAGGTTTCTCACAGTAGACATTCGGATAATAAGGGGGGTATTTAATCTCCGCCGCTATTTCCGACAGGGAATATAGCGTCGGGTGCCTATTCAATACTGTCTTGCCTGACAGCATTGAAGAGGCCGATCGACAGAATGGTCCCGACTTTAAAATCTGTCGGGCCCGTTTTGCCGGGAACGGCCGTGAATTGTCGAGATCATGGACAGATCTCGACATTCCACGTCCGTTTACGCGGACACGTCCCCTTTTCGTAGACGGGACACCCAATCCTGCCCGGCGATTTGCGGTCGAGCAAAATGAAAACTCGGCTGTCAGGACGGCTGTCAACTTTTTTTATTTTTAGCTAGCTGTTTGCAAGGTGATTGGCAGGAACTCGGCGTCTGGGGGTGGTAACCAGCCGTTGAATGGGGAGGGTGTGATGTCCGCTCTTGCCTTCATCAGGCTATTTTCATCGCAGCCACCAAGTAAGTCCCTGGATGCTCAGAGCCTGCAATCAGCAGAGACAGGTGGGGAAATCATTAGTTGGTGATCAGCTTACCAATGGATTTGGACATATTCGCTCAGCTCTCAATAAATTCGCAGCAGTGCCCATCTATTCGGAAAGCGAGCGCATTCATTCACAAGGCGGGATTTCCTATAGTGGGTGGTTCTTATCGCAGCCTCTCAAAATCTCTATATCATTCCTCTATTGTATTCTGGGAAATGAGAGTAGGATCTGATTGGTTGCTTTAGTAAATTTACCCTTAGCTTGGGGAAGGAGAGACATTGATGGCTATTGGTGTACATGTGGGCAATAAGCGGCCCTCCATTTGCTATAGAACTACACGTCCCAGCATGCTTTGCCACTGTTTTACTATTGTGGCCTAGCTCAACTGTATACAAGCTATGCTTGGATGTTTCTTTGACATAGGGGCGGGGGATGGGCTGACAGCTCTGTCACAGAACGGCATCAATAGGGTTGTCCATTAGGACACTGATAGGCAGTGCCTAAAGGCATGTTTACACCTATTCTCTGCTAATGTACTTTTCCTGAATACTACACTATAATAGGACAAATGGTTTCTCATGGGCTTGTTCCCACCACTGTGTTCTACAGCACAATCTATTTCTGTACATGCCGTAAGCGCTACAGATTGCACCGACAAAGATAACACAGTAAAACTGCATTACTGAAATGTGTCCCAAGTCATATATGCCTCTGCCCATTCTCCCACCACATATGTGTAGACCGGGATCCGGACCTTGGTTCGACAGTCGACACTATTGGTAGACATGGACAATAGGTCGACACAAGCAACTTGTCAACAAGGTTTTGTCAACCGTCAAACCCTATGATCCATACCCATGTAGACCAGCTCTAAAAAAGGTAGGGAGCTTGGACTTCCAAAATGGGGAGGGGAAACGCCCACAAAGATATACATTTTACACCATATTTGTTGTCTATTTTCTAGACCTTTTACTCCAGGTCCAGGAGGGGAAGATGAAGTAGTAAGTGTGACAGGTGTGGTAGTCTGATTTGCATATTGTGGCCCCTCCCCCTCTGCTTCATTCCCCTACTCTGCCCACTTCATTCATTCGGCAGCCTTTCTCCCCAAAATGCAGGAGACTCCCGGAAAGTACAGGAGACTATCACGTATGTTTGGCACATATGAGTTATGATGGTGTTGCTTATTGTTAGACCCTCCTCTTCAGCAGAATCTCTAACTGCAACAGGACTTGGTGACAAGGTTCACAAATTGCTTCATCAATGTGCCCAGTGCTACAAATTGTGTCGCCACTCAGCTAGGGCATGACCGTGATATGGCAATTGGAAGCCAGGGACCTAGGGAAGTGGGAGGGTAAAAGAATAGTTAGGAATCGGATGTGTGTTAGGTATGGCCATTAGTGGGTTTTCCATCGATGGTCACTATCGATGGTACCATTGGTGGTTAAACTCAGTTCTATGAAACAATGGACAAGGAGGACAAGGAGCCATCAGTGGTTTCAATTCCCGGCCACAGGAAAAAATAATAAAAATACATTGCAGGTCTCTGTGCTATCAATGGGGAAAACCATTGCATCTCCAGCAATGTCAAGACCATCAGTGATTAAACATCGATGGTCGTTAACCATCAACGACCTTCTCTACTGTTTGTGCTACTCTTCCAGGAGTCTCCCAGACATTCAGAGAAAGTGACCAATATGTGCAAATGTCAGATTAAAATGTCACCCCATGAAGCATAAGTTTTTACGATACTACCCCCCCCCCCCCGCCCAATAATATATAATTAGTAGAGACAGGATTATATGCAACATAAAAAGCTTGAAATATGCATGCAAATATGCATGAAAAATACTTAAAATATGCATGAAAAGTGTTACAATATGCTACATTAAATAATTTTTTTTAAAAAGTAATTTTTAATTTATTTAAAAATCAGCATACAATTAGTTGCAAATAAACCTCAAAAATAGGCCCACAGCATCTGCAGATGTCTAGTTCTGTACACAGGACTTTTTTTCTTCCTGGCCGCTACAGCAGCGTCCAAAGCTCTTCTTGCATCAAGAAGACCCTCATCTCCAGCGCTGATGGATCAAATGTCAGCATACTAGCATGTGAGGGCGGTGCAGTGGAAGGCTTCCTCAATGCGCCGCTTACTCACTGTGACACAGTATTTCCTCCGCGCCACGTGATGTCTCAAACCTTCCGTCCGCCTCCTCTGCTGCAGAAGTCTGTCTCTTGGTGTAAAGTCCCAGGCCAGGGACAGGCAAAGGTTCAGTAGCTTCGTAATGGCATTCCCCCCGACTGACTTTTATAAACATGGATTGGCAGCCTAGAGCAGTGTCAGACATAGCGTACATCCAAGGTTCCCCACACTGTGCACATATTGCCCCAGCCTGCATACTCTACCACTACCTGGCCAGCAGCTGCAGGGCAAAGCAGTGCTGTGACTCGCGGGTGGGAAGAGGGTGGGCCTAAAATATGCACCATCACTAGATTTTAGGTAAAATATGCAATAACCAGTGAGAATGGGCAAAATATGCAAATGCATATGCAAATATGCAAATGCATATAATCCTGTCTCTAATAATTAGTAAGGAAGACACTTTGTAATGGGAGTTCCCCTTGAACACACATAGTCTCAGGGACATTCTTTTTTTCTTTTTCTGCAGAACCTCAGTGATTCACAAAAGTGAGAGTTTTCTGAGAGACGATAAATTAGATTTTCCATCGCACTCCTTCCCGGTGTCATTGCAGAGAGAGTGGGTGTGAGCTGAAGTAAAACGAGACAACATGTCTCAATTCTGTGACATATATGGTCCATATTATGAAATGTAAAAGTTGCTGTGGGTGGCTTGAAAAATACCCTTTTGCCTAATTCAGGGCTGAACACTGATTACAAGAAGTGAAGATGAATCATCAGCATCATCTTTCTTTTCATTATTAGTTTGTCCCCTCATTTATATGTAGCTGGCAAGAACTTGGGGCCTGAGATAGACATACGCTACTTCGTGTCGCCCATAATCAGAGTATTCAGGCTTGCTGGCATCTGGCACTGGAAGGGACGGTCTAACATAGGCCCAGTACAGTGAGGGGGTTTCCACATAATTGTGAAAAGATGATCTGGCCAAAAACATGTCGGTATAATTCAGAATGTCAACATTTTTTTTTTATATGGATTTTAGGGTTTATGTTAGGCTGCTGTTAGGGTTGGTGTAAGCTGCTGTTAGGGTTAGTGTAAGCTGCTGTTGCGGTTAGGGTTAGGCTGCTGTTAGGGTCAGGGTAAAGCTGTTGCGGTTAGGGTTAGGCTTCTTTTAGGGTAAATGAAGGCTGCTGTTGCGGTTAGGGTTAGGCTGCTGTTAGGGTTAGTGTAGGCTGCTGTTGCGGTTAGGGTTAGGCTGCTGTTAGGGTTAGTGTAGGCTGCGGTTAGAGTTAATGTAGGCTGCTGTTGCGGTTAGGGTTAGGCTGCTGTTAGAGTTAGTGTAGGCTGCTGTTGCGGTTAGGGTTAGGCTGCTGTTAGGGTTAGTGTAGGCTTCTGTTGCCGTTAGGCTGCTGTTAGGGTTAGTGTAGGCTGCTGTTAGGGTTACGCTGCTGTTGCGGTTAGGGTTAGGCTGCTGTTAGGGTTAATGTAGGCTGCTGTTGCGGTTAGGGTTAGGCTGCTGTTAGGGTTAGTATAGGCTGCGGTTAGAGTTAGGTTGCTGTTAGAGTTAGTGTAGGCTGCTGTTGCGGTTAGGGTTAGGCTGCTGTTAGGGTTAGTGTAGGCTGCAGTTAGAGTTAGGCTGCTGTTGCGATTACAGTTGGACTGCTATTGCCGTTATTTAGACTGTACAGTGAGGGGGTTTCCACATAATTGTGAAAAGATGATCTGGCCAAAAACATGTCGGTATAATTCAGAATGTCAACATTTTTTTTTTATATGGATTTTAGGGTTTATGTTAGGCTGCTGTTAGGGTTGGTGTAAGCTGCTGTTAGGGTTAGTGTAAGCTGCTGTTGCGGTTAGGGTTAGGCTGCTGTTAGGGTCAGGGTAAAGCTGTTGCGGTTAGGGTTAGGCTTCTTTTAGGGTAAATGAAGGCTGCTGTTGCGGTTAGGGTTAGGCTGCTGTTAGGGTTAGTGTAGGCTGCTGTTGCGGTTAGGGTTAGGCTGCTGTTAGGGTTAGTGTAGGCTGCGGTTAGAGTTAATGTAGGCTGCTGTTGCGGTTAGGGTTAGGCTGCTGTTAGAGTTAGTGTAGGCTGCTGTTGCGGTTAGGGTTAGGCTGCTGTTAGGGTTAGTGTAGGCTTCTGTTGCCGTTAGGCTGCTGTTAGGGTTAGTGTAGGCTGCTGTTAGGGTTACGCTGCTGTTGCGGTTAGGGTTAGGCTGCTGTTAGGGTTAATGTAGGCTGCTGTTGCGGTTAGGGTTAGGCTGCTGTTAGGGTTAGTATAGGCTGCGGTTAGAGTTAGGTTGCTGTTAGAGTTAGTGTAGGCTGCTGTTGCGGTTAGGGTTAGGCTGCTGTTAGGGTTAGTGTAGGCTGCAGTTAGAGTTAGGCTGCTGTTGCGATTACAGTTGGACTGCTATTGCCGTTATTTAGACTGTTGTGAGTATTAGGCTGCTGTCATGCATAAAGTGAGGCCACTATTAGGATTAGATTTAGGGCTATTTCACATGCTACGGCTCCTGCCAGGTGGCGAAACCTCGCACGGCCAGGAAGCCGCGCCGCACTCAGGAGTTTAGAATGGTGGGGATGGCCACAGCCCGGCAGCCGTCCCTTCCAGTGGTGTGATCCGTCTGGAACCAGGCAGCCGGACGGTGGCCGTCCCGTGTGAATGGACACAATTGTGTCCATTATTAACTACGGTGTGTTTTCGCCGTGCGGGGTTTCGCCGCCCGGCAGGAGCCGGAGTGTGTGAAATAGCCCATAGACTGCTGTTAGGATGATGCTGCTTTTACGGTAAGCATTAGACTGCTGTTAGGATGAGGTTGCTGTTACGGTTAGCATTAGACTGCTGTTAGGTTGAGACTGCTGTTACAGTTAGCATTAGACCGTTATGGTTAGTATGCTGTTACGGTTAAAGTGAGGCTACTGTTAGGGTTAGACTGCTGTTAGGGTTAGTCTCCTGTTACTGTTAGGCCGGTTTCACACACTCCGGCTCCTGCACACTCCGGCCAGGGAGCCGTGCCGCACACAGTAGATTATCATGGAGGGGATGGCCACAGCCCGGCAGCCGTCCCTTCCAGTGGCGGGATCCGGCTGCAACCGTGCGGCCGGACCGTGGCCGTCCCGTGTCAATGGACACAATAATGTCCATTCACAACTACTGCGTGCGGCATGGCTCCCTGGAGGATTATTGTTAGGTTGCTTTGAGAGGAAGAGGTCCCAACAATTACGGGGCATTCTTCATTTGTCGACCTAGAACCGTGTTAACATGGGTGGTCAGAAGGTCTAGGTGGGAGATTGGGAGTGTTGTTTGTCTAGTCACAGCTTCATACAACAATGTGTTGGGAGTTGTGCATGAAAGACGAGGCAAGTGTATGTTCCTGACAAGGGGAGACACATGATAGCTTTCATAAACACACCCAAGATTCCGGCCATTAATATGCAATCACTTGACCTACAACAGCTGCTTTTCATTTTCAGATGTTGCAACTCCTTTAATCTTGAGGCCAAATTATCCGCCATAGGAGGACATGATGGCCAAGACCATGACCGGTAAACTGGAAGGGTCTCTGTTTTTATATTTCATACATGATTCCTTACAGAACGCCCACCCACCACTATCCTGCCCCCTCGCCCACATTCTGAGTGATGCAGCCTACAGACCGCAATGCTTTGGCTATCTCTTATTAAAACAGATTCCCCACGCTCATCGGGATGAGTGCCCAGCCACTAATGGCTAAGCTGATTCTACTAGGTGGTGGAAGGAGGGGGCACGTAATTTATAAAAAATATCAACATATAAAAATAGTTCCCGTCTAGTGTTAGTTGTCTTGTTTCAGGAAGACTTCTGCTTCTAAAAGTCTGTGAATTAAACTTGGCAAAGGAACCGTTGACAATAGCCATTTGTAAATTTGGGATATCTGGGGTCTTTTTGGTCCATGGGCGGGCAAATATTTAATCCTAGAATGGACTGACCTATGGATGGACTCCCCGGAAGAAAACTTGGAGCACAGTAGGGAATGCTGGAGACCACAGGTCCTTCCCTGCCACACAAGGTTGACGTGCAATTGACCAATAATGGCTCAGCTGCGTCAAAATCGAGTTTGCGTCCATCTCTGAATCAGGCAATATTTGATATCTCACTAGATTGCTTACAAAATGCCCCTACATTTTTCCGTGTGTAGGGGCCACAGCGATAGCAATTTGCGGCCAAGCCTCTCTATCCCCTGGTGATTAATATCCAGCATGCTGGATATTAATAGTTCAGGGCCAGTGTTCTCACCGGAGAACACTTGTCCTAGCAGATCGCTTCAGCACCTCCCCGTGTGTAGGCCCCTTAAGATGATCAGTTTTGCTTGGCTATTCACAATTGCTACAAATAAACTGGTTCTTCTTTCATCTTATAACAAACCACCAACCTCACTATAAATTCGTTGTATTTTATTTGCATGCAAAAGTACATATAATAAGCAATTTCACAAGCATGGAACTGGGCGCTGTACCTTTCTATAATGTACTTTATATGGACAGCTAATTAATTATCATGGCGCCCATTGCATACCACTAATTAAGGTATGCGATGGGACCTGATTTTCGGGTCCAAAAACCCGCACTGTACTATAAAATATCACATCTCATGCCATTAAAATGAAAATTTTTAATTGTACAAGCACCCTGATGGGTGATTACTATGTTAAATGCATCCCCATTGTTAACGCCACCCCCACTATCAACGCCAACCCAAAGCGTGGCGAGCGGCGGCGGTACACGTCCTCTGACATTTTCATACCCCCACTATCCACGTCGGCGTAGAGTTGATTTTAGATAGTGTGGCGAGCGCACTATCCGCGTCCCCTCGCGGGGCTCGCTGCGCTTGCCACGGTTCGGGCTTGGTGGTTCGCTGCGCTCGCCACACTATCTAAAATCAATTCCACTCCGACGTGGATAGTGGGGGTATGAAAAGGTCGGAGGACGTGTACCGCCGCCCCTCGCGGTCTCATTGCGCTCGCCACGCTTCGGGTTGGCGTTGATAGTGGGGGTGGCGGTAACAATGGGGCTGCATTTAAGATAGTAATCACCCATCAGGGTGACTGTACAATTAAAAATCGGGTCGCATCGCATGCGATCAATACGATGCCCTACGATGGAAATCTTGGGCGCCGTGATAATATACAAGTACCGATTTGACGTAATGATAATTTTCAGATATATTTTTTTTACTTGGTTTGTAAAATGTTAATGTTACAATGTGTACAGTATATGTGAAATCTGCATATGTATGAGTTCTCCCATCAGGGTTGATTCAATTAGGTACGAGTTGCGTTCTAGAATGCAATTCAATATCAAAGATTTTTGTTTTGGTGTTCTAAAATTTATAAAAAAATGATGCCCCCCGCTCTCCCCAACTACATCTCTGACATCACCCCACCCCTGAATCAACCGCATTGTATCTCTAGTTCCCCTTTCAGACAGAAAAAACGACCCAGTCATATTCCGGCACAAGCCAGGTCTCCGGAACTCCGGTCTACTCTGTTATAACTGGTCAGCCGTGGTTAATGCAATGCAGCGAGCAGTCGCCGTCCCACTGTTCATGACCTCATCTGTGTGGGCCATAAAAAACTGTCTCTTTATTATGACACTCAGTATATTGCAGGGCTGACGAGGGTTCTGTGCGAAAGGGGTCGACCCGGGAATAACCCGGTTTAAATATTCTGTGTGAACGAGGGGGGTTAGCGCTTTGACCCGGGTGCGACCCGGCGTTTTGGTGTAAAAGCAGTATTAGACTCCGCTCTATAAAATACTTATTAATAGCAATAGAGCTGGCTACTGTTCTGCTGCACAGTGGAATGTGTTTGAGGTCACTGAGAGGGAGATGCTACAGAAATAACAAATCACCCTGAGGTTAAATGTGCTTAACATGACACAGGGAAGCTTTATAGAGACAACTGTTTGGATCCTAGTGTCATCTTCTTGTGACCCTGTCATCAAGTGGCTGTATATTCTTATGTACCTGGCTTCAAATTATGAACCCGATTCAGGTCTTGATGGTGTGGTGATGGTAACGTGCTTTTAGATTATCTGCACATGTGCATTATGGGTCAGGTGATTCTCCTCTGAGAAAACTGGCCCTGGCCCCAGCGATTACGTAGATTTATCCAGCATGGTGGATATTAATCGTTGGGGTGATAGCGCCGCGCATTGCAATGGCCCTGACACACGGAGCAATGGTGCATTTTTTAATCGATCTAGTGAGATCGCGTGGAAAATGCACGGGGATCGCTACAAGTGTAGGCCCTATTATTCTTCCAATGGAGCTTTCCTGGCCTGAGCGACAGCTGCGACACCCGGTCGGCATATCCTGAGGGTGGCCATTGTTGTTGCAGAACGATCTGATGCTGCACCTTCTGACACTGCAGCTGATCACACATGGGGGGGGGGGGGGTGACTGAAGAGTTAAATGTACAATTTTTATGCCTGTATAATTAGGTGTAGGTCCTATGTCTGTATACATTTTTTGTAGCACGCTAGGGAAATATGTGGAGTTGTGTTTTGCAGCCAATTACGTTTCTGTTGTCATTTTTGAAGTGCACTTTGGAAATTGGAGATGTCTGATTGGCTGCTGCAGCTTTCTGTATAGAATTACTAGTTAACTCTCCAGGAAAGAGTTCCCTCAAGTATAATGTGCCAGTAATTATACATGGAAATGACACCTTTTTACTAGGTTGCATGGCGTCTATAAAGGAAGGTAGGCAGAAAGGAAGATGTGCCACCAAGTACTTTAGCTCTCTCCAGCCCAGTTCCAGCCTGCAGTGTGAACAGGGTTTCAATCCTATGTAACAGGGCTTGAAACCATGTTCCATAACATGGACTGGGTTTGTTTTGGTGTAAAAGTGGTATAAAATCGTTGGGCTACATGCAACCCCCCCCCCCCAGTATTTACCCTGCACAGGAAATATATGTGGCTTTTTTTTTTGTTACTTCCAAATCAAAATCAGGTCATGTCCACAGGTTTTTTGTTAGAGACCTCTCTACTAAGAGAGAACATACAAACTTCACACATACGGGACCATGTGGGAATCTAATCCTATGAGGCAGCAAGATAACTGTTGTACCGCCATTATTCCCTTTGCAGTAGGGATTTTCTTGTTGTCTTGTGCAATGAGGGTACCAATGACCCTTTACACAAGGCCCCAATGTGCAGGGTTAGGGTATAGCGGACACTGTCTAGATTGACCGCATTATGGTAGACCACCCCTAGCGAACCTGTCTAGTTAGACACCTAAACCTAGTCGACCGTGTCTAGATCTACAGTAATAAAAGTTAGACACAAGCTTTATCGATCTAAAGGAGTGGTTGACGGTCACATGTTCGACATTAGTTTTTCATGGTTTTTTGCGGCTATGTCGACATATACAGTGTCCACGTTTACCTAAATGCACAGTGTCCCTACAATGCGCTCGACCTGCACCAACTGGAAAACTGACCAGCGACCTAACGCTTGCGTCTAACTTCTTCTACTGTCGAGCTAGATGCGGTCGACTTTCTTCAGGCGTCTAACTGTATGCGTTCAACTAAGCGTGGTCGATCTAGACGACATAGATATATCAACCGGATACGACGTGCAGAGGGAGAACAGTGTTGCATATTTCCGGTCCCTTTCCACCACGCCACCAATCCAGATAAGGGGTGTATTCAGGGTGGCCGGCAAAGGGGGTCAAACAGCGGGGATTGCCGAAAAGAAGTGATCCTTGCTATTTAACCCCCGCACCGGCCGCTCACCGTATTCTACATTCCGGGGGAATCCTCGCTGTCAGATGATGGCGAGGATTCCCCCAAACTGCAAGGCCCAAAAACCTAGCGAGGCGGGAAACAGCGTGTGCAGGGGGTCAGTTGAATACTGACCCTGCGAGCTGTGACAGCGAGCTGGTAGCCCTGCTTGTTGTCACAGCTTGCAGAAAGCATTGAATACACCCCCTAGTCTTACTAGCCCCAGAGCTGGCCATATTGTGGTTAGCATTATCTGTTGCTATTGCATCCTATTTGGAGACCCCATTTTAGGGTGGCCGATCGGCGGGATCCCGGGATTTGGCCCCCAAAACGCAGAGATTTCAATCCTGGGATTGGAGTTTCCAATCCCGGGATGCTGGGCAGCGTCTGAGCACACGCTCAAACGCTGCCCGGCTTCTCCCGTTAGCCGGCAGAGCAGTGCTGCGCAGGCAGAGGTTACACCCAGCAGTATGAAACCGCGCCACCCGCCCAACTAGCCAGCACACCAGCAAGCAAGCAGCATGGACCACCCGTCCCCCCACCCAGCAACCCTGCAACCCATCCTCCCGCCCACCCCCGCAACCCATCCACCCGGCAACCCTGCTGCATCTGCAAATGTAAGTAAATGCGGGGCAGCCAGGGCGTTCTTTTATTAGGAAAGCCAATCCCGGCATTGAGCATTTTTTCAATCCCGGGATTGAAAAAATGCCCCGGGATTGGCTTCCCAACCCCATTTATTATTACCCAAATCCATCTTACTACACTTGTGTGTCGTGCTTAGCGCTCGTCCTTACATTAAATAAAAACAAATTACAGTAATCTAAATGTGAAAACATTGTTGCATAATATAACTACATTATTTCTGCAGCTGACAGTTCTCCTAGGCCTGGATTTCATGGCTGCAGCTCCTGGTGCACCTGGGTTCAAAGGATTCGTATCTGTGGGTTCCCACAATTGTGTTACTTGACTTCACAGCCAAAAGGAAGCATCGGGTGGCTTTCATGACCCGTGCAAACGTCACGTCACATGGGCGGTTAGAATGGGGGGCCCAGCATAACCCACAGGAGAGAGTGCGCTCTGTGCTTGGCAGTACTGGAGGGGTATACTGTGTTAAACAAGCGTATGCACATAATAACAACTCACTCTCCTTGTTTTCATAGCTCCCACCCTACTTGCACTTCCTCAACCATTTTATCCATCCCATTTTGTTTCCGTGAGTAATAGGGGCCTGCCCAACACAAGGAAGCTGCAGTCTATGCTCCTGAGCACAGAAACCAGCACATTACTGCCAGCATTGTACAGTATGTGGCAGCGAATGAGAAAGTTACTCGAAAAAGCCATATATATTGTCTGTAGTTTCCCATGGCCAGTACCGGCATGCCTAAAATCAATGAGTCGGATTGGGATGGCCATTGTTGCCGTTGCCAACGACGGCAATAGTGCAACTGGCCATAGATAGTGGAATACTATGCAATGGATGACCATCAATGTTTTTACCTATTAATGTTCGTCCATTTTCTTTGACTGATGGGCCTGTGGGCCAATCAAAAAATGGGGGCGGGGCTTCGTGGCTATCGAGGGCGGAGCTATGCTCCGTATCCCAGTCCCTTGGGTATAAATAAATATTTGCTTATGCTTGACATCGATGGAGGGGAAACCATCTGGTTCTCCCCCATCGATGGCAAAACTATATTGTACATCAACCATAAAGCATTGATGACTTGGAATCATCAATGGTTGTCCCTAAAACAGAGATGATTGCAATGGCCGTCACACGCTGCAATCCCAAACACGTGTCACAGCCGGACGATCGTTAACCCTCTGCATGTACAAAGGCTGGACAAATGGAAGGTCGCAGTGCTACAAAAGGTTGACCCACAAGGGTCTGTTCTGATGGTCATTACATAATATGAAATATATATAAATATATGTATGTATAAAATGCTAACTTCTCTTCACCTCTATGAGGTGAAGAACCGCCACAGGCCACTAGAGGTCACTCAACAGGCCAAATTACTCCTTTGTGTGCTAAAAAATTTAAAACTTGCTGGATATGGAAAGAGGAAGCTGGGAAGACTGGAGGTACACACGGTGCGATTTTAGCCATTATCGCTGGGGATTGGTCGCTGAGCGACCATATCCCCCTGTGTATGGGGCGACTGTCGCTGGGAGCACTTCCGCGACCAGCGGCTTACCCCGGCAATCAGCTCTTTCCCTGTGCGGCAGTGTCTCCTTTCATCAGCGACCGTCTCTGGTCACTGATTCAAATGTGACACTGAGCAATATATTGCTCCGTGTGTACGGAACTATATGGATTGGGGGGCTGTGATGGAGAGTTAGTGGGATAAAAACGGTCACAGCACAAATTGGAAGTAAAAACGGTCACAGCTCAAAGTGAAAGTACATTGCAGAAGCCGTCATTTTGACGGGCTTTTAACTAGTATACAATATTTACCCACAAAATCTTAAAAAAAGCTTGTGTCCACTGTTTGTACCTGTGTACCTTAAACACTGTTGGCCTTTCAGGTGTACGTGAATTGTCTTTGATAGGGCAATGTATCAATAATCACAGTTTATTAGCTATTGGTTCCGCTGCTCTTCGTGGCCTCACTGTTATGTATTCCGCTGGCAAGAGTTAATATGCTGTTGCCAGGACAACCACTACTATTATGATTAGCAGTGGCCAACGGTTTGGGGCTCAGATAGATTAAGGTGCTAGTGTTTCCAGGGCTTATTCCCACCTGTCTGCTGTAAGTACACTTTTCCCACCACTGACACCTAAGTACGCACTAAAATTAGGATGCTTGGTTTCTCGTGCTGTTTAGTACGCTTCATCTGTTTTTATGAACACGAGCTAATCGCACAATAAATTGTGCCGGTAAAAGCACCACACATGGAAAGTACATGGAGAATGGCATCAAAAATAAATGACTAGAAAGCGCGTTAGTTATATCATGCGCGTTTATCGGTTTCCCCAGCGAATCTATCTGGATGAGCCCTAACCATTTTTGAATTAGCTAAATAATGTAGAAGTAAAACCTTCTATTGAATTAGAACAAGGTTACTCTTATCTTGTAGGTAATGGACAATGCCAGACATCACTTTGTTCCTGTATATGAGCGGCTATTTGCCACTGCGCTTGCAAAACAAGAACGTTGCTGAAAACCCCTATGACTTATGCGTTACAAAGAGTGTGCACAAGGTGGCGCTGTTGCGATTGGGACGGGGGTATCTGAAATGTGGGGGGAAAAGAGAGCAATGGGTGTTTCTGGGTGGTGACTTTGACGTGCCTAATAGTGCAATGGTTGTGTTATGGGCGTGTCACAGTTAATGTGTGTCATGTTGCGGTCTCTGAGGGACAGCCGCAGGCATAGAAGGCCTTGGTCAGAGACAGACACTGCACCTGCTATAGGGCTGGTGCATGTTCCCAGGCTGCAATACATGGCGGCATTTAAGGATGCACCAATCGGTATTACATTTTTTTTTTGGGGGGGGGGGGGGGGGGGGTCATATCTAATTCCTTAAATTTTGGTGTAATTTTCTGTTCTGTCTCTGTGGGGTGCGAGGGTGCACAATGCTGTTATCACATTTCATTTAAATGATTCCCCAAATATAATTCTGGGGTAGATTTACTGAGACATCTCTAAAAGTAGACTGAACACACCAGCCAATGAGAGTCTAGCTTCCACTTCCTAGAATGTACTAAATAAATAATTCAATCCGAACTGTTGCTATTGGCAACACTGCCTTTTTGTTAAAGTACACCCATAGTTACACACTGTGGAGGCAGCTATTTTGTGAGGAGATTCAATATTACTGAGAATTCACCAGGAACTAGTGTCACCGCTGAGGCATGGTAACTTTGGATGCGCACCAGGGTTTCTAGCACGTCTGTCATTGCCGTCAGCCACTAACGCACTCCCGCTTCCTGACTGAGAAGCTACACAATGGTTCCACTGGTTATCAAGGACATTGCAGTAAGTCCTCAGGACTTCTCTCATCGCTATTTTCCTGAGGGCCAGAAACATGTCCCACAAGGTCTGTAGCCACCATTACTGAGTACAATCCAGTCAGGAAAACAATAATAAAATAATGTCATCCCAACAAATGAGTCTTGGAGATGCCGTCCTGAGCTACGCTTCGGAGTAGGCCCAAAAACTCATCATGGTGTCACTATAGTGCACCAACCTGCTTCCTGGGTAATGACAGTCACAACCATAAAGATCAGATTGGGGGGTGTACTTGTTCCCATTTTCCACTGACATGAAGATCCCTTTTTTTTTCTCCCACACCTAACCGTGATTTTTGTCAGTGGCAACGGCTACAAGTAAAAAGTCCCGGGTAAAGCGACCTCTGGGATTTTTACCCTGGTCACAAGCAACGTTTTTAGCGAGTCTTTCCCGGTTGAGCTGCAGTGGAAACCCGGGATTTTTGACCCAGGAATTTCCCCCCAAAAAACTGCTGATTGGTCCTTCGTTGGCTTTGGCAGCTTAGGAGATGCCGGCAGAGGCTGCTCTCAGCCTGGAATACCCGGGAATACAGTGAAGTGGAAACGGCGACATTGGAGAGTGAGGGCCGATAAAATCCTGGGTAAAAAAAATCCCTGGTCTGACCCAGTTGGTAGGTCGACATGCACAAGGTCGACATAGCCAAAAGGTCACGACAAAAAATGTGGATATGTCATGGTCGACACACGAACAGGTTGAAATTACTTTTTTTATTTATTTTAACCTTCTTCATAGTGTCACGAGCACTTACAAATTAAAACAAAAGAACTCATGGAAACCTCATGTCAACATTTTCATGTGTCAACTGTTTAATGTGTTGACCTTTTTCATGTCAACCTTTTGTCTAGGTGCATGTCCATCTTTTGGTGTCAATCTAATGACTGTCAAACCTGTTAAACCTTAACCATTTACTAATACGGGTATGCGCTTTGGGGGTTATTCTAATTTAATCGGTCCCCCACTGCACATGTGCAGATGCAGGGTGCAAGCAGGCATGGCATACTACATATTTGGAGACCCACTCGCAACTAGCAGTGCGGGAGGGGGATGTGGGACAGCAGTGGGGGGAACAGCCCATGGGAATGCCCAGCGTTTTGTGCGAGGGGGGGGGGGCAGAGCGAGCGGAGTCCGGGGGGCTTACAAGGCTGCGATTTTCGCCTCCTTGCGAGTCAACCAGAATAAGGACCTTTGTACGTGTCGGATTTGATATGTCGGCAGTGAACCTCTCTATGCACAAGGCAGGGTCTGAGTCATTAGCATATTTTCGCGAGTCTGATGCCTGCACACGCAGCTATGCATGCCACTGCAGGCACCTCTGACTCTTCTGGCCTAGGGTGACTGCAAAGTCTCCAATATCTGTGTAGCTAGCCCCGCCGGTGCTGCCAAACGTCCCGAGGGCCAAGTCTCTGGTTTCACGCCAAAGCCATGGAAAATGTTACGGTGCCCATACAAGAAAGTGCAACATTCAGAAGCGTGATTACTAAACAGAGTAGTCACCGGATAGGGCCGGCGAGCACCTAATAAATGATTAAACTCAGCTATTTTTGACAGTGGTGGCAGTGGTAGGATCTGTTTCTACTCTGAATAACACGAGTATCCAAACAGGATAAATATCTCTGCCGCTGCTCCGGCCAAATGACCAGGCGGCGCAGGGAGTATATCAGCAGGACCGCCATCCAAGAAAGGCATCTTATTTGTTTCTAGACAATGTGGCAGTGTACTGTTATTGTCCTCTAATACCAAGTATTGCTATTAATACCCCCAGGAACGCAACCCTTATACTACAAACGAATACCCTTTTCGGACCGCAAATGTCGGTTCGCACTTCGGATTGGCACACGGGTCCATCCTGGGAGTGACCTGGCATTTGTGGTCTGAAAGCTCCCACAGCATTGCCAGGGGACAGATTCATCTATGGATGCCTTTAAATTAGTGCCGCCTTGCTAAAGTGGTAGTGGATGCTAGAGACCTGCTTCCAGCAGAGGTGGCCATCTTTAAAAGTGTAAAGCAATGCAGTGCTGGACTATCCACACGCCAATTCTGAAAAAACAAAGTAATGTTTGTATTTGTAACACAAGTCAGAAGAGATGGACCCGCTATATCTGTGCCATCCTATTGCCATCTTTCTCCATGTACAGTGGCGCACAATAAACATCTCATATCCTCCTCTTTATCTCTGTTTGCAGAACTGAAGATGTCTCTGATGTGGTACATCAATTTCCTGTCAGCCGTGTAACCCCAGCTAATTCCTTCATGTCACGTAAGTAAATAGATGTAATTCTTGTACTGTTAAAATGTGGTGAGTCTCTCCACTAGGGGGCGAGAGGGCTTCTGAAAGATTTCATTGTAAAGGCCCATACACACTGGGCGACTTTGAGCTGAAAGTCGCTCAAAACAGCATGTTTGAGCGGCTTTCAGCTAAAAGCCGCCCAGTGTGTATGCCCCAGCGATGAGCGCTGCTGCGCGCTCCCGCAACATCGCCGGGAAAGCCGTTCAGCTGCTGGTAATACCAGCAGCTGAACAGCTTTGAGGACGGCTTTGCAGAGCCATGCAAAGCCGTCCTCCCCCCTCCGTTGGCCCCGGGCAGGGAGAAAGCTGCTCAGTGTGTATGCACTGAGCGGCTTTCCCCGCAGCGATGATTGTCATCATCGTGGTCCATACATGCTGGGCATAGTCGCCCAGTGTGTATGGACCTTAAATCATTGTCTACAGTGGAGACACCAACCGTACTAAAATCTCAACATGGTCGGTGAAACACAGCTCAGAGGCGTGTAGAAGTAGCAGCGCCAATACTTAGGACAGGAGAGACATGGGATTTAAATAAAGAACCATAAGCTGGGAGATGTATTGGACATTCAAGAGAGATAGCGTAGCAGCCAATCCGGTCCTGCCATGCCACAGGCTGTGCTTGAAAAATGATGTTTAGGGGCTGATTGCTTTATCTCTCTCTGGGGTAGATTTATTAAGCTCGGTGAAGTGATAAAGTGTCAGGTCCTTATCACCGGCCAATCAGCCCCTACCTGTCATTTTTCAAACCAAGCCTGTAACTTCACAGTTAGGAGCTGATTGGCCGGTGATAAAGTACCAGCCACATTATCACATCACTGAGCTTAATAAATCTTCCCCTCCGTGACGTGACATATCTCCCCCTTAAGGCTCTCAGTCATGATTGTTTGCACCTTTAGCAAATATTGTTTCAGAAACATGTTTGGTCCATGTAAACAACAGCATTGTTACACATCCAAACATCACCAGCTTTCTGCCTGCTTCATCACTACATGTGCATTATGCACTTATACCAAGCTATACATAAGATAACATGTCACATTGACATATGTTGTCAGTTGCTATGCCAGTCACGCGGAATTATATTGCAAGCTGAGTATCCCTGACCCTTACACATAGGGGGATATTCTGGGGTACTTGTGTACTATCACGGCGGCCATCGCATCGCAGACCATATCGCATGCGATGTGACGCGATATCGGCCGATGTTGTACAATGGCATACAATTTTAAAATTAGTCGCCCGAATGCACCCCCACGCCACCCCCCAATTATAAATGTGAACCCGAAGCGTGGCGAGCGCAGCGAGCTCTCGAGGGGCGGCGGTACGCGTCCTACGACCTTTTCATACCCCACTATCCACGTCGGCGTGGAGTTGATTTCATAAAGTGTGGCGAGCCATCGAGCCCGAAGCGTGGCGAGCGCAGTGAGCCCCGCGAGGGGACGCGGATACCTTCACAGGTATCCGCGTCCCCTCGCGGGCTTCACAGGTATCCGCGTCCCCTCGCGGGGCTCGCTGCGCTCGCCACGCTTCGGGCTCGCCACACTTTATAAAGTCAACTCCACGCCGACGTGGATAGTGGGGGTATGAAAAGGTCGTAGGATGCGTACCGCCGCCCCTCGCCACGCTTCGGGTTCACGTTTATACTTGGGGGGGTGGCGTGGGGGTGCATTTAAGCATTGTAAGCACCCTCTAGGGTGCTTATACAATTTAATATCGGATATGCGTTAAAATCGCATCGCATGCCATCGGGTGTATAGCATGCGATGCGATTAAAAAATCGGGCGACTAATTATCGGGGCGCAGTGCTAGTACACAAGTACCTATTCTGGTTCACTCGCAAAGGCAAATTATCTCTCTAATGGACAAAACCATATGCATTGCAGGTGGGGCAGATGTAACATGTGCAGAGAGAGTTAGATTTGGGTGGAGGGGGGGTGTACTTCAAACTGATATCTATACTGCAGTATAAAAATAGAACAGCTAGTATTTGCCCTGCACAGAAACAAAATAACACCCAAATGTAACTCTCTCTGCACATGTTACATCTGCCCCTCCTGCAGTGCACATGGTTTTGTCCACTAGAGAGTGAATTTGCCTTTGCTTGTGAACCAGAATAACCCTCATGACCTGAACCCTAATCATTGGTTACCCTACACCTAACTGTAGTCCTTAACCAAATTGTAGCATTAACCTAATCCCAACCCCATAACTGTATCTTCTGTCAATATTCTGTTGTTGCCATTGGTTGACAATGTAGCTTATGGTGTAATGCCCCCCCCACACACACACATATACATACATACACACACACACACACACACACACACACACACACACACACACACATTCCTTCAGTCATTCCGCAACGTCCTTGCTTGCTTATATCATATCATCCTATATCATATACCACCTGTGTATGATCAACTCGGCACCAAGGCCATGGTGTTTTGTGTCCACTTTATGCATTCTTACACCCTCCATTCCCCATCACATAACATGTCCTGTGCACTTTTGGCAGCCATGTTTGTTTACCCTTCAGAGAGGTATTGAAAATGTGATAATGATTTGTTTGGAAAAGGGTTAGATAATGAGATGCGTGGTTTCAAGTTACTTAACTAACTAATGAATCAAGGTTATTGGATTGTCACATTAATATGCAGTGCACATTTCAATTTAAAGTTAATGAAATAATACAACAAAAAAGACTCAGTCAACATTCTACAATATATACTGGTTTGTGGATACATTATAGCACTAATTTAGAATTAGGTGCAAATTTCGACAAGGTGCAGATCAGACAGAAGAGCAATCTGAGCACATGCAAATCTGACTGCAAATACTGCATAATGCAGCCGGTTCTGTACCCAGCATGAGAATATGCTCCTAACTGATATCACCCCCTATGGGTGTAATGAGTCTGTAAATCAGGAACTTTGTCATTATGATAAATAGATGATATAAGGATAGGATATCGTTATATGGGAAGGTCGAAAGTCAAAAGGTTGACACGAGTTTAAAAAAAAAAATTGTCACGAATTTCGATGTAAGTTGACACCATAAGAGTGTACAGCGTCCCTTCGCATGGATGCCTGCGCTCTGTACACTATTATATTCTCCCTCTGCGACCTAGTCATGAACTCATGTCGACCTTTTTGACTGTCGACCTTCGCATTGTCTACCCAATGCTTGTGTTGACCTTCCGACCCTGTCCAACTTAGCCATGTCGACCTATTCTATGCTTTTACCTAAGCTGACCTTTAGTGGTCAACCGTAATGTATGTTGATCTTCATCGTGTCGACCATATGACCCATACCCCTGCAGAGAACAGAGGGCTGAGATAGAGGCCCAGAATAAAGCGAATACCGAGAATTAGTGATTTACTACGTAATAAAACTGTTTATTCTAAAACCACCGGTATATTCTATAGCATATACCGGTGGTTCCCAAACTTTTCTCAAATCACGGCTCCTTTGCGTATCAGAAAGTTTTTCGTGGCGCCCCTAGGCCAAAAGTTTTTTGTTGTTGAGTACATTAGAAAAAAATATAAAATGAAATAAATTGTGTTTATGGGCCAGATGTACTAAGCTTGAAAAGTGATAAAATGGAGAGTGATAAACAGCCAGCCAATCAGCTGCTACCTGTGATCTCGAAGGCTGTGTTTGAAAAATGTCAGGTAGTAGCTGATTGGCTGGTGGTTTATCACTGTCCATTTTATCACATTTCAAGCTTAGTACATCTCGCCCTATATGTCATCCTTATAATAATCAGTTATGTGGCGAGGGACTGGACTTGCTTCTGCTTTATGATTGGAAGCTACAAACCCTGGTTTTGCCTATTACATTGACCATTAATCATTTGAATTGATCCTGGACCACCACCCCAGGGCACCGCTGAAATTCTGCTCGGCACCCCAGGAAAACCACGGCACACAGTTTGGGAACCACTGACATACCTTTCTTTTGGCATTCCTACTCATGGAATTTGTTGTAGTTCCTGTCGGATACAGGTTACAATCTTATTTTGCTGCCTTAAACTTAAAAATATGAACAATGGCCCTGAACTGAAGTTTCCAATAATTGGCTCATGCTATTGTCCTGCAGACAATACATTTGCCCTTTGAACACCATTATTTAAAGAGCGGCGGAGGGGCAGCAAAGTAGGCAAGTGTGGAGAACACTATTTACAGGGAACGTTGGTCCGAACAATTAAAACGGTGAAAGAAGAATACGTAAAGGGTTTACAAAGATGACAGTCATTACCAACTTGTATATCTGGCCCTTTCAGTTCCAAAATAATTGCCGGATGTTTTCTTCTTTCAGCCCAATGATATGTGCTTACAGTCCAACACTGCTCCTCACCTGAATGGTCTGCAGCAGGCCACTAGATGGCACAGGTAGAGCTCAGTTTGGGAAGGCGCCAACACACACAAACACACATAAAAATAAACACATGCACCTCAGCATGACAGAGCCCCTTCTCCCAGCAGCTTTGTCATCTTGACAGGCTGGTAACTAGTATTTATATAATGCAGCAAACTCCTTTGTCTCCCTGAGCTGTGACGCAGTGATACTGTTCTCTCAGCTGTTCATAGAGTCACATATCTGGATAACAGTGTGGTGTAGCCAGGGCAAGCAGCTTATACAGTCCTGTCTGGTACATATAAAGACATGGCTGAAAGACACTGATGACAACAAACTAGAGGGAATGCATGTTTAATCTATATCAGTGATGGGGAACCTTAGGCACCCCAGTTGTTGTTGAACTACACATCTCAGCATGCCCTGCTACAGTTTTGATATTTGGCCATTCAAAAACTGTTGCCGGGCATGCTGGGATGTGTAGTTCAACAACAGCTGGAGGGCCAAAGGTTCCCCATCCCTGATCTATATATATAGATCAGGGATGGGGAACACAGAGATTTGTGCTAAGCGATTTCGCTAAGCAATTTTGTTTAAGCAAAAAAAGTCAGGGTAATGGTTCAGAATGATAGATTGTGATCAGTATCTGATTCTGTACACACAGAGAGATTTGCATTCACTTGCAGCAATTTGACTAGATTTTGACTGCATGCACTGACTTAAGGGGTGTACACACGGAGCAAATTTGTGCTATTTTCTAAGCAATCTGACCGGATTGCTTAGAAAGTAAGCACAGATCTCTCCGTGTGTATGCTCCGAGAGATTAAATATCTCTTGCTAACCAAATCAGTGCATGCAGTCCCAATCTAGTTAGATTTCTTAGCAAATGACTGCAAATCCCTCTGTGTGTACAGAATGAGAGATACTGTTCGCATCTCTCATTCTGAACAACTACCCGGCCTTTTTTTGCTTAAGCAAAATTGCTAAGAAAAATTGCTTAGCAAAATTGTTTAGCACAAATCTCTGCGTGTGTATGTGCTCTGCATGGGAGATCTTGACACCAGCAAAATTGCTTAGCACAGATCTCTATGTGTGTATGCCAGAGATAATTAATCTCTCAGAGCATCCACATGGAGAGATCTGTGCTAGTCAGATTGCTTAGAAAATAGCACAAATAAGAGAGAGGACAAGTTGCCGCTGCCTCTCTCTCTCTCTCCCCAGTTTAGCACACAGCACTGAGCTGAGCAAAGTTTTCTCTTTCTGTCTGGCCAGCGGCTTACTCCTCGCAGACCACTGCGAATTCTCACATTAGCGATCCTTGCTAAATTAGCCCCTGAGTGCTCTGCAGCCGCGCACATGCATGACCTCAGTCCACGCATACGCAGTCAGTCATATTGCGGCTTTTAATTATTACTGCCACTTTTCATAGCAGCTGTCCCTTCACGTGCAAGTTAGATACTTAATTATCGGGGGCCCAATGAAAAGACTCCTTACGGAGTCTATATACCGGACATGTTCAAACTACGGCCCTCCAGCTGTTGTGAAACTACAAGTCCCACCATGCCTTGCCACGGTTTTGCTATTAGGGAATGCTAAAACTATGACAAGGCATGCTGGGATGAGTAGTTTAACAACAGCTGGATGGCCCCAGTTTGGACATGCATGCTATATACTAAATCTTGGAGAGAGATAAAGAGGTCGCAGATAATGTATCAAAGAACCTGCTCCTAACTGCCATGTTACAGGCTATGTTTGGGAAAAAAAATATTATCACAAAGGCTTTCTCGTCACTTCAAATCTATGTATTTGAGTGGTTTAGTAAATACGCCCCATGACTGCGAGTAGAAACTGGCTACAATACCACTGATGCCTCGTAAGGAGAGACCCTGTAGTCTCCCCCCAGGCAGTCCTCTCCCTTTCCTGCTGGCTGCACATGTTCCCCAGGGTGCACCAGCCACCCGCTCAGCCAGGCCGTGAGAACAAGCTCAGGCTTGAAGGTGTTAAACACAGCTTGAGTCAGAGAGAGAGAGCGTTGGGAGATGTGCCAGGGCTCAGCGTTGCCAGGGAGCTGGCTCCCCTGGCAGTCTCACACGCCAGCCGGTGGCATGCGGTGGGGGGGGGGGGAGGTGAGAAAAATAGAAACGAGACGAAGAGTCAGGGTAACCAAGAGGCAGAGCCCAAGTCGTTTCGGCGCAGGGCGTGAGCCCCGTTATGCATCGTTTTTGTTATTTTATTTTTTTATTTTGTGCTCAGAGGCTTCTCTTAGAAACCTGTGCTCAGACTTCTGGAAGAAGTTTAGTCCTCAGGTGAGACAGGAAGTCAGGCGGCTCGGTGGGAGGGACGTCCTCAAAAGACGGCAAATACTCAGTGGACAATGAAAGACGGAATGGACGGCTCTATCACCAGTTGCCATGAGGGCGTAAGGGGGGCACCGCTGGAAAGGTACTATTTTTTTTATTTTCCTAAATTAGTAGCGTCTTATGATGAAGACAGCAGCCGTTCAAATGCTAAACCCCGTTTTATAAAGAATGTAGATGAGTTACAAGCTTTCATGTCATGTTAAACATTGGTTACATAGAGTGCCACTGCAGTGTGTCTCACGCCCCGTTCCGTACGAGGAACTCAAACATGGGGACGTGCAGCAGTATAAGGTGGTTTACTGCTATAAGGACAAGGCCACTTTGAGTTTGCTGCTGGCTGCCATCCAGAATAATAGGAATAAATGCAGGAAAGGCAGACGTAGGCTATATCTCTAGGTAGGGAGACGGTTGCTCAGCTAGACGGAAGAGACAAAGCGGCATGGAAAAAAAAAAGAACAATTCCAATTTGGCGCATACGAGAGAAAAAATCACAATTGATGCCAATAATTTTTTTCTGCCCTTACTTTTATGTAATATGGTAATTGGCAGCACGGCCTTATGAAAGGCCAGCACAATATCGCAATAGGTTATTAACATATTTTTTACCCTGACGAGTCTGGATCCTGTTCAAGCGGTGACCTCATATTATCCGTATAAGGACAGACATTAGCGAACGGTCAGCCCAATGCTGGAACGCGGTCGGCAGAAATCGCTGTCATCTCCAGGGGCACTACAAGGAAACTGTTATAGACATCCTGCGTCTCCCCAGCTGTTGTAGAACTACAAAGCTCAGCATGCTGGAACTTGTACCTCCGCACCCGCATAGATGACCAAGTTTTACCCTACAGAGCGCGATGATCATCTGACATTTTGCAGGATATAGCGGCTATACATCATAGCTGGATGAGGCCACGGTCAGGACAACTGTTGGCCTGCTGCTGAATACGCTCAGGGCCATGCAATGCATCCGGTTACGTGGCCTTGTTCTATGTATCCTGTTGTATTAAATACAAACTGACTAATAAATCTTCTCTTTGCTAAACAATGACCATAAGCTCAGCAGGCCAACTCTTAAGGCCCGGTAACACTCCAGATACTGTCTGTCTATTGTATTACAATTGCATCATTGCGTCGCATTCAAGTGAATTGCAGTGAGCGATAAGCGGTCATTACGGCCCCCGTTTTACAGTGCGTGGTTGCCCCTTTTGAGCTTCTATGGTTATTACTGAGAACACCAAATATAAAGCTTCAGGAGCTGTCCTGCTCTGCCGAGATACTGTATGTGTTATAATTGCACAGGGACTGCTGTGTGTCGATGGGAAAAAAAAGATAAAACAGGTCAGGGAGCGATAGTCATTCCCGTCACTGTCACAGATAGCTATGCATGTCTGAGTAGGGAGGCAGCGGCAAAAGCAGCAGACTCAATAACTTAGGAAGGGCTAACGATGTGTGACAGAGAGCCATATAATCCCAGATTGACAAGCCAGTCATATCAGGTTAACCCTAGCAGTGCTAGCAGACAAGCGTCGGACAATTTGGGGGGCTTGAAGTGCAATTTGCTGGTTCACCTGTCGGCAATAAAAAAAAAACGGTTGCGCAGATTAATGGCATTTAAACAAAGTGGATTCCACGGGGGGGGGGGGGGGGGGGGACGGGACGGACTGCGTCTCTGTGGCAGACTCGCGAGCCGAGCATCATGGCGGGTGCCAGCCTGGTATCCTGGCATCAGACGCAGTGCTGCGTGTTATGAATTAATGAGGGCGGGAGGAGGGAGAAGAAGCAGAGGAGAGGCAAGCAATGGGGGTTGGCGACAGACAAAAAAAAAAGAAAGGATAAAGAAATAGATGAAACCACGCCGAAAGGTATAATACTGAGCGAAATAAAAGAACAAGGCATAATATACAGTACAAAAATATATTTTTTTAAATTAAAACGACAAAAGAACAAACGAGGGAGCGTGCTTGCAATTTTAATTAAAAAAAGAAGAAGGAAGAAGAATTTGAGGGATGAATTCCAGGAAGACAAATTTAAGAAAGAGCAAGAGATGTGCCAGACACAAAGGTGATACATTCTAAAGAAAGAGAGGTGTGATAAACAAGAGACAGACAGACCCCTGGCGGGGAGGAGGGAGTGTTGGAGACAGAGACGGAGGGAGACACAAAGGAGGAGAGATATCTGGGCATGTGCCCAATATATTGTTGAGCAGCCGACTATGATTGCGCTGCCATGGCAACAAGGGCCTAAACCAACGTTCAGGGTGTTCCGTCACTACTCCATGCCACCTTCTACCCTCTCTGCCTACAGGAAATTTCCTGCTGCTTCGCAGCTTTCCTTTCCACCTCCTCTGCTTCCAGAAAGGGCACAGTCCCTAAACTCAAGAGTCCATGTCCAATAAAAGTTCAGACGTGTAATGTAATGAGAAATATATAGTGTTCTATCTCACTGTGTTAGCTCTCTCGTTGTCACCCAGACCATTCTAATGCCCCTTAATGTATTGTTTTATTCACAGAAACCTCAAACAACAAATCACGTCTAGAGAACGTTACCGTCCGGTCCGGTCCTGCGCTGCCCAGGTAAGGTATTCTGTTCTGTGATGCTTTACAGCAGGATCCTCATGCGGCTTGCCACATTAATGAGTCAGGTTAATGAGCCACCAATGGTGGTCTTGTGGGGTGCATAGAAACGGGCTGCTGAACATTTTTTTAAACATAGAGCTCTTCCATTCATTTATAATGCTCCCACACTCATATGAATAGCTGGCACTGCCACCCCACAAGAGTACCATCTGCTGGTCAGGATAGTTGCCCTTCCTTTCTTGCATGCCATAGGGAGACAGGGCACAGTATGCACAATATTGCTATTGCTGCTGCCACCACCAGAGACCTGGGGCATTTTGTATATAAGTATCTGTAATGCACTATACATTGTATATGCTTGATAACTCTCTCAGTACTGTATATGGGTCACTAGAGTGCCCTCTGTATTGTATGTCAGACATTTAGTTACCCTCTGCACTGTACATTGGTCACTGGAATTCTCAATGTAATGCATAATAGTCCCTAAAATGCTCTCTGCAATGTACATTGTATGTCCGAGTGTTCTCTGTATTGTATAGAGGTCATTAAAGCGTTCTCTTTATTATATTTGGGTCACTAGAACGCATACTTGCCTACTTGCTGGCTGCCTTTTCTGGGAGAAGGCAGCAAGCTCAGTGAGGCAGGGGCGCTGCTGTGAGTGGAAAAGGGGCGTGGCAGGGGATAGAGACAGACTGTCTTGTGGGCGTGTCCAAAGCGGCTGCATCATTTAGCCCCGCCCCCCACCGTGTAATGCTTTCAGGCATTACACTGCGGTGGGCGACGCTAAAATGATGCGATTTGCATCATCTGACCCACGGACCCCCGTCGAGGGGGCGGGTTCCTGGGAGTCAGACAGCTTTCGGGGAGGGTTTGCCCCCCTTTCTGGGAGGCCGGGAGGGGGACTCTATTTCCGGGACCCGCCCGGCCATTCCGGGAGGGTTGGCACCCCTGCTAGAACACTAACTATAATATACACTGCAGAACTATCTATTTTGGTATATAAGTACTTTCTGTACTGTGTGTGGGTCACTGGAATGCCTTATGCACTGTATATTGTACTTTACTATGATCTCATTGGTCAGTAGAATGCTCTTTGTAATTTATTATCAGCAGCTATAATGCTCTCTGTGTTATATAGAGGTTACTCAGATGTTGGGTGTGGTATAGGGGTCCGACAGTCATTATCCTGACATTGGGATCCCGACTGGCCGGACCCAGACAGCATGGTGAGTGCAACTAAGCCCCTTGCGGGCTCGCCATGCTGCGGGCACGGTGGCTCGCTACGCAATCCACCTAATCTATTCTCCCTCTATGGGGGTTGTGGACCCCCACAAGGGAAAATAGCGGGTGGCTGTCGGGAACCCGGCTGTCGGTGTTTTGACTGTCGGGACCCCGTCCTGTACCCCAGATGTTTACCCCTTTTCCATCTGCAAGCCGGGTCGCACCCAGGATTTTGTACCTGACTACAACCTGGGTGCGACCCAGCTTGCGAACCCATTCACACTAGAGTCCCCACCCGGCATAATGACGGGCGGGTGACGTCATCGGGAGACGGGGTCGGGGAGGCGCTGGGAGATGAGAGCATCTCCCTGCCCCGGCTTTTGCACTGCAGGGAACGGGACCCGGGTCGCATCGACCCCGGTTACCTGTTTACACTACACAGTGACCCAGGTTGAACCCGTGTTCAACTCTGGTCTCTACTTGGGTTGAAATGCTGGGTCTCACGATGTGGGTTATTTCAACAGGGAGTGTTTCCACCTGCCTAAAAACCCGGGTTTTGCGCGCTCCCCTGCAAAAACCCGGTATATTTACACTAGTGGAAAAGGGGTAATAATATTACCTGGATTGATAATGGATCATTACATACAGACTGAGGACTGAATATGTGCCCTATGGGTCAGATTATGGCAATGGCCACTGCCCAGTGTGATTTTAATCATTTCAGATTGATGTTATTGACTTGAACCTTGGGTGAAGGAAAGATTCAGACAGTAGGGAGGGATCCCGTAGGCAAGGCAGATGTCGGATGCAGTTGAGCGATCTTTCTTCTTTGCACACATCTAAAGGTGCGTACACACTATACAAGATTTTTTGACGATATGCACAATAACTATATCATTAACTATATTATCCTGCATATCGTCTAGTATGCACGCATGATATCGTTAATGCCGTTAACGACTCCCCCGTCATCTGTACAAGCAGTCAAATTTTGGCTATCTCGTTACCGTATGCTCCTGGATGTGGCCACCGAATGATATCGTTCAGTGCGTATGGCACTATATCTATTGCCCAGCAGCGTAGGCAGTACAAGGGCAAAATTGTTGAACATGCAGTGCATTTATTACTATCTCGTCGCCATGCTCCTGGATGTGGCCACCGAGCTATGGGCCTGATTCAATATGGATCATTACATTGAGAAAAAAGCAGTTGCTTCGATCAAAAAGTCACTGCCCAGAAAGAGGCTCATTGCAAAAAGTGCGAATGCATCGCAAATAGCCATACATTCGCAGATCCATTCGCAAAACCCGGAACATCGGAGTGTACTTTCCATCTGAGTAAGGCTAATGCTTCTAGGGATCTGCTAATAAAACAGGCTGGAAGTGGTCATCACTGATGTCAGAGACCTACCTCAAAAACTTCTTGGCACTGATGGGACTTGTAGTTTCACAACAGCTGGAGGGCCATAGTTTGGACATGCCTGGTGTGTCCAGGATATCTATTGTCCAGGGGAAGTGCAAGGGCAAAATCATTAACTATATTAGATATAGCATAGTGTACACACATTCCAGGGCCGTGCGCGTAGTCGCAGTTGTGATGGAGATGCACAGCCTCAGAAATGTCTTGAGAATGTATTGGGAGTTCCCAAGCAGTGACTCGGAGGACTATAGCACTATAAACATAATTCTTCTTTTAAGATGTTAATCTTGTAGGATTGCTGCAGTTTTTGCCCACTCAGACGCGCGCAGGACAACCTGCCCCAAACTCTACTTTATCTAAGGAGAAAGTCCATAAAACAAATAAAATTACCTTTTTTTTTTGAAGGTCAAAATGGTTGTATCTGCGGAGTGCAAGGGTGCTCATCTCCCGATGGGAGAGTTGGGGGCTTGATCTCAAATTGTATGGAATTACACAGCCGCATGGAAGCATTTGTGTACATATAAAATACAAATGGAGTAAGAGGCATCTGGTGGAGATTGTCATCTTCTGCATATGTCTGCGAGATCCCGGTTCTGCATCTAATGACTCCCGGATCATTATTCGCAACTCGAAATGTTAGCAGACCATGGCCAGGCTGCCTAAAGTGAAGCTTACACAGGCTGGCTGTAGAACCAGGACAGTCGTGTCCATGTAGCCTGTGTCCAGCGCTAATGATGATAAAGGCATCACTGCACACTGGGAGACAGAGCCGTGATATGTGAATCACATGACCATGGCCCCTGCCTTTTCCACTTGCACCTCTCATTTGGGATGTCCCCTTGGGCTGTTGTAAAGTACGGATAGGACTGTTATTTGTGTAATCATCCCCCAATGTAAAACCGGATACGTTTTGTAGCCGCAGAAAAAAATGCAAATGACTCGAAAGAGCCAATACTTGTAACATGTGTTTGTAATAATCATTCCAGCTTATGCACCTTGAGCTTTATATCCTATAAAATCCAGCTTCTCCCATAGCCCGCCAAGCATTTCATACAGGGAACGATTCCTGCTGTATTACTGCAAATCGGCCATTCCTACATGAAGCACTGTTTTCAGTTAGTTATTACCTTTTCTAATACATGATATAGATTCTTATTAAAACATTTGTAATGTTTGTGTGGTTTGCTGCAAGTGCTGTAAGCTGGGAAATGGGCAATTCATGCACAGTTGTAACCAGGGCAGGATTAAACCTTTGGGGGTCACTGTAGACAGGAAGGGAGGGGGGGGGGGCTCCCACTTGTCATTACTGGCTGCAAAACTGGACGGGAGAATATTACACTGTCAAAACACAGAGTAATGGCAGTATTAACTTGGTCAATGGTTAAATATATATATATATATATATATATATATATATATATATTTAAAAATTCATGCTGACCACAGGGGGGGCCTTAGATAGATAGGGACTTATCCGGCCCTGGTTGTAACTGCTCTTCACAAATGGCAATGAGGCTGGGTAACCACTGAGGTGTTCTGGAAAAGAGGGAGCATGATAAACAATAAAGTATTGTCATTTTACATGCATCTTTCAGGTCCCCCTTGTTACAGCAAGTCCCTAGAATAGTGTTCTCATGGCCTATGGGAATTATATTACTTATATACTGTGCTCACAGGACTTATACTGTATACTGTATACTGTGCTCACAGGACTTATATACTGTGCTCATGGGATTTATATTACTTATATACTGTGCTTACAGGACTTATATTACTTATATACTGTGCTTATGGGACTTATATTACTTATATACTGTGCTCAGGGGACTTATATTACTTATATACTGTGCTCATGGGTCTTATATTACTTATATACTGTGCTCACAGGACTTATATTAGTTATATACTGTTCTCACAGGACTTATATTACTTATATACTGTGCTCACAGGACTTATATTACTTATATACTGTGCTCATGGGACTTATATTACTTATATACTGTGCTCAAGGGACTTATATTACTTATATACTGTGCTCAGGGAACTTATATTACTTATATACTGTGCTCACGGGACTTATATTACTTATATACTGTGCTCACGGGACTTATATTACTTATATACTGTGCTCATGTGACTTATATTACTTATATACTGTGCTCACAGGACTTATATTACGTATATACTGTGCTCATGGGACTTATATTACTTATATACTGTGCTCACGGGACTTATATTACTTATATACTGTTCTCACAGGACTTATAATACGTATATACTGTTCTCACAGGACTTCTATTACTTATATACTGTGCTCACAGGACTTATATTACTTATATACTGTGCTCAGGGGACTTATATTACTTATATACTGTTCTCACAGGACTTATATTACTTATATACTGTGCTCACGGGACTTATATTACTTATATACTGTGCTCATGTGACTTATATTACTTATATACTGTGCTCACGGGACTTATATTACTTATATACTGTGCTCATGTGACTTATATTACTTATATACTGTGCTCACGGGACTTATATTACTTATATACTGTGCTCACGGGACTTATATTACTTATATACTGTGCTCATGGGACTTATATTACTTATATACTGTGCTCATGGGACTTATATTACTTATATACTGTGCTCATGGGTCTTATATTACTTGGTACTTATGTAATATCTGGACTACCATTTTTCTTATGAGACCGCGTCCCCTCGCGGGGCTCGCTGCGCTCACCGCGCTTCGGGCACGGTGGCTCGCTGCGCTTGCCACACTATATAAAATCAACTCCATGCGTAGTTGGATAGTAGGGGTATGAAAAAATGGGGTGCATTTAACATGGGAGTCCAGATAATACATAAGTACCTATTACTTATATACTGTGCTCACGGGACTTATATTAGTTATATACTGTTCTCACAGGACTTATATTACTTATATACTGTGCTCATGGACTTATATTACATATATACTGTTCTCACAGGACTTATATTACGTATATAGTGTGCTCATGGGTCTTATATTACTTATATACTGCGCTCATGGGTCTTATATTACTTATAAACTGTGCTCATGGCACTTATATTACTTATATACTGTGCTCACGGGACTTATATTACTTATATACTGTTCTCACAGGACTTAAAATACGTATATGCTGTTCTCACAGGACTTATATTACTTATATACTGTGCTCATGGGTCTTACATTACTTATAAACTGTGCTCACGGGACTTATATTACTTATAGACTGTGCTCACGGGACTTATATTACTTATATACTGTGCTCACTGGACTTATATTACTTATATACTTTGCTCATGGGACTTATTTTACTTATATACTGTTCGCACAGGACTTATATTACTTATATACTGTGCTCAGGGGACTTATATAACTTATATACTGTGCTCACGGGACTTATATTACTTGTAGACTGTGCTCACATTACTTATATTACTTATATACTGTGCTCAGGGGACTTATATTACTTATATACTTTGCTCATGGGTCTTATATTACTTATATACTGTGCTCACGGGACTTATTTGACTTATATATTGTGCTCATGGGACTTATATTACTTATATACTGTGCTCTTGGGTCTTATATTACTTATATACTGTGCTCATGGGACTTATATTACTTATATACCGTGCTCACGGGACTTATATTACTTATATACTGTGCTCATGGGACTTATATTACTTATATACTGTTCTCACAGGACTTAAATTACTTATATACTGTGTTTAGGGAACTTATATTACTTATATACTGTGCTCACGGGACTTATATTACTTATAGACTGTGCTCACAGGACTTATATTACTTATATACTGTGCTCACGGGACTTATATTACTTATATACTGTGCTCAGGGGACTTATATTACTTATATACTTTGCTCATGGGTCTTATATTACTTATATACTGTGCTCACGGGACTTATATTACTTATATATTGTGCTCATAGGACTTATATTACTTATATACTGTGCTCATGGGTCTTATATTACTTATATACCGTGCTCATGGGACTTATATTACTTATATACTGTGTTCACGGGACTTATATTACTTATATACTGTGCTCACGGGACTTATATTACTTATATACTGTGCTCACAGGACTTATATTACTTATATACTGTGCTCAGGGGACTTATATTACTTATATACTGTGCTCAGGGGACTTATATTACTTATATACTGTGCTCACAGGACTTATATTACTTATATACTGTTCTCACAGGACTTAATTTTACTTATATACTTTGCTCATGGGTCTTATATTACTTATATACTGTGCTCACAGGACTTATATTACTTATATACTGTGCTCAGGGGACTTATATTACTTATATACTGTTCTCACAGGACTTATATTACTTATATACTGTTCTCACAGGTCTTATATTACTTATATACTGTGCTCAGGGGACTTATATTACTTATATACTGTTCTCACAGGACTTATATTACTTATAGACTGTGCTCACGGGACTTATATTACTTATAGACTGTGCTCACAGGACTTATATTACTTATATATTGGGCTCCTTGGACTTATATTACTTATATACTGTGCTCATGGGACTTACATTACTTATATACTGTTCTCACAGGACTTATATTACTTATATACTGTGCTCAGGGGACTTATATTACTTATATACTGTGCTCATGGGACTTATATTACTTATATACTGTTCTCACAGGACTTATATTACTTATATACTGTTCTCACAGGACTTATTTTACTTATATACTTTTCTCATGGGTCTTATATTACTTATATACTGTGCTCACAGGACTTATATTACTTACATACTGTGCTCAGGGGACTTATATTACTTATATACTGTGCTCACAGGACTTATATTACTTATATACTGTGATCATGGGACTTATATTACTTATAGACTGTGGTCACTGGACTTATATTACAGGTTGAGTATCCCGTATCCAAAATGCTCGGGACCAGGAGAATTTTGGATAACGGATTATTCCGTATTTCGGAATATTTTAATATTTCAATTATGTATTTTAAAGTATCTTGCATGTATGCTGTATAAACACATAAAATACACACAAATAAATGTTATTTGTTCAAAAAACAAGGTTTCAAAACATGAAACAAAATTTGTGTACTATCTCAGATATTGAATTTGAATGCCAAGCAATCATTTTCTTGCACATATATAGTGCCAGTTACATATCATGTCACCAGTAGTGCTGTTACAAATGTCTCCAGTGAGTTTTTAGCAAAAAAAATATTTTTTTTTCACTTTCTGGAATGTATGGTTTTCGGAATAATTCGGATAACGGATACTCGGATACGGGATACTCAACCTGTACTTATATACTGTTCTCACAGGACTTATATTACTTATATACTGTTCTCACAGGACTTATTTTACTTATATACTTTGCTCATGGGTCTTATATTACTTATATACTGTGCTCACAGGACTTATATTACTTATATACTGTGCTCAGGGGACTTATATTACTTATATACTGTTCTCACAGGACTTATATTTGTCACGGCCGCGGTTAGGACGCGCCGCTCACCTGTTCATCTCCGGCGGCGGGGCCTGCGGGCCATCCGTCCGGGTGCAGGGCGGGGAGCGCGGCGTCTAGGTCTTCCGGCTGCGACCATCCTTCTGGGGCCTGCGGCACACGCGTCCAGCATGAGAGCTAACCAAAGTTGTTTGTCTCCAGTCCGGTCGCCGCCATGTTGTCGTAGCCAGCCAATGGTTCAGAACCCCAGTTCAGCTCCTCCCATCCAGATCTGCCCTGGGGTATAAAGCAGAGCCCTCTGGGGCATACAAGCGCCAGTGCTTTGTTGTCAATCCCTGTGGAAGAAGCTTTAGCCTGTGCTCCTGCCCTTGTCCTGTGATATCTTTCATCCCTGTCTTCGTTACCTGCAGTTCAACACCTGATACCTGGATACCTGCATTTGCATTCTGCTCCCAGCCCTTACAGAGTCACACCTGTTTCCTGGACTTTGCAATTGCATCCTGCCTCCAGCCCTTTCAGGTTTGCTACAGTGTCTCAAAGCCTCTGCACATGCTTCAGCCCTGCGTGTCTGTTGACACATCTACACTCCTGCTGTCGACCAGCTGCACCTGTTGCCAGCCCTGCGTGTCTGTTGACACATCTACACTCCTGCTGTCGACCAGCTACACCTGTTGCCAGTCCTGCGTGTCTGTTGACACATCTACACTCCTGCTGTCGACCAGCTGCACCTGTTGCCAGCCCTGCGTGTCTGTTGACACATCTACACTCCTGCTGTCGACCAGCTATACCTGTTGCCAGCCCTGCGTGTCTGTTGACACATCTACACGCCTGCTGTCGACCAGCTACACCTGTTGCCAGCCCTGCGTGTCTGTTGACACATCTACACTCCTGCTGTCGACCAGCTACACCTGTTGCCAGCCCTGCGTGTTTGTTGACACATCTACACTCCTGCTGTCGACCAGCTACACCTGTTGCCAGCCCTGCGTGTCTGTTGACACATCTACACTCCAGCTGTCGATCCGCTGCCCTTGTCGTCAGTTCTGCGTGTCGGTTGACACATCATCACGTCTACCTGTGGTCCAAGTTGCATCGACTGCCAGTCTTCCGTGCCTGCTGACGCCTCATCATCCTGCTGTCTGCCTCCGCACCTACTGCCAGTCTTCCGTGCCTGCTGACGCCTCATCATCCTGCTGTCTGCCTCCGCACCTACTGCCAGTCTTCCGTGCCTGCTGACGCCTCGCTATCCTGCTATCAGCACTTCCAGCTACTGCCAGCCCTCCGTGCCCGCTGACGTTTCTCCATCCTGCCGTCTGCATCAGCACCTGCTGTCAAGTCCTCGGATGTCGCTGACTTCCGGCTTCCACTGCCCACTGCCGTCAGCTCCCACAGCTAGCCATTGTGTTTCCCTGTGAACTAACAGAGACTCTGGGATCACTCCCATCATTCTGGACTTTCAGTTGTTGCCCAGGTACTTCACTGGGTTCCCCGATCTACAGTTTCATATATGGTCTTGCCTTCTCTTGTTGGTGCTACAATAAAGAGTTATATTAAACCTGCTATTCTCCAGTCTCCTTCAAGCCACAAACACCCAGCCTCCAGGCCTCAGACAGATCCACGAGGTACCCCTAGCGTGACAGTAAGCACTGGCCCAATGGATCCGTCCGCCAGCCAGGAGTTCTGCCAAAATGTGGTTGCCCGGCTGCGAGCACTGGAAGAATCCCAGCAGCAAGTGACTCAAGCACTCCAAGGCATATCTCAAAGGCTAGCCTCAACTCCTCCGTCACAGCCTGTGTCCCCGTCCTTACGATTGTCTACCCCTTCTAAGTATAATGGTACCCCTCGTACCTGCCGGGGGTTTATCAACCAATGTGAAGTACATTTTTCCCTGCAACCAATGAACTTTCCTTCTGATCATGTTAAAGTGGCTTATATTGTCTCTTTATTATCGGATTCTGCATTGGATTGGGTCTCCCCACTCTGGGAAAGAAATGATCCTCTGCTCTCCAAGTACTCTGACTTTATTTCTCAATTCAGAAAAATTTTTGACGAACCGGGACGAGTATCCTCTGCCGCTTCAGAAATCCTGCGGATTCGTCAAGGCTCCCGCTCCGTTTCTCAATATGTTATCCACTTTCAAACTGTGGCATCTGAACTGAAATGGAATGAGGAGGCGCTAATTTCCACTTTCTTGGCAGGGTTATCTGAACGCATGAAGGACGAATTAGCCACCCGAGATCTTCCCACTTCGCTGGCTGAGGTCATATCGCTCTGCAATAGGTTGGACCTTCGTTTTCGGGAGCGTCAGTTAGAGAGACCCCGGCAAGAGCAAGGCATCTCCATTTCTCCTCGCCTAGAGTCTACTCTCCCTCCAAATTCTTCTGATGAGCCTATGCAGATCAACTATACTCGCCTAACTTCCGAAGAGCGCCAGAGAAGACGGCGACAGAATTTATGCTTGTATTGTGGGGAATCAGGTCATCTGTTAGCCAAATGTGCCCGTCGTCCGTTAAAACTTCCGGTCCTAGTTGGTTGCGGAGAGACCAACTTAGGACGAGTAGAAACTTCTCCAATCAAGTCCGACTCTTTGTTATCCATACAGGTGGTGTTACCCAACGGGTCACTCGCAGTATCTGCTTTACTGGACTCTGGGGCAGCCGCCAACTTCATTTCAGCCCAGTTTGTGTCCTACCATGGCCTGGACTCTCAGGAACTTTCGCAGCCACTCCAGTTATCTGCCGTAGATGGGAGTCGTATTCCTCAAGCCTCCATCACTCATCGGACTCTGCCCATCAAGATTCAAGTTGGGGCGTGGCATCAGGAAGAAATATCTTTTTTCATTATTCCTAAAGCGAACCACCCTGTAGTGTTGGGGTTTCCTTGGCTCCAGCAACATTCTCCGAAAATTAATTGGGGTACTATGGAGGTTCTGTCCTGGGGTACGAACTGCCGTCATACCTGTCTTCCCGAATTACTGCGTATCCAGTCCACCTCGCCTACGTCTCCTGATCTTCTTCCTCAAGCCTATCAAGCCTTCTCCGACGTCTTCTGTAAAGGTTCAGCCGACAAATTACCTCTGCATCGGCGCTGGGACTGTCCCATCGACCTTATTCCAGGTAAAATGCCTCCAAAGGGCCGAACCTATCCATTCTCTCTGCCAGAGACGGAAACCATAAGCCCAGTTCTAAGCCCTACAGTGTTTGCCAAGACTGCTGTAGTATCCATTCCTAGAGGAAAGACTTTTGCTGATACTGGACTCAGGTCATCTTTGCTACAGTGGGCACACTCCTCTCGTTTTTCTGGTCACTGTGGTATAAAGAAAACTTTAGAATTCATTAAAAGAGTGTACTGGTGGCCGTCCATGAAGAAAGATGTCACTGACTTCATAGCATCCTGTACCCAGTGTTCTCGTCACAAGTCTTCTCGTCAAGCCCCAGCTGGCCTTCTTCAACCATTATCCATACCCAAGTCTCCTCAGCCTCAGGCTCATCATGATGTTGCTTTTGAAAAAAAAATTGTGGACTCTAAAGTTCGTTCAGGGCAAGTCCAACATCTGGTAGACTGGAAAGGCTTCGGTCCAGAGGAACGATCCTGGGTGGATGCTGCTCGCGTCAATGCTCCCACTTTGGTCCGTAAGTTTCATCAACAATATCCAAGAAAACCATGGAAGTGTCCAGAGTCCACTTCAAAAGGGGGGGGTACTGTCACGGCCGCGGTTAGGACGCGCCGCTCACCTGTTCATCTCCGGCGGCGGGGCCTGCGGGCCATCCGTCCGGGTGCAGGGCGGGGAGCGCGGCGTCTAGGTCTTCCGGCTGCGACCATCCTTCTGGGGCCTGCGGCACACGCGTCCAGCATGAGAGCTAACCAAAGTTGTTTGTCTCCAGTCCGGTCGCCGCCATGTTGTCGTAGCCAGCCAATGGTTCAGAACCCCAGTTCAGCTCCTCCCATCCAGATCTGCCCTGGGGTATAAAGCAGAGCCCTCTGGGGCATACAAGCGCCAGTGCTTTGTTGTCAATCCCTGTGGAAGAAGCTTTAGCCTGTGCTCCTGCCCTTGTCCTGTGATATCTTTCATCCCTGTCTTCGTTACCTGCAGTTCAACACCTGATACCTGGATACCTGCATTTGCATTCTGCTCCCAGCCCTTACAGAGTCACACCTGTTTCCTGGACTTTGCAATTGCATCCTGCCTCCAGCCCTTTCAGGTTTGCTACAGTGTCTCAAAGCCTCTGCACATGCTTCAGCCCTGCGTGTCTGTTGACACATCTACACTCCTGCTGTCGACCAGCTGCACCTGTTGCCAGCCCTGCGTGTCTGTTGACACATCTACACTCCTGCTGTCGACCAGCTACACCTGTTGCCAGTCCTGCGTGTCTGTTGACACATCTACACTCCTGCTGTCGACCAGCTGCACCTGTTGCCAGCCCTGCGTGTCTGTTGACACATCTACACTCCTGCTGTCGACCAGCTATACCTGTTGCCAGCCCTGCGTGTCTGTTGACACATCTACACGCCTGCTGTCGACCAGCTACACCTGTTGCCAGCCCTGCGTGTCTGTTGACACATCTACACTCCTGCTGTCGACCAGCTACACCTGTTGCCAGCCCTGCGTGTCTGTTGACACATCTACACTCCTGCTGTCGACCAGCTACACCTGTTGCCAGCCCTGCGTGTCTGTTGACACATCTACACTCCAGCTGTCGATCCGCTGCCCTTGTCGTCAGTTCTGCGTGTCGGTTGACACATCATCACGTCTACCTGTGGTCCAAGTTGCATCGACTGCCAGTCTTCCGTGCCTGCTGACGCCTCATCATCCTGCTGTCTGCCTCCGCACCTACTGCCAGTCTTCCGTGCCTGCTGACGCCTCATCATCCTGCTGTCTGCCTCCGCACCTACTGCCAGTCTTCCGTGCCTGCTGACGCCTCGCTATCCTGCTATCAGCACTTCCAGCTACTGCCAGCCCTCCGTGCCCGCTGACGTTTCTCCATCCTGCCGTCTGCATCAGCACCTGCTGTCAAGTCCTCGGATGTCGCTGACTTCCGGCTTCCACTGCCCACTGCCGTCAGCTCCCACAGCTAGCCATTGTGTTTCCCTGTGAACTAACAGAGACTCTGGGATCACTCCCATCATTCTGGACTTTCAGTTGTTGCCCAGGTACTTCACTGGGTTCCCCGATCTACAGTTTCATATATGGTCTTGCCTTCTCTTGTTGGTGCTACAATAAAGAGTTATATTAAACCTGCTATTCTCCAGTCTCCTTCAAGCCACAAACACCCAGCCTCCAGGCCTCAGACAGATCCACGAGGTACCCCTAGCGTGACAATATTACTTATATACTGTTCTCACAGGACTTATATTACTTATATACTGTTCTCACAGGACTTATATTACTTATAGACTGTGCTCACGGGACTTATATTACTTATATATTGTGCTCATGGGACTTATATTACTTATAGACTGTGCTCACGGGACTTATATTACTTATATACTGTGCTCATGGGACTTACATTACTTATATACAGTGCTCAGGGGACTTATATTACTTATATACTGTTCTCACAGGACTTATATTACTTATATACTGTGCTCAGGGGACTTATATTACTTATATACTGTGCTCATGGGACTTATATTACTTATATACTGTTCTCACGGGACTTATATTACTTATATACTGTTCTCACAGGACTTATTTTACTTATATACTTTTCTCATGGGTCTTATATTACTTATATACTGTGCTCACAGGACTTATATTACTTATATACTGTGCTCAGTGGACTTATATTACTTATATACTGTGCTCACAGGACTTATATTACTTATATACTGTGCTCATGGGACTTATATTACTTATATACTGTGGTCACTGGACTTATATTACTTATATACTGTGCTCACAGGACTTATATTACTTATATACTGTGCTCATGGGACTTTTATTACTTATATACTGTTCTCACATGACTTATATTACTTATATACTGTGCTCACAGGACTTATATTACTTATATACTGTTCTCAGGGAACTTATATTACTTATATACTGTGCTCAGGGACTTATATTACTTATATACTGTTCTCATGGGACTTATATTACTTATATACTGTGGTCACTGGACTTATATTACTTATATACTGCGCTCACAGGACTTATATTACTTATATACTGTGCTCATGGGACTTTTATTACTTATATACTGTTCTCACATGACTTATATTACTTATATACTGTGCTCACAGGACTTATATTACTTATATACTGTTCTCAGGGAACTTATATTACTTATATACTGTGCTCACTGGACTTATATTACTTATATACTGTGCTCATGGGACTTATATTACATATAGACTGTGGTCACTATACTTATATTACTTATATACTGTGGTCACTGGACTTATATTACTTATATACTGTGCTTATGGGACTTATATTACGTATATACTGTTCTCACAGGACTTATATTACTTATATACTGTGGTCACTGGACTTATATTACTTATATACTGTGCTCACTGGACTTATATTACTTATATACTGTGCTTATGGGACTTATATTACGTATATACTGTTCTCACAGGACTTATATTACTTATATACTGTGCTCACGGGACTTATATTACTTATATAGCATGCTCATGGCTCACAGGAATTATGTTACTGTCCACACTTTATAAAAGCATGTGAAGATCATTAAAGATATTGTGCATGTCTGGCAAATCCCAAATCTTGTCTTCGTTTGTATAGATTGTATTAGTGGCCTAATTGTCATCATGGGTATCATGACCAATGTTGTCAAAACTTTCCCTGGGCAAAATTCCCTTTTATCCAAATGTTTCTTGCAGTACCCCCATGATGCTAGAGACAATAACCATTGTTCCTATCGACTAAGACAAAATTGTTGGCCTTGCCACAGCCGACCAGTTTGTACGCCCGCAGGACTCCCTCAACAATTCTATTGGGTAGAACCGATCACTGCGTTCGCAAGGCGACTGACGAGAACCCACCCGTTATGTTAATAGGCCTTGAGTTTACAAGTTTTTCTTTTTTAAATACCGCTGAGAAGGGCTCATCTAGGGTGTACTGGACTTTGGACTTTAGGCTCTTATGTCTGAGGAAGCAGAATTAGAAAGAAGCAATGGCAAGTTGAGTACTTGAGATACCTGTACCTAACGAGACTTGGGCCAATCTCCTGATTCGCTTCTTAAGATGCATATTGTTTGCAGCATACGAGACTGAGGTGTAAAGTGCTTTGTTCTTTAGTGTTGTAGCCCATGGACATAGCTAAATATTTTGTGGCGCCATAGCAACTGTATGCAAGGTCCATGATGTTCCACCTAGTGGGGAACCATGTATATATCACATGGAACTTTGGCAGGGAAGATGAGCCCCCCACACCTGTCGCCCTGGTAGTTACTGCACTCCGCAGATGTGGTAGTTATGCCCTTGGTTGCAGCTTTAAAGTTGACCCAATCTACTTCTATCTCTTATTTGTCATTCCCATTTGGTTTTACTGAAGAAGATTTATAAAGCGGTTAAGTACAGATGTGGAGTGTTGGTATTTCTTTACGTTTAATATTAAAACAGCAGCAATTTCATTCATTATCAAGATCATTCCATCCATGCAACTTTATCACATATTATCTGTGCTAACTCGCACTGGCCATCGGAACTGGTCAGCCGTGTCCAGGGATGGACTGGGGAAGTGAATCAGCCCTGGCACTTGACATGATGGGAGCATGACTTGTTCATGCACGAGTCAGGGAGGGGCCTGGCCTCATGACACGCCCACATCTATCTATAGACCAATCACAGGTGGGATGGATGGGGGGAGGGCAAAGCTCAGAATTGGAAGGCTGTTCTGCTCAGCTGGACCAGCCCATCCCGCTATCAGCCCTTCTGGCATCCGCCAAATGACTACATCGGTCCTGGCTGGTTTTATAGAGTTTGTACCTGACAAAGCAGACCCTGGACATCTACAAAGCAGGGACGAATACCCATAGTTTTGTAGAATAGTCGCCAGCCCCACTCTGTCCCAATAGGCTGCATCTTGGCAGTCATTCTGTAGCTAATCAGGGGGGAGTAAGCGAACACGCAGGACTCATTCTGCACATGTGCATTGGATTTCTATATAAACCATTGGGGTTGCGTGCACATGAGAATTAGGGCCATAGTTATTTGATAATACCGAGATATATCATAATTACATGCAACCAATAAACCTATTACAACACCGTTTCTAGATAGAATTATATGTAACTTTTGTGTTGGAGCATCTCTGTCATATACAGAGGACGGAACTGCTCTTGTTTTACAACCAGTCGCTATTAACTGACACAGATACTACGGAGCATTCAGCGCCAAACATTATGATATGGACGTATAATTTGCCGCCCCTGCATTTTGTTTAGCATTGTGCCAATTATATGTTTTGTTTGATATTAACACTCGGTGAATGTTTCAGTAGTACCATGTCCTTCTGAGTCCGTTCCAGTGGTTTCCTAATTGCGCAGCTGCATTTGGATTAAGCCTCCTTTTTTTTTTTTTGCATTTTGCCACTCCCCCAAACACACACCCACTTTTGTTTCTGGTGTAAATGTGCTATGCAGTTTGAAGCCGATTGGATGAGCCGGTCAAGAGATACTGTACCCAAGAGAACTGTGCATGTTTTCCAGATATCCTAGATGCAACTTGTTCTGAAAGGTCCCTATGTCCTTATCCCACTTTACAGACCCAAAGGTGACCAGTTTGATTTTAGGTGTGTTTAAGAAGTGCGGCTTCATCTGCTTATTGCAGTCATTCCCAAACTTTTTTAAATCAGGACACCCTAGACTAGAGCATCAGAATTTCTTTCACGGCCCCCTTATGGCCAAAACTTTCTTTTTCAGATATTTTGGAAAAAATTAAGTCAATTGTTTTATTTGTCTTACATAGGTTTAATTATAGGCGAGGGACAGGATTAGATTCTGTTTGTCTACATATTTTATTATTGGCAGCCCACCAGCAATGTCTTTGCCATTTACATTGACCCCAAATAATTTGAATTGATCCTGGACCACCAATACAAGGCACCCCTGCAATTGTCCCAGGGCACCCGAGGGAGCCACGGCACACAGTTTGGGAACCACTGGCTTACTGGCATGTTGGGGCTGAGTATTACTATAAATAGTGAATACTATAGTACCTTTGTTTCACTCCAGTTCAGAGTTATAGTCATCCTCTGAGTCATCACTACACCCCTGGCCAGTACTGAGACAGGTTTCCCGCAACAGACTGTTTCACCCTTGCTAGAACCCATCAGGGTAGCTTTCCTTACTCAAGACCCACTGTAGATTTTCACAGCAAGGGGTCGATTCAGGGTCCCTCCTAGGGGGTGGAAACTGGTCTGGAGCAAGGGAAAGCTCAGAGTCGTATGGGCGGCCACTGGGAACGCAGGTGGGCCAATGCCTGCCGGGGGGGGGGGCTGACGTCAGCGCACCCTGCCACCCCCTCTTCGGTGGACTCCCTATGGATTGTATGTTTCATACATCCCCTCATTACCAAGGGGCAGTGGCGTAGCACCAAATTTTGCTCCAGGCTCCAAGTCCTTATAACAAAATGTCCCTCGAAAAATGTCCGCCCCCTTACAGCAGACCGTTTTGAAGGATGCTAGAGGAGGCTGCTGCTGCCCCACCTAGCATCCTAAATACTGTCTGCTGTAAGGAGGCGGCCATTTTTTGAGGGACATTTTGTCATAAGGAGCTAGGAGGAGGCTAGGAGTGCCGGGACGCAGACAAAGTAGGTCTCGGCTCCCGGCCACGAACGCGGCATAGCTCCTGCAGACCCCGGCGCCCACATTACTCAGCGCCTCCCCACATCCGTGGGGCTTGCCGCGCGGTGGCTACGCCACTGCCAAGGGGATTTGGCGTGGGGCGGGGGTGTTCGGGCAGGCTGCATTTCATTGTTTGCTAAGCAGCGAGCCATCTTTGCTTAGCAAACCTTGCTGAATCAGGCCCTAAGTTAAATAAATGCCTATTTATTTGGGATGCACTTGTAGGGGTAAATTTACTAAAATGTGAAGTGAGATATGTTGCCCTAAGCAACCAATCAGATTTTAGCTATTAGAAGGTGCTGAATGTCGACCTAGTATAGGACATTTTATTCTGCTTTTTATCATCAAGTGTTGTAGTTGTTTAATAAGAGATTGTAAAAAGAAAGTATAGCATCCAATCGGCATCCGCCTATCATTTTATGCAATGTACATGATAAATTCTTACTCAAGACTAACTTGTTGCTATGGGCAACATCCCTACTGGTCCTCTTCTCCAGTCTTTTCACTGCTTGATTCATAAACCCAGACATATTTTAAACTCAGTGTCAACTAGGCAAATCCCCCTTTGATGTCACATGACTGATGCACTTTCATACTAAAGTTTTGAACCAATCGTATGCAGGGGAATTTCTATTGTTTACTAAATATTTAGGACCCTGGGTTTGGATTAACTTTAGCTTTGGTTGTTTGTTTATGACACAAACAATTGTCAGTTATCTCTCTTTATTAGTCAATGTCTTGAAAATGTTTTCGGGCCCTGCTATGACTTTGTACATGTTGAGTGGTTTGACATGTTCCTTCGTTTTCTGGGAATATCTCTGGTTTCTTTAACATGTAGAGTACCAGAACACTTTTTTTCATTGGCTGATAAAAAAAAATCTAGCCAGATTAAAAGCATAGACTATGGTGGCATGTAATGTCACCCATGTTTAGTGGCAGTGTAGCATGCCGGCCAAACTCTGACTTTTTTTAAAGGGACAATACCTTACAAAGCAAAGCCATACCTTGTAAGTTATTGCCCCTTTAAAAAAATGTCCGAGTTCGTCTGGCATCCCGCCCTGCCGCCGATCTCGCACTGCATTACATTCCGTCCTATAATTCTATCCTAGAATTGATTCAGAGGTCATTATGCAGTAGTATATTAATAGGGGAAAAAATTATAAGTCCTCGACCAATGTAAAGTCCCTCATTGTGCTGTGTAACTTATTACAATAATAATAAAAAATATGGTCTGTCGGGCAACAATATACTTTTTGTTGAAATTAGAACGATAAAGCTTTGTGATGTTTCAGGGGAGCAAGAAACCGGAACGGGCAGATACTGTAGATGGGTGGAGTTAAGTGAGGGGAGGTAGAGCGAGTGGGCGGAGAAATGAGAGTGAATACTGCAAAGAATGCAATGGAGAAAAGTCGGGGGGAACATAGTTGGGAAAAAAGGAAGCTTTAGAGGGAGAAAAAAGTCAACAATGACAATCGGGTGGGGGAGAGGGGGGAGTCAGGAATGACTAATCAATCTTTAAATGGAGGCAAAATGGGAAGATTGTAAGAAAGAAGGAAAATTCAACGACTAGGAAACAAAATCTTAGCACTGCGTTGTTTTGGAGATTAGATAAAAGCCGGTTAGCATTGGCTGGAATGGCAGAAGGGACAGAGCGAAAATAGGCGTTGGAAACAGGGAAAACGGGGACGCAGAAGAACAAGTAAGAGAAAAATCTTAAAAGGGGGGATAGTGGAGAGACCGGGTATAAACTGAGAGTCGTCATCTGTTTGGAACAAGCAGTCTGAGAGTACAGACAGGGGCACGGCGAGGAGACGGGCGGTGAGGGGTAGAGATTCCACTCTAACAAGTCTGTTACTGCCAAGCTAAATGGCCAGCCTGTGCCAATGTGCGACCTGAATATATCTGCTCATTTCTCTTTGTTCCTTTCAGTTGCGACGGAGACTGTCCAGGGGGAGGGTAGAGGAAGGAAAGAGAGGCCGCAAACACGAAACACCGCCTTCAGTGTCATGGCACAGGGCCCAGTGACTCCGCCCCCACCAGGCAGCCTGTAACATGGCCGTTACAGCTCAGCTGTGCCAGGGGCCGGGACGGATCGGGGGAACACAGGAGGGGTGATAGGAAGCAGCAGTGAATAAGGTAATTGGGGATGTGGGAAGAGGTCAGGTAATGCACTGTTCTTTGTCTGTGTTCCTTATCAGTATCATATCCATACACAAGTTGAAGTCGGAAAACTGTTTTGTCGTAAAATCCAGAAGTTCTGCAGATCACTGTGAGATGAATTGCTACTGAATACAGCATTACCATAAGTAGGTCACATTGGGGAGGGTGCAATAACAGAAATGTACCCCATTGCAGGTGCACAGGTTTCTCATCTACTCTCTAGTCCTAAGTTACTATAGGTTGTGGTTCCCCTCGCTATGTACCCCTCCAAACACAAACTAGGTTCTGTACAGTGTAGATGTTTTGCTGGTTGCCATAAACCCGTAGATCCGAACTTGTGCTGTGCCTCTCTCACAAGCTCGAGTGTGCGGGTCTGTGTCGGCTTAGCTACGGCTGCGTGAGTAAACTAACAAAGGCCAGTCTGCTCCTCAGGCAAACGCCACCTCGCCTACTGCATGCGCAGGTTTGGGAACCTTGCTCAGTGACTACTAAGACTTAGTTGCTTGCTGGGACCGTCCGAATACTCTGCCTCAATGACTTATTCCTCTCGGACTGAAGACCTGGATTTGGCTTTGAAACAGGGGAAACCTCTGTAACGGCAGCTTTCTGTGGTTTCGTCTTCTGCTACTGCTCCCCTGAAGGACCCTGCAAGGCCGTGGACCCATCACGCAACTCAGGGGATTTTCTGCTCGGTAAGCTCCGGGATGAGGTAGTAGGTTGTATAGTTGAGGATAACACCATAGGAGATAACTGTACAGCCTCCTATCTTTCCCCGGGGCTTTGCCATGACATCGAAGTTGAAGTCTTTCCCCAGGACATGGGACCCTCAGGTGCAACCACCAGCAGATCATTCGTCTTATTTCGAGAAGGGAACAATTGTCGAATGCTAAACAGAAGGTGTCGGGAGATGTGATACAAATGCGCGGTCCAAGAGTAAGGACTAATAGATAAAGACTTTGATCACAACTACAGAATTTTTAAGGTGGACTATAGGAGGCCAAATGAAATTTCACACAGAAGACATCTTCAGGGGCAAACCAGTTCCGAGCCTTGTACGGGTGTAATGTGCGGCTGTGCACAACACTCTGAGTTACAGTAGTGGGAAGTTGCAGATTTTCCTATGCACCTTTGCGAATATACCTGACCACTCCTGGCTACTGCTCGGGACTGAATCGCCCTCTTAGTTGTTTATTTACTAAGGGCCAGATGTTTCAATCTACAAAAAGTGATAAAATAAAGAGTGATAAACAGCCAGCCAATCAGCTCCTACCTGCCATGTTACAGGCTGGCTTTGAAAAATGACAGGTAGCAGCTGATTGGCTGCTTGTTTATCACTGTACTTTATCACTTTTTGAACCTTGATACAACTGGCCCTAAAGCTTCTACAAAATGAAAAGCAGTGATGTTGCCCATAGCAACCAATCCGAATCTGTCTTGCCTTTTCTAGCACGTGACAGAGAAATGATAGACATAATCTCATTGGTTGCTACGGGCAACATCACTTTTTTATTTTTAGAAGCTGTAGCAAATATACCACTTAGTATGTGTTTCATGGAGTTACTGTACTGTTCCTTCGTCCTGCTTCCTAGAGGGACACTGTCAAATGCGGTATTACCCTTTTTAAATTTTGTTCAATCCAATTTTGTCTGTTCCTTATGGCTTACATAGAGAGCTTTCTAGTCATGCATTCTGTTTAGTTCCAGACTTTTACTGTATAAAACTGTGTATTGAGGACAGGATCCGTCTTTCTCAGCCTGTACAGCGGCTGAATAGCAAAGTCACAGACTGCGGGATCATTTTTAATCTTTTGTGTCTGCACTGCTCTCTCGCTGCATGATTTTTCAGTCTACAGTGCATGTGGGTCTAAAAGGCGGACACTCAGTGCTGTGGCGCCACCTGCTGTTTCCCCGGCGCAGCTGCACACAGTACTAAACCCAGACTTCAGTCCTTTAGCGACCTCTGCTGCACTTTGGTTAAACTTCGCCATTAGACATTAGCCCTGCAGTTCCCCCTGGGGCGACCTGCATTGCAAATCTACTTTCAACAGGGGGGGCGAACGGGATGATAACTAAAGACACGTATCCCGTTTTTTACTTTGCACTGGAAAAACTTCAAATAATATCACATTTATATGGCCAGTACATGGTATGCATGATATTATTCTTGCCATAATTATAATTAATGCATACGCACCCTCTAGCAATTACAGAACTGCAATTCCCAGCATGCCCTGGATTTGCGCAGTAAAAATTGTCCTGGAAAAAAAGGATTGGCCTGCTTTTATTTGGGGCTGTGCCAGTCTGCGCACCAGTAAAAGATCTCACCCACTGAAACATAGTGTTTGCTGCCAGGGGATCTCCAAGATGAGGCGGTAGATTGTATACTTGTGGGTAACCCCCTGCGGGAACCTCCTTCATTTTTGTAGTGCAGCGTGTGGGCTATCTCATAGGTGATGTGCACGCTCACAACTGGTACCCTGAGGTGTAGCTATTCAGATGGCCTGACACACATAGCTGCGGACCTTGACAGAGAAGCGTGTAACCAGAAGTTTCTGGGCCCCATAGCAACTGCTTGTAAGCTGCAATATGTAACGACCAATGGTGAACAATCTAGAACACATAGAATTTGAACAGAGAAGATGCACCCCTAACCCCCCCACCACCACCACCAGATGCGCGTGGCTGGGCTCCCTGCACAGGTGGTAGTTACGCCCTGGATGAAAGCTACAAAACAATACTGTATATATGTTTGTATGTAGAGACTGTGACCCCCTTAAAAGAGCCGAGCAGGCATATGTATATTCCAGTCTGCAGCAATATGACCGTAATTTACCTGTAACAGGTGGCGATTGGTTTCACTAGCTTAAGGATTAGAATTCAAAACCAGCACATCATTAAAAGGGTTTAACATAGAGTTCCGCTGCCTTGCAGCGCATTACCGGTGGGACAGATAATGCTCTGCAATGCGCCACCATCACCTGACAGTAAAGAGTTAACCTTTTTTTTTTTTTGGACCGACATCCAAAACGCTTCGGAATATCTCTCCACCTTTACTTCTTCTGCTACCTTGCTCACTTCCCTCCCTTTCTAAATGTGTCTCCTCCATCCCATCACTCCCCCCCCCTCCATACACACACACACACACACTATCACACACACACACTATCACACACACACACCATCTAACACACACACACAATCTAACACACACACACAGACAGGCCCTCCCTCTGTCTTGAGCCAGACAAGTTTAATAAATCCCCCATCCTAAGTAGAACCGCATTGCGCTTTCTGCCTGTCTGGAAATGAAAGGCAGCCCAGGGGGCGGAGAGCGAGCAGGGAAAGAGGGGAGGGATGGAACGAGGGAGAATGGAGAGAGACAGGGGGGGGGGGGTTGATGGGGGGAGGATGGTGAAAGATCTCTGTGAGGATGAAGGAAGAGAGGATGGTCAGAGAAGGAAATGAAGAAGGCTAACAGGTATTGGGGAGACACAATGAGCTGATACACTGCAGGAGCATAAAGGAGGAATGGGGAGAATGTGAGGGAGTAAAGGAGAAGGGGAAATGCAGCGGAGGGGGGATAATCTGTAATAGGTATTCAGGGGGCAGACAGGTGCTGCATAGGAGAATTAATGAAATATATACGATAAGACAGATAAGATGGTGCAGGGGAGAACACACTACATGCCGGAGGGAGCGAGGTAGCAGCGGAACACGTAGCACATGAAAGAGGAAAGGAGACAAAGAGGTAGCGGATGAGAGCGGCAGGTGGATAATGGACAAAGGTACAGAGGAATGCCGTGCCACAATGGCGAGCTCAGTCCCTCCAGAGGGAGTTGTATGAACAGGGAGAACATGAAAGACAAACAGAGACAACTGCACAGGGGGGGTACAAGGCGAAAGGAACGCAGCATAACAAGGAGCACGGGCAGATATTGATTAGGAAGAGGCATTGGGTTCATTAGCTCAGGACTTGGACAGAGGAGACATTGTGCATCGATGCGCAGACATGGCGCGCGTGCACAGGTGATACACCGGCCTGCAGAGGACCGGGCGACAATAGACAGAGGCTACCTGTGACAGAAGCACAGAGCGGTCCGGCTGAGCGCAGCGCACAGCAGGCAGTGTGTCTGTGATTGTCAGCTTATGCATGTAGAGGGGTGAGAGTGTATGTGAGGGCAGAGGAGGAGGGGGGGGGAGGAGGTGGGATAGGCTGGCTCATGACGCTTTTCTCGCTGCACAGACTGAGGATGGCGAGAGGCAGACAGCAGTGGAGAGTGTGGCACAGGCAGCTGGAGGTCAGGTACAGAGTGGCGATCGGTTCTGATGGATGCCAACAACGAGTGTCTGTGTAACGCTTTCACCGTCGGTGTGTCCACGTTATGTGTCTATTTAATTTGCTGGCTGTGGTTTCTATTGTGCCTGTCTGGGCTGCATGCTGTATTAGTTTAGCTGTGTATTATATATAGATCTATCTATATGTGTGTGTGTGTGTGTGTGTGTGTGTGTGTGTGTGTGTGTGTGTATATATATATCCTCTTTTGTTCTCCCTTTCACTATTGTTTTTTTTAAGCCCGTGCATGTCTGTTTTAGCACATTGGGGTATATCTGTGTATATGGTTCTTGCACGCATTGTCTGTGCGATATATCTGTTAGCTTACGTCCGTGTGCAGCGATACTCCGCGCTACGGCTTTCGGCTTTCATGATAAATGCGCAGTCTCTGTCTGTCTCGATGGGTTAATGCTTTGCTACGTTGCTTAATCTATTCCCGTATCACATATGCAGCCCGGTCCAGTCTGGTATCAGGGCAGAGTCTGTGCGAACACAGACATGTTTTCCCTGCATCCCTGTCTGTACACTGTACGTGTCATTTCTGTGTCAGCGCAGACACCCTTGGTCCTGCGCGTCTCCAGCAGACGGATGAATGTGTTGCAACCACAGATGTGTTTTCTATATTCTCAGTTTCTGCCATTGGGGCTTATTAATATTCTGGTTGCGGTCAGGGTGCCATTTTGCGCATTGTCTGTGCCCCTGTCTGGTTGTGCCTGTCTTGATACACCTTTGATAAGTCGTGTCTGCCTCTCTTTGTTACCTCGATCGCTGCATGCAGGTGTATGTCTGGCGGCTGGCGGAGAAGTCACTGTGCCTCTCCCTTGCCAGTGTCTCATTCAACACTTTTTATTCCTGCCGCTTGTGCGTTTGTTTCAGTATTTCTGTAAGGCAGAGTATAAGTCATTATGTATGTACAGCAGACGATGTGTCTGCGTCTGTCTGTGACTTGACGTTCTGTCTGCCAGACAGTGCGCAGGAAAAGATAGACTTGAACAGTCTTGCCATAAGTTCAGTTTTATTTCCTTCAGGATTATGTACGCAGTACAGTATAGACCTCCTTCAGGAACCTATATACCATAAGGACCCCTGACAGTGGCAGGCAGCGTCAGCTAGATTCTGCAGCAAAGGGACGCCCTTTTGGCACATTTTGTATTTGTCCACCTTTAATACATTTCCCTTTTGGAAATATTTTCAGACCGACAGAAGGCTCCGCTGCCTGTGCGCGAGAGGCGTGGGTCGGCAATTCTCGCCGCTGCATCGCCCACACAGGCTGAGGTCTCCTCCGACCCGGAGGGGATTAACATGGAACCAGGCCACCCAATTATAGCCGGCACTTCCTGCCACCACCCCTGAATTGCAGCCTAATTCAGACAGGGCAAAGTAAGGACATGCTTTACGGGGTGCTCAATCTCTCAGCCCTCGGGGTGCCACTCTCTGACGCTCGTTATACCTCGCATCTTCCATCGCAGCGGTGCTGGAGATCACAGTGGTTTAAATTGCACAACTGGAACTCAATCACAGCCGATATCGGGGGTTTATCTGTAACTGTTTTAGGGATTTTAGCCACAATCAGAAAATGTTAGTCATTAACTTTAACTCTCTCTTTACAATGATATTCACCCCAGCTCATCCTTATCTCCTCTCACCCTGTGCCTTAGCATGATGTCCCTGAGTTTCCATCTGATGATCGTTCGAATGGCGGCGACGGCGAGATCCAATAGGTAAGACAATGGGGTTTGTTAAGGTGTGGATGTCTGTCTGTGTGTGGTGTCCCCTGAGCTGAAACGCAGCAATCATGACGCAGACAGTGGTGTAGGAAGGCGTCTACTCCATTGTGTCTGACAAACAGTACTCTCCAGTAATGGCGTCTATCTAGAGGCTGGCCGAAGAGTTCAGCAATGCCAGCCATTATATTATCGCAAACCATCCTCTGTCTCACCACCCTCACACCTGCCTTTATATTTTTATAATATTATATCTATGCCCGGTGCCCCCTTAACAGCTCCGTAAGCCAGGGACCACACTTTATAAAGCATGCAGTATCCCAGATGACAGTCCGTTCTGCGCTGAAATGTTGGAGAATATCTGCGTTTTTGGAGCATTATTTCAACCTGGGTACACCGCATGTATTGCAGACATCACAGGTAAATGACTGGACGGATCCCCCTGTAATCATTACACACTAAATATGGCTGCCGGTAGCGCTCCTTAACCCTTGCCTTGCCGGAGATGCCAGCAGTCATTAGGCCTTTCAACACAAAAACTCTTTATTTTGGGTGCTAAGCCGAGCAAATCTGCAATCGGAACCATGAAGAATGTGTCACGTGTAGTAACTGAGGTTTATCTAGAACCATGTAACGTGGGTTCTTTAAATAGTATTTGGAGGAATTACAAATATCTTTAGGTAAGATCTAGATAACTATTCAGTTGAGAGCTCTTCATGATCGATCCAACGTATGGCATGTCTATACACTTAGTTTGTACCCGGTCATGACAAATTTGGGTTTATTGGAACTTACAGTGTGTTACCTGTATCTACATTACAAACTAGTTACACATTAGTAGCGCTCACTCTTAAAGTATATGCAGCTTTGTCTTTATATCGGCATTGATATTATATGCCACAATGATATTTTACGCCATGTGGCGGTTCCAGACAAATTCTGAGCTTGTTCTAGTTTGAAAAGAAAGATTAGGCAGCAGAGGTTTTCATATAACGAATGAAGAATCGTATTTGGACTTTGCAATACGAATCCGTGTATAATTCACCCAAAGATGATGATAAAATCCGCACAAGGATTTTTTTTGTACTAATTTGTTCTATTTTCATTTCAACAATTTTTCCAACAAGATCGTCGATCTATGACAACATACATTTTCCATAGAGACGGCCTTATATTATTTAGTGGGCGCCTCTTAATTATTGGATGTCGAGTTTTGTGTGACTTTTCCCCTGGACTTCAGTATTTAAGGATTACTACCCGGTGACTCTTTAACATGACCACCAGGAAGTAACTTCTTTGGGGACACCTAGTGTGAAAAAGGGGACTCCCCTGCTTCAAACAAAGGTACCCCATCTTGCTTACTGTTGGGGGATGGGGAAACAATCTGTAAAGTCCCTCTCACATTCAAACACACGCACTTAATGACATCGCCCCTCGATCCCTCCCGGAGGACGTCTGCAGTCCTTATTTGTGGTCAGAGCCAGTAGGGAAGAGGCCATTTTGTTTATAGTTCTTTAAATGCCATCGTTGGAAAGGATGAGTGGGGCTCATTGTAGTTTTCAGGTATAACTTTGCTGTGAGAGATCCTCAAAATATCTGCTAAAAATGCTGTTTAGGATAAATAAATACAAATATAGCCAAGTTAATTAATTGAAGTTTAGTTAAATATGGCACCCCAAAAAAAAGAACAGTCGCTTTAAGCGGCAGTGGCATTTCTAACGGATATTTTGAGCAGCGTTGGCACGCAAAGGGTTAATGCTCTTACATCCAAACAGCAAAATAATATTAAAGTACCGCCCGTATCTGGCATATATTCTCCGTGCCGCTGTCCAGCTGGTTTATGGAGAAAAGTGGCACCTGCAGGTGAGACTGAAGCGTGTATTCTCCAGGCAGTAGTGCCAGACCTATGTGAGGGCAGGACCGTGTTAGCCAGCGCAGTCTATCACGCCTGTGAGTTCTAGAGAACAGTGTTCTCAGGCCGCTACTCCGTACCAATGGGTCCGCCAGGAGTTCCGTGGCAGCAGGACCATGTTTAGCAAGGAGGCTCGTAGATGGTGAAATATCTCTTTCCAGTCACAAAAGTTCTGCTTGCACTGTGCACGAGCAATGCTAAATGAAAGAAATGACACGCTTCACCAGTGGTTGGACTGTAGATACATCCCACATGTATTGTGAGCAGCTCAGTGGGTCAGGTTTGTGAGGTGAAATAAAAAGTCTGTCTCCACCTGAATGCCATTTTACTGTAGTCTCTGTGAAATCAATGCTGATCTTTTAGACTGAAAGGTAAATCAATTAGCAGTTACTGGAGGAGTACAGGCTGGGTGGCCATGGGTTAAAAACCTCCGGACTGCCCTTTGCAAGGATGTTGTATAGATTAGAGCGATTTATCCTGTGTAGACCTAAAAAAAGAGTTCTTTCATTTTATTTCATTGCTATATTAACCTTTGCAAGTTCTGCCGGGAGGCTTCGCTCTTACGGGTTATCGACGCAGTGTAAAGAGAACTATGGCAAGTCGCACAAGAAATAAATAAATGTACTAGAATGTAAGGTACTGTGACAAAACCTATTATAGAGCACTGTTAGGATATCTGCAGGTTTCAGGTCGGGACAATGGGGCAGATTTATTAAGCTTGGTTAAGTGATAAAGTGGTTGGTACTTTATCAAATCAGCTCCTAACTGTCATTTTCAAATTGTGTAACTTGACAGTTGGGAGCTGATTGGCTGGTGATCGAGGAGTAGATGTATGAGGCAGTGATAAGGGAGGAGAAGTGAGCCAGAGAAGAAGTGGCAACCAATCATCTGCTATGTATAATTGTATATTATGCAAATTATAGATGTTACTTCTGTGGTGATTGGTTGCCATGGGCCACTTCTCCTCTGGCTCACTTCTCCACCCTTATCACTGCTTCATACATCTACCCTTAAGTACCAGACGCTTTATTACTTCACCAAACTTAATGTCACATAGGTCTGGATAGGACTTAGAGGAATACGCCCTTTTGACAACTTGTTATCCTAGATCCTGACTGGCCCTGAGAAGGGCGGGGCTTCTGTTAATCCCCGCACCACCTACGCAGCTACGTAGCCGCTTGGTAGATCGTTCAGATGAAGGCTCTGACTCGAGAAACAGACATAATGGTGATTAATCTGTAGTCAGATATGGCTGAGGCCTTATGATATGCCACATCAGCATTCTATCACCTCACCTGCTTTTTGGCCGCACTGCAATGTGGATTGAGCTAAATCAAGCGAGACTTTATTGACGGAACAGCGCGACACATTGCCTATTGCACTTGAATGTGCGAAAGGCTGCCGGATCATGGATCGGTAACCCGCTTCTGCCACCTCCACCCGCCAAATGTTACCTGCCCTTCCCTAATACATCTGCTTGCAAGGCAGATTTCTATTCTGCAATGGCTATATTTTAAGAAGAACAGGGATTATTAATTAAATACAAAGTCATAAATAACCTTGCACAGATACAGTCTGAATTGGAAGGAAAACCAGGAGTACCCAGGATACAAAGAGTGGTGGTATAGAACGTGAACAATATTCATTTGGTATGTTATTTTATTGCGGTCCAACAGATCCTTGGCTACCCCCCGTAGTCTGACGAATCTCTGCTCCCAGTAGCCTGCAGAATCTTGCGGATCTATAACGCAACACCGTTTACGGTAAAGCCCGTCTCAGCGGATGTGTAGGAGCATAGCTGGACTGTGTAGTAGGTCCTGAGCAACCTCACATCAAATACAATACCACAGGATACTGCATATTTTGGATTTAGATAAGCCTCATAGAATCCGCTGGGCGTTAAGTTTGAAGACGACAAATTTATAGCAATGAAATTATCTGCAAAAATAGTATAACGTTGAATTATGTCTTGGTTATATTTATGGCTGTAAATCCCACACCGGCTCAAGGACACATGCCTGCTCTGACATGACTCATTTCTAAGCTTTCTTCAGCCTTGTTTCTCCAACCCCCAAAACTTAGGCCTCTCCAAGTGACATTTGTTCGAACCGTTCCCACGATCGAAGATTTAATCCAGGACCGTCACAGAATCCCGGACTGCGGCAACTTGTAAAGTCCAAGGGGTGTATATATACTAAAGTACGGGTTTACCAATGTGGACCAACCTGTCATATTTTATGTATCACTTATCTAGAACCTTCTAGAAAATGCTTTCTATAATCTGGTTGCTATCTGTAACACTTCCACTATTGTAAACCCTTACTTTGCTAAATATATCCAGAATCCTTGAAGAAATACAAAAGCCTAGTAGGACCTTGCCTCATTGTATTTCAGGAAACTCATATGAGTACTGCAAAAAATATTTTGTAAATCCCTAGAGAAAGTCCAGAAACCACAGTTTTATCTTAAAGTTGCAAATCGTTTTATTTCTACCAGAAGGCAACATAAAAATGTACAAATCGTAAATAATTTAATCAATTCAGGAATTTAAATTAAAGTTACATTTGCGGAGACCTCTTAGAACTAATATCCCATACCGGTAGCCACTGATGTCCGTAGGCTGAAGGCGTGTGAAAACTATGGAATATTGGCATCGTAGTGGTTTGGGGCTAAATATATGACACTAATATAATTTTATTCCTTAAATGTTGCATCCTATATCTACTTGATTTTGTGTCAGAGAGCATGTACACACCTGTAACATGTTGTCCTTTCTCCTACCAGGCTCCTCACTGATGTCCAGGTAAGGATGTCATGACCTTGTCACCAACTTCTTTATCCAGCACTTCTCTCTGTCCCTGAGACCCTTAACCTGTGAGGATAGGAAATCTCACAGGTGAGGTTCTGAGGAGCCGGGCGTTTGTGCATTCCTACCACCGGGAGCACCATGACACCACTAGATGGCATCATTCAACCTTCTGACCCTAATGAAGAAAACCGTGCAATTAGTGAATTATCAAAGTCACTGTCATCTTTATTTTTAAGTGTCTTCTAGATTGTAAGCTCTCACAAGCAGGGCCTTCCCTACCATCTCATCATCTGTGTCTTCAGCTTATGTGCATGTTCTGTTATATGTATGTGATACCCCGCTTAAGGTGATGGTGTGGAGTTGGGTGCAAGTTGAGTTACCTCGCTGATAGTTCGACCTACTGGCTTGTTTGTTTAGTGACAACTTCCAAATCATACCACATCACAGCAGAGGCAAGGGTTCTTCCCAATACACTGTAAATACACAACCAGGCTAGCATACTCAAGAATAGAATTTTTAACTGGTCACATATGAGACTGGGGCAGCAAGATGGTTGTAATGAATAAAACAAGATTTACATCTAAATTAACTTCACAATAAATCAAAATACAGTCAAATACATATAACTAATGAATTATCACTTTAAAACAACATAATATTAGAATAATTCTATATAGACAAAAACTGCATATGCACATAAACCTTACATAATCTACAAACTGCTAGCACTTTTCAAATGTCCCTTTAAGGAATGGAGGACCCTTTACCTAAATACCAATGTCCACAACACTATGAAATTTGATGAATACTCTGTAAATTATGTCAATGCTGGTAGTTTGGGTTACATCGTAGCCTTTTTGCACACATTGGGATCCTGAAGGTGTATACACAATTAGCAGTCACATATCAATGTCCCAGCGCTCATATGTATGTGTAAAGGTATTGCACACTGTGTCTGTACCATAACAATGGATGCTTGTGGATATAAATGTTTTCATTTTACCAATGTGCCGTACTGCATCAGAATGCTACTTTCACCTCCAAAAGGTAAGTACAGCTGTCAAATCAGGAGGACTGTCAGCGTGGAACCAGACGTCTCAGCCAGTCTGCTTGCTGCATTGTCTTGAGATGGCTGTCATCAGAATCACCTGTAAAGTGAAACTTTGTGATTGCAGCATACCTTTGTATGGTCTTTAAATAATGCTCCACAACTGCAGGGTATCACATATATTAACCCGACTGTCCAGCGTAGCACTTTACTGATGAACGATGATATATTATGTAGCGGCTGCATAATCCAAACACGCACATTAATAAAGTAAGACTCGTTCTTAACAACCCAATGTAAGAGAGTCCTGCTGTCAAGCTTACACCCTACACTATGGGGAACCCAACTATTAATACATGGGAAATGTATGTTGGCCAAGGTCATATCAGTGGAACTAGAGGAAGAGTTTATCATTTATTTTAGTGGTTAGATATGTTACTTCTATCTGTAACATCCGTTAAGCTGGCTTTGTACTTTAACGCTTTGAGTTGCTGTGAGAGATCCTCAAAATAACCACTATAAATGCCAGCGCCGCTCACAGCAACTGTTCTTTTAGTATTGATAAATACTAATACAGCCAAGTCAATTCCCTGAAGCTTAGTTAAATATTGCACCTAAAAATAAGAAAAGTCGCTGTGAGCGGCACTGGCATTTTTTAGCGGATATTTTGAGGCTCTCTCACAGCAACACCGGCACTCAAAGGGTTACGATCATCTGTCCATCCAAACAAATTTAACCATTTGTGCCTGTTTTCCAGTGTTTGGGAGCAAACAGTCGCTTGTCATTTGCTCCAAAACATTACCAGACTTTTGCGCGGTTGGACAGATAATCCCAAACTGTGTGGCTATATGTGTATGGACGTACAGGAGTGTGGGGTGAAGCAAGGAAAAGATTAGGGGGTTATTCAGACCTGATTGCATGGCGGTAAATTCACAGGCCAGGTTATTATCAGTCGTCTCGTGTATGACTCGCAGTACACGTGTGCGTGGCCATCCTGTCATAAAATCCAGCATCCAGCGATTTTTTCATAGGCAAGTTGATTGACAGGAAGCTGGCCTTTGTGAGTGTCACCCGGAGTGTCAGGAAAACCGTAGGCATGCCCAAGGGCATATCTGCTCCAACCCCGATCAGCCTGATTCTATTGCACGGGCCGAGTTGTTCCTGGGCTGCGCACAGACTGCACACACTGGAAGAATCATTCGCCGTTGAGCAGTTGCGAATGGATTTGCAGTGAATCGCAGGGATGCAATATTTTCACAAGCTTTTCGCAGCCTTGCACAGGTTGGGATTTCACTCTGGCTGGGTGGTGATTGCAAAATTAGGAGCCCAGTGATCAGATCTGAATAACCCCTTAGGTTCTGTTCACCTATACATCAACTTTGCACCTATCTATATTATAAAACTAAGTTCTGGGTTTACATCCCACATAACCAGATTAAGTTACCAATCAGTACTTTACAGGTTGGCATATATGTATTATTTAGTAAAAAATACTGATTTGCTAGATAGATAGATAGATATGATGTGTAGCCTGCAAAAGAGACAGAACACATTGCAAGGAGAATCCTTCTCTATTGCCCTTACGCTCTGGCTACGCCCTTCAGGTCAACAGATGGCGGTTTCCTGTCTTATGGGACCTGACCAATAGTGGTTTCCCTGTTACCATCAGTAACCGCCTGTTACTGACTCCACCCACTACGCAGTGGGTGGGGATATCACTGCCACCACCAGACTCCTACTGCGTGGCATCTGGAACCACGGTTACTTCCTTAGGCCTGTCCGCCCATCGACACGTTGCTGACACACCCCCTACTGGAATCGGTTGATTCCCCACTGGTCACGGACCAGACCTCTGCTTCGGTAGCTGGCAGAGCGGAACTTGGAGACGCTGGATCCTTTACCCAGTACAGTGGAGATCAAGATGACGTTTGGCGTATTCCTGTTGGTCGCAAGATGAAAACGGTTTTTGAGGCAAAAGATGTTTTATCTGCTCAAATATAACTCCTGAAAAGGGCCCTCTCCTAGATCTCTCTAGGAGGCACAGCATACAGAAAGATGTTACAGCATTCAGATACAGGTAGAAGTACAAATACCAGAGCTCACAGGCCCTCTTTATAGGCAGAACACACTGGCATGGTCAGATCCTACCCCTTTACCTTTAGGATTCGCATAATAATCAGACCATCGTACTTGAAATGCACAACTAAATCAAGATTACATGCCAAGAATAAATCCAATCTCCTTAGAATATTTAATTTCCAGGAAAGACTGAGATCATTTGATTATCTCCTGGACATGTTTACATAAAGAAACACAAAAGTCTGGGCATTACCAACATTTTGCACACAGGATGGCAAACACCCAGCCCACTACCTGCTGTGCTGTGGTCATTCACACATGTGTTAGGAAACGACAATTAACATCTAATTTCCTCATCACAGAGCCTGCTGGACTCCCTCCAGAAATGTACAAAGTGAATGCATTTTACAATTAAAATATATCTGTGGTACACTTCTTATATCATATAATAATACATTTGATATATTTTATACATGCTCTGTGCCTGGTGCCCCTCACCAGGCTTCAACTCACAGTAGCGGTGTAGCAGGGGACCTGTCCCAGCTCAGTGCTGTTCATACAGTTTAAAACACATTTTAAACATGTCAAGTGCCCTTGTCCAAAATGGCACCGCAACACGAAAGGTTAGCCCCTTCAGTGCCGTGGCAGCCATTACCCACGTGTGCGGGGTCTCCGGCCACAAGCAGAATGGGTCATGTCCCATGGAAGATGGCTACTTCTGTACAGCGATAACGCTTTCAGACATGTGACCCGAAGAAGTTGCCACATCTAGCAAGCCAGAGAATTCCCGATTCTCAGCCCTGTGTCCATGCTTTGTGCTTGGCTGCAGTGGAGCCAGGGAGGGGTTTGAAAACCCCTCCCCCTTCCTGGATGTGCTCTTTTTTCCTGTATTTTTTTTCAGGGGGTGTAGTCATGCCTCCCATGATTAGGCAACACCCCCAAAAAGTACTCTGGCCCAGCGCAGCTCTGTGCTTGACCATACAATGGGACTGAGCTACACTCTTCGATCACACATACAATACCAGGAAATGATTATATCCAAACCATCAGCCCAATAACACAGAGGCAACTTTACCAGAACTAACTCCCAAAATACTAGTGCCAGTCCAGCTCAAACAACCAGAAGAAGGGGACTCCAAGCACCCATAACTGCAGTTAATATGGCCTCTAAGAACTGCAACAAGCCACAAGTTGGGATTGGCATATTTATTGATGGCATTCTGCACACTTGTAAATTAACTGATCTCATAGAAGAAAAGCTATGTGTCAAATGACCTAAGAAAGCCCTCACCATTCTCTATCACTGTACCAAAACAAAGTGACATTCAGTTATAGTGATATGCCTAGACAGCAAGCTTAGAGGAGAACCCACTTTTAGTATGGACATACAGGGTGAGATCTAATGAGAAGCGATTTTTAGGAAGTTTCCAATATCGCACCTTATTGCATTTTTTTTAAATGCATTTCTTTTAAATGCATTTTTTTTGCCTGAATTCGACTATTGAGGTGCGAATTTGCTGCAAAAAGTGTGATATGGTTCGATTTGTAGTCATGAAAATGTGCGCATATTCGGACATGTGCGATTTTGTGTAAAAAAGAGTGAAAAAAAATGGCATGGGGTGCCCCCTCCTGAGTATAGCCAGCCCCAGGCTCAAAGAGCTGGTCCTGGTTTCATAAATTCACGGGTCAAACCGAGTAGGGGTCCCCTGGATTTTATAAAACCAGCACCAGGCTCAAGGGCCGGTCCTGGTTCCCTAAATATGGGGGACAAAATGAGTAGGGGTCCCCCATATTTCAAGCACCAGCACTGGGTCCAACCAGCCAGCAGGGTAATGCCAGACTTTTTATTCACGTTCTCCCAGCAAAAGCACCCAAAGAAGGGGTCCCCATGCTGAAGCCCGGGGCATGTAGGTCCACAGCAGTACAAATAGTTCAAGAAATACACACATACCAGAGAAATAAAACTTTATTACATACGTAGCCCATTCATACAGATACTTACCTATGTTGATAGTAGTTCAGACGGTACTTATGAGTTATCTGGGCGCCCGATTTTTTGATTGTATGCCTTAAGTTAAGGCATACAATCAGATGCGATGCGATATCGCATCACATGCGACCATCGGATGCGATGACCCGATTTTTCCATAGGAATCAATGTTAAAATTGACGGAGTCCATTTTAACATGGAATTCAATGGGAAAAAGGGGTCCTTTTCATACCCCTACTATCCAAGTGGGCATGGAGTTGGATATAAACCTGTAGCGAGCCACCGAGCCCGAAGCGTGGCGAGCGAAGCGAGCCCCGCGAGGGGACGGTATTCTATGTCCCCTCGCGGGGCTTGCTACGCTCGCCACGCTTCGGGCTCGGTGGCTCGCTACGCTCGCCACAGGTTTATATCCGACTCCATGCCCACTTGGATAGTAGGGGTATGAAAAGGACCCCTTTTTCCCATTGAATTCCATGTTAAAATGGACTCAGTCCATTTTAACATTGATTCCTATGGAAAAATCGGGGCATCGCATCCGATGGTCGCATGCGATGCGATGTGCCCGATCCGACCCGATTTAGAAATCGGGCGCCCAGATAACTCACAAGTACCGTTCAGACCCCTTGTCCAGTAGAATCCATGTGGGGTTCCTGTTGAAAGAAAACATACTCACCAGCCGGCTTCCGTGCTTCTCCGGTACCCATGAAATGCTGTAGACACAAGCCCGTCCTGTGTTCACATCTGTGGCCCTGCCCACAGACCGCGAGTTAGGCCTGCCCACCAGCTAATCACGTTTGGAGAACACCTGAAGGTCAAACATGATTGGCTGGAGGGGGGGCAAGCTGAAATGATGACACTGGCAGTAATACGCATCTGAACGGAGCCATGTTTCAATAGCACCATTGTTCGCCCTCTAGTGGCTACCAACGCAAAAAGATTTGTAGCTTGCCCCTAGACATATAACCAGAAAGAATAAAGAAAAAAGGATACATTCAACACCAGCACTAGTAGGTGCATCAATCCAGAAGCTGTGACTGACAAGCAGAAAGGAACGACAAAAAAAACAGCCCCTCCCCCCCAAGATGTGTAAAGAACAGGTAATGGTCATCTTACATATTTGTCGTTTGTTATTTGTTTGTCCGGTATACATTCAGACACTGTTGGACCGTTATGGATGAAACCAATGGGAGGTGGCTTGATTGGGTCCAAATAAGGTTTTCATCCACTAAGAGCACCAAACCCGACCCTGTGGGGTTCTCAGGAGCCCAAAAAGTGGTCTCGTCGCTGTACAAAGTTGGTCAGGGAAGCAAGATATGGCAAAGTTTCTTAACATAGAGGGGGTAGAGGACATGGGGAGTGAGAAATAAAACAGATCCAAGAGCCAACCACAGAGTTGTATGTCGGGCACACCATGGGCAAGGGTAACATAGTCAGGGCCTTCCGCTGGATGAGAGAGGGATGACAAATGTGGTGAGATTTAATAGGATGAGAGATTCAGAAAGTAAGAGATTTGGTGAGAAATCTCCAGTTTTTTTAAAGCGGCAATCATGTACAATTCAAAATCAAACTGGATTAGCAGTGTCAATGATTGCCGCTTTAAAAAAGCTGGAGATTTCTTACCAAATCTCTCACTTTCTGAATCTCTCATCCTATTAAATCTCACCCGTGGTCTGGGATGCCTGAGTGCTTAGGTTCCTGGTGTGACTTCTACCAAATAAATGTACAAAATGCAAAAAATCCCACCAAAAATAATTTAAAAAATTACAACGTTCCAAAAATACCACATAAATGTACAAAATGCTACAGATACAAAAACGAGGCAAAGGCATTGTCCTTCAAAAAACATTGAAAAAAAAAAGATTGCTGCTCAGAAAAAGTCTGGGGATTATGACTACATAGAGTGGTGTGTGCCAGGCACACCATAGGCATGGAGAGTATGTTCATGGCCTTCTGGACGACAAATTTGGATGAGAACATCAGAGAGGAATGGCAAATGGTCTGGGTTGCCTATTGGAGTGGTCAGGACCTCTCCAATGTGAAGTTGGTGTACGCCGGACAGACCTTTGACCCGGGGAGCTTGTTCTGGGCCTTGAAATAGGTAGATTAAGATGGAAATGTCAGATGACAAATGGTCTGGGATGCGTAACTAAGGGCCTTATTCTAGTTCACTCTTTCTGACAAAATCCTTCTTAGATGGACAAAACCATCTGCACTGGAAGGTGGGGGGGGGGGGAGATGTAACATGTGCAGAGAGAATTAGATTTGGGTGAGTTATTTTGTTTCTGTGCAGGGTAAATACTGGTTGCTTTATTTTTACACTGCAATATAGATCTCACTTTGAAGTAAAACCCCACCCAAATCTAATTCTCTCTGCACAAGTTACATCTGCCCCACCTGCAGTGCACATGGTTTTGTCCATCTAAGAAGGATTTTGTCAGAACGAGTGAACTAGAATAAGGCCCTAAGTGCTTGAGTTCCTGGTGTGACTTCTACCAATAAAGTGCAAAAAATACAAAATTACAAAAATAGTAAATTACAAACTTCCGAACATAATTTACAAAATACAGAAAAATTGTATTGTCCCCTGTGCGCAGGGACAGGGCTCTGAAAGTCTGTCCCTGCAATGTGCTGAGCCAGTCGCTGGGGGGGTCTGCGCAGGTGCGGTTAGCTCTGACCACACTGCCGCTCCATACGCTACTGCCACCTTAGAATGACGGTAGTCTATAGATGCAAAGCACTGCTGCCCAACGTTAATGCATCAGGCAGCATCGCATTCTCCCATAAAAACCTATGCATCACTGGGGAGGCACACAGGAAGCAGGCATCACTGGGGAGGCACACAGGAAGCAGGCATCACTGGGGAGGCACACAGAAAGCAGGCATCACTGGAGAGGTGCACAAGGAGCAGGCATCACGGGAGGCATACAGAAAGGAGGCATATGGGGATCAAACATTTTCTGGGGAGGCACACATGAAGCAGGTGTTACAGGGGAGGCACACAGGAGGCATACAGGGTGCAGGCATCACTGGGTAGGCATACAAGTAGCGGGCATCACTGACGCACACAGGAAGCAGGCATTGCTGGGGCGGCACACAGGAAGCGGGCATCACTGGGAGGCACACAGGAAGCAGGCATCACTGGGGAGGCACACAGGAAGCAGGCATCACTGGGGAGGCACACAGGAAGCAGGCATCACTGGGGAGGCACACATGAAGCAGGCATCACTGGGGAGGCATACAGGGTGCAGGCATCACTGGGAGGCACACAGGAAGCAGGCATCACTGGGGAGGCATACAGGAAGCAGGCATCACTGGGGAGGCATACAGGAAGCAGGCATCACTGGGGAGGCACAGAGGAAGCAGGCATCACTGGGGAGGCACACAGGGTGCAGGCATCACTGGGGAGGCACACAGGAAGCAGGCATCACTGGGGCAGCACACAGGGTGCAGGCATCACTGGGGAGGCACACAGGAAGCAGGCATCACTGGGGAGGCACACAGGGTGCAGGCATCACTGGGGAGGCATACAGGGAGCAGGCATCACTGGGGAGGCATACAGGAAGCAGGCATCACTGGGGAGGCATACAGGGTGCAGGCATCACTGGGGAGGCATACAGGAAGTAGGCATCACTGGGGAAGCACACAGGAAGCAGGCATCACTGGTGAGGCATACAGGGAGCAGGCATCACTGGGGAGGCATACAGGGTGCAGGCATCACTGGGGAGGCACACAGGAAGCAGGCATCACTGGGGCGGCACACAGGAAGCAGGCATCACTGGGGCGGCACACAGGAAGCAGGCATCACTGGGAAAGCATACAGGAAGCAGGCATCACTGGTGAGGCATACAGGGAGCAGGCATCACTGGGGAGGCATACAGGGAGCGGGCATCACTGGGGAGGCATACAGGGAGCAGGCATCACTGGGGAGGCATACAGGGTGCAGGCATCACTGGGGAGGCATACAGGGTACAGGCATCACTGGGGAGGCATACAGGGAGCGGGCATCACTGGGGAGGCACACAGGAAGCAGGCATCACTGGTGAGGCATACAGGGAGCAGGCATCACTGGGGAGGCATACAGGGTGCAGGCATCACTGGGGAGGCATACAGGGTACAGGCATCACTGGGGAGGCATACAGGGAGCGGGCATCACTGGGGAGGCATACAAGTAGCGGGCATCACTGACGCACATAGGTAGCAGGCATCACTGCTGCACACACACAGTAATCAGGCATCCTAGTGGTCAACATTCAAAAGGTCAAAGGTCAATATGCATTAGGTCGACATGGTCAAACGGTAAACATAAAAAAGGTTGACGTGAATTTTTCATGATTTTCATTTTTAAACCGACTTGTTCATTCTTTACCATCCCAGTGGGCATAAAGGGAGAATATAATCGTGTGCCGAGAACAGCGTGCCAGGCGATGGGACGCGGTACACTTATACGGTGTACATGTCGAAATAGACACCAAAAACCTGAAAATGTATGTAGACCTTTTCCCATGTCGACCCTTTTCAGGTTGTAACTTAAACCATGTCAACATTTTCATGTGTCGGCCTTTTGACTGTTGACCAATAGTGGTTGACCTTTTGACTGTCGATCTAATGAACTATACCCTTCTTCAGGTTAGTATGGGTCATTGGGTCGACCACTGAAGGTCAACAGGCCTTAGGTTGACACATGAAAAAAGTGACATGGCTAAGGTCAACAGGGTCAAACGGTCAACACAATCATTAGGTGAACAATGGAGAGGTCCACATGGGTTTTTCACATTTTTCCCAAATGTCGACACAGTCGACTAGGAAAAAGTGCATCACATCCGCTCGCCATAGTTCGGGCTCTATTATGCTATTATATTCTCCATCCACGGCGTAGTGGGTGGTAGGGCATGAGAGTGTCGGCAAATGTTGGCTCAAAAAAAAACAATGAAAGGCCGATGTTGACCGTTTCACTGTCAAACTTCCCATTGTCGACCTAATGCTTGTGTCGACTTTTGACCCTGTCACCCGTAGCATGTCAACCTTTTTAATGTTTTGACCTAAAGCCTGTCGACCTCAGCGGTCGACCCGATGTATGTCGACCTTCATAGTGTCAACCTAACAATCGTATACCCTCCAGCTATGCTCACAGAATCACAATTAAAATGAACTCTATTTGTGGATCTTTATAAAGGTGTCAGTGAGTAATGATGACACCTGTGCACCTGCTCGGGGAGCTCGCAAACGTAAAACTGTTGGGGGTCCATGATAGGGTGACCAACTCATCCCTTTAATCCGGGACACATATTAATTACACAGGTTCTGTGGCTGGCTTTCACCTGATTTTAAACTGCCACACCTCAAGACTCCATTTCACCTGGTTTTAAACTGCCACAGAACCTGTGTAATTAATATGTGTCCCGGATTAAAGGGATGAGTTGGTCACCCTAGTCCATGAGGACTGAACTTGTGAACCACTGAGTTATATTATCTGGAAAACATGCACTGTTATGCTGGCCACACATCAGCATACTTGCCTCTTCATGCGGGAGAAAATGCTATGTTCCTGGACTTCCCTGGTAATGTATGATTGCCATCACCTGTGCTGAAACACCTTTACCTAGCTCCCCACCGGTGAAGGCAATCATACATTACCAGGGAAGTCCAGAAACAGAGCATTTTCTCCCGCATGGAGAGGGTCAGGTAGGCAAGTATGCACATCAGACCAACTTCCCTCCAACCACCCAACTAGCTGCTTGGATGGACTAAAAATATGGAACTGGATGGGAGCATATGTAATATTTACTCCAGAAATTTACTCCAAAAATCTGGAAAAGGACAAAACCTGTCGCCCAGACACGGTGCTGTAGTTGAACTACATGTTTTTGTCCATTTTCCTGGGTTTGTGAGCACATTTCCGATTGTCATTTGCGCCCATCCAGTACCAGATTTTTATTCACATCCAGTACCAGATCTTTATTCCATCCAAGCAACTAGTTGGATGTTTGGAGGAAAGTTGGTCTGATGTGTGGCCAGCACTACAGTCCCATGAGGACTGGGATTGGGAACCCTAGGTAGAGCTACTCCCAGCTGTTGTGCAGGTGTAATTTCCTAATTAGCTAATTGGTGACCAGCCCCTCTATCATCCCTCTATATAACCCCCTACTAGGAGGAAGCAGGTAGGAAATAATTTTTATTTTAAATTAGGTTTCTATTTGGTTAGGGGGTTTGCAGGAGTAGCTGAGGCAGGTGTTAGTTTGGAGCTTTGTTCCTGAGGTAAGATTTCATTTGCCTAAAGCTTGTTTATTTTGTGAAGTGTAGCTGTTTGCTGTGTAACTTCTTATTGTGTAGTTTGGGAATCACAGTATACAGTGCTGTTTGTAAAAGGCCCCTAAACTATTAAGCAATGTTATGTGTGTAATATTTATTGTCATCCTTCTATTATCCCACTTTCTGACCTGATGCTGTAATAGGGTGCCAGTAACTTGCTGCTTCTTAATTTGCTTAAAAATATCCCTTAATCTCTTGGCCTTCTAGTGCAGACTAATTTTAAACCAACTTTCTTCCAACCATCCAACTAGTTGCGGTACTTGTGCATTATCACGGCGCCCAGTACGGTATTTTCTTAGCGGGCTATTCTGCGTAGTGACATTACATCGCATGTCACTTTTTCATTGCATGCGATTTCACTAGTTAATTTATTCACTGTACCCTGTACAATTTTTGCGTCGCACCGCATACCATAACCCTAAAATTGCATGCGATTTTTAACCCTGTGTATATGCATATTTGAGAACACACCCGGTGTATGTGATGCTAAATACCTTTTCATACCCCCACTATCCACGTGCTCCCGAAGCGTGGCGCGCACACGCCTTATGCGTCCTCACAACCTTTTCATACCCCAACTATCCACGTTGGTGTGGAGTTGATTTTATATAGATCAACTATACGCCGACATGGATAATGGGGGTATAAACAGGTCAGAAGGACACTTCCCCTCACAGGGCTCGCTGCACTAGCCACGCTTCGTGATCACGTGGATAGTGGGGGTGTTTTCGGGACACCTGCAATATCATTCATCTGACTCCGTAATAGGGTTACCACCTTTTCCCTTTAATTCCGGACACATATTAATTACACAGGTTCTGTGGAAGTTTAAAACCAGGTGAAATGGAGTCTTTAAGTCAGCCAGCCACAGAACCTGTGTAATTAATATGTGTCCGGAATTAAAGGGGAAAGGTGGTAACCCTACACCGTAATGACGTGTGTTAACGTATAACTGTTATAATTTAGTAAATAATTAATGATGAAAGAGCATATTAAAAGGAATAATCACAAAAAATAATTACAATGATAGGAATCAATCAATAATACCAACATTAAAGATTAAAAACTGTTATTTACAAGCATAACCACATTAATGATGAAAAGACTATCTCTGACTACGTTACCTATGCTAATTCTGAAACCAGTTACACATACACCCCTATAGAATTACCGTATTAACTACTGAAATCGCATGGCAGTATAACGGGACATGCGATACGGTAGCATACGTATAATTGGGCGCCGTGATAATACACAAGTACCCTAGCTGCTTGGCTGGAATAACAATATGGTACTGGATGGGAGCAAATGTAATCCTGCAGAAACTTGCTCCCAAAAACTGTCGCTCAGACAAAGTACTGTTGCGACCCATTTGATTTAAACAACTTGACTGAATGTTTTTGTCCATTTTCCTGTGTTTGTGAGAATTTCTAATTGTCCTTTGCTCCCATCCAGTACCATAGTTTTATTCCATCCAAGCATCTAGTTTGAGGAAAGATGGTCTGATGTGTGGCCAGTATGTACCAGCAATATCTAAATCTGAACTGAGTTGTTCAGATACATTGTCGGCTGTGCAACACAGCTGATGGTATATAGAATTGCATTGTGTACTGGCAATCTGCGGGGGATGCAGTTAAAATCCCGGCGGTCGGGATCCCGGCGTTCAGAATCCCGACCGCCGTAATCCCGACACATTCTCCCTCCGTGGGTGTCCACGACACCCCTGGAGGGAGAATAAATTAGTGTGCCGAGCGTAGCGATCCACGCCCCCCTCCCCCCCCCCCCCCCTTGTCGACATTTCGGCTGTCGGGATTCTGAACGCCGGGATTCAGTACTGAATCCATCTGTGGGACTAAGTAAAAAAAACAGACCTGGACAAGACCCCGGATTGCAGCGTTTGATGTCTGGTTGGGCATTCCAGGTTATTGTCTGGTGTTTACCCATACCTGCAATCCGCTGTACACCTGATTGTAAGCTCAACGGCAGATCTCTGGCAGCATGTACCCAGCTTTGAGACTACTTGTAGATTCATGTTTGTGCCAGAATGTCTGTCTGTATTTACTGATGCTGACTTGTTCCAGTGCTGTAAATGGTGGGTGTGTGTGTGTGTGTGTGTGTGTGTGTGTGTGTATATAGTAATAACTGAAAGTACTCTGTGCTTGTGCAATGTGTACCTGTCTTGTGAGTCAGTGTGTCTGGCAATATACTGCTGTTTCTCACTATGAACACAAGATGGCGCTTGTGTGACAATAATTAATCTAACATTGTGTTTTGAAATTCATCTAAACTGTAGAAGAGAACTACAAATCCAGGAGTCTCTGGTACCCTATTTGCTAAATCCTACACACGTAGCGATTTCAGGCCATCTTCTGAGCAACTTACTTCCATTTCTCCTAAAATGTCCCTACATCGCTGTGTGTAGGGGTCCTAACGATCTGTCGCTATCTCCCGGCGATTAATATCCAGCATGCTGGATACTTTATCTAGTTAATCGCTGGGGTCAGGGCCAGTGTTCTCACAGTTCTGAGCGATCTAGCGATGCTCATCTTCCCACATCACTATGTGTGTTGGCCCCATTAGATCCAGTTGAAATGTTACTTGCTTAAACTTCAAGACTTTGCAGTCCTGCGGCTCATGCAACTTTTTACCATATTGAGGTGTGGCCTAGTAATGTTACACCTCGGCCAGTCTCCTCGCCAAACTTTTGCCAGGGAGTATGACTGGGAGTTACTGCATGTGTTGGGGGCAGTCTACTGTGCTGTCCGTGAGGTGACCCACTTAGAGCTTGTATGCAGGCCCTCTATTAAATCACCCTTGTGGTCCCTGTATTATATCACACAAGCTGTGCTTTAGCGTAGACTTCTGTGTATTGGGCCTGTTTGACATAAGAGCACATATGCAATGTGATCTGGGCAGGATCTACCACCCAGGATTGCATTGCAATATGCAAACCTGTTGGTGGGATGTATGTCACTGCAGACTTAGTCAGTGGCTCTGACTGTGCCCGCCCCTGTGATTTTTCTTTGCTGTGCGGTTATCGCTGACTGCGCTGCTCCGCCTGCAGGGGGGTCTGCAGCCTGTAGGCTTGCTCCATCTCAGAATGGCAGTAACCCCAGGACCAGATGCAATGCTGCCCGATATTGATTCATTATCCCCATAGATTGGCAGGGATTGGAGATTCCTGTTGTGATGTGGAGGTGTGTTTGGGGAATTTGCCACCAATATTCAATAGTAAATGGGCCACTATGGCAGTTGTTGCATATTGTAATATTTATATACTGGTCACCTTAAATCAGGACATCCTGAGCTTCACCATTGCAGTCCAGGTTTTAAAGAGCTCAATGCTAGAGCACATGTGACTTAATTAGTGCCTCAGTCAATCTGATGCGGGGTGCGCCAACCTTTACATATTTTATGTAATACATTCTACCACTCGTAGCCATCGTAATGTGGTTTGATAACTGTATGCTTGTAGACCATTCACAAAGGACCGTTCTCTGATAAAAAGCTGTCTTTCATTAGTCTTCCGCAGTGGTGGCTCTTGCCCTTTACAAGGAGGGGGACTGCCACAAAGTGCAAATCCCCCCCCCCCCCCCCCCCCTGCTGCTGCCTCCTCGCCGTGCTCAGTCCCCTGCACGGGCCAGTGCATGCGCAGTAAATTCATAAATACTGTACTGCGCTGGCCCAAGCCTCCATGGGCTGCCTTTGCCGGAGGCTTAATCAGACTCCCGGGTCCCGTGCATGCGCAGTATGGTTTGCGGTACTGCGCATGCGCATAACCTGTTTTGGGGACATTCGCGCACAGGCATCCCTGAGGGAGGAAGCACCAGGCTGAACTAGATGGACGCAAGTCTTTTTTTTTTCAGCCTTATCGACTATGTAACCTCCCAATGGGCCTGCCTTCAGTAACTGGCAGGTCAGACTTCCAATAGGAAGTCACTGCCAGCCACATTGAAGCCAGTGCAGTCTCAGACTGGCTTCACTTTAGGCAGAGACAGTGGTGGATTTTACCTGGGGGGGCTGCAGCCCATAGGTAAAAACCACCACTGGGACTCTTCCAGATGATGGATGCATCTGATTGGATCAGTCTTGGTGCCCATTTCGACAAGAAGTCCATTCTAGAGAATGAGGCATATGAGTAATGCAGCCATTGTCGGAGGTTTGACTGATTATAACTTTACTGCATTCTGCTCCTGAAGAATGGCTATCCTCAACCTGTACTGCAATAGTGGTGTTCATGAGACTGTCATACAGCATTGCTCCCAACATTTCTGTTCCACAGATAAAGACCAAAGGTTTAGCGGTGTCACTAGTAGTGGCTGTGGAAGGTTACTCTATGGTTGCCTTGCCACTAGAAACACTCATTGGCATGCACCTACTCCTCTCTGTAGAGCCATATCAAATGTGAGGGAGAGAAGGGCAGTTGGATGCCTCATCTGTAGAGATTGGCTGGTTTATCATTTTACACTGTCTCACTACTTGAAGTTTGAGTTCTTACACTGATCCTCTATTTATTTTTTTGTGGTTCTCATGGTCCTTCATTAAGATGCTTTGTTATGCTATTGAAATCCAATGATCATTGCATGTCACTTATTTAAATGTAAGTATATGCAGAACCCTAGGTAATTGCTTGGTGTTCTCTTCTGGCTTGTACCTCTCAGATGGTGGTACACTCAGGCATGTCCAAACAATGGCCCTCCAGCTGTTGTGAACTACAAGTCCCATCATGCCTTGCCACAGTTCTGCTATTAGGAAATGCTTAATCGATTGCAAGGCATTCTGGGATGTGTAGTTTCACAACAGCTGGAGGGCCACAGTTTGGACATGTCTGCTCTAGTTATTAGTCTTATACCCATCTGAAGATAGATCTTGAGTTTCAGCTCTTAACAGTAACTAACTTACAATCTTTGTGTGGTGGTCAGACTCTGACTTCTGAAGATGCATCTAGAAATCGAGGCTGCTGTCAACTTTCTACTGAGACTTCTAAGCCTGAAGAAGACCCTGCATTCTGATCAACTGGATTCTCTGGGCAGGAACCTTGTGGTCTTACTGAGGCATAGATACAAAGGACACTGGTACCCAGACAGTCCTGACAGAGGCCAAGCCTACAGGTGACATAGAAATATAAAGTGATCCTAATAGGTTACGCAGGATCACTGAAGGGGGAGATTTTTAAAAGTCTTAGTGCACTTGTTGCTGGCCCATGAAGGATACATCATTTGCATGTAACAAGCTATAGACTCTCCCAAATAAAGTGATGTTTATGTAGGCCCAATGATCATGGTTAGACACCTTCTAGATCAGGGCTGGGCAACTGCGGCCCTCCAGATGTTGAGGAACTACACACCCCAAGATGCTTTGCATTAGTTTTGCTATGTGGCCATGCTGAAACTGATGCAAGGCATGCTGGGATGTGTAGTTCCTCAACATCTGGAGGGCCGCAGTTGCCCAGCCCTGTTCTAGATTATTTGTACCATGGTGAATCCCTTTCGGCTAGGACTGTATGTGATCTATCTTATGTATGTAATGCCATTCACTTACCCATGGTACAATGTAGCCTTGTTGCAGCCATGACAATATCTGGATCCGATGCACATGGGACCACGGGTCGGAAGTAAATGACATGCAATATGACCGTTTCAGCCAGATGGGCTGAAATCCTGTGACAAATGGCCATGTTGTACTAATGTATGACATTGTCTGTACATTGTATCACCTGTCCATGTACAGGAATCTGGATGGCTCAATAAGTGGCCCTACACATCCCAGCATGCCTTTGCCTTAGTATTGCTATTTGGCCATGCTGCAACTCATGCAAGGCCTGCTAGTAGGTGTAGTTCATCAACAGCTGGAGGGCTGCTTATTGCGCACCCCTGGTCTAGGTCAACATGCACTAGGTAGACACTTACAAATGGTTGACGGAAGCAGGAGGTCAACATGAGGACAGTGGTAGTGGAGCGAAGAACCTGGCCTGACACATGGTGAGGGTCTACTACATATGGGGGTGGGAGGGTGACTACAGTTTCACCAAAACAGTAAAACTTGTCTCCTGTTTCTCACTGTCCATCATAGTGCGTTGATGGCTAACATTGACACTCCAGCTGTTGAACTACACATCCCAGCATGCTCTGCATCACTTTTGCTACTTCACCATGCTAAATCTGATGCAGAGCATGCTGGGATGTGTAGTTCAACAGCTGGAGTGTCAATGTTAGCCATCAAGGATCTAGTGCATGTAGACCTTTTGGTGTTTGTCGATCACTGACTGTCTACTTAGACATTGATTGAGATACTGTAGAATATATGAATGCATGGCTACACAAGTCTTTTCACATATGCATGTGTGGTACTCCCTTAACTCTAAGCAAATGGTTATTTATGTGGGAGACTGTCCCCTGTGTTAAGGTGTCAGGTGAACACTAAATAGTAGATATAACTTGTGGTTGGATGAGCTGCTTGTGTCAACAAATAGTTTATTGATGCTCCACGAAGCTTGGCTTTTTTTTTTTTTAATGAGAACTTTATTAGTCCAGGAACTTGTCAAGGAGTCCAACCTCTAATGTTCCTATACAGGTGTATCCGCATTAATCCCTGGCAATATGTGGATGAGTCCCTGCTCCAAGCCTGTGCACATTGTGGGATTGACTACTCAAAAATTGGGCTCCCTAAAGAAGTCACTCTCTGGATTGATCCATTCGAAGTTTGTGGAAGGTGAGAACTGAGCCAGTCGACCGACATAAATAAAATAGCTTTAACAAAGGCCATAATGTCTTATAAATCCTCTCAATGAGCAGTGAATGGGTCAGATCCTCAACGGTCAGGTAGTATTCCAAAATCCAACTCATTTACCTTTTTTTTTTTTTTTTTTTTTTTTTTTTTTTTTTTTTTTCTTAGGTTTGCCGAACACACAGATTATTTCACAATAGCGATCTTCAAACATGATGTAGTGAGAGAGTTGCGTCAATGTTATCCACAGCCAGAGACATCTGACTATTCCTCAGAGGACCCATCCTCCGAGTCGGTTTCAGAGACATCTGACGATGAGTTCCCTGAAGAGAAGACCACAGTTGCTAAAGAAATATGCGAACTTCTGCCCATTTGCAAGAGCCCAGATGAAGCCATTGAGTGCCGTTCCACATCTAATGCTGGCACACCAGTCAACGAAGTTATGGAAATGTATGAGCTCTAACATGGGTGGAAGGGTTACAAAAAAGCTTTGACCAGCTGCAAGCTCTTACATTGAAGGAGCCAAACCCAACACAATCATGCCTAACCAATAGCAGCACTACAGCTGACTTTGGCCTTAATAGTCCCTTTTTAGGAAGCCTTGGGACATGGAGCACTTGATGATAAGGAGCCATACTATATTTTTCCATGCCCCAACCATGAAGTTATTTTTAGAGACGTTGCTCCTACAATCTTTCCAATGTCTGATCTAGCTTCCTAGTCAGAAATGATTGTACTGTAGAACATGCGATTCATACAGGAACTCTTCCAAACCATGCATAGAGACTCTTCTGCCTCACTGAGGATTGGAGGCCTACAATAGCTTAACTGTGTCCTTCTGTTAATCGGTGTTTGAAAGTTACCAGGGATATTTTGTTTACCCTCATTGTAAATCTTGCGTGAATTGGTGACTGAGGGGCAGATTTATTAAGCTTGGAGAAGAGATAAACTGGAGATAATGTGGAGAAAAGGTAAAAGGAGATAAAGCACCAGCCAATCAGCTGTGTTTGAAAAAGACAGTTGGGAGTCGATTGGCTGGTGCTTTATCTCCTTTTACCTTTTCTCCGCTTTATCTCCAGTTTATCTCTTCTCCAAGCTTAATAAATCTACCCCTTAGTCTTCAGGATATAAACTTGTAAGCAATTGTGCCAGTTGGTTGCTCAATATAAACTTTATCCTGGAAACTAACTGACCCTTAAGGATTGTTAGGATACAAGTTTGCTTGTGCACTTAATTTTAGTTTTTTTTATTTTCTTAGATTTTTATTCCTGTTTTATTCTTTAGCAGCAGGTCATGACCAAAACCCATCTAGTAGATGGGATAGGCTTGAGCGGTGGGTCATGACAAAGCAATTTCTTTTAAGTCTTGGTCTCTTAGCTTGATATTAGTACATGTCCACTCTTCATGCCATAATGTAAAACTTTTGGCCAAGTTATCAAGCTACAATACTTTTTTTTTTTTTTTACAGTTATAGGTTGCTAAGCGCATCTTTAGTGGCCTGTTACCAGATTTGCCAGGTCATGCAGGGAGGAGTCTAGTAGTCCAACACTATCCATGGAAGTGCAAACTCAAGGCTTAACCCTGGCATCTACCAATCTACATTCAATGTGCTGATGCTAATTTTAGTGTTTTAACAATCTACATTGGCAGTGTTGATTAAATGCAAACGTGATCCTCCTTGTAAGCCACTTTTTGCCCACTAAAGTCTTCATTACTAGGGATAGAATTGAAAGGTTCTAGAGACAGCCACACATAGAATGCTGCATCTTGGGACCTCCTGTGGCTGTAACAAATGTATTGCATTCCATTAATGCGTTTTGTGAGGACTCAGAGCTGATTTTTTACTTCTTGTAAAGTGGGTCTGTTCGGGCAGATTATCAGTCTCTACATTAGAAATGTCTGTTGGTCCATTTCTTAGCAAGAGACTTGTGTAGCCTTGAATTACATGGACGGATCTGTTAACTGGGCAGAATGTCATCTTGCACTGCTAAATAAATCTTTTAAACCGACTTATGTGGGTGTGCTATTTATTTATTTTTTTAACTTCCATAGTAAATATGCACACACTGTTGCGGAGCCTGGCTGAACACAAATTTTAATGGCCACTCATCTCCATTTTCCTGCCCTCTTCTATGGGGCGCAACAAACTTGTGAAGGCTCCTGGTTTGGGTCTATGCTGCAGCATGGCCCTCGCTAAAAAGGTCCTCCCTAGTCTGAACAGATGAGGGAGGGTGTTGGGGGAATAGCGGCAGGTGCCTAGTCAATGATTTTTCCAGACAGCATTGAACAGGAATCTCGGCAGAACGGACCTGACTTTAAAAGCAGTCACACCCATTCTGCCGAGAATTGGCAATTGAGTGCTGCAAGAATATAGTTATGTCTCAGTTGGCATGTTGTTGTGCTTAAATGGGTTAAGATAATGTGATCCAAATACATTAAATGAGCTGCTGGTTAAGCACAAAAATAAGCATATACAGTATGTGCTGCTTGATCCTGGCCACAGCCCATTTAAAATTGGGGCTTGTCCTTGTGGGAGCTAGGTCCATTCTTCCTTTATTTTTTGGCATAGTATCGGCTCAACATAACCTTGTTTGGCTCGCTTGCCTCTGTTTGGCCACCCATGTTCTATAGCAATGCAGCAGGGCCATGCATTGCTGTCACCCAAAGTGTACACACGGTGCGTTCTTGGCTAACCTTTTAGGTGATTTTTAACTAAAGGCCCATACCCACGGGGCTTTTTTTTTTTTTTTTTAAACCAGCAGATGGACGGCATTGCATAGCATTGAGCAATGCAAAGCCGTCCGCCCCTATCGCTGACTGCGCCAGGCAGGGGAAAAGTTGCTCAGCCACTGGGTCCTAGCATTTACATACAGTACTAATGATGTATAGTGCAAGAGGTGGATGGCTGGCACAGGCAGATGCATGAAGTGGAACGCCAGACAGCATGGCGAGCGCAACAAAGCCCCTTGCTGGCTTGGTGTAGGCTACATAGTCTATTCTCCCTCTATGGGGGTCGTGGACCCCCATGAGGGAAAATAGCCGACGGCCGTTGGGAACCCGGCTGTCAGCGTTTTGACAGTCAGGATCCCGACGTCAGGTAAATGCCTGTCGGGATCCCAACTGTCGGGACCTCGTCCGCCACCCGATTTCAGCCCCATTACTAAGCAAGATTGCTTACAAATTGTGAACTGATCGCTTCATGTTCATGCCTTGCAGAAATGGCAATGCACAGTCCGCTGCATCGCCGTAGGCAAAGGCCCCTGTTAGATCGTCGGGCTTTGCCTATAAATAAAAAAAATAGGCACAGCCCCGCTCAGTGCACCACATTTCTGGTGTACAGCAATGAGTGATTGTGCTTAAGCTTGTCGCTAAGCAGGAGAACCTGGTCGCCACATCTGTATGCCACTTTACTAGCACAGAGGTTCCCTATTATTATTATTATTATTATTATTATTTTTTTGTAACTTGTGATTATTCATTTACTTACAAAATAAATGTAATCATATATTATGCTAGGGAACCGAACTTACCTTATCCGAATCAGCTTGATCCTTTGCTCCATTGTCCGTATCCAAATCGAGGCTGCTTTGGGATTTTTGTGAGATTCAGACTTTATATACTATAAGTCCATTTGATCATCGCATCTTCATTCCAGCTGTGGATGTAAGTAAGAACATCTGCACCTTCTGTGTGTGACCATTCAAAAGGTCCATACACACCGGGCAATTTTGCTCTGCGTGTATGCAGACCAATGATGGTGAAAATTTCTTTACGCAATATTTGCCCATTTTACTGATTTCCTGGGGGTGGATGATTTGCACAGCCGGACGCTATGAAAAGCTGTTCACCCTGCCGCCCGTCTGCTGATAATACCAGTAGATGAGCGGCTGGACCAGCGATAATGTGGGAGTGTGCCTCAGCACTTACCGCTCATCGCTGCCCCATACACACTGGGCGGCTTTTGAGCTGATAGCAGCATCTTGATACATTTGATATTTATAATGGAAACTGCGGAACGAGAAATATGCGAAAAATGATACCACTGCTATCAATGCAGTAGCAGATTAATACATTTTAAAGGGTACAAAAATATCCTGATAATGGACGATTCTTGCATTCTCGCTGCCAGTGAGAAATATATGGCTTTTCCCCAGCATTAAAATGCCGTGGACTACAGGGACGGACCTCCGTTCTCACTGCAAGGCAAATTGTCGGATGAAGTTCTACCCGGTAATTTGCCTTTTAACACAGGTTTTTCTGCAGTGTGAACGGGTCAACCCGTGTCTGCATACCCGGATCTCAAACACTGGTAAAAGGGTTTTACCAGTGTATGAGATCCGGGTATCCGTTCACACTGTAGAAAAACCAGTGTTAAAAGGCAAATTCCCGGGTCCACATTCTAGACCCGGGAATATGCCTGCAGTGAGAGAGGGGTATAACTGGGAATAAGAACGCAACAACTACTGTACCTATTTTGTGACACCTTGAAAACTAGTAAAACACTAAAGCGTATGGAAAATAAATTACAGTCCCCTCAGCTACAAAGATTCTAAAATAAAACCAGAAATGATACAAATGTGTATGTACACTGTCTGTATAAATAGCTACAGTAGCCTGGTTTTGCCTAAATAAAGCGTTTTCAGTTTTGCTGATGGCTCTTCATGTTTGCATTGCTTGTGTATATTTGGTTTGGAGTCAGCTGTATGCAATTATCCCAGTCTGATAGATCCCCATGGTCACGTAGATAAATATAACGGATATGTGATTGTGTGGCTCCATGCTGTGTACACGTGGGTCGGGCGTTGCATCCTCAGGCAGTGGATTATTAACCTACAGTATGCTTCAATGTACAGTATGTGTTGGAGCAGTTTCACTTTATCTTTCCAGCATAGGCGAATCTAGAATTATGGTAATGGGTGGTCCCAGATCTAGATATAACAGTAGGGGGACCTTTGCGCGGCGTAGCCGCGCGCCAAAAATGGGCGTGGCCTCATGGGAAGGAGGCGTGGCATCACAAAAAGGGGTGTGGTATTACACTTTAAACCATACACAGTAATGCCCATTACACATTTTAGCAAACTCCAGAATACCCATTACACATAAAGCCACACGCCGTAATGCCAATTACACATAAGGCCACACAACATAATGCCCATTACACATTGTGCCACACATCATGATGCCCATTACATACTATATAACAAACCGTAATGCCCATTACATATTTGCCACATAAGTGCTGCTTACCTACGTGCTCATTGCTAGGGGGTTCTTGCTTGATGGCACTATAGTACCCATTACACATGATGCCGCACACCATAGTACCCATTACACATGATGCCGCACACCATAGTACCCATTATACATGATGACGCACACCATAGTACCCATTACACATGATGCCGCGCACAATAGTACCCATTACGCATGATGCTGCACACATAATGTCCCTTACACATGATGCTGCACACATAATGCCGCTTACACATGATGCTGCACACCGTAATGCCCCTTACACATTAAGCCACACATTATGCGTAATGCCCCCACATAATGCCACTTGTAGCGTCCCTTAAGCAATGCCCAAAAAGTGCCACTTACTGTAAATTTTTATATGAGCCTTCACTGCTGCTGCAGGGAGAGATGGAGAGCGGTGCAGCTGCTTCTATGGGTAGAGGAGCAGAGCGCAGCGCAGAGCACGCTCCCACTCCCCTCCTGGTGTACCCTCTAGCCGATTGGACATTTTAAATATTGTGCGCGCTGTTGTTGTGCGTGAAGCTGCAGGGGTGACAGTCATTGACAGTTGGGCAGAGAGCAGGGGGCTGCCCGGCTGTATTCAGAGCACTGCAGGTCACGGCTGTTTGAAATAATACCCCTTTCACAACAGAAAATGCAGGGATTTACCCGGGAATATGGTCCCAGGATTATGCAGGGACATTCCCACGCTGACCCCTTATACACCAGCCTAGTCCCTGCATTTTCTGGTGCGAGGGGGAGAGACAACCACTCCCCTCTCCCTACTCCCCTTTAACCAACCAGCTATATCTTCGGAACCAACTGACCCATTTACATGAGACTAGTGTCATATTGAAGAACTTTTGAGATGGCTTCGAATGATTTTGGTCCCGTGAAACTGGGCTGTTTGGTTCCAGAGAAATCTGCCCTCAAAGAACATAAACAGCCATGAAATTACATTTAAGAAATGAAAAAAACGGTTTAACCTCAATATCCCTGGAACCAATTAACCCATATGAATCCAGCCTGGTATCAGATTGAAGGCCCAGCTATTTGGGTTCGACTGAGATCAACCTCGAGCTTCAGTGATGCCGAAGGGGGAACAGGTAGCCGTTGAACTGGGTGGGGGTCGGAATTAGCGTGTCCCATGTTATTCTATAGGGAAAACGTTCCAGATTTGCCTGGCCATATCTCCGGTTCCCAGGGGGCTAGAGACACGGGGCTGGGCTCGTTGGAAAGCCCTGGTCCTCAGCTACAACATGGGCTAATGGGTGGTCCTGTGCACCCCCGGACCACCCCCTAGATTCGCCTATGCTTTCCAGGTAAACCCTTGTGAAGCACAACAATACCTTTAGGGACATGAGGCTACATTTCTTGCATCCTGCCCACACCGTAGAGATGTGGGCCGGGGTTTAACTAGTACCTTCTGGGCCCCATAGCAAATCTTGAAAGGGCCCCAGCCTCATGATTGCCACTACAATGCCCATTAGAGGGGGGGGGGGGGAGAGACGAGGAAGTAAGGAAAATGAGACACTATGAATAGCACCAGGAGGGTGCTCCAGGGGCTATTCAACGCAGGGTGCTGTTATGTCATAGAATGCCCTGCTGGTAGCCGCAAGTTCCTGCATTCTCTGACTAAAGCGCCCCGCCACAATGCTTTTTATCATGATAGCTGCGGTGGTACAGAACCAGAGGGGTAGAGTATGAGAGGGGTGATAGAGAAGCAGCGCCCCCCTCTGGTATGGGAGAATCAGAGGGGGAGTAAAGGATGACAGAGAGGGGGGGGGGGGGGGGGGGGGTGGTGATAGAGGACCAGAGTGCATGGGGGAGAGAAGGAGGAGGAGGGGGGGATGGAGGAGTTGGATCAAGCAGGGGTTTAGAAAGCAGTGTGACAGCTATCTCTTTGAATGTGTACCTTGTTCTGCTTCCGTCCCTCTCAGTGCAGGGCTCTTCTTACTGGTGGCAGCAGTGCAGGGTGTTTCTCTCCCTTGCGCCAGGTCACCATCTCCCCACAGTGCAAGGCTTCCTGTTTCTGGCGCCGGGTCTTCCTCTCCCCTGCCAGCAGAGCTGGGTTCGTCTCCATTGCACTCGGTCTCCTCCTTCCTTGCAGTGCAGGGCTTCCCATATCCCATGTGCTCCCACTCACCTTTGCTGCAGCCAATTTAATTGCACCACTGAGAGGGAGGGGGGGAAGCACAGTAATTTAAAAAAAGAAAATAATGAAAGGGGGGCGGGGCATTACCTTGGGACCCCCTAAGCCACCAGGCCTCATAGCAGTTGCATCCCCTGCACCCTCCATAGTTATACCACTGGATTTGTGCAGAATCGAGAGATAATCACAGCCATTTGTGTGCCAGCAGAGAGGGGCTGGGCTAAAATAATGCACTTTGTGTCTATCTGGGTTAAAGCTCACCTGCCAACTGACTTATAGCAGGTAAGACAGTCATCAAGTATAGAAAGTGTCAGTTTATTATGGTAATTGAGCAGGAACTTGCAGAGAAATGGGGTCCATTGATGAGGGCTGTAAGCCATACTCTCCTACCCTGCTGGAATGGCCAAGGGTTGCCGAAAATTGGGTGGCACACTCAAAGGTGGGCAAGTCTACCACATCCCCCCTGCTTACCCCACGGCTTCCAACTTACAGACCTCAATTGGGACCCAATGATGTGATTCACACTGAATTGCATCATCATAGCCCCATCCCACACTATAAAAATATTCTGGTGCTGTATAGCAGGGGGTCATTCAGTCTTACCTTCAACCACACCACATTCCCATTGGCCTCGTCCTCTACACATGATCAGGGTCCCCCTCCTGCAAGAGGGGAAATAATACACCAGCTTATATATCTTTACTTTTCTCAAAATATCTCCCATCTCAACCACTCCGCTCTGCACAAGATCTGCCTTCTGCACGGATCACTAGCTCCCATTCACTATTACAGGACTTTCATCTGGCTGCTCCCATCCTATGGAATGCCCTTGCACGCACAATAAAACTCTCCACTAGCCTCCAAACTTTCAAGTGTTCCCTGAAAACTCACCTCTTCAGGCAAGCCTATCATAGTTAAGTTCTACATGCATAACCCTCCGAGGCACTTATGTATTATATACTGTAGCTTCCCTTCTGGACTTGTAACTTGGTGGGATGCTATGCTATTACTGGTGCCTGTCCTTGTGTTTCCCTCCTATGTCCCTATAGATTGTAAGCTTGCAGCAGGGCCCTCCTACCTCCAAGTCTGTCTGTTGTTACCCAGTTTGTTCTATCACTGTCTACTATTGTAAAGCGCAACGGAATCTGTAAATAAATAAAAGTAGCTAAGTGTACTGCAAGATTAAGTACAGTGATTAATATATGAACCAAAACCTCATTGTTTCTTATGGTGAGTACTGAGCTCTGTGTTTTATATATATTAAATGAAATCTAGCTGTTGGCTAGTGAGTCCTATATTAAATAATACTAAATCCCCTTCCCTTAGGAGTGGGAGATCTATGCCAGACTGGTGACTTTATTTGTGATGGTAGGGACAGCACAGCTGCAAGGAAGCTGCTGTGCTATTCCGTGTAATTAAAATTCTAATGCAGCCGCTGCAACCAACGCGGGTGGCATACCGCTCACTTCCACTCCACTCTAGTACTGTGGATATTTCACATTGAGAGGAGGGGTACTCATAAATTAAGTGTCTAATTAAGGGGTACCGGAGAAAAAAAAAGTCTGGGAACCACTGTCCTAATACATCCACACTCCCAGTCTGTCAGTAGTGCAGGCATGTCAGCCCACCCGGAATCTTCCCTGTGCCCTTCTGTTGCCAATGTGTCCCTGCTTCCCAATGATGTCACTTATCTCTGGTCTCAAAATATCACCATGTTCTTATTATCACTGTTTCTGAGCAACAGGAATTACTGGTTTCTTTGTGCTGTTCTATCATAAACCTTTATTTAATTCCAACATGTTATGTGGCCTATTCAGGTTGACTCGGTAAGCTGCAAAGCTCTTACCGAGTGCCGTCTGCCACCCGTCTCATTGCCCCCCCCCCCCCAAGCCACCGATTCCCCTTGTTAACATACGACGGGATGTGTAACAAAAATAAAACAAATATCCCCTTATTGGTTCATGCAGGAATCCGATGCATTTAATTTGTATTTAATACATTCCTTTTTATAATAACATTTTATTTATAAGGCGCCACAAGTGGTTGGCAGCGGCGCACAACAGAACAATACATGGCACACGGAACTAAATAGAACAGTAACTGAAAAAAGTAAAACAGAGTGCAGGGAACAATTAGCAGCACAATTTATTTAGGTACTTGTTTCCTAGCACGGCGCCCATCGCATCGCAGACCATAAGGCATACGATGTGATGCGATATTACGCGATGGCAGCCGATGTTATACAATTTAAAATTGTATACCATCGCATTGTATGGCATATACAATGGTATGCAATTTAAAATTGTATAAGCGCCCTAATGGGTGCTTTCAATGTTAAATGCACCCCCTATAAGATAATGAACTGTAATGGGTGCTTAGTATGTTAAAAGCACCTCCAACGGCACCCCCACTATCAACGCCAACCCGAAGCGTGGCGAGCGCAGCGGTACGCGTCCTCCAACCTTATTTTTACCCCCACTATCCACGTCGGCGTGGAGTTGATTTTATATAGTGTGGCGAGCCCGAAGCGTGGCGAGCGCACATGAAATACATGTAAAGTAATACGCGTGCGCTCGCCACACTTCGGGCTCACCACACTATATGAAATCAACTCCATGCCGACGTGGATAGTGGGGGTATGAAAAGGTTGGAGGACGCGTACCGCCGCCCCTGGGCCCCATAGGGTGCTTATACAATTTTAAATCGCATCGGGTGTATGGCATGCGATGCGATTATATGTCGTACGACTTAATATCGTGGGCGCCGTGCTAGGAAACAAGTTCCTTTATTTATTTTATTTATTTATTAACAGTTTCTTATATAGCGCACACATATTCCGCAGCGCTTTACAGAGTCCCTGCCCCAGTGGAGCTTACAATCTATTTTTCCCTACCGCATGTGCACACAAACACAGAAATTCTAGGGTTAATTTTTTTTGTTGGAAGCCAATTAACCTATCAGTATATTTTTGGATTGTGGGAGGAAACCGGAGTACCTGGAGTAAACCCATGCAAGTACGGGGAGAATATACAAACTCCGCACAGTTAGGGCCATGTTGGGGATCGAACCCATGACCTCAGCGCTGTGAGGTAGTAATGCTATCCATTACACCATCAGTGCTGCCCAATACATGGGAGGGGGGTGATGGTGAGTGTGTTTGTCGTTGGTAGAGATGAACGATGACAAGTGAGAAGAGATGCAGTTACAGATGGGGTCTGAGTAGGAGACGGCTATAATTGAAGTGCTTGAGAGGGCCATGAGAACAAGTGGGAAGAGGGCCCTGCTCCAAGGATCTTACATCTTATGCTGCTTTCCCACTGCCTACCCGGGTAAAGACCCGTTTTTTTTAAACGGGTCTTTACCTGTGTAAGAGCCACAAAGACCCTTTCCCACTGCAGCTTTTAAACGGTAAATTACCGTTTAAAAGCAGTTTTTGTCCCATTCACACTTACCCGTGTAAACCACAAAGCAACACGTTTAAACACATAGTAAACCTTGCCTGTCATTAAAAACATCACATGCACCAATCATGTTCTTAACCTTTATTATTATTTCTAAATACCGTTTAAAACCCTTTCCCATTGCCAAAAAAACGGCTCTTACACGGGTAAAACACTGCTTTTTACCCGGTTAACAAATATCGGTATTTGTTACCCGGGTAAAGCAACCTGGAGCTTTCCCACTGCAGCTCTAGCCGTTTAAAAAGGCTAAAAAAATGGCATTTTACCGTGTAAGAGCTGCAGTGGGAAAGGGGCATTAGTGTCCTTCCTCATTAATAAATCCCCTTCCACAAATCATGCTTCACACACTTATTACACTTATTCAGGTCCATTCGCTCCCCTGCTTATTCGCTGCCCCAGGGGACGGCGACAGGCTGCACCCATAGGAACACTCATGGTTTCATGGGTGTTCCCATGGTATTTTACCCAAGGTGCGGGGGGTGGGCAGGTGAGGTCAGCTGCCCATCTGCTTCTTGCACAGGGCTCTCGTAGATTAAGACACCAGAGAGGTGCGAACGCTGTAGAAATCATTAGATGGTCACATAAACATCCATTCACAGCTTGCGTGTGTAGAGATTTGGCGTGGGGCGGCGCAAAGCTGTGCCAACCAGAATAACCTCCCAAGGCCAAATAACTTCACTATACAACATTATTGCATAACCATATAATGGGAATACTCACTACACCCCACAATGTTATTAACCAACCTAAAATACACCCATCCCCCACAGATACTTTGCTTTGATTGCAGATTGTAGTCTCTTCCATTTTCAAGATACACACCACCTGCTGAGATCAGATCAATAAGAACTGAAATGGTGGGAGGAGCTTTTGCAGGAAGGGGTGGAGCATCATTAAGGGGAGAGAGAAGATAAAGGACAGCAGTACATTGGTAGCTGATCCGTGGGGGAAGAAGCAGCCATCATGCAGATTGGATGAGAGAAAAGGGAGATACAGGGTATAGGGATTTAAAGGAATAGGCGGAGCCCGACAAGAGAACTGGGAGGGAAGATCCAAAAGGAATGGAGGGGCAGGTGTACAGTATTAAGCCTGATGAAGAGAAAAAGTTAAAAAAAAAGGAAGGCGGTAACGCACCAGCGAATCAGTGCCCAACTGTCATTTTTCAAACGCAGTTGATTGGCTGATGTGCTATCTCCTTTTATTTTATCTCCGCCTTTTCTCCACTTTATCTTTTCACCAGGCTTAATTCATCTTCCAGAGGGCGGGATGTACCAAGCAGTTGCGGTACATCCCACCACACATCACAATGATACTAATCACAATGTACTAACATATGCGATTAGTATCACAAAGGGCAGCTCTTGCAATAAGATCTGCCCTTTGCGAAGCAGCCAGCCATCTCCGTGGCTTTCCCCCCTCTTGCTATGCCCGGCAGCCTCCTGCTCAGATGTCTACAGGGGCATCCAGGTTCCGCCTCCTCCCTGCATCTGGAAGAGATTCAGGGAGTAGCAGTCACTGGTCTGGGCAGCACAGCAGGATGCTTCCCGGAAAGAGGTGAGGCGATGGGGGGGCAGATCATGGGCGTAGCGTGGGGTGACGGGGACGCAAAAGGAAGCCCATGGGCTTCTATGGGGTTATGCCAGCTGGAGATGGTGAAGCCCCGGTGGTGGGGACTTACTGCATATGAAAATGCAGTTAAAAAAACAGAAAACTGGAATGGGATAAAGAAGTGAAGACAGGACAGGAGCAGAAGGAATAGAGGAGATGGGGAGAGGAATGGGATAAAGAGGTGGAGACAGGACAGGAGCAGGAGGAATAGAGGAGATGGGGAGAGGAACGGGATAAAGAGGTTTAGACGGGACAGGAGCATGAGGAATAGAGGAGATGGGGAGAGGAACGGGATAAAGAGGTGGAGATGGGACAGGAGCAGGAGGAATAGAGGAGATGGGGAGAGGAACGGGATAAAGAGGCGAAGACAGGACAGGAGCAGAAGGAATAGAGGAGATGGGGAGAGGAACGGGATAAAGAGGTTTAGACGGGACAGGAGCATGAGGAATAGAGGAGATGGGGAGAGGAACGGGATAAAGAGGTGGAGATGGGACAGGAGCAGGAGGAATAGAGGAGATGGGGAGAGGAACGGGATAAAGAGGCGAAGACAGGACAGGAGCAGAAGGAATAGAGGAGATGGGGAGAGGAACGGGATAAAGAGGTTTAGACGGGACAGGAGCATGAGGAATAGAGGAGATGGGGAGAGGAACGGGATAAAGAGGTGGAGACAGAACAGGACAGGAGCAGAAGGAATAGAGGAGATGGGGAGAGGAACGGGATAAAGAGGTGGAGACAGGACAGGATAGGAGCAGAAGGAATAGAGGAGATGGGGAGAGGAATGGGATAAAGAGGTGGAGACCGGACAGGAGCAGGAGGAATAGAGGAGATGGGGAGAGGAACGGGATAAAGAGGTTTAGACGGGACAGGAGCATGAGGAATAGAGGAGATGGGGAGAGGAACGGGATAAAGAGGTGGAGATGGGACAGGAGCAGAAGGAATAGAGGAGATGGGGAGAGGAATGGGATAAAGAGGTGGAGACAGGACAGGAGCAGGAGGAATAGAGGAGATGGGGAGAGGAACGGGATAAAGAGGTTTAGACGGGACAGGACCATGAGGAATAGAGGAGATGGGGAGAGGAACGGGATAAAGAGGTGGAGATGGGACAGGAGCAGGAGGAATAGAGGAGATGGGGAGAGGAACGGGATAAAGAGGCGAAGACAGGACAGGAGCAGAAGGAATAGAGGAGATGGGGAGAGGAACGGGATAAAGAGGTTTAGACGGGACAGGAGCATGAGGAATAGAGGAGATGGGGAGAGGAACGGGATAAAGAGGTGGAGACAGAACAGGACAGGAGCAGAAGGAATAGAGGAGATGGGGAGAGGAATGGGATAAAGAGGTGGAGACAGGACAGGACAGGAGCAGAAGGAATAGAGGAGATGGGGAGAGGAATGGGATAAAGAGGTGGAGACCGGACAGGAGCAGGAGGAATAGAGGAGATGGGGAGAGGAACGGGATAAAGAGGTTTAGACGGGACAGGAGCATGAGGAATAGAGGAGATGGGGAGAGGAACGGGATAAAGAGGTGGAGATGGGACAGGAGCAGAAGGAATAGAGGAGATGGGGAGAGGAATGGGATAAAGAGGTGGAGACAGGACAGGAGCAGGAGGAATAGAGGAGATGGGGAGAGGAACGGGATAAAGAGGTTTAGACGGGACAGGAGCATGAGGAATAGAGGAGATGGGGAGAGGAACGGGATAAAGAGGTGGAGATGGGACAGGAGCAGGAGGAATAGAGGAGATGGGGAGAGGAACGGGATAAAGAGGCGAAGACAGGACAGGAGCAGAAGGAATAGAGGAGATGGGGAGAGGAACGGGATAAAGAGGTTTAGACGGGACAGGAGCATGAGGAATAGAGGAGATGGGGAGAGGAACGGGATAAAGAGGTGGAGACAGAACAGGACAGGAGCAGAAGGAATAGAGGAGATGGGGAGAGGAACGGGATAAAGAGGTGGAGACAGGACAGGACAGGAGCAGAAGGAATAGAGGAGATGGGGAGAGGAATGGGATAAAGAGGTGGAGACCGGACAGGAGCAGGAGGAATAGAGGAGATGGGGAGAGGAACGGGATATTTAAGAGGTGGAGACAGGACAGGAGCAGGAGGAATAGAGGAGATGGGGAGAGGAACGGGATAAAGAGGTGGAGACCGGACAGGAGCAGGAGGAATAGAGGAGATGGGGAGAGAAACGGGATAAAGAGGTGGAGACAGGACAGGAGCAGAAGGAATAGCGGAGATGGGGAGAGGAACGGGATAAAGAGGTGGAGACCGGACAGGAGCAGGAGGAATAGAGGAGATGGGGAGAGGAACGGGATAAAGAGGTGGAGACCGGACAGGAGCAGGAGGAATAGAGGAGATGGGGAGAGAAACGGGATAAAGAGGTGGAGACAGGACAGGAGCAGGAGGAATAGAGGAGATGGGGAGAGGAATGGGATAAAGAGCTGGAGACAGGACATGAGCAGAGGAATAGGGAGAAGGAACAGAAGAAATAGGGGGGGGGGGAGAGAAATTGGAGGAATAGAGGGAAAGGAGCAGTAGGAATAGGTTGGAGACGGGAGAGGGACAGAATAAATAGGGGAGGCAGGGAGAGGAGCAAAAGAAATAGAGGGGAAGGGACAGTAGGAATAGGGAGAGACCATGGGTTGGACAGGAGAAATAGTGGGGCGATGGAATGAGAGAAGATCATCGGTAGCGTGGAACATAATAGAGGGGAAACATTTGGCGTGCCTCCTGGCTATTAGGTGTTAGTGGAGAGGCTCCTAGTCATTACAGGGGCATAACTAGCAAAACCTTGAGAGCCTCCCCCCAGTGTTTGTCACTAAATGCCCCTTAGGGTGTCAGGAGCGAGTGGCGAGTGAGAGTGAAGGAGGGTGTAAGTGGTAGAGAGAAAGAAGTGTGGGGGGGGTCATGGAAAAAGAGGAAAAGAGTGAGAAAGATAGGGAGAGAGAGAGAGAGAAGTGTGTCAGGGGGAGAGAGACCATGTCAGGGGCATAAAGAGTGATGGTAAGAGAGGGTGGGTAACATCAGCAGAGAATGTTTGGAAGAGAGAGGGTTATAAACATTGGGTGACAGGGAGAGGTAGAAAGTGTCGAAGAAAGAGTGACAGGAAGAGAGCGAGGGTGAAGAGCAGGGGATGATAGGGAGATGGTAAGAGGGAGAGGCAGAAAGTGATGGAGAGAGTGACAAGCAGGGGGTAATGGTGAGAGTCAGTGATGGGGGAGAGAGGGTGACAAGCAGAGGATGACAGGGATATCTGATGTAGACCAGTATCCATACAGGTAAAGCAGCCCTGGAACTAGGAGAGCGCTGGGGGGTGGAATGAGCAGCATGACAGTCATCTACCATATTTCCTCCTTCTGTGAATATAAGGGAGGCCCAGCGGCAGATGCAGGTAGCAGCCAATTGTGGTGCTATTATCTCTCAGGGGTGATTAGGCAACAAGTTTATGTATGGGACCCAGTCCCAGTGCTCCCTGTTTCCCCACTCACCATGTACAGCAGCAAGTCCAGTGCCGGTGCAAGGCGCCGGAGCGCCCCAGGCGGCGGGGGATCCCCGGCGCTCACCCACTCTACGGGTGGGGAGGAATACGGCCGCCGTGCTGCTCCTGGGGGAGGGTGATGCGTGATGCTGCCAGCGGCGCGCTGATCTGGGGGGGGGGGAGGGATACGGCCGCAGTGTTACTCACCCTTCAGGAGGAGCTCGGGTGACGGTCTAGCTCAGCGGGCGGGAGGGAGAGCTGGAGGTCTGGCTTAGCGGGCAGGAGGGAGGGCTCGCTGCGTTGTGTGCAGTTCAGTCCCGGTGCATGTTAACTGACACTTTCCTCCACAGGCAGAGTCTGAGCACTTGGCTCACCCTCAGACGCTGCCCGGCTGAGCGGCTGTACACGGTGCGGGTGGAGGAAAATGTCAGTTAACATGCACCGGGACTGAACTGCACACAGCGCAGCGAGCCCTCCCTCCTGCCCGCTAATCCAGACCTCCAGCTCTCCCTCCTGCCCTGCTCCCAACTACCGCCCCCCAGTGGCTGGCGCCCTAGGCAAATGCCTAACACTGCCTAGTGATGGCGCCGGCCCTGAGCAAGTCCACAGGTTACCTGGGTCGTTTTCCTGTATCCCCTGGTGCGAGGAGGCAGTACAGGTGATGTGGGTGGGAGGAGGTGGCAGATACATGGAGGCAGCAGGGACCGCAGCGCTGTATACAGAACTCTTCAACCACTGCCTACCAGGACCGGATAAAAAGTGTCTGCCAGGCCCGGAACCCATCAGCAAGCTAAAAAAAATTTTTTTTTTTAAATGGGAATAAGTAATAGAGTGAGTGCAGTGGAATTGCCTTTGGGGCCCCCCAAGACGCCGGGCCCCATAGCAGCTGTATCCCCTACACCTTCTATAATTCCACCACTGGTGCTAGACATTGTGGTGTTCTTATATAATGTAGAAAATAACTGCACTCTCTTTTGTTAAAGGATAACTTTGGCCCTTATTCTAATCGGAACGGTACGGCCCGCGTGCGGCCGTACCGCCGATGTTTTAACACTGCACATGCGCAGAGGTGAATCTGCGCATGTGCAGCCCCCTTCGCCGCAGACGGATTTCGTCCGCCGCAAAGGGGGCGGATAGGGGCGTGAGAGGCATCATGCCCTCATTTCCCTATGTGTACGCCCCGCGTTTCATGGGCGTTCCCATGCAAACGCGGGGCGTATGCATGGTAATGAGGGCATGACGCCCTCATTACCATGACATGGGGGCGGAAAGCTGACGTCGCCGGATGTCAGCTTTCAGCCCCCATACAAGCTACCACACGGACGATTGTCCGTGTGGTCTTAGCTTGCGGGAGCTGCCGCGGCGTGCGGGCCTGCCTTCGATGGTCGACGACCATCGAATGCAGGGGGCAGCTCCCACCATGGTGGAGGCGTAGCCTCCACCATTTTAATGCGGATCGCCAGCCGTCCGTGTACGGACGGCCGTGGCGATCCGTCTGGTGGGCGGCCCTTGGTTTGTGCGGTCGGAGCCCCGTGTGCGGCTCTGACCGCACCAACCAGAATAAGGGCCTTTATCTTTTTAAGTTAAAACAATAATAAAAAAAAATGATTTGACCTCGAACTACTGTAGGATGTGAAGACTGAAAGTTATGCAATGCTTACTTCAAGTCTATAACGTATCAGTGTAGTGCCCTTTACCGGGAAGTTCAGGATAACCGTGTATTGGAAATTTAAAACATCACTTATTAAGCAGAGATAGAAACTGATACACTCACATGACTGATCCAAGGCTAAGGGAAACTTGTTAGCATATCTACAGGTGCTGTTACCAATTACCGGTCACTAGACCAGTGAAAAAAACTATATTCTATGCAAAGTAAATACAGTATGATAGTAAACCATCCTTTCCTACCCTCCTGAAATGGCTAGGAGGCTCCTTAAAATCAGCTGGTGCTCCCGGCCCCCCAGAAGGGTGGGCATCGCCTGACAGCTAATTGGACCCACCTTTGGCACACCAACAACAGAGTGGGCGGTCCCGGAGACACATGATGATGTGATACATGCAGGGGGTGGAGCTACAATGACTCAAGCCACCACATCCCTCAAACAGCCCACCTTCCAACTTGCTATGTCTCCTATGGACCAACTGGGCTCCGGATTGGGCAGCAAAGTATGTAAAAAATCCATGAGCAGTTTGGGTTGGGTACATTCTACTTCCCATTGGCATTGTATTGCAATGCAGTGCAAATGAGGGGCCAAAGGCACAAAAAAAAAAAAAAAAAAGGATTCTTGCTCAACCAAACCTTGGATGCCAATTTGTTGAAACATCACTGGTCTCCTGATATACTCTGTACTGCTGGGGGCCCTGCTTCTCCCTCTGTAATACATACTTGCCTACTCTCCTGGAGCATCCAGGATGCTACTGAAAATTGGGTGCACTCCCAGCCCCCCTGAAAGTGGACAAGTCTCCCGGGTTCACCCTCTCCATGACAATTTACCAATTACAGTGGGCGGGCCATGCAAAGTGGGGGAGTGGCTATGATGACACTATCATGAACCCAAACTGACACGTAAGACCTGTTCTATTACATAATGTCCCCTTCATGCCTATTGTACCAGGCTACACTGACCTGGCTAGGGATGGCCATTGCTATGGGGCACAATTGATGGCTTCATCCAGCAATGGTCATCACTATTCTTTCACTGATTGGCCTGCAGGCCAATCACAGCCTGGTGGAGGGGTTTTGTGAATGTCAGGGGGTGGAGCTCTGCTCCATGTACTCTTACAGAAAAAAAAACCATCCAGTTATTTACACCATTAATGGCGGCAAACAATCTGGGTCTCCCCCATCGATAGTAAAAGCATTTTACATCGGGCATAAACCATCGATAATTTGGAAACTGGTCGATGGTCATCCTTAGATATGGCTAAACCCTCCTTTGGGGGCAGCCAGAAAGTTGGCAACTATGCTATCATTTCTCTTTCAGTCTGTGGCTTCCTTCCATTATGTCACTACCCCTGTCACATGCAGCCCAGTGCTCAGTAATATCATCACAGGAGTGGACAGGTGACTGTCTACCAAAAGCTTGGATCACTCACCTCCTGCTGCTGTGGATTATGGACTGTGATGACTGGATCAGCCATTCTCACCACATATGTAACATCATGCTGTGTGTTCTATAATGCCTCCTGTACAGTACATCTTCCCTGACTCTGACAGCACTCACCACAGATTCCAATCTCCTTCCTCTCCTCCCTACATACTGTTCAAACTGATATCTATATTGCAGTGTAAAAATAAGGCAGCCAGTATTTACCCTGCACAGAAATAAAATATCTCACCCAACCTAAAGCCCTGTACACATGCATCGATTTTTCCAGAATTTTGATTTGATATTGCTTATAGAAGCAAAATCGAATCCTAAACGAAATCGAATGGTTTTTGTGCCACTTTCGATCTGCATTCGATTCCATGCGCGCTCCCGTTTTCACAAAATCGAACAGAAAAATCTACTGTGCAGCCAAGGAAATATCGAATTTGATCTAGTAAATCGAATGTGTACAATGTACCATGAATGTATATCGAATTCGATATCTAATGCAAAAGTACAGATCTAATGCCAAATCGAATGGAAAGGTCTAATGCCAGATCTAATAGAAAATCGAATCTAACATCGAATCAAAAACAAATCGATGTGTGTGTACATAGCTTAACTCTCTCTGCAAATGTTACATCTGCCCCACCTGCAGTGCACATGTCTCGGCATGGTTTTTCCCATTTTTAGAACAAATTTGTCCTGCGATTAGGTCTGATTGTACAACAGGGAGACTGCTTATACTGATGCTACACAAAGAGGCACATTTATCAATAAGATTCATCACGGTAATTGGTGCTCCAGCCAATCTGCTCTCAACCTTTTTTTTTTCTTTCAAACTCATGACAGTTAGGAGCTGATTGGCTGGCGCACCATTTATTATACGCAATTAGTTTTAAAACTTGTTGCATATGATAAAACGGTACTCTTTACCTAGAAGGGCGCCAGCGATTGAAATCGCGGGCGTCGGGGGAAAAAAAATCGCGGGCATCGCGGGTAAATCGGGATGCCCGCGATGACCGCGATTTTCCCATAGGGAACAATGTTAAAAAGGCTGATTGACCGCGATTTTACTGTTAAATGCCTCAATGGACCCGATTTGGCCATAGGAATCAATGTTAAATGGGCCACAGAGCCCAAATAGGCACAATGAACCCTTAAATGTCCCCCCCAATTTTTAACGCCACCCCACGATCCACGCCAACCCGAAGCGTGGCGAGCGCAGCGAGCCCGCGAGGGGCGGCGGTACGCGTCCTCCGACCTTTTCATGCCCTACTATCCACTAGGGCGTGGAGTGAGAATAGAATAGTGTGGCGAGCGCAGCGAGCCACCGAGCCCGAAGCGTGGCGAGCGGACGCGGATACCTTCACAGGTAGACGCGTCCCCTCGCGGGCTTCACAGGTGTCGGCGTCGCCACGGACACCTGTGAAGCCCGCGAGGGGACGCGTCTACCTGTGAAGGTATCCGCGTCCCCTCGCGGGGCTCGCCACGCTTCGGGCTCGGTGGCTCGCTGCGCTCGCCACACTATTCTATTCTCACTCCACGCCCTAGTGGATAGTAGGGCATGAAAAGGTCGGAGGACGCGTACCGCCGCCCCTCGCGGGCTCGCTGCGCTCGCCATGCTTCGGGTTGGCGTGGATCGTGGGGTGGCGTTAAAAATTGGGGGGGACATTTAAGGGTTAATGGACTCTGTGGCCCATTTAACATTGATTCCTATGGCCAAATCGGGTCCATTGAGCCATTTAACAGTAAAATCGGGTCCATCGCGCCTTTTAACATTGATTCCTATGGTAAATCGGGAGCATCGCATCGCGGGTACATTTATGGCCGGCCGCGACGCGACCGACACGATTTCCATGTTTAACATGGGTTTCAATGGGAAATCGCGGGCATCGCGTCGGTCGCGTCGCGGCCAGACATAAATGTACCCGCGATGACCGCGACGGGCGCCCTTCTAGGTAAAGAGTACCGATAAAACTTGATGACACCGGGGCCCCTGTATGCTTTGTGTAGTATCCAGATTACCAGCGTCCCCTTGTGTCACCTGGGGGGGTCTAGCTAATTGTTTTGTGTGAAATAGGCTACAACTTAATCCAACCATGTTACGTCCATATCCTCCAATACCATACTTGCCTACCTGACCCTCTCCATGCTGGAGAAAATGCTCTGTTCCTGGACTTCCCTGGTAATGTAGGATTACCATCACCTGTGGGGAGCTAGGTAATTGATAAGAAAGGTGATTCAGCACAGGTGATGACAATCATACATTACCAGGGAAGTCCAGGAACAGAGCATTTTCTCCCGCATGGAGAGGGTCAAGTAGGCAAGTATGTCCAATACCCACTGTACCAGCCACCCTGCAGATTTTTAGAACCCTCCCGCAAACTCTCTCTAAAAACCCTTAGTGCCTATCCAGTGTGTCAGACTGGAAGGTTAAGGGCCCTTCCAGTCCGACAGTGGATAGGCACTCACTAAGGGGGGGGGGGGGTTTGGGGGGGAGATGACTGACCCAGCGGCTATAACAAAAGCATCTTGCAACCGCTGGGTCAGTCATCCGCTATTGACTTTCTGGCAGCCTAACCCAAGCCTCCTCTAGACTGCCTAAACCTTACCCTACCCCCAAACCACCACTTCATGGCTAGCCCTGGCATACTGACGGCTTGGGATGCCTACAGTTGGGATCCCAACACCCACATTGTTGAGAAGACCAGCACTGGGACACCTTTTACAGTGTTAGAATTCCCGCATCAGGATAGGGATGGCCATCGACCATCGATGATTCACAATCATCACTAGTTTATGGCCGATGTTGAATACTTTTGCCATCGATGGGGGAGAACCATATGGTTTCTCTACATCGATGGCACAGCAAAACCGATGTGTTGTGTTAAGTTTTTTTCTAAGTTCCAGGACACAGAGCATAGCCCCGTTCCCCGACACCCACGAAGCCCCGCCCCCGTGTTTTGATTGGCCCACGGGCCAATCAGTCAAACAAAATGGATGACCATCCATAGGTAAAAATATCGATGGTCATCCTTTGGGTAATTTCACACTATTGATGGCCAGTTGCCCTATTGTCATCGATGGCAATGGCAACGATGGCCATCCCTACATCAGGATTCCGAATGCTGGCATCCTGAACACCGGAAGGTTGACCGGATCCCCCATATTATGTATTCAAAATAAATGGGTCACCACAATCCTCCAATAAAAAATGAATTTCTATGACCATGTCCTTGTCCTTAGCATAATGCTTAACTAACCATAAATGTACTTAATACAGGCAGTAATAAAGCAAGTGAGAGGAAGTAGCATATAGCAGCTGAGTCACTGATACAATCTGGGTCCTTAGGTACAGAGCGTCTCTGTCTATCAGTGTCCCAGCAATAAAGCAGTTAACCAGTTCCCAACAACCATTGTCCAGTCATCCCTACAGGAATATTTGGAGTACTGTAAATTCCACAGCTCCCTTAATGTGTTTGTACTCCTCTCATTCCCGTGACCTCACAGGAAAGGTGTGTGTGTAATTAGCGCTCTCCCTCTCCACCTCTGGGCTCTCTGTACCTGCAGCTACCGGTCATACGTGTGACTTGCTGCCAGTACAGGCTGCTGTTATGCAATAGCACACGGCACATGTGAGACACATAAACAGCCGGTGAGTCACACTGGATTGTGCTGTTCTAGCACTAGAGACATTCAGTGACTGTGAGTAGCCATACCATGAGTAAGGGCTGTGGATCGCATGTAAACAACATTTTACTTTTCACAATATGTTGCATTGTCATGAGTCCCGTTGGAGAAAGAGCGCTATATAAAATACAATTATTATTATTATTATATACTAGTTACATTTCCAGAAGGAAGAAAAAATTGTGCTTTAAGGCGATCATTTTTAATCTACTCAATGATTGCGAATAATTACAATACAAAACAGTATATTAAATTATTGTATTTTTTATAAAATGTAAGAAAGCATTCCTGCTACTTGTGTGGGATTCAGTATGAAATCCCGGCGGTCGGGATCCCGGCGTTCAAAATCCCGACGCCGGAATCCCGACCGCCAAAATCCCGACAAGGGGGGGACGTGGATCCCCCCCCCCATTGCGGGCTCGCTGCGCTCGGCACGCGGCGGGCCCGGTGCCTCGCTACGCTCGGCACGCTAATTTATTCTCCCTCCAGGGGTGTCGTGGACACCCACGGAGGGAGAAAGTGTCGGGATTTCGGTGGTCAGGATTCCAGCGTCGGGATTCTGAATGCCGGGATCCCGACCGCCGGGATTTAAACTGCATCCCCTTGTGTGGTCTCCCCTCTAGTGGATGCAAGTGGCAAGTGCGGGGTGCTCTGTGACATCATACTGTGGAGGAAGTGCCAATATGTCCCCCAATTCCCAGTAAAGCACATCATCATGTGTCTCCCCCCAAACATGGGAATTCTGGGAGAGTAGCCAAGTATTCTTACTAGTCCAATAGCATTTCAGTCATTAACCATTGACTACGAAACTAAGCCGGTTCTTCTATAAGAGCCGAGGGAGCCATGAGCCGTGACAATTGAGCGGTTCCTGGAGCGAGACGGTTCTTTTCCGATCACTGTTCACTGCTCATATTTTTCCAGTTTCTGGCTCCCATCCACCTCGTCTACCTTTGGCACCTTCCGCCTTCTGCATATTAATTTGTCATTGGTGGATTTTGGAGTGGACTTCTAGAATGTTCTAATCTACCTAGTCTAGTTTCTAGCCATTCAACTTCAACTACGTTTATGGGTCTTATTTTTCTTAGAACTGTCTTGCTCAGGAACCTCCGCTCGATTTTCCCGTCTCTCAGGCTCGCTCTTATTTTCCTCATCTCCTCGGTTCTTGTTATTATTCAGGCTTTGTTAAATAATGAGCCGCTAACCGGTAAGCCGTTCCAAAGAACCGGTTATTTTCCGTGAGTGGAACCGTTCAAGGTTCAAGAGGAATTTACCTTATTTTAAAAAAAATTGATGCTTAAATCTTGTGTATAAATCGCAGATTATATAAACTTGTTGAATCGTCCAAGAAATCACCATGTTAGTTGTGAGAAGAGGGGGGTGCAGCTGAATGCTTAACTTAGGCATGTCCAAACAATGGCCCTCCAGCTGTTGTGAAACTACAAGTCCCATCATGCCTTGCCACAGTTTTGCCATAACGGAATGCTAAAACTATGGCAAGGCATGCTGTGATGTGTAGTTTCACAACAGCTGGAGGGCCACAGTCTGGACCTGCCTGGTTTAACTGCATCATATGAGTTAAGTGTTTTTGACGCGTTTCGTCCTTTACACCATTTACTTAGACTGCTTATCCCGAAACAATTCCCTTTCACCCCTTCGGAAGTCCATGTGGGAAATTTACTAAGATGTGTATTCTACTTCACATGTGATGTTGCTATGTGCAACCAATCAGAAGCTATTTATTTATTTATTTATTTATTTAGCACCCTCTAGAACAGGGCTGGGCAATTGCGGCCTTCCAGATGTTGAGGAACTACACATCCCAGCATGCCTTGCATCAGTTTCAGCATGGCCACATAGCAAAACTAATGCAAATCATCCTGGGATGTGTAGTTCCTCAACATCTGGAGGGCCGCAATTGCCCAGCCCTGCTCTAGAACATGGGTCTTCAACCTGTGGCCCTCCAGATGTTGCGAAACTACATGTTCCAACATGCATTGCAACATTTTTTTCCTATAAGAGCATGCCAAAAAACCTCAGGGCATGCTGGGACATGTAGTTTCACAACATCTGGAGGGCAACAGGTTGAAGACCTGTGCTCTAGAACATGGGTTTTCAAACTGTGGCCCTCCAGATGTTGTGGAACTACATGTCCCAGCATGCCCTGACAGTTTTGGCATGCTCTTATTGGAAAAAATGTGGCAATGCATGTTGGAACATGTAGTTTCACATCTGGAGGGCCACAGTTTGGAGACTCATGTTCTAGAGGCTGCTAAATAAATAAGTAGATTCTGATTGGTTGCCCATAGCGGTACTTATGTATTATCTGGACTCCCATGTTAAATGCACCCCATTTTTTCATACCCCTACTATCCAACTACGCATAGAGTTGATTTTATATAGTGTGGCGAGCGCGGCAAGCGCAGCGAGCCCCGCGAGGGGACGCGGTCTCATAAGAAAAACGGGAGCCCAGATATTACATAAGTACCCCCATAGCAACATCACATGTGAAGTAGAATACACATCTTAGTAAACTTCCCCCTACATATTTTTTTTAATTGTACAGGTCCGTTTCTGTTATGTGGGTGGATACGGTCATTAGGTCAAACCTATTAAGGTCAACATGCATTGGTTCAACCACTGAAGGTTGTCAGGCCTTAGGTCGACACCTGAAATAGGTTGTTATGGCTTAGGTCGACAGGGTTGGAAGGTCGACACAAGCATTAATTAGGTTGACAATAGCAAGGTCAACAGTCAAATGGTTAACATGAGTTTTTCATGTTTTTTTTTAAGCCGACATGTGCCGACAGGCGGTATTTCACGTCCCTACCGTCCACTAGGGCGTGGAGGGAGAATGAAATCGTGTGCCGAGCGTAGCGAGCCATGCTAGGGGAAATTACACACTTTGACTGTGACAATGTCAACATTTGGGACAATAAAATGTGAAAAACTCATGTCGATCTTTTGACTGTCGACCTTGTCATTGTCAACCTAATGCTGGTGTCGACCTTCCAACCCTGTCGACCTTTGTCATGTCAATCTATTTCAGGTGTTGACCTAAGGCCTTCAGTGGTCAACCCAATGCATGACGACCTAAATTGGGTCGACCCAATGACACAGACCCGTTATGTGTATGTGTCAATACATTTTTAAAAACGATACTACACTATCCGAGCCCTTGTGGGAGTTTTCAGAATAGCAGACGAACAACAGAAACCCTTTTGAAAAGTTTATATATATTAAGGGAAGCAAATATGATACATCGCTATTAATAGTATCGTGGAATTTATCCGTAGGTTTTGTGTAGTGCTATTTACACTAATAGAAATTTCCTGGGGGAACTAGTCCCTTGTAGATAGCGGGCTGATGGGGCGGCACTCACAGACTGTACATCAAGACTTGTATCTGTGAAACAAGTGCATTTATTGATAACGTTTCGGCGAGCTAGTACCCTTCATCAGATCCAGATTCATCAGGACCTGATGAAGGGTACTAGCTCCCCGAAATGTTATCAATAAATCCACTTGTTTCACCGATACACAGAGGCAGAACTCTGGGAGGCAATGGAGTCATCTGCCGCCGGGCTCCTGCTCTCAAGGGGGCACCTCTCCACCACTGCCAGTTTAAATCCATTAATTGAAAGCCATCAAAATAGCTTCTGTGGCTGAGTTCTGAATCATATGTGTGTTCTCCCTGTCTTTCTGTATATACATACAGTATATAATATATATTTCATAACAGACTATATATTTTGAATAACGTTGTGTGTGTGTGGGGGGGGCACCAATATTCATCTTGCCTCCGGGCAACTGGGACAAACTTACGCCACTGCCGATACATGTCTTGATGTACAGTCTGTGAGTGCCGCCCCATCAGCCCGCTATATATTTTATATCTATCTATCTATCTATCTATCTATCTATCTATCTATCTAATAGCTTTGATAACAATAACAAATACACAGACAGGGAGTAGTCCTCCTGCTTACACCGTCCGGCTTTCTGCTGGATATATAAGAGGAGTAGAGGAGCCCCAGGAAAAACATCTGTATGTCGCAGTCCCAATGACTCACCAACAGGAGGGGAGGGGGATTAGAAGGGTAATGCATCTTAAACATTCAGTTTAAGCAGTCTGGTGAATGCATTCTTTGTGATCTGTAATGGATTCACAGAACAAAATGACAGTGGAGCATACTTGTCTACTTTCATTTTCACCTCTCCGGGAGAAGCCCGGAGAGGCAACACGTCAGGGGGGCGGGAGCAAGGCTGACATCACTTGGCCACGCCCCCATGCCGGAAAACTCAGTGATTCGTGGGCCGCGGAGAGGGGGCGGGGCTTAAATGACGCCAAATGCCGCGATTGCGGCATATTAGCTCCGCCCCCTCTCCGCAGACCAGGTAATTAAACCAGCGGGCAAAGGGGGAGCGGGGGCAATTACCAGAAAGCGGGAGACTTGTCCACCTTCTCGGGGGACCGGGAGAAGGACCCGATTTCCGGGAGGCTCCCGGCCATTCCGGGAGGGTAGTCAAGCCTGCAGTGGAGGCACCACAATAGGGGAAGTGTGTGTGGTGTTATCAGCACACGTCTGTGGCGTGCGCTACTGGAAAAGTGGGCGTGGTTTCACAACAAGGGCTTTGCCTCAAAGGGAATGATGTATCCATATGACATCATCATATCATCAGGCAGATGGTGACAGGTGAGAGGGGGTGAAAGGGAGAGGCAGGGGCTTACAGGAAGAGATAGTGGGAGCAGGGCCATCTTTTCGCATGGCTTTAGCCAGCAGTAGTCCAAGGGGCCCAGGCTGGCCTGGGCCCCTTGGACTACTGCTTGCTAAGCCCATGTGATTGGGGAGTCAGGGGACAGCTGGGCAGAGAGTGGTGGACAGACCGACTTTATTCAGAGTAGGTCCGCAGCTATTTCAAATCCTGTGCTAGCTCGCTGTTCAGCAGCCAATCAGGATCGGCAGTGGTGGCTCCTGATTGGCTGCTAGACTGCACTCTCCAATTGGAGTGGCACAATGTGTAATGGGCATCATGTGAGTTCAGCGAGGCATTGTTTATCTGCTCGCTAGGCAGCGAATATATGCAACCTAGCAAGCAGGTCTGAATTGGGCCCAGAGAGTGAGAGAGAGACAGAGGGAGGGAGAGACATTGAGACAGAAGCTGACAGGGAGAGAGAGGTTGACACAGAGAGATAGATAAGGAGAGATAGTTGTTGCGAGTGTGCAGTGGAGCGTGGTCCTGATCCCCCTCCCCCCCCCAAAAAAAACCACACACACATTGCCCCTGTTATCCACTGCTGGATCATGTCAGTACCTCAGAAAATGATCAGTTATCTGAGCTTGGTGACTTCATGTGGTCATACTATGATACTAATGTCCAGCGGCCGGACTTGTGGGTGGTGAGCACAGGTGCAGCAATATCATTTGGGCCTCCTTCTTCCATCCCAACCCAAGTTCACAATAGGGCTGGGATGGGGCAGTAGGTGATAAGGAAAAAACAATGGGTGACAGGGTGAGGCAGATGGTGACAGGAAGAAGGGGAGACAGAGGGGTCGACCCTATTAACCCCCAAGGATGCGAGTTGCGTTCGGGTGCTGTTTTCATGCTGAAAACGGAACATGAATTAACCCTAACTCGCACCCTTTGCAGGGCCAAATTCACTGAAATTTGCCTGCACCCCTATGGAGGTGGGAGCACTTTTCAGCAAATTCAGCCTGCCGTAAAGTGAGCCCAGTGTCGTGATCATCCGCAAACATCAGGAATAATAGGATTGTCCGTATGTGAAGGGTTACCACCTTTCCCCTTTAATTCCGGACACATATTAATTACACAGGTTTTGTGGAAGTTTAAAACCAGGTGAAATAGAGTCTTGAAGTCAGCCAGCCACAGAACCTGTGTAATTAATATGTGTCCGGAATTAAAGGGAAAAGGTGGTAACCCTACGTATGTGTAACAGGGAAAAACAGTGGATGACAATAAGAGGCAGAGGGTGACAGGGGGAGGCAGAATGTAAAAGGTAAAAAACAGTGGGTGACAGGCAGATGGTGACAAGAAGATGCAGGGGGAGGCAGAGTGTGATAGTGAAAAGCCATGGGTGACAGGGAGAGGCAGAGAGTGACAGGAACAGGATATGACAGGGGCAGAAGTGGGCACCAGAGCGCTTCACCTGCTGCACCAATGTTAGTTCCGCCTCTGGTATGACTCTGGTCCCATAACTCTATTCTACATAATTGTTATGGAAGGTAAGAGTAATTAATAAATCTCCCCCCCCCCCCCCCCAAAAAAAAAAAAAATAATATTCATTTAGTACATTGTAACACAAAAAAACATCTGTATGACCTGCTGCATTGTACTGTAAGTAAACTATTTATTTCCCTTACAAAAAAAATCCTTAGGCTCTCACATATGAACCCACAGCAGAACCTCTATCTTTGGAAGAGGCAGGGATGCACCACGCATGCTCTGTGTCTGGGCACTTACCAGCTGTTCTCAGGATGTCCATATATGGCGTGTGATGTCACGGATGGGGATTCCCACCCCTCTGTGACTCACTATGACTTCCCTACAGTGTGGAAGTACAACACAGCATGCTGCTACTCCGTCTCACACACAAAGAACACGCGTGGGGAAGCTACAGCACGGTGAGTGTCACGTCTCCTTCCCAAGCATGGAGCCAGCTCTTACCTATTCCTATCTCATTTCTTCCCCCCACCATGTAATACAGTGGAGCGGATGTATCTCTATCTGTTTATTTATTTTGTTTCTTTGTTTACTTTTTCTACAACTTTTCATTGTTAGGAAAGTTAACCCTTCATGTGACCAGCACCATGCGGCTTTAACATGTGCTAGAGCAAGGAGAGGCTGAGTTGGTTTTTGTTTAAGGCAACACGTGGCTAACCAGGGTGGGTCACAGGAGCATGGCTTGCTACCCAAGTGGCAGGCAGGGACTTGTGGTTCCACAAATAGAAAACCCACAGATTGCCTGAGGCTGGTTAACACGGGTTCAGCTATAGGGCAGACTGTATTTACATCCCAGTTACCTTTCCTGCCTGTTGTAGACTAATGGCTACACTCGTATCATGTGTTTAGTAACTATTCTTGTTTGAACGTTTGTATTTGAATTTAGAATGGAGAACTTAAATTACTGACCTTTATCTAGTGCACTCCAATTGGGAACACAGTATTAGCTATTCTTAATACTTGGACTGCTAATGTTTAATGACCTAGTGTAACTATATTATACTATACCAGGGGTTCTTAAACTCGGTCCTCAGGACCCACACAGTTCACGGTTTCCAGGTCACCCGACAGGTGCACTCATTACTCACTGACACATTTTAAAAGATCCACAGGTGGAGCTAATCACTTAACTTGTGATTCTGTGAGGAGACCTGCAAAGCATGCACCGTGTGGGGTCCTGAGGACCGAGTTTGAGAACCACTGTACTATACTATACACAAGAGATTTCTAACCAGCAAGCACACTTCAGTTCAGGTTTTAAGGACGCCAATACTTGAGTGCAGGTGATTGAATTAGTATCTCAGTTACTTTGATTTAACCATCTATACTCCAGCATGGATATGACTGAAAGCGGGACAAGTAGTGGTGCCTTGAGGACTGAGGTTGTGAAACCCTGGTATAGGCACCGTGTCCTCATGAAACATGTTCATTCCGGCTGTACACATGTTTTCGCTGCTGCTGGCCTTAAGATTTGTCTCACGTTTCTAGTCGGCTTAAAGTTTCACAACTGACTGTGAAATTCTGAACTTCAGGAAAGTTTTGGACATTTCACAACAGAGCGGTCACTGGGCACTTGTAAATAGGCAGAATTTATATGTAGTTATTCTGTAGCTCTGTACAGATGGATGTGAAGCGTCTTTCCTAAAATGTAGTTAGAACATCAGTAAATAGAATTAAAAGAAAACACTACAAATTGGATCAACTACTAAATGCAAAATATATAGTCCACAGCCCCATGTGAAAAAGTTCTCTACCTCCATACAGCAGTAGATGTGCTTGGGGAGGATGAAAATGTCTGAGTACCAGATGGGGGTAGTAAATTTAGGCACCTTGGAATACATAGGGAGGACTGGCATCCTAATAGAATCCTTACATGGGTCAGGTAAGCATACTTACCTTTCCCCCTTCTCTACCTCCCCTGAACCCTCCCTTGCCCATACCTCCCAACATGACCCTCTCCAGGAGGGATAGAATGCTCTAGTCCTGGACTTCCCTCTTAATTTGTGATTTGCCAACACCTTTCTTTTCCATTGACCTGTTCAAAACAGGTGATGGCAATCATACATTAAGAGGGAAGTCCAGAAACAGAGCATTGTGTCCCTCCTGGAGAGGGTCATGTTGGGAGGTATGCTTGCCTAATCTGATGGGGTAAGGGTCCCAAACCAGTATCTTCTATAGGGCTTTGTATACGTTGAATTGTACTGTAAGTTGCTTTTGCATACAGAATTAAGGCCCTTATTCTGGTTCTCGCAAAGCCAAATTCTTTCTAAAATGGACAAAACCATAAGCACTACAGGTGGGGCAGATGTAACATGTGCAGAGAGAATTAGATTTGGGTGGGGTTTTACTTCAAAGTGAGATCTATATTTTAGTGTAGAAATAAAGCAGTATTTACCCTGCACAGAAACAAAATAACTCACCCAAATCTAATTCTCTCTGCACAAGTTACATCCGCCCCCCTGCAGTGCACATGGTTTTGTCCATTTGAGAAGGAATTTGCATTTGCGAGTGAACCATAATAACCTAAGTCTCAGGAGACTTGGTTTGGATTTTAGATTTAATGGTCCATAGACTATAAGGCCTGTGCAGTGTGAATATGTAGAGAGACATCCTTACTATATTGGACTGTCCCCAGAAATCTATTCTTCATCAATATGCAGTTGGTGGGTTAACAGATCATAGGTCAACACCTTAAAATGGTGGACATGAGATTTTCGGAAAAAATATTCCAGAACAGGTGTACTGGTACACGGATATGGTGTCCATGTCGGCTTAAATCAAGACACCCCCCCCCCCCCCCCCCAAAAAAAAAAATGAAAAACTAATGTTGACCTTCTTTGTATGTAGACCTATTGCTTGTGTCGACCTTTTGTCCATGTTGAACTTTTTAAGGTGTTGACTAGGGATGGCCATCGACTATCGATGTTCCCAAAACATCAATGGTTGGGACCCAGTGCCCGATGTTTTGTGTCATCGATGGATGGCTTGAGACTGTTAGATTGGAGACGTGTGCACACTAGGTGCGCAGCATTGCTGTATTAAGCTGTGTTGCTGCGGGCGGTCCGCCCCGCCGGCAGGTGTGGGCATGCGCAGAAGAACCTTAAACTGGATGGACGGCTAGTTAAAATTTCTTCTGCGCATGCGCGCACATCCCGCGATTGCCCGTCCTGTTGTGCGGTGCATTGATAGCAGGAACCATCGATGGTAGGGGGTGGAATGTTTTATAGCCATCGATGGATCCTGCTTGAAAAGCCAACGATGGCAACCACCGATGGGGCATATGCCGATGGCCATCCCTAGTGTTGACCAATAGTGGTAAACCTATTGAATGTCGACTTTGATTGGCCCATACCCTGTGCATACGGGTTGGGATCATTTGGTCTACAGCATGATGGTCGACATAAGTCTAGGTCGACATGGGAAAAGGTAGATCTGGTTCTAGGTCAAAAGGTCGTTAGTTTGACATTGTTTAGGTCGACAGTCAAAAGGTCGACATGAGGTTTTTCACTTTTTTTTTTTACATGAATGTCAACACAGTTGACATGGACACAGTTTAAAGTGCACCGCATCCCTTGCTGCGCTCGCTATGCGTCGGCCACACTATATTCTCCCACCACACCCTAGTGGATGGTAGGGCATGAAATACCGCCTATCGGTACATGTCGGCTCAATAAACAGTGAAAAACCCCATGTCGACCTTATGACTGTCGACCTAGACACTGTCTAACTAATGACCTTTCGACCTTGTCCCATGTCGACCTAATGGTGTTGACCAGTAATGACTGTCTACCATCATGCTGTAGACCAAATGACCGCATCCCGTGCATACAGTCGGTTTTATTCCTAGTGATCTATATAAGTTCAGTTTCATGCAGATGAATGCGTGTGACTTCATCTCACAGCCTACTGGGGAAATTTGGGATCATGTGTCTGGGAATTCCCTATAACACTGGCTGAGATATAGGGAGGGCAGACAGGTGGATCACAGAAGTTGTTCTACTGCAATATCCCCGGTCCCTTTAATACTCTCAGATCATTGTTCCAATTTCCCTGGCTTCAAGTTTCAGGAGATGATTTCCTTATTGTGATTTCAGAGAAATGTTTACGCGTCTTCCTTACACATTTGCATAATACGGACTGAGGACAGAAATCTAGGGTTCCGTGCCACATAAATAGTCACTGGCTGATTACACCTGTTTCACTGTCCCTATAGCAGTCTTGCGAAAATGCAGTTAGTCCTGTTACAATGTCCTGGGGACTTTGTTCCTGAATTAGGGACTGGATTTATTTGAGACTTCCTGAAAAAACAAGTCATTACTTGTGACAAACTTGTCTCTTCCGCAGTATTGCAGCAGTTTCGTCATCGGTTTTGATTGCTCAACATTATATATTATATACATGAGAACACCAATATTGTATTTCATGCCTTACCATCGACTACGGTGCGATGGGAGAATGAAATAGCGCCTGAAGCGCGCAGTGAGACATGCGGTGCGCTTTGCCGGTGACTATGTCAACATTCATGACAAAAAAAGTGAAAACTCATGTCGACATTTTGACTGTTGATCTTTCCATTGTCGACCTAATACTTGTGTCGACCTTCTGACCCTGTTGACCTAAGCCATGACTACCTTCAGTGATCGAGCCAATGCATGTATACCGAATGACCCTTACACCCCCCCCTCCCCGGCCCATACTGTAGGGTTTATCGTATGTAAAGAACTCCCAGCAGCGGCGTAACTATAGCACCGCAGCCCTCGCCACCGCGGGGGGGGCGCTGTGCATGTGGGGGCGCCGGGGGCTGCAGTGCTATAGTTAACCCCCCCCCCCCAATCTTACCTATCGCGCTGGTCCCGGCGGCTCCGTTCTTCTGCTGAGGACCACCACAAAATGGCTGCCCCCATATAGCACACAGTTCTCTGAAACTGTCTGCTGTATGGGGGAGGCCATTTTGTGGTGGTCCTCAGCAGAAGAAGAACGGAGCCGCTGGGACCAGCGCGATAGGTAAGATTGGGGGGGGGGGTTTGCATAGGCGGGGCGGCAGGGTAGGGGTGCTTGGCGAGGGGGGGCGCCCCCCCCCCCCTAACGGCGGGGGGGGGGGCGCCCAAAACGTACCTACGCCACTGACTCCCAGGGAGCTGGCGGGGGAATATAAGTGAAATCATAAGCGATAAATCGCAGGTTCTAAAAAGCACCTGCGATGTACCACCTTTTTCTGTGTCGACTCTTAAACTCTTGACCTAGATGCTGTCAACTTATCAAATCGGAACCACTGTGCCATATTATGGCTATTCAGCAGTGTGCGTGCCTGTTACAAGCCCATCAGTAGCGATGGGAGGACACCGCGTAAGGCAGTGTGCATCCTGTTCCAGCACACGCACTAGATGTCCTTACTTAACCAGCAGCACAGCAGGCCCCGTTACTGTGTATCTCTCAGCCAGTAATGTCTTATCACATGATGTAACAGTAACAGACCGCAAGGTACAATGTGATCTCAGTGCCACAGCCCCCAGGCAGCGAGCTGCAGACTGTATGGTGTCATCATCTCCCTTCTGACACTTGTCCCCAGACACCTCACAATGGCTTTTGTAACTGGGAGAGGAAGGGGGGTTAAGTCACGGGTGTATTACTGACAGTGCGGACTATTGTTACAGGAAGTGGTTTACTCATATAGGTTTCTGAGAATGCTGCAGGATCTCTCGACTATAAAGTTGACTTTGATTTTTGGGCTTGTCCTACTAAACAGTAATTGATTTATGACCGGTGAGCATATTTTCACTGGAAATACTGTAGGGCCTCTTTAGCCCTGATATCATCTACTCTATACTTTAGACTTTCCCGTTCTGCGCTGGCAACGATGAAACAAGTGGGAGTTTTTTTTCAGTATCAGTATAACATTGTTAGGATTTTCCCAGCCTTTCCCAGTAACCCTGTTTTTTTTTTTTTTTTTTTATATATATTTATTTTTTATTACTCTGAAAATGAAAGTAAAAGCAGAAGTGGGTCAGTAAGGAACCGCAACACCAAACTTCCCACAGAGAAAATCCTGACATGTCACACCATGTGTGGGATATTAATAACCATGTTTGGGTCTCACCGATACTATTAAAGAAATGAGTGTATATTATTCAGTAGCGTAGACCACAGGTTCTAGGTCGGTCCTCGGGGACCCCACACAGGGCATGTTTTGCAGGTCTGCTCACAGAATCAAGTGAAGTAATTAGCTCCACCTGGGGATCTTTTTAAAACGTGTCAGTCAGTAATGAGTGCACCTGCTGGGTGACCTGAAAAACGTAAACTGTGTGGGGTCCTGAGGACTGAGGGGCAGATTTGTTAAGCTCGGTGAAGTGATAAACTGTCTGATTTTTATCATCGGCCAATCAGCTCCTACCTGTCATTTTTCAAACCAAGCCTGTAAGGTACAGGCTTGGTTTGAAAAATGACAGGTAGCAGCTGATTGGCCGGTGATAAAAACCAGAGTTTATCACTTAACCGAGCTTAGTGTTAGAAAACCACTGGTGTAGAGTGTTCGTGCATGGATAAGAGGTCATTTACAAGTACAGACTTTACACAGTAACAGAAAACCTTGGGGGTGATTCAGGCCTGTTAGCACAGGTCCGAATTTGGTCCGGTCTCCAATGGCAGTGGTCTGCGCATGTGCAAACCCCCGGAGCGGGCGCCTTTCAGCCTGAGTGACAGTCAGGGATCGTTTGCTGGTGTCCGTCCAGCGTTTCATGGGCCGCCCCCAATTCGTCAGAAAGTGTTCCTCAGAAGAGTAAATCCTGGCTTACTTTTCATAAGGAACAGACTAAAAATCATTCGATGGTGAGTAACCATCGAATGATTTTCCTCTGTCCAGGTGCATGTGAGCGGATGTGTAAGTGTACACAGCCACCTGCAGCATAGCGCAGGGTTCGGCGACGGGCGGCATTTACCTACTCACTAGACCATGGGTCCTCAAACGGTGGCCCTCCAGATGTTGTGAAACTACAAATCCCAGCATGCCTTGCCACAGTTTTGCTATAAGGGAGTGTTAAAACTGTGGCAAGGCATGCTGGGATTTGTAGTTTCACAACATCTGGAGGGCCGCAGTTTGAGGACCCATGCACTAAACCCACGAATTAACTAGCTGACATGCAAAAAATGTGCCAGGGTGGAACACTTTACCCGTTTTGAAAGTTCGAAATCCCTGCTTAGTGGGTGCCTACAGATAATAGGTAGAGCAGCGATAAGAGCCCGACGTTCAGGTGATTATAATGATGAATGGGAGCCGTATGGGCAGAATGTGATTGTTTGTTTGTAATAATCCCGCCTTCAATACGAGGCCACGCACAGGACACAACGGCACAGATATCATTGCAAACATCTGTGACTCTCTTCTAGCACTTGGGAGAAGAGATGGTCTCACGTATAGGGCAGTGGAGGTCACGGTTTATCATCGGGAATGGATTTAGACCTCAGTACACCCCTGGGCACAACAGCCACCATCTACTGTCCAATTTTATTATTTTCATAGTTTTGTAATAAGGCCTCATTATGTATTAATAATGATACAATAAAGCTGGTATGTTCCTTTTAATAACATTTGGAAAACGTCTTTATTGTACAAGATTATAGTTTGCTATTGATATGTCGGTATGTGGTGTGATTTCTAATGTGGATCCCATGTTTATTGTTATCTATAGGAGCAGTATAGAGACTGTGAACAGCAGAAATGCATGAGGAAGTACAACTTGGGGCGTCTTACATTGTAAGACTGCTGAATCGTCACCAGAAACTGGACAGTGAGCAGGTGGAACGTTTCACAGAGACGCTGACCTCTATCCTCTGCGACAAGTTTGAAGGTCACTGGTATCCAGACAGCCCACATAAAGGTCAGGCATACAGGTATGAGACACAATAGGAGTGGTCCTTGGCACATTACACTCATCCATACCCTCCCAAAAGATTAAGCAGGACAGTCCTGGAGGACTTTCCCGGCAACCAGAACATTTGTTTAGTATTGCTGGGAGGCAGAAACACTTTTGCACAGCATGGTAGAGTGATCATAAATAGTCATACACTGGAAAGGAGAGAAGTGTTTGGGAAACCTAGCTGGAAACTAGAGAAGTGTTTGGGAAACCTAGCTGGAAACCTAACCAACTATGACAACCCCATGACATTTTTTGATGGGTCATGACTATGTTGGGAAAATGTATGCACTTTATTTAGATTCCCTCTACCTTGGGAAACTTTGGATGAGGGCCTACATTTCTTTGGCTTACACATGTTTGAGAATTCTTCTCAAGGCACTCATTAGAGGGATATTAATAAGTGAACACAATTGAGTTATCTAAAATTGAGTGATTCATTGTTGCTGTCATTTTATTTGTTGCTGTACTGACTATATTACTTTCCTTCCTCCAGGTGTATCCGGATAGAACACAGTCTCCTGGTGGATGACTCCGTATTACAGGCCTGTGTTAGGAGTGGTTTACGCTGCTCACAGTTAGCACTACCAAAAAATATGTCCTTATGGATCGATCCACAGGAAGTCAGCTGCAGGTAAGTCATCTGGTGTAATACTCTCTTTGTGCTGTTAAAAGCTGTTACGTGCTGTCTTAGTGCTTTTAGTGCTCATATATTCTTAAAAAATAATGACTTGCATCTATGTTTCAAGCATCCTTTATTTCAACACGAGCAAAGCAATCTACTCTGACTCCATGGTTTTTTTTATTATTCGGTTAGGCATTGGACAAGGTGGTTATTGTGTACCACAATTGTTTGTTTATCCTTAGAACCAAAATATAAATACACAATTAACAAATAAATGAAGTGGTTTGCTCCACTTTATTGTTAAGTGTATGATAAAATGTTCCATTAAAATGAATCCATATACATCCAAATTACTACCACCAACATTATAAGTCTAAATTTGGGTTTTATGTGAAGGTATCATGACCAATAAGGCAAAGTAATAGGAAAACTTTCTCGTGGCTACAGAACCAGCAATAGAAAATCTTCCAAATCCAAACATTTACACACCTACAATTTACATTTAAACACTTTGGGATATCCTGGAAAGCAATTTAGGTTACTGGTAAACATCACATGTCATGAGGTTGTATACAACACAAAGATGTTAAGAAACTCTACTGTATGTCTCCCTTACCCAGAGTTCTCCTTCCATCTCCTCAGGTTGGGGGAAAGCTGCAGCCCCTTTATTGTGAAAGCTTCAGAACATCTAAAGCCCAAAAAGAATCTGACCTCCGAGAAACCGGACCTAGAGACCTCGGACTACCACTCAGATGGCTCTGACACTAACGGGAGCCCATCAGAGTGTTCGAGCGAGGACGAGGAATCCCCCGGGAGCAAGAAAAGTGCTACTCCAGTGATAGACGCACAAAATACTGTAAGTTCTGCAATTCTATAGTAATAAGGGTACAACTAAATGATATCACTCAAATTGTGTAAAATGTTACATTCAGAAAGTACTTACAACAAAATACCACATCATGCAACGTAAACCGCAATCTAACCAACGCATGGGAATGGGAATTAAGGCCCTCATTGTGGTTTAATCAGATGGGGCCCTTCCGAAGTTTGGGGCTATGTGCATGGTATATTATGCGCATGTGGAGGTTCCCTTTGCAAACGGCTTGGGCGACTCACAATGTCACCGAACCATTTGCAAGGAACGGGTGGCCCGGGGGGGTGGACGGCGGTGGGGACTGCTGCCCGGAGGTGGATGTCATCAGCAAAAGGGGGGATGGCGGCGTCTCTGGTGCTGGGTAAGCTGTGATCCCTGCAGCTTACTGAGATAACCAGAGTAACCCCCTACAGATGATGGAGGTTTCCTTGGCATCTCTATGTACTTGTATTTAAATATGATGGCTTAAATGTTATGTTGGTTTGGCAACCCCTCAATTTTTTTAACTTTGGAAGCTTTAGTAAATCTACTTTTTAGTTGTTCATTATAATATGAATAAATAGCATATGTATAAATTCAAAGATCAAACCTTTTATGTTTTTTTGGTGTTTCTATGAGTTATCATAGTGTTGACACATATTTCTTTTCTTTTCCACTGTTAGGGTGCTCAGTTCTATTACAGCCCAGCTCCACCTTCCACGGTCTTCTACCAGTATCCGAGAAACACGTTGAGCTTCATCCCGGCCTATCAGCCAATGACCGTATATTATCTGGTCCCAAAGTTCTATCACAACATCAGGCCCAAGGCAGTCCAACGGAAATGGAAATCCAAAAAGTCTTCACCTCCTATCAAAAGTTGAATTAGGACCTTAGTGACCATAGCGACTTGGTCTTTAGATGGCTTCTCTTCATCTACTGGAAGATGACTTTGGATGAAGAATATCCCTTGGGGTTGGTCTTCTCAGTGGAAGTTAACCCAGTGTTCAAGGTCCAACTTTTTCAAGCAGCTAATATGTAGAATTCAAGATTTTATGTGGATACTCAGGAAACAATAACTATAAATGAGCAATTATTTAACTCAGTCTCTGCTCAGAAGTATAGCTACTGTATTATGCACAGTTAAATGACAGAACTTGGAGGAAAGTGGCCAACCACAATATTATTTGTTGTAAGATCTACTTATATATTGCCAGCATACTCCATGGTGCTATCCAGTTGGTAATGGACACAGTAATAAAATATGAAGGGGAATTAAGATGGTGGGGTAGATGTATCAAGACTTGGGGAGAAATACAGTGGAGAATTGCTTAAATCAACCAATCTGCTTCCAGTGGTCATCTGTCTAGCACAGTCTTTGAAATGGCAGCCGATCGTTTCCTTTGGCCAGTTTCTCCATCCCACCTCTCTCCAAGGCTTGATACTCCTCCCCCAGACAGATTTAAAAGACCAGTGCTGACAATTTTTTTTTAACTGGGTTTTACATCTCATTGGTTTTACAAAGAGTTTTATTTATGACCAAAACTACAGGACTTTCTAGAAGCACATTATTATGAAATAACAGGTTTGTTGAGGTTACATATCTTAAGTACGATTATTTGGCTGATTTGCCATTATTTTGATAATTGGCCTAATTTATTGTATAATGTGTGTGAAAAATCGTTTTGGCATTTCGGCAATACCTTGGACAAATCTTGCCCACAAACATGATCGGTTCCATTATGCGATCTGTTAGGCAGGAATGAAAAATCTTGGCGACAATCTCCTGATCTTGACCGTCGTTGTGTCTGCATCCTCAATAATCAATCAACTGTCCAGATGTAAAAATTAGGTAGTTTGTGCTTAAATCCTGTTTTTCCAATCAGCTGATTTCTGTGGAAATCAGATTATTTTTTGAAAAAATAACTAGTGTGTAGCATCGATGTTGGGAACTTCCTGTAGACCGATTGTCCCGATCAGGCACATTTTCCCAGTTCATGTGCTTGGTATAAGGGTTCCGAAAGCTGTTCTTAAGGCAACCCAACAGTCCATATTTTGAGGATATTTATGCTTAGGCACAGGTGGCTTAATTATATCCCTTTCAGACCTACTACCCAGGATTTTAAACCCAATACAATCCCGGGTTTTTTTAAATCCCGGGTCCATTGCAGGTGCCAAGAGCCATTCAGACATACGCTAGTCCTGGGATTATGCGCATGAAAAATCCCAGAATTTTTGCGTATGTTTGAAAGAAGGTATAATCGGGGATATCCCTAAAAACCTGGACTGTTGGGGTGCCTTGAGATCTATGTTTGGGAATCACTGGTCTAGGGTGATGGTATTAACCTTACTACCTCCAGTTACTTCAACAGCTGAGCCTGTGATTTTCTTTGGTTGTATATCAATTAGTTCTGACTGTTCACCAACCTAAATAATGTATGTGTTTCTTTTATAATGGATATCCCATTGTTACCATCTAAATCCCATTTTATACCCTGGAATTGATTTGGTGCCTCGAAGCCACATGGCTCTTTAAGGCCCACAGAAGAGCAGGATGACTTGCCAATCACCCAATGCTTTTTTGCCTTTTTGGCATTTCTTTGTTGGGTCAAGATTCATTGTTCTGGTTGATTTAAGTCATCTCTTTTTACCATTACACAGAAAACCGATACCACCTTGCAACCTTTTCCTTTTGTGCTTGGAACCAACCTTAAAGAGTCAATCCTACCTATGTTCATGCATTCACATAATTACTGGCTTCTAAAAAGGTCTTGCTGGCTCCAATATTTGGTTGATTGGCTCTTGTTCAAAATGGCTACCGCTATCAGATTCGGCATACATTTTTCGGTACTTATGTAATATCTGGGCTCCCGTTTTTCTTATGAGACCGCGTCCCCTTGCGGGGCTCGCCACACTTTGGGCACGGTGGCTCGCTGTGCTCGCCACACTATATAAAATCAACTCCATGCGTAGTTGGATAGTAGGGGTATGAAAAAATGGGGTGCATTTAACATGGGAGCCCAGATAATACATAAGTACCCATTTTTCCAATCCATTTTCAACTGTAATTTGTTATTTAACTTAACAACACCGGATATAGTAATGCTGATTTATTGCGCCCAATTATAAGTGATCTAAATTCTACAAACATTTTTTTTTGATAGTAGGAGCTCTGTTAAATGTTTTTTTTTGTTTTTTAAAGTACAGCTGTGAACTGAGCTAGTACATTTATACCCAGATATTATATATGTGGTGAAAACACCATACGAACACATTTAACCCTTGGAGTGCCAACATTTCTGTGAGAGGTGGACAAAATATCAGCTATAAATGCTCACTCACATTATATAAATTCAGATAAAAAATGTTGTGTAAAGAAAGATTATATTTCCTATATATGGTAACATTACAGGTCATTATGATGAATACAAATGTTTGGCAATTTTCACACCTATTTTCACAAATTCACTTGCCACTCAAAGGGTTAAGGAGCCACTAATTGGTGTTATATGCATCCTCTGCTGTAGAACCCAGGCGCACCTTTTATTTTAATCTAGATTATTCCTATCTATGATAACTGCACATGTCCAGTAGTGGAATGTGACCATATTGCTACCATGACTATTACAGAATATGATAGGTGCTTGGAAGTTCTATTGAAGATGAGATGTTGTTGTGGGCAACCAAACAGTTTCTATTATCTCACTGAAGGTGCTAAATTAAAAATTAGATTCTGATTGGTTGCTATGGGCAACATCCCATCGTCCGTAGAACTCCCACCTTCGTTAACGAACCCCATAGAGCAGGCATGTCCAAACTGTGGCCCTCCAGCTGTTGTGAAACTACACACCCCAGCATGCCTTGCCATAGTCTTAGCATTCTCTAATAGCAAAACTTTAGCAAGGCATGATGGGACTTGTAGTTTCCCAACAGCTGGAGGGCCATAGTTTGGACATGTCTGCCATAGAGTGTGCTGCTTAGTCCCAATAGCATTTTTGCTCCAGAGATGCCTCTAATTTCTAGTGAAAATTCAGCATTCTCTTGTGCATTGATTTTGGTCTACAACATGGCCGCCTTTACAGTGTCTGGCTTCCGTTCCACAACATTTGAAATCCACTTTCTAAAAATCCTTTGAGCCTAACAAATACACCCTACAGTACGTTATGGGACATTATGTGTAATCATTTATAATGACAGAGGGCGTAGTCAAATCATTGTTCCAAATGGCTACCGCTATCTGATCAATTTACATGCTGCTACCTACTTTTTAACAGTTATAGGTTTTAATTTATAATGTATATTGCTTTTGATGTCATTTTCCAGTGTCTGTGAAAGGTCTTTGATTGAATTGGATCTGGCATTTTGGATCTGGCATTTTAAATATCTCTATAATGTCTTATGTGCCCGTCCTGTTTTTCTCAATCCTGATATCTATGGGCCTGTCCTGTTGTTGAATACAATTCTTTCTGTTCTGATAAACTATGTAAGTGGGAGTTCTGTGTAGGTAGATATAAATGCTTTTATTTAAGTATATTATTTGTAATATTGTTTTGTTACCTAAAAACTTAATATTGCTGTTTTTAAAAAGTATATACTGTAAATAAGCTTTTTTTTATATAAACATTTTACAGTGCACATGTACAATTGTTTATTTAACTATTTTTTAAGCCATTGTCTCATTTTGTATAAAATAATATTTATAATATATATAAAAATCAAATCTACTAACAAATTATGCTTTTGTATGTTTGTCAATGAAGTTTGCCAAAACCATTCATTCTGGACCACAAAGAGTTAAATGCGCATAGTTGTCTTGTTAGTGTCATATAAATGAATCCTGCTTATACATACACACCACACGTTTATTGGAGATGAGTTGGATGGAATGTGTACAACTTGCGCGGGGGCGCCAGAGGATGATGTCAGGCGCGTGGCAGCAGCGTGAGCTGGGCGTGCGGCCGGAGACGTGACGGCGCCAGGAGAGGTGCGCGCATGGAGGCGCGGCCAGCTGTGATTGGTCTAGGTGGCCGGCGCGCATTTACGACGGGGCGGCAGCATTTGCACTATGCCACCAACAAGTAAGGAGTACACTGAAGCCCGAAGCGTGGCGAGCCCCGTGAGGGGACACAGAATACCGTCCCCTCGCCACACTTCGCCACACTTCGCCACACTTCGGGCTCGGTGGCTCGCTACGCTCGCCACAGGTTTATATCCAACTTCATGCCCACTTGGATAGTAGGGGTATGAAAAGGACCCCTTTTTCCCATTGAATTCCATGTTAAAATGGACTCAGTCCATTTTAACATTGAATCCTATGGAAAAATCGGGTCATCACATCGCATGCGATGTGGTCGTATGCGATGCGATCTCATCGCATCTGATTGTATGCCTTAAGTTAAGGCATACAATCAAAAAATCGGCAGCCCAGATAATACATAAGTACCAAATGTACAGTTGGCAATTGAATTCCTGTGTGAGGCCTCATTAGATTCAATGAGGTTGGCAGTGCAACGGCAGCTGTTACCAGACGGGCCCTCTGGCTCAAACCGTGGGCGGCTGATGTACAATCAAAGAACAAATTATTGTCCCTCCCTTTTCAGGGTGATTACTTGTTCGGAGCCCAACTGGACCAGATTATTACAAAAATTTCAGGGGGCAAATCCATCTGGTTACCACAGGAAAAAACGAATAAGAAGGTCCCAGGAACCAGGAATTTCAAATATCAGTCTCAGGAGTTCAGAGAGGCAAAAGTTACCGGCCAGGTAGGGGATATAGAAGAGGTACTTGGCTGTCTAGGGTGAATTTTCAGATGCAAAGGGGTAGAGAGAACAGGTTCGCCACAATGACGCCAAACCCCAGGCAGTAGGGGCCAGGCTGCTGAAATTCTGAAGTGCCTGGGAAGGTTCCACCTCGGACAGGTGGGTTCTCGAGATTATAAGGACCGGTTACAAAGTGGAATTTAAAAAGCATCCAGGGACTTTCTTCATGGAGTCTCCGATACCAAAAGATCCAGTGGAAAAGGAGGCGTTACTGTCCAGTCTAAAAGAAATGATACAGCAGAACGTGGTGGTAAAGACACCACAGTCGCAAATAGGAGACGGATGGTATTCGCGTTTTTTTGAGGTTCAAAAACCGTCGGGGGGCTTCAGGACAATATTTGACCTCCGAAGGTTGAATCAGTTGGTGCAAATAAGGTCATTCAAAATGGAGTCGGTAAGAAGTATATTACCGGAACTAAAGGAAAACGCTATCATGACCTCTATAGACCTCAAAGATGCCTATCTTCACGTGCCCATATGTTTGAGTCCTCAAAAGTATCTAAGATTTTCACTCAAAGGAGTGAGTTACCAATTTACAGCGCTCCCTTTCGGCCTAGCATCATCACGAAGGACTTTTACCAAAGTGCTGGTTGTCATAATCGCAAATTTAAGGCGAAAAGGAATAGTGATATGGCCATACTTAGACGATTTGCTAATCATGGCGGAAACAAGAGAGCTGGCGGCAGAACACACAGAGGAAGTATTGCGGTACCTGACGGTGCATGGCTGGCTGATAAACAGAAAAAAAAGCCAGATGGAACCATCAAACAAAGTAAAATACCTAGGGGTAATACTGGATACACAGTATCTGAAAGTCACCCTGACGCCGGAAAGACAACTAAAGATGGTTCAGTTGATGAGGTCAGTGCTGGAAAAATCGGTGGTGTCGGCCGAGGTGTGTATGAGGATGTTAGGGCTCATGGCCTCGGCGTTAGAGATGTTGCAGTGGGCAAGGTTCCATACAAGAAAACTTCAAAGGTGTTTCTTAACTCAATGGAATGGCAACAGCAAGGATCTGACATAAAAAATCCGACTGACAAAAAAGCGAAAGAAGACATAAAATGGTGGTTAAGCAAAGTCATGTTGGAGACAGGAAGGTCGTTCGCAGTAGTAGAGCAGGTGGTAGTGACCACAGATGCCAGCGGAGCCGGTTGAGGGGCAGTATGCAAAGGGCGAACGGCCCAAGGACAATGGTCAGAACAGGAGAAGAGAATGCATTCAAACCTCAAAGAGATGAGGGCGGTGGTGCAAACATGCAGAGTCTTCGAAGAAGAAGTGAGGGGCAAAGAGCTGATAGTCAGGTCAGACAATCAAGCCGTTGTATCATATATAAACAAACAAGGGGGCACGCGGAGTTTAAGTATGATGCAGGAAACAGTAGGTCTCTTGGTTTGGGCAGAGAACCATGTAGAGAGCCTGAAAGCGGTGTACTTGGCAGGCAAAGAGAACAGTGTAGAAAGAAAAGGAGGAACGACTCTCTCTTTTGTTGGGGCACTCTTAAGTTTTGTGATTACGTATCGTAATCAATTGAAAACTACAATCTGAGTTTTGAATAGTCAAAGGTTAGATGAGGGTGGGATATTTTATACTCGCTCAAAAAGGGGGTACCACTGGTTCCAGCGGCTCTATCGTAAGGGCCTACCTATAAGGGTAAATTCTTAAAGAGGGCTGTGTTAGTCAAGTGGGAAAATGCTATTCACACTTAGAAAAATGAGGTGGAGTGTTCCACCTCTAGGTGAGTTATTTCTATCTAAAAATTAACTTTTATTAGGTTCTCAATAAAATAAATACTAGACAGACGTTTACAGACGTTGACACACAAACACACAAACATATAGACATGTATTGGGTCACACTTAAGTATCTGTGCCCCGCGGGCACTGTGTCCTCTTGTACTGCCTCCGCTAGGGTTTGTTGCATACAAATTCCCAGAGTGGGGTCACTTGGCCCTGTCCCCTGACATATATGGCTGTCCCACTGTTTCCAATGTCCCTGTTTAAGGGGGGGGGGGGGTTATTATGGGGTCAAGGGGTGTGCTGTGTGTTCCTGTAACGGACAAACTGGATCCTAGGGCTCAGGTCATACAGTCAACCTGTTGTTATAAGGCTTCGTTAATAGTCGGTAATGGACAGGGTTCACACTTTCAAACTGATTAACAGGGCCAAGTGACCCCACTCTGGGAATTTGTATGCAACAAACCCTAGCGGAGGCAGTACAAGAGGACACAGTGCCCGCGGGGCACAGATACTTAAGTGTGACCCAATACATGTCTATATGTTTGTGTGTTTGTGTGTCAACGTCTGTAAACGTCTGTCTAGTATTTATTTTATTGAGAACCTAATAAAAGTTAATTTTTAGATAGAAATAACTCACCTAGAGGTGGAGCACTCCACCTCATTTTTCTTAATGTGACTAGCATTTTCCCACTTGACTAACTGTTAATGACGATTTGATTATTACCAGAGATACAATATGTGAAAAGCGCAGGTTACGTAATGTGTCCGTAACCTTATACCCTTTATACCTAGCTACGTGCGAACAAAAACGTAGCGCAGCGTAGCGTACCTTTTAATTGTATGTTATACACTTAAGAACCAATACCTTGATAAGAGATCCCTTCGCAGGACTTTGTCTCTAATTCTGCGAATATACTTTAAAGGACAGAGTCCGCAATGTACCTTATCGCTATTATGCGAATAACCAGACACGACCACTGAATAGAAGTAAGGAGGTTAGAACTCCATAAAAGGTTGTATTAAAGTCCCTAATGGACAAAAGGGGATTACAGAAATAAGAAACAAACAGGTATAACAAGTGATACAATATACTAACAATGAATGCTAACAATCTCTGCTAAGGGGAAAGAATACAATAATACAAGACACAACCAGCCAACAATACTACAAGGATAAATACCGTGAAATGCAACCGTTACCCGTCTCACTCTAGTATGCGAAGCGCCGTCCGGTCAGAGCTCACTATCGTTCAGGAATGAGCGATAGTCCGGTAGGAAGGTCCAGGGAAGTTAGTTGTGCCGAAGTGACCGAGCCTGCTCCGGGTCGCCTATCTTATAGGGTCAGAAAGGGGAGGTCAAAGGCCATTCTCATTGGTCAGAGATCATATGTCCGGTCCACTGTGATTGGAGGTTAGACGCTGTACCTGGTCTGACCAGGTGCAGGGGAGTGAACTTTAAGAGTCCTTTGTTCAGTGGTTTCGGCGTCAGCAAGGATAAGAACCGGTTTTATCTAGTTTCCTTTGTTAACTACTTACAACAGAAACTGTCTCTGGGATATGGAATATGTCCATAACTATCGGACAGTGTACATTGCGAAATATTCGCAATGACCGGAATACTTTGCATAATGAGCTGAACGGAACGGTACTAAACACGATATAGACAGGTGTGTGTAGGGCTAACTAAGCTATGTGTGGCGTTCTAAACCTTTTAACTATATTTCATTTCGTGTAAGTGTGTTATTATGAATTTATATGTGATAGTATGTCTACTCTTCCGGTCCACATTGTCACGCATACTCGGGTATGGAAACTTTATTTGCGCAACTCTGCGAACCAAAATGGCGGCCATACTATCACAAAATGGCGTGTGGGTACCTAGACTTCCACAGTCCACCCTTTAACAGTAAATATAAAACTGTTACATTACAAAACATTTCACACGACAATACAGAAATTCATAATCCAAACAGAGAAATTGGGATACATGAAATAAACATATAAGGGGAGTAAACCATCTGCTCTCGGCCGATCCAGGATCATGGATAAACGATGGGCCGCATTTATCGAACAATCTACTCAGGGTCACGAAGGATAATGTACAATTTTGGGATAAAAATAAAAACAGGGGCGGTTACAACATAAACACGTTCACAAATATGGTTTCTTTAAAGGGAGGTGGTTTCGATTTTAGGGTCATATACCAAACCCTGGTCTTCCTCTGTATCTCTCGTTCTTACACTCATGATTTCGGTACGTTTTGCCTTTCCCCGGGTCACCACCTTTAAACATTTGAACAATAGCACAAAGACTATGATGGCACCACCGATACAGAGAAGGAGTTTTCCTATGCTAGCTATGATCCCCTGCGCCCATTCTCCTAAACCAGAGAACCAGTGCATTGGATTCAACCAGGAGGTCCATTCGCTAACTTTGTTACCTATTTCTGCCAGGCTGATATTATGTTCCCTTCTAAATTCCCATTTAAGCTGAAGAATCTCATCCATCCGGTGATCGATGATTTCTTCTGGGTCTTCAGTATTGTTGGTGATATATGTACAACATTTTACCCCAAACTGTGTAGAGAGGGTGACACAATATCCTCCTGTCATCGCTGTCAGATAGTTCAACACCATTCGATGTTGAACTAGCTCTCTTTTATACGCTTGTAACTCCTTCCCAGTGTATCTAAAGGTGTCATCATAAATCTCAGTGATGTTATCTACCAAGCTTGCTAATGCTTGTATATACTTAAAATTGATAACTCCTCTGGCGGTATGGGTGATATCTAATGCAATGAGGAATTGGATACCGAACGACTCGTGTATCATTTCAGAAGCTAGGGGTTCTTTTCTTATTGTTAAATCCCTTTTATGGATTTGGTCATAATGGGTATGAGTGTAAGGAGGAGAAATACCTCTGTGTACGTTTATCATCTCATCGTGTGTGAGGGTCATCACTTCCGGTAACACTCTGCCTAGATAACAAATACCAACGTAGTTCATGGAGAGCCATTTGTACGCCCTTCTACCACAAATATAATAAACATCGTCAGGGAGAAAATAAGGGACAGAGTATTTCATTATCTTGTCACACATTATCCATAAGAACATCCCCGTCCCCTGCTCCCTGACTCGTTCCTCACATGTTTCTGGCTGTAGGGTCATATTACAGTAGCCGGCTGATACTCTGCCGGCCATCATTTTACTTTTCTTCACCGTGTAAACATATTTATAGTGTCTTCCACTGGTTCGGATTTTTAATAATAATTCTTTATCTATGGGCTCTCCATCTGGACGCTGGGAGTAAGTTATTGTCTGGTTTTGCCATGTCACTTCCCAAGTACCAATTGTTCTGGAACTTGAGAAGTTCATACATACCAGGGATTTATCCACTTGGTATGGGTGTAATCTAAGACTAGGGGACCTGGTATACAGGTATCTCTTATCCAATGGCCTCCCCTTGTTTAATACGCTTATCTCTGAAATATTAAGCGGGTATGGGACTAGGCCTACACTACTTCTTTTATGTAATACTTGAGAACACACCCAGCATTCTGTTTGGTTTAAAACCTTACCCACTAATGAGTGGTAATCACTCAAAGGATGTTGGCCGGTAGTTGCCTTACTGGTCGACTGACATCGCTGGATGCATCCTTCTTCCATTTTAGGTTGACAATATCTACAGACACAGTACTCACCAGACAATAAATCATCACATAGCCCTTGAACTACGTTTTCCTCATACCTTTTACCTTCTCCTGTCATGGGTAAAGTGTCAAGCTGGTTTAGGGATTCTACCTCACCCATATCTGGGTCCATTATTACACTGTCAGGACTCCGCTCCGATCGCTCTAGAATGTGGCAGCCACCAAGTATTTTTGGATGAAAGAAAGAACACAGAAAGAAAACAAAGACATATATGCATAACTGTGAACCTTTTGCTTGGAGTCCTTCCATCATCTCTACCCAGGAGACTTTTATTTTGCTCTGCTCTTAGACCTTTGTTCACTCAGGTTGCTCGACCTTGGCTGCTTCTCAGTGTTCCCGAAACAATGCTTCTAGCGACACCTCTTCTCTCTCGCTCTCTGCACACTGGGATTCTGGGTTACTGGCTTTCTTGCAGTGGGACGAATGTATCCAAGTCTCTCTCTCTGCGACTTTAATCGATGTAGTGCTGGTCAACAAAACTTGGTACGGTCCTTCCCAACGGTCTATCAAACAACCTGAGCGTAAGAAATTTCGGATCATAACAAAGTCTCCTGGTTTAAGATTATGACAATTTTCGGTAGGCATATCAGGGTTCAGAAAATTCAGCTGCTTTTGTTGCTCCCTTAGCTGTTTGTTTAGCTTTAGGATATACTGTACAGTTAGCTCATTATTACATTTTAGATCATCCTGTGGGTCTATCATGATGTGTGGCTGCCGACCAAACAGTATCTCGAAGGGGGACAGGTTGAGCGGAGTCCTGGGAGTGGTCCTAATGCTATACAACACAATAGGCAGTGCCTCTGGCCATAACAACCCTGTTTCAGCCATAACTTTACCCAATTTGTTCTTAATAGTACCATTCATTCTCTCAACTTTGGCGCTCGCTTGGGGACGATATGGAGTATGAAGTTTACTATTAATCCCCAGGAGTTTACACATGATTTGGAAGACCTCTCCTGTGAAATGAGTGCCTCTGTCACTCTCAATGACCTTTGGGATACCATATCTACAGACAAACTCCTGACATATTTTCTTTGCTGTAAAGGTAGCAGTGTTGGAGGCAGCGGGAAAAGCCTCCACCCAGCTGGAAAACATGTCAACACAAACCAATACATATTTCAAATTTCTACAGGGTGGTAACTGTATGAAGTCGATTTGTATTACCTGGAAAGGGCCTTCTGTAGGAGGGATGTGGGATGGCTCTGTTGGGATGGCTTTTCCAACGTTCTTCCTCAAACAGGTGAGGCATGACATTGCCACTCTACCTGCTTGAGAAGCGAACCCTGGTGCACACCAGTAGGCCTTTACCAGCTTGCACATACCTTCCTTCCCAAGATGTGTCAGCCCATGGGCCGCCTCGGCTAGACTAGGAAGGTATGCTCTGGGGGCCACTGGTTTCCCCTGTCCATCTCTCCAAAGTCCGGTGGACTCTTGGCCACATCCCTTCGACTTCCATACTGCTCTTTCCTGTGGGGAACACAAATTCTGCATGTCTATCAGTTTGGATGTGGATACCATGTTCAGTGTACAAAGGTTGGTGGGATGGGTGAAAATATTTACAGGGCATGCGGCCCTTTTCGCTGCCTCATCAGCGCGGCTGTTACCAAGTGACACCGGGTCTTTCTCTGATGTGTGAGCTTTGCACTTGATAACAGCCACTCTGTCTGGAAGCTGGATAGCTCCCAGAAGTCTCCTAATGTACGTCGCATGCGCCACTGGTGTGCCAGCCGCCACATGAGGAAGAAATGTGGCTGGGTTTAGTGTGTTGCATCTTTTGATGGTAATATTTACTGGGGCCATCAGCGCCAGTTCCCACTTAGTGAACCGTGCTGAGGACACATGACGTGTTTGGGCAGAATTTAGGAGAGCAGAGACAGCATGGGGAGCATGAACAGTTAAATCGTGTCCCAGCACTACGTCCTCACTCTTACTTACTAGTTGTGCTATTGCAGCCACACTTCGTAAGCAAGTTGGGAGTGAGCGTGCTACTGTGTCCAGCTGGCCACTGTAGTACGCTATTGGTCGGTTGGCATCACCATGTTTTTGTACAAGCACTCCTGCCGCACACCCACCTGATTCAGTTCCGTACAGTTCAAAGGGTTTCCCATAATCTGGCATTCCCAGTGCTGGGGCCTTTGTTAGGCTCACCTTTAGTTCCTCGAAAGCCAGCTCAGATTCCTCAGTATGAGAGACCCGATCAGGCTTAGTTGAGGAAACCATCTCTTGCAGTGGTAATGCCAGAATAGAGAATCCTGGGATCCAATTGCGACAGTATCCACACATGCCTAAGAACGTACGGATCTGATGTTGGGTCTGTGGCAGTACCATGTTCTGAATCGCTTGGATTCTGTCATCGGTGAGGTGTCTCAGCCCTTGGGTAAGGCAGTGACCCAGATACTTAACCCTGATCTGGCATAATTGCAGTTTATCCTTTGATACTTTATGTCCTGTCTCTGAGAGATGCATCAGTAGCTGTCTAGTGTCATCCACTGATGACTCCAGTGACTCAGAACACAACAACAAGTCGTCGACATATTGTATCAGTATCGACCCGCTCATGGGTTGAAAGGATTGCAGACAATCATGCAAGGCCTGGGAGAAGATGCTGGGGCTGTCTATGAACCCTTGGGGGAGTCGTGCCCAGGTATACTGTACTCCTCTGTAAGTAAAGGCGAACAGATACTGGCTGTCAGGATGCAAAGGGACGGAGAAGAATGCTGAACACAAGTCAATGACTGTGAAATGGGTACAGTGAGGTGGGATTTGCATGAGGATGACAGCTGGGTTTGGCACTACGGGGAATTGGCTCTCAACTACCTTGTTTACCCCTCTCAAATCCTGCACTAGTCTGTAGCCCCTCCCCCCGCTCTTTTTCACAGGAAAAATGGGACTATTGGCCGTGCTGGAAGTTCTAACTAGGATTTCCTGTTGGAGCAATCGTTGGATCACTGGAAATATTCCTAGCTCAACTTCAGGTTTTAAAGGGTATTGCGGTATTTTTGGGGCTATCCTGCCTTCTTTTAAGCGGATTTCTACTGGAGCTACGTTTGCCATCAGCCCAGCATCCTGTCCATCTTTAGTCCAAAGGGAACTCGGTATTTGTGCTGTAATTTCAGCTACCCTAGATGGATTTGATTCTACAACAGTGGAACACAACATTAGCCTCTGAGGACTATCCAGCATATCTTGCACTTCTTGTGTAAGATTTCTAGGAGTGTCCAGAAATACCCCATCGGGGGTGCAATAGATGACACATCCCATTTTGCAAAGTAAATCTCTACCCAGGAGGTTAGTCGGGGCCGCTGCAGCCAACAGAAAAGAGTGTTTGGTATGCAGAGGCCCGATTGTAACCTCCGCTGGTTTCGTCAGTGGGTAATGTTGTATTTTTCCTGTTACCCCAATTGCCGCTACTGATTGGTTAGTGAAACCCAAGTGAAGAGGAGTGTTGAGAACAGATCTGGCCGCCCCTGTATCAACCAAAAAGGTTTGTCTTACTCCAGCTATATCAACCTTCACCTGAGGTTCCTCTCCAAGGTGTTGTGTTAGTCTAACTGGCTGTAGGATACAGGTATGACCTGTTTCCTATGGTCTGACCTGGGTTGCCCTTAGCACAGTGTCAGCCATCAGATGGGGAGGAGGCATGTTGCGTGACCTGTCTGTCTCCTCCCATTGTCTAGGGGCTGGGTATCTCCGTGTCTCACCTTTGTGAGATTCCCATTCTCGCCTATGTGTTTGGTAACTCCTGGGGTTTCCTGACCTACATTGTGCTGCCATATGTCCCTCCTTATTGCAGTTGTAGCAAATAATGGGCTTTCTGCCTGTGTCCCTGGTGTTTCGTTGTTGGTATGCAACTTTGTTTGGGGCATTAGTAAGGGCTTGGATGCTAACCATCATCAGTTTCTCAGTTTGCAGTTCCTTGCGCTTTTTAATGTTGCGGTCGTGGTCCACAGCAGATTCCCGTAGGGCATCCACTGTCATTCCACGCCAATTTGGGAAAGAAGTTTGGACTCTGGTTCTCAGGTTTTCGCTAAGCCCTTCCACCAGCACAGAGACAATCAGCTCCCTCAGGTGGGGGTCGTCCTTAGGCTCAGAGACACCAGTGTACTTTGATACCGCCATCAAACCCCGGTTGAAATATTCGCTAGCTACTTCACCATCTTGTTGTTTGATAGTGAATATCTTGCTATATTCCACTGCTGCAGGAAAATACACTCCTAACTGTAAGTTAATCAGGCGTATATTTTCCTGGTTGATCTCATCATTTATCTCCTTGTCCACTTTCAATCCACTATCCTGAATGAATTTCGGGATGTCAATGTGAGTGGGGAGACAGGCCCTCAACATGATTCTCCAATCCTTGTTGGTGGGCTCATCAGAGTTTCCCAGATCCCTTACAAATTTCCGGCACAGAGCCAGATTTTTCCTAGGATCAGGGAAATCTGTAATGATGGACCGCAGCTCTAACCGTGTCCATGGGTTTAGCATGGTCATCTTTCTGGTAGGTATCACACCCTCTCTGTCTGCCTTACCATAGGGAACCTCCAGTGTGCGTACAGGGTATGTTTGTACCACATTCGCATTACTGGGACCTGCTTGGGAGTCATCTGTGTCTGTGCTGTGTGGTGCATCATTACCTGAGTCCAATACTATGCTGTTGGCATCAGCCGTCTCCTCCTCCTGTGCTGGGGCCTCAACAGCGGGTTGAGCTTTTCCCTCAATCATATTAATTGCATGAGAGACGGCCAGTGCCAACAGCTGCTCGTTTTCCTCTCGGGTTTCCTTGTAAGGGGATAAAACAGGGTACAAGTTAGTAACAGGTACATGATTACTTAGGTCTTTCTTATGAGACATTAACCCCTTCGGCACATATGGGGGTGGGGGAGCTGATTCTAGTGTGGCAGCGGTTGCATTTGCATTTTTATTGTGGCTGATTGTATCAGGTATTGCCAGACCTCTGGTTCCCCATTGTTCCTGTCCTTCCTTCTGCCACAATTTAAGAATATTTACATGCTTCACTCTCTCCTTACGACTGGAGAGTAGGCATATTTCATCTTTTACTGCCGATAAGATTTCTGGATCGAAGCTACCAACACTGGGAAATTCTAGCTTGCTGCCTTGTGTCATTTTTCTCCATTTATTTTGGTAAACAACTGCGAGTTCACCGTGCTTCCTGCACATAATAAAAGCAGCCGATCCTCTTGGCCGGCTTGCTTCCTCCCTATCCTGCACGTTATCACAGCGTGACCCGTTATTACCCATAGTTACAGGAATAAACGTTCACAGCTTAATAGATAATCGGTGGGTTATTACTTATCTGAGAGCTCCCCAACCACTCACTTCTCCACACAGCGACACTTCAACGCAATCAAGCGAAGAGCCCACAATGCGAGGTAATGTTTCTCAATCACCAAGTCTTTCAACTAGCAGCGAACTTCTAGCCAACTTGCTTGATGCGGCACAATTTTTCCAGGGTATAACAAACTTGCTTTCCTATACCCCCAAAAATCGGATTTCTAAAGTAGCTAATCGGAAACAAGTGCGTTCCGATATATCTTCTTGTACCCTCCTAGCGGAATAAATTCCACTGAAGGGGCAGTTCCTATGGGCACGTCGTCACGTGAACCCGGTCCTAACTGGACTGTCCTACACTGGACTACACTGCGCTGAGTCGTGTCGTCACACACCTGTCCGCCTCAGTTATGTTTCACACTGGGCGCTAGTTACACCTTGGTCTTATGCTTATTTTTGAAATATTTCTGTACAGAAAATTTTCCCAGGCCGGTAGCTTTTCACTAGATTCTTATGCAGGTATAAATCCCTTATAATAAGCTATAGGAATCTATTAAAATAATGCTTGAGTTGCTTGCTTATGAAAAAAAATGAACAAAAAGAAAAAAACTTATTTTCTTTTTATTAATCACCGCCTCATTTGCAGTATATTACTATACTGCTTAAATAAAGCTAGTGGTTTAATACTGTTCACCTTTTAGTTCCTATGTGTGCTGCGTGTGCAGTACCAATGAACAGCCACGTGTGTACGTGCGTTGTTCACAGGCCGCCGATGAATCGGCCACCCACGTGTTCTATAGTGTATTTGCAAGGTTGCGCTCGGGTTTCGCTATACGCAGTAATTGCGCCTAAATGTGGAATAAATCCCTTAACTCTGTCCGAGAGTTACGTATCAAGATGCGAAATAAATCCCGTACTTAATCCGTAAACCACGTACAAAGATGCGAAACTTTCCCGATGTGGGCACGTGCGCGCGCACCTTGCGTGATACACAATAGACGCTTTACGTTACTGCAAAAGGCCCAGGACTTGTCGCCACGTGGCGTAGTCCCTGTTTTTGCGGTAACTAACAATGAATAATTATAGTTTTGCACAGAGGGGATCCTCTATGTACTATAATAAACACAGATTCCACGTGTGCGAACCTTATCGCACGTGGTACATATACTATAATAAACAAGCAGCCCAGGACACTATACCCCGTTAAACTACTTGTGGCAGGCAGAAGTACAGTTTACTAAACACTTTGGTATGATATGCTTTAAAACACGTGGCTTTCACTTATTGTACTTCCGGGTTCAGCGCTAGCACTTCCCGAACCCCGCACCGCCGTGGACTCGGCCTATCCAGCAATGGAAACAAATAAATACTTCCACCCTTTTGCTGGTATAGGTCGATCCGCACGCCTGGTACTGAGTTCTGGACTGTGGAGCGGACGGACGAGCCCTCAATTGTTAATGACGATTTGATTATTACCAGAGATACAATATGTGAAAAGCGCAGGTTACGTAATGTGTCCGTAACCTTATACCCTTTATACCTAGCTACGTGCGAACAAAAACGTAGCGCAGCGTAGCGTACCTTTTAATTGTATGTTATACACTTAAGAACCAATACCTTGATAAGAGATCCCTTCGCAGGACTTTGTCTCTAATTCTGCGAATATACTTTAAAGGACAGAGTCCGCAATGTACCTTATCGCTATTATGCGAATAACCAGACACGACCACTGAATAGAAGTAAGGAGGTTAGAACTCCATAAAAGGTTGTATTAAAGTCCCTAATGGACAAAAGGGGATTACAGAAATAAGAAACAAACAGGTATAACAAGTGATACAATATACTAACAATGAATGCTAACAATCTCTGCTAAGGGGAAAGAATACAATAATACAAGACACAACCAGCCAACAATACTACAAGGATAAATACCGTGAAATGCAACCGTTACCCGTCTCACTCTAGTATGCGAAGCGCCGTCCGGTCAGAGCTCACTATCGTTCAGGAATGAGCGATAGTCCGGTAGGAAGGTCCAGGGAAGTTAGTTGTGCCGAAGTGACCGAGCCTGCTCCGGGTCGCCTATCTTATAGGGTCAGAAAGGGGAGGTCAAAGGCCATTCTCATTGGTCAGAGATCATATGTCCGGTCCACTGTGATTGGAGGTTAGACGCTGTACCTGGTCTGACCAGGTGCAGGGGAGTGAACTTTAAGAGTCCTTTGTTCAGTGGTTTCGGCGTCAGCAAGGATAAGAACCGGTTTTATCTAGTTTCCTTTGTTAACTACTTACAACAGAAACTGTCTCTGGGATATGGAATATGTCCATAACTATCGGACAGTGTACATTGCGAAATATTCGCAATGACCGGAATACTTTGCATAATGAGCTGAACGGAACGGTACTAAACACGATATAGACAGGTGTGTGTAGGGCTAACTAAGCTATGTGTGGCGTTCTAAACCTTTTAACTATATTTCATTTCGTGTAAGTGTGTTATTATGAATTTATATGTGATAGTATGTCTACTCTTCCGGTCCACATTGTCACGCATACTCGGGTATGGAAACTTTATTTGCGCAACTCTGCGAACCAAAATGGCGGCCATACTATCACAAAATGGCGTGTGGGTACCTAGACTTCCACATAACACAGCCCCCTTTAAGAATTTACCCTTATAGGTAGGCCCTTACGATAGAGCCCCTGGAACCAGTGGTACCCCCTTTTTAAGCGAGTATAAAATATCCCACCCTCATCTAACCTTTGACTATTCAAAACTCAGATTGTAGTTTTCAATTGATTACGATACGTAATCACAAAAATTAAGAGTGCCCCAACAAAAGAGAGAGTCGTTCCTCCTTTTCTTTCTACATATTCTCTTACTCTCTAGGGCGCACCTCCACACCTGTGATCTATAAGGGAACCTCCTGTTCTCATACCATTAACTTATTGTGGATGAAAAGACTTATTAATTCATATTCATTTACCCATATACAAACCTGTGCACTGGTCCATCTCCCCCTTCCCCCTTTCCCTCAAAGTTAAAGAGAACAGTGTGGCGGACGGTCTGAGCAGGACCATGTGCCTGCCGGGCGAATGGGGCCTGAACAAGGATGTGTTCACGGATCTGGCGAGGAGATGGGGCAATCCCCAAGTAGATCTCATGGCCTCAGGACAAAACAGAAAAGTTCAAAGATACTTTTCAAGGTTCCAAGATCCTCAGGCAGAGCAATGGGACGCGTTGACAGCAGTGTGGCCAAGGCAACTGGTTTATGCGTTCTGATAATTCCGAGATTCTTAAGAAAGCTGCAAAGAGAAGAGACAACAGTTATTGCAATTTTACCATGTTGGCCCAGGAGGTCTTGGTTCCCCCACCTGCTTCATCTGGCAGTGGATGGACCATGGAGGCTCCTGGAGAGACCGGATTTGCTGGTGCAGGGCAAAGTACAGCAGCGTCAGCCGATAGCATGGAATCTAATGGTGTGGCTGCTGAAACCAAGACACTCCTGAGTAAGGGTTTTTCTAGCCAAGTATACAATATTATTTTTATGTCCAGGAGCGAGCAAATTCAACGTTTTAAATTCCCATTCCATTTTTTATTTTTCATACCTTATTATTGTATTGTAATTATTGTGTGTGATTTTTACGAACCTATAAATTTGTTATATTTTACCAATTGTGTGATTTTCATTGTAGTAGTGAGGCGCTGTTCCCTTTTTTTTCTTGTTTCTTGTTAATCTTTATTAGGGCCTGTCTAGACCTAAATTGAACAGCAGCCCCCTAGAGGAACAGCTCATACTAAGGAGCCCTAGTCCTGATCTCTGGGAGACCAGGACACTTTGCCTTTTTCTGGTACTATGTGCGGCCGGCGTCTGAAGTCACGGGAGGCGCCGCAGCTGGGGGGCGCGGCACAGTGATGTGCATCAGCAATGAGCGACGGTGCCGGTTTAAAAGTTGGGCAGTAATGGATACAGGCGTCTGTCATCGGCGGACGCGGCGCATGGCTTTTTACAGGCACCAGGACCAGTCGCTACATACAGGCAACTTAAAAAAAGAAAACAAAGGGGAATACAGCAGACCTGGTAAGACTCCGTAGATATCAAGTTGCTGGAGGAGTATTCATTGTGCTTATATGTGTGTGATTGCTTTTAGCCTTAAACGGGTAAAGCACAGAGCATTATGGATGAGGAGAAAAAGGCAGCAGAAAAAATCAGGGTAAGCCAGAATGTTGAAAGCAATTAAAAATATATGAGGATGGATTGTGGAGAATTATATAGTTGTATATACTATTTTAGGTTTGACACCAGTAAGGGGAAAGCAGACGTTAAAGCTAAACAAAAGAAGCATTATCCAGCAAAATACAGTCTATGTGACAAAAACTTATCGGAGAAATACACAGGTTCTACGTGTGATGCATGTAAAGTTTCTCAGAAGATGTCCATGCCTCAGATGTCTGAATTAGTAACCATGCTTAAGACCGCCTTGGCGGATACATTTATTACTAAGGATGACTTGGAAAAAATATTGGCAAAATGAAGCAGGGCTGAGTGTTTAGGGGGGTCACTATACTCTGGAGAAGGACCAGCCTTTAGAGAAGAGGATGTAGAAGAAGGGGAGATTATGCAAGACAAACCTGATGCGGATTTTAACCCTGTATTACTTGAGAATCTATTAGCCCTCATACACAAATCGCTAAAAATAGAGGAGACACAGGAGGAGGAAAAGCTGCAGGACTTACTTTTCCAGGATAAAAAGTAGAAAGGAAAAACATTCCCTTTATCTAAGACTCTAAAGGAAGTGGTAGAGGAAGAGTGTCGTCACCTGGATAAGAAGGTGGCTGTTCCGCTTAGAGTATCAAAAATGTATCCTTTCGAATGTGAGCAAGTAAAATACTGGGAAGAAGCTCCAAGAGTGGATGCCGCCATCGCAAGGATTTCTAAAAAAAACTACACTTCCCCTAGAGCAGGGGTGGGGAACCTTTTTTCTACCGAGGGCCATTTGGAAAATTTGAAAACCCTTCGGGGGCCATATAAAAATTATCAATTATCGGCATATACGCGTGGGCATTATACACAGGGCAGCGGCATATACATGTGGGCATTATACACAGGGCAGCGGCATATACATGTGGGCATTATACACAGGGCAGCGTCATATACATGTGGGCAGTATACACACTGGCAGCGGCATATACATGTGGGCATTATACACACTGGCAGCGGCATATACATGTGGGCATTATACAGAGGGCACCGGCATATACATGTGGGCATAATACACAAGGGCAGCGGCATATACATGTGGGCATTATACACAGGGCACCGGCATATACATGTGGGCATAATACACAAGGGCAGCGGCATATACATGTGGGCATTATACACACTGGCAGCGGAATATACATGTGGGCATTATACACAGGGCACCGGCATATACATGTGGGCATTATACACACTGGCAGCGGCATATACATGTGGGCATTATACACACTGGCAGCGGCATATACATGTGGGCATTATACACAGGGCACCGGCATATACATGTGGGCATAATACACAAGGGCAGCGGCATATACATGTGGGCATTATACACACGGGCAGCGGCATATACACACGGGCAGCGACATAAAAAGTGACAGTGTGGAGGAAGGGGGGGTGTCACCCCCAAACAGGTTAATGTGATTATGTCTGATTATGAGAATCAGACATAATCACATTAACCTGTTTGGGGGTGAATCCAGGGGTAAATGACAACCCCTGGATGTGTCAGTCACTGCGGAAGGGAGGGTGAGAAGCAGCATTGGCGGGCGCGTCTTCTGCATATCTCCCCCGCCACCCGCCCGGCTATATTATCGATTAATCAGCTGCCCGCCATCCCGCCCGCCTATATTACTGATGTACTGTATTACTGAGGTATCAGCCGCCCGCCCTCCTATATTACATACCAGGCGCCGGGGATGGCGGCTGCTGCTGCTGCCGCCGGGGAGATGTGTAGAAGACGCGCCCTCCAATCACAGTGGCTGTGGAGGGGATGCGCCGGCAGTGATTGGCAGGCGCGTCTTCTGCACATCTCCTCGGCGGCAGCAGCAGCAGCCATCCCCGGCGGCTGGTATGAAATGTAGGCAGCCGGGCGGATGATACTTCTGTAGTATTGGCGGGCGGCTGTAATATAGGCAGGCGGGCGGGCCGGACAAACTGGGTGCGGGGGCCGTATCCGGCCCGCGGGCCGGAGGTTCCCCACCCCTGCCCTAGAGGATGCCAACATCTTTAAAGATGCCATGGAAAGGAAAATTGAGGTTAACCTCAGGAAGCAGCACGTTACGGCAGGAGTAGCAATTAAAGCGTCTTCGGCCATGGCAGTCACGTCCAAGGTGTTGAGATCTTGGGTCCAGGATCTGGAGTCAGATACTCTGGATGGTATTAAAAGAACGGAGCTGATCAAAGTAATACAGAATATTCAAATTGCTGTAGAGTTTCTATGCGACACCTCAATGGATGCAGTTAAGTTGGCGGCTAGGTCAAGCGCAAGAACAGCGGTAGCCAGAAGAGCGCTGTGGCTGAAGCCATGGGCAACTGATACTCAGTCAAAACAGAAATTATTATCTTTACCATTTCAGGGGCAGTATCTATTTGGTACGAAACTTGATGACATTATCACAAAGATTTCCGGAGGGAAGTTAGTCTGGTTGCCCCAGGACAAAGGTAAAAAAAGCTATATTTAATAGGCCATTTAAATATCAGTCAACTGATTTCAAAGAAGCGAGAACATATAGGCCCGGAAGAAACTTCAGAAGATCCTGGGCAGGGAATCTGAGTTTTTTTCATGGCCAGAGGGGCAGAGAGGGTAGATATCCCTCAAGACAGTTTAATCAATGATGCCAAGAGGACAGTTGGGGGCAGGCTGCTGCAAAATGGGCACGTCTGGTCCCAGTCTGTCGAAGACAGATGGGTTTTGGAGATAGTGGAGTCCGGATACAAGATAGAGTTTGCAAAGTATCCAGGCCATTGGAGGACAGAGTCTCGTATTCCTCAGGATCCGGTGGATAAATCTGCTTTACTCATCAGTCTTCAGAAAATGGTCAACCAAAAAGTGGTAGTGAGAGTACCGGAAGAACAGGAGTGCCTAGGCTGGCATTCAAGATTCTTTATAGTAAAGAAGCCATCTGGATGCTTCAGAACCATCCTGGATCTGAGAAAGTTGAACACCTACATTATAGTGAAGAAATTCAAGATGGAATCCTTAAGGGTACGTTCCTAACAACAATAGACTTACAGGATGCGTATTTACACGTACCCATATGTACCAGTCATTACAGGTTTCTCAGGTTCAGTTTAGGAGACATTACTTATCAGTTTGTCGCCCTGCCATTCGGCCTGGCTACTTCGCCAAGAATTTTCACAAAGGTATTGGTAGTGCTCATCGCCAACAAAGGATGCAGGGTATCTCCGTGTGGCCCTACCTGGACAACATACTTATCATGGCAAAATCAAGGTCGTAGGCGGAAAGATGCACTCTACAGGTAAAACAATACCTGGAGAAACATGGTTGGTTGATCAATCAATCAGGTAGAAAAGCCAGATGCGACCTTCTCGAACAGTAAGATATCTAGGGGTCTGGATAGACACAACCTCTATGACCATAAAATTAACAAGAGAAAGGAGAGAGATTGGTGAGAAAAGTGCTGAGGATTCGGGAGAGAATAATACTCTCAGGAGACTGTGTATGAAAGTTCTCAGCTTAATATCCGCAGCACTGGATGCCGTTCCTTGGGGCCGATTTCACATGCGGGCAGTGCAAAACTGTATTCTGATGCAGTAGGATGGCGATGGATAAATCAAAAGCCAGCCTGTCAGAGAAAGCACATCAGGATCTAACCTGGTGGTCTCTCAGAGAAAGACTAAAGCAGGGAAGAGTGTTTATGGTGACAAAACAAGTGGTGGTAACTACCAACGCCAGCCAGACAGGCTGGGGGGCCATCTGTGGGGACCGCATTGCCCAAGGAGTCTTGTCCAAAGAAACAAGTCAGAAACACTCAAACGTCAGGGAGATGAGAGCGGTCTTAATGGCCTGCAGACATCTACAGAGTTCACTGGTAGGAAAAGACGCTATCACAAGGTCCGACAACCAGAACATAGTAGCCTATATAAACAGGCAAGGTGGGACAAGAAGCCGGGAACTCATGTTGGAAGTGGCAAAAGTGATAAATTGGGCAGGTCAAGTGACCAGCCTTACAGCAGTATTTGTAGCAGGAAAGGAGAGCTTGCAGGCAGACAGCCTCAGCAGACACCTAATGTTGCCATTGGGAGCTGTCTCCAGACATATTCAAGCAACTGGTGGATATGTGGGGGTTACCCCAGGTGGACTTAATGGCCATGGGGAAGAACGCAAAACTTCGGAGGTTCTTCTCGAGGCATTGGGATCCTCAGGCAGAGTAGCAGGATGCATTAACTGCAGTATGGGAAGCAAACCTAGTATATGTGTTCCCTCCCTTTCCGATTATAGCAAAGTTGCTGTCCAAAATTCAGCAGGAGAACGCTGTAATTGCGATATTCTTCCTTACTGGCCAAGAAGGGCGTGGTTTCCCAAATGAATAGAGATGTCAGTAGAGGACCCATGGACATTGCCGAATCCAGTCGATCTGATCGGTCAGAACTAGCTGTGGAAAGCCCAGCCACCCAGGTGGAAGTTGACGGCGTGGCTACTGAGACCACAATGCTAGAAAGAAAAGGTTTCTCTAATAAAGTAGTCCATACCCTTTTAAGGGCTAGGAAGAGGTCTACATCTTTGACTTACCATCGAATTTGGAGGAGATGCGTGAGTTTCTGTAAATCTAAAAATAAAAGAACCAAGGATCTGCCCGCGGTACTGGATTTTCTGCAGACAGACTGTGTCAGTCAGCTGTATTGAGGTCCAAATCTCGGCCTTATCAGCGATGCTAGAATGGAAGCTAGCAGAAGATAAGTACATACAAAGGTTCGTACAAGCAGCAAAACATATAAGACCTTCTTTCCATAGTCCATTGGCACCTTGGGACCTTAATTTAGTGCTTAATACGCTAGTGGAGGCTCCATTTGAACCACTGCAAGAAGTATCATTAAAATGGTTAACGGTCAAAGTGGTCTTTCTAGTGGCTATTACCTCAGCCAGGAATAGTGTCCGAAATTCAAGCCCTTTGGGTAGCTCAACCTTTTCTACATTTTTTTCAGGACAAAGTAGTGTTGAGAACTAACCCACAATTTCTTCCAAAAGTGGTTTCAAGTTTTCACATCAACCAAGAAATCGTTCTTCCTTCTTTCTGTTCAAATCCGGTCAATTCCAAGGAGGAAAGATTACATAAATTGGATATAGTAAGGGCACTAAAAATGTGTCTGGATAGAACAAAGGAAAACAGAAAGATTATTTGTCTTGACTATGAGGCTGAGGGGAAGAACAAGGGACAAGGGGCTAGTAAAGCCACAATCTCTAGGTGGATAAAGATCCTGGAAGCATACAAAATTGGAGGACAACAACCACCTATTGGCCTAAAAGCTCACTCGACCAGGGCAATGTCAGCTTCCTGGGCGGAGGAGGCAGCTTCAGTACAAGAACTTTGTAAAGCAGCCTGCTAGTCTGCTGTCCACACATTTACCAAACATTATAGAGTGGACTTAGCGGCATCAGCGGTTGCGCGATTTGCCAGGAAAGTGCTGAGTGCCGTGATTTAAAAAAATATATACAAAAAAAAAAATTATATATATATATATTGTTAACATGTGAGGTAACCTTTAGTCTTTATCATTTCTCCCCACCCACTGTGTAAACTGCTTGGGCATTACCCATTAGTTGGCTGCCATGGGGAGGTAGAGGAAAGTACAGATTCCTACCTGTTAATATGCTTTCCTCTACTCCACCATGGCAGCATTATCCCTCCCGATTGTGTTAAATATATTATGTGTGTGGGATTTAGTATATGGATGCTTTATAATCAAGACACTGAAGCCTATGGAGGTGGGGCTTATATAGGGGCTAGTGTTTGTTTTTGTTTCCTTCCAGAGTACTACCCTTCGGGACTTAACCCATTAGTTGGCTGCCATGGTGGTGTAGAGGAAAGCATATTAACAGGTAGGAATCTGTACTTTTGCCAGTGAGCCAGCTATGTGTACAAAAAGCTGATGTCACGGGCCGGATGCAAGGAAGTATCAGTTCAGCGGCTGTGCACAAATTATTTTAATATTATCGGATATTATTTTAAAGGGGCAATCATCTACAAGGCATGGTTTTACATTGTAAATTATTGTCCCTTTGACTTCATTACATCTGCCCCCATATGTCACATGGGTTTGTTAAATTTATAAGTCATGTGTGATGGGTGGCAGAACAGATATCCTTATGGCCTAAATCTATCCACAGTCAATGTTCTGCTCTCTGGTCTTTTGGAATGAGCGTGCTCCTCATGGATATAATACCCAGAAATATTGGTATAAGGAGAATCACTGCAAGGTTTTTCTTTTTTTCAAGCTATGAAATCCATATGCATGTACTGCTCTCATGCTGGCAGAAGTTACACAATGTAATGACAAGTATCACCTGCACACCCTACTGGGCAGTGGTGGGACTGAAAATTTTGATTCCTGGTGGCACCAGAGTTGGGACGGACCTAATTTGTCCCTTCAAACATGGCTGTTATATGAGAAACCTAGCACCACAGGATCTGGTTGTTCCGAGGGAGGGGTGACAGAGTGAGAGTAGGGTCTCGCTGTGCCCGTTCTTAACAATGGACACGGCTGCGCGGTTCATTCCCTGCATCATAACACAATTAATTTCAATGCCTCTAGCAGACATTCAGTCAAAAAGCCAAAGGATTATGGAATATGGTGATATCTGACTGATCTCAAATGTTTCCAACACACCAAATTAATGCCTAGTTACACTACAGGGAAAAATATAAAAGATTTTGTAGTAAATACAGACATCACAGGGTTTACTAAACAGACACCAGCCAGAAATGTCCTCAGTAGAGGAAATGGCTGTTATAAATGTTTGGGATGCACAATGGTGATGGTCTATGTTCACACTCAGGCACCTAGGGCTTTGTGGTCTGTATCATTGTTTGTACCTGCGGACTATTGTATGTGGGTAAGACCAAATGTGCTTTTAAGGTTCGTATGGCACAGCACCCTTTAGCCACCAGGGCAGCACCAGTGAGCAACCTGTGGTTAGATACTTTGCCGTTAAAACACAGTATGGCAACACTGATATATAGAATTCTTGATTATGTACCAATAACATTAAGAGGGGGGCATAGGGGCTAAAAATTGTTACAGCTGGAAATAAAATGGATTCAATTAGATACGATCTCCCCTCACGTGTTAAACGAGTCATTCATTTTATCTAAGCTTTTTGTCATCATTTAAATGATTATCACTTTGCCCAGTAATAGCTGTCTATAGGACTAGAAATGTCTATTTAAATAATACCTTGTATTCCATGATTATGAGGATGACCTCTATTGATTATTTATCAGATGGACTCATTTGCTTATACTGCAGACTGCCATTTCTTGTTTGGCCACAAGATGGCGTGCTAGCTCTTTGCCAGTGTGCAGGTTTTTTTTAAAATAATGAATTGGTCTCATATTGTTCATGGCGACAGAGCACATCGGATTGTTGCATGTATAGTATTACACGGGTCTGGATTTACACTGTATTTGTATGGTTTTATTTTATTAAGAGTCACAATTTTTTCCCCACATTATTGAGCCCAGCAATGCAGCGTAGGTCCACGTTATTTTGGCCCTTCCCAATTTTGGTTTATTTATTAATGCCTTTGCTCATATAATCAGTTGATTTATATATGTTACTTATTTACCATATTTTGTACCACATTTGCTGTTTTAAATGTATTTTTACAGTTTGATTACATCACATGATTTCATTGGGTGCGTTAGAGGCTCTTTGGCCCCACTTCCTGTCCCATGACGTCACTTATGGTAGGACCAGAAGTGAACAGACCCAGATGGTTGAAATATTGGCTCCTGCAGTGTGGGAGATCTTGGAGGGGTAAGTTCATTTGTTTTTTTATTATAAACTAGCTGGAGTACATGGCGTTGCCTGGGATTTTAAGAATGTTTGTTTACAAAAATCAATTTAAATATTAAACCCACAGTATAAATAACATTCGTTGTTTGTAAATTTATGTTGTAACACAGCACAGTATCATACCTCCCAACTGTCACGATTACAGCGGGACAGTCCCGATTTTCGGGTCCTGTCCCGCTGTCCCACCCGCGGCAGGCATTGTCCCGCTGCGGGGGGTGGCAGTTGGGAGACCCCCCAATCTAATAGAATAGACGCTGTGCGCATGCGCACAGCGTCTATTCTCGTATAAAAATGAGGTTGCGGCTAATTAGCATAATCCGCACCCTCATTTGCATACGCCCCGCCCCCTTAGTGTCCCTATTTCTGTAGCACGAAAGTTGGGAGGTATGCAGTATGCATCTCCTCATATACTCTGTGCTGTGGGGGAACCCTGCTACTGCCGCTATATAACCTATCAGTGTGTGGATTTGTACTATCTCCATTCCCCGCCTCGCATCATGTCACTGTCCCTGTCACACGCAGCCCTGTCATCACTGACATATCATGCATGTCCTACTATAGTCTGTGCTGCTGCCCTAGGGGTGCGTTCAAAGATTCATATTTGTTCAAAGATTGTGATTTTTGTACCACATTTAGTGTAAATTGCTCCAGTCACTCCAGAGTTATGCTGTTTTCTGAAATAATCTGTGCTTCTGGCTTACCCTCACAGTGTATGTTCCCAGATAGGAAGTCACATGTGTACCAAGTTTGTTGTAAATTGGTCCATCCATTCCAGAGTTATGCTGACTGGTTAAATACTCTGGGCCAAATATAATAGGGTGAGAGTTTCAGAAAGTGAGAGATTTTGGTAGAGTTTTCCCCCTTTTTTTAAAGCAGCAATCATTTTGCCATGTAATTGATTGCTGCTTTAAAAAAGGGGGAAAACTCTCCCAAAATCTTTCACTTTCTGAAACTCTCACCCTATTACATTTGGCCCTCTGTGTTGTTACGTAATCCCCAGATTGTTTGTTTGCAGATAGGAAGTCATATGTGTACCAAGTTTGGTGTAAATTGCTCGAGCCATTCTGGAGTTACTCCTGATTTACTCTGTACTGCTGTCCCACCGCTAGGGGTGTTTTACACCCACATTGTTTGTTCCCAGATTGTAAGTCATATGTGTATCACGTTTGGTGTAAATTGCTGCAGTCATTCCAGAGTAATGCTGGAACATACTGTGGCAGTGCCAGCATTCCCCCACATGAAAATAATGTGGAGGAACAGGTTTTGGTAGCAATAGCATAATCCCAGGTGTAATCAGCAGCACCTTGGATTTCCTGTTATAAGAGTTTCCAGGGTAGAGTCACCTTTCTCTCTATGGCTGGGGTTTTTATTTTATAGGGATCATTGGAGCCTTTTAAGTGTCTGCTATGCTCAGAGAACCTGTATGCCAACTAGAGATGGGTCGTTCGTGAACGAAGCGTATCTTCTGGTCGGATCCCATAAAAGAGCCGCCGATTCCAAAAAGTTTAGTTTTTGATTACAACGCATTTGCGTGAGCTCAGCAATGCCACCTGTGGCAGCTGAGATGTACTAACTCTGGAGACGGAGTACAGTGCTGTGACTGCAAGTGAAAGAAAGAATAACAAGGCTGCATAACAAGGCTGCAGCTGCTAGGGATGGCCATCGGTGCAGACGTCATCGATGGTTGCCATTGATGGCGATTCTGCCCCCAGCCATCGATCAGTGTTTTACTCAGTCATGTATGTTCTTATTTGTTCAGCTCACTGTTTTAACAAAAAAAATTGTTGATTTTACCGTTTATGGCAATAAATGATTGTAAAAAATGATGCTTATTATCAAATTACCCCTTTTTTCAAAGTGAGCCGAGGATCCACCTAATGGAGCCAGATCTTTTCACGGATTGATCACTCGATCCCAGCTCCTTTTAGTGACCCATTTTGTCCGTCTCTAATGCCAACTGTGATACCAACTGCATATGAATGTAACCTGCTATGCTGTCACCTGCTGTTGAGAATAAGCAACAAAGTTGTCATCTGAGACCCTGTGTTTGTGTTTCTTATCACAATACATATGAGCGTACAGCAAAAATTGTGGTGTTTTAATTAATAAAAAAGTAACAGTAATTCATTTTGATTTGGAATTTTTTTAGTTGCCTCGGCCATATTTTAATATGCCTGTATGTAAAATGTCATCATCTTCCCTTGTAAACTGTGGGTGTGATCGGCGATCTTGGTATTCGGAATGAGTGTAAAAGCAAAAATTGTGGGTACTCTTTACTTAGAAGGGAGCCCATCATGGCCATCTCGGGCATTGAATGCACTAAAAAATCGGGTGCGATGCGACCGACGAGATGCCCGAGATTTCCCATAGGGAACAATGTTAAATGTCTCAATTGACCCGATTTTCCTGTTCAATGCCTCAATTGACCCAATTTTTCCATAGGAAACAATGTTAAATAGGCCACAGAGGCCAAATAGGCACCCTGAAGTGTATAATGGCCACCCGAATTGTTAACGCCACCCCACGATCAACGTCAACCCGAAGCGTGGCGAGTGCAGCGAGCCCGCGAGGGGCGGCGGTACGCGTCCTACGACCTTTTCATACCCCCACTATCCACGTCGGCGTGGAGTTGAGAATAGAAAGTGTGGCGAGCGCAGCAAGCCACCGAGCCCGAAGTGTGGCTAATGCAGCGAGCCCCGCGAGGGGACGCGGATACCTTCACAGGTATCCGCGTCCCCTCGCGGGCTTCACAGCTGTCCGCGTCCCCTCGCGGGGCTCGCCACGCTTCGGGCTCGGTGGCTCGCTGCGCTCAACTCCACGCCGACGTGGATAGTGGGGGTATAAAATGGTCGTAGGACGCGTACCACCGCCCCTCGCGGGCTCGCTGCGCTCGCCACGCTTCGGGTTGACGTTGATCGTGGGGTGGCGTTAACAATTCGGGTGGCCATTATACACTTCAGGGTGCCTATTTGGCCTCTGTGGCCCATTTAACATTGTTTCCTATGGAAAAATCGGGTCAATTGAGGCATTGAACAGGAAAATTGGGTCAATTGAGACATTTAACATTGTTCCCTATGGGAAATCGCGGGCATCTCGTCGGTCGCATCGCACCCGATTTTTTAGTGCATTCAATGCCCGAGATGTCCGAGATTTTTTACTAACGATGCCCACGATCAAAATCGTGGGCGCCGTTCTAAGTAAAGAGTACCAAATTGTGTTTTGTAATTAATGACAAATTAACAGTAATTAATTTCACTCAACCATGTTTTAATACACTCATATGTAAATTTCATGATCTTGGCTTGTAAACTGTGGATTTGTATAGAAAGACAAAAGGGCACATTTTCACTTTTACACAGTAATTATTTGCACCATGCACTTTTTTTACATCTAGAGGAAGAGGATGACCTCCCCGAAATGTAGATGACACGTGTTCTAGCACCAGCTTCTTTATAAGTGTTTTCCAGTCTAGTGAGTGCCGCCTATTGTAATCATGTATACATTTAGGGGTGTACACCCCTGTAGGAAGACACCTGAGCAAGAAAGATGACATACTGGCACACTTTGAGCACTATGACGGCACTTTATTCACCACCCCACCCACCGCTCAAACACCTGGCAGCTGTGTCTGGCACTTAACCCCACTCCCAGCTCCCACAAGCTGCAAAACTGTGTTGCCCGTTCCCCCCCATGCCCCCGCTTCCTTCCTGCTCAGATGGAACTGTCAAAAACCAGGTGGCTGTGTCTGACACCAAAGCCCTCTCCGGTGCACATACCTGGGGGTACTGTCTCCCCCCCCCCCCCCCAACCCGGCAGCTACTCCTCCCCCTAACCTGCATGCTGTGATTTCTGTTGTCCCCAGTTTGGGAAGCTGTCAACATCCTGTGTCAGTGTGCCTGTGTCAGCATCTGTCTGCGGACCCGTGGGCCCAACTCACACCTGATTGAAAAGAGCAGTGCCCTGGGAACATTTAGCCTCTGTCCCGCCAGAATGAAATCCCCCCTATGTGCAAGGCTGCGAATAGCATCTCAGCCTTGTGAAAATCTGCTAATCCAGGGGTTCTCAAACTATTTTGCTCTGGGACCCCATCAGACAATAAAAATAATGACGTGACCCCAGCAAGTTACTGCAGAAGGTCATCACATCATCATGTGTAGTAAGCATCACATCACATTACATGGCAGCATTGTGGAGGCACAGAGTGATGGGAGGAGTCTAATATACCATAACCCATCACATCACATGTGTAGTCAGCAGACAGCACATACATGGCAGCATTGTGGAGGCACAGAGTGATGGGAGTAGTCTCAACATAACAGACAATGCAACAGATTTTTCTGGCTGACTGAGTTTAGAAAAATCGTCAGCAACACGGCGTCACGACTGCATGCTGAGAAGGTCGGGACCCACAGTTTGAGAACCGCTGTGCTAATCCATTCACAATCACTCACCATTGAATGATTGCCCCTGTGTGTGCAGGGGCTGAGTATCCCAGGACTGACTCGGGGGCTGTAAAGAAACTGTCTGAACATGGCCAGAGCTGTCATAAGAGGTCCTACCTGATAACGGCTGTTTTCCCTGACACTCCCTGGAAACGGACGGGTGTCTCCCCCAAATGCTGGCCTACTCTCATCGAAGGGAGACCTCGTGCACTCGCATGATCATCATTGTGCATGCGCGTTCCTTAAATAATTGCTTGGGCTGCGAATTTGCAGGCAAGTGTACAGGTCTGAATCGGGCCCTGTGTGTCAGCTTCCATGGGTTATTGTGGGTCCAGCTGCAAATATATAATCCACCCCAATCTATTATCATATTTCCATAAAACAGGAAGACAGAAAGTTTCTGAGACTCTTCCTACAAGAGAACCATTTCCAGTTTAGCTGCCTTTCCTTTGGTCTTACAACATCACCAAGAGTATTTTATAAAGGTTCTAGTAACCCTATTTGCTCAACTGAGAAAGCAATATCGAGAAAGGGATGGGGGGAGGGGAGTCGGTGATCCGCACACAATTAAATTTCTTCCTCACCCTCCATGGCAGCCATTACTCTGGGTTATTTCCTCTTCTCCTATGTTTAGACGGGTAAACTTGACTCCGCCCACCTTGGGTATATATCCTCCCCTTCCTCCTCCCCCTGCAGACTTTTTTTCCTGTCTCAAAGTTTAGGATAGGTAGATAGGTTTTTGTTTTGTGCCAGGGCTACCTCAATTGTTACAGCTATTGTCCCTGCGTGGCCAGGCTGTGGGGTGGCTCCCCGGGGAAAGAGGCACTCATCAGGCTGAGTCCTGCGCTGTGTGCCTGGAACTGCTGCCAGATATCAGGCTGTGACCTGTGGCATCCACATTATTGCCCCTCCATGCTGAGTCCATGCTGGCAGCGGTGAGGTGCTGGGAACAGGTGGCTCAGCATTTCACTCTGGAGGTTGGGCAGAAGCAGTAAGCTGAGACACCCGTTCCGAGGATGTGACACACCGGCGGTTATGACGCACCGGCGTCTGGAACTCTGAGGGCGAATGTGACCGGCTGGCATCTGGGACGCTGAGGGCGGATGTGTTGCGCCGGCATCTGAGACATGCTTCTGTGCATGTGCGGGTATCCGGCATCTGATTTAAACGCTGGATCCGACACAAGTGCCACAGTTTGTATGCTGGGCTAGGTGTCTGTCCTGCAAGTATGGATCCTGAAAGTGTTTCTACCCCCCATGAAGCTGAAACTGCCGCGGAGAGGTAAGCCCTCAGTGAGGCACTTTTATTGTCATTACTATGCAAATTTTTAGGGCAGATTAAGTGATAGGATTTTATCTATCCACTTTTAATGTGTTTAAGGTTTCTGGAAAAGGAGTCTAAGTCCAGGAATGCTAATACCTGTATGCTATGTGATAAGGATTTCCCAACTGGGAAAGATGTCCATATATGCAAGGGCTGCAGGCAGCCAGCAGAGGCACAGTCTATAACTATGTTCAATCTGATAGAGAGAGTCCTTTGTTAATAAGGATGAGTTGAAGCTAAAGGAACAAGGTCTCAGACCAGTTCAGAGTGTGAGCATGACTCAGATCCACGGTTGCTGGTGTAGAATATAGTGGATTTCGGTGATGAATTCGAGCAGATCCCAAAATGGATATGGTTGATATCCTTCTTAAATATGTCTATAAAGCACCGTGATGCCTTGTTTGCGGACAGGGTCATTTAAATTAGAAGCTTTCCAGTTCATAGAATGTTTATGAATCTGATGGTTGAGCAATTACTGAAGATGGACAGAATATTCAGTAATTATAAAGGGTTGGAACGTATGTTCCTGGTCAGGGGCGAAGCTTTTGAGAAATGCTGCACGGTCCCTAAAGTAGATGCGGCGGTAGCCAAAATTGTGTCAATCTTGCTGTAGGACGGTGTTAACCTCAAGGACAGCATGGATAAAAAGCAGTGGGTGCACTGAGGAAAGTGTATGGTCCCTCAGCGATGTCCCTAAAAGCAGGAGTGGCCAGGGTCTCAACCTCCAGGGCTTTTAGAGCTTGGGGCTCATCCATGGTCATTGAAATTGAAGAGAATATATCAAGGCAGTGTTTGCGAAGAAGCATAAGTATCATGATGAAAGCCATCGTTTTCCTGTGTGAAGCATCCTTGGATGTAGTGGAAAACGCCGCTAAAACCAGGGCAGCAGGAGTGGCAGCAAAAGCGGGCAGTATGGCTGTGCAGCTGGTCAGCAGATGCAAGTTCCAAGAACAGGCTGGCTTCACTACCCTATGAAGGGTCTTTGTTGTTTGGAAATAAATTGGAATCCATTATCCAAAGAATGTCCAGTGGTAAGTCGGCTAGATTGCAGTCACCTAGAGAGCAGTTCAAGGAAGCCAGGGCCTATAGGCCTGGAAGGCAATATGGCAGATTCTCTGGGTCTACAAGGCAGTCCTTTTGTCAGGCCTCCAGAGGGGGGTTCAAGAAGGTCTGACAACGAAAGCACAGGAGAGCCCATCCCAGTGGGAGGAAGGCTATTGCAGTTTGTTCACCAGTGCAAAATGTCAGTACTGAAATATGGATACAGGCTGGAGTTCAAGCAGGTTCGAATAAACAGGAGGTTTCTGAGGTCAAGAAATCCTGTAAACCATGAAGGGGTATAGGTCTTGAGACAAATAATCAAGGATCTGTTAAAATCCAAAGCAGTAGAACCAGTCCCTTCAAGAGAGAAAGGAGACGGGTTTTACCCAAAAATGTTCTTAGTTCAGAAGCCATCAGGGGCATTTCAGACAATATCAGACCTCAGAGACTTAAACAAGTACATTATGGACAAGAAGTTTCATATGGAAACACTAAAGTCCATAATACAAGGAATAAAGCAGGCAGACTTCAGGGCGTTGGTGGATTTAAAAGATGCCTACTTCCATGTGCCCATTTATCAAAACCACAGAAGGTTTCTCAGACTTCATGTGTTGAATCAACATCTACAATTCACGTGCCTCCTGTTTGGCCTGTTTGCTTCCCTGAGGATCTTTGCAAAAGGTCCTAGTGAGTCTTGTAGCCTACATAAGGTTATAGGGGATAGTTGTGTGGTCCTACAAGATACAATAGAGATTCTACAGGCACATAGCTGGCTGATCAATCAAAAGTAAAGTCATCTCAAACCATGTCAGAGTCTGCAATTCTTGGGCGTGGTGATAAACACTACCCAATATGCCGTCTTTCTGTCTCGAGAGAGATGCGATAAGATCCAGGAGTTAGCCTCCTTAGTGCAGCGTCAAGCGAAGTCATCTGTATGTCTGATACTATGGGGGTTATTCTAGTTCACTCTTTCTGACAAAATCCTTCTTAGATGGACAAAACCATGTGCACTGCAGGTGGAGCAGATGTGACATGTGCAGAGAGAATTAGATTTGGGTGGGGTTTTACTTCAAAGTGAGATCTATATTGCAGTGTAAAAATAAAGCAGCCAGTATTTACCCTGCACAGAAACAAAATAACTAACCCAAATCAAATTCTCTCTGCACATTTTACATCTGCCCCCCCCCCCCTGCAGTGCAGCATGGTTTTGTCCATCTAAGAAGGAATTTGTCAGAAAGAGTGAACTAGAATAACCCCCTATGTCTTCTGGGGAAGATGTCATCCACCATAGACATAATTCCGTGGGCAAGATGGCGGATAAGAATTCTACAAAGAGAGGTCTTGGCTCTCAGGAAAGTGCATATAGACCTGGATTCCAAAGTAGTATTAAGTCAAAGAGCAAGAGATTCTCTGGAATGGTGGCAAAGTCTGCTCCTGAAGCTCAAAAACACTGCGCTCTCTCAGCCTCATTATGTGACATTAACCACGGACGCAAGTTCCTCTGGTTGGGGGGCGCATATGCAGGAAGCAAGCTGTCCATGCCTGTGGTCCAAAACAGAACAAGCAATGTCTTCCAATCAAAGGGATATGCAAGCAGTAGTAAACGCAGTGCGTCATTTTCAAGATCAACTCAAGTACACGCATCTAAGAATACTGACAGGCAACACATCCGTAGTGGTGTACATCAACAAACAAGGCGGCACCAAAAGTCTGGCCTTGTGGTCACAAAGATATTGCCATGGGCAGAATCATATCTGCATGTCCCCAGCGAAAAATATTGCATATGCAATACTCTGGCAGACTTTCTTAGCAGGGAGCAGATATGGCCAGGCGAATGGGAGATAAATCATCAAGTGTTCATAGAAGTAGCTTAAAGATTCGGGGTCCCTCAGATAGACCTCATGGCAACACACATAAACAGAAAGGTTCAACGCTTCTTTTCGAGGTACCATCTTCCAGGGTCAGAAGGACTCGATGTGTTCTCCCTAAAGTGGGATTTCAAACTTGCTTATGTGTTTCCCCATTCCTGACGACCTCCCGCATTCTGAAGAAAGTAAGACAGGAGCAGGCCACAGTAGTGGTTATACTTCCTTACTGGCCCAGACAGAGCTGGTTCCCAACCATCCTCTTTATGGTGACTAAGGGGCCTTGGACTCTGCTGATGATCCCCGATCTACTGCGCCAGAGTCCGCTACTCCATCCAGATAGCAAAACCTTGAAATTGACTGCCTTGATGTTAAGCGGACAATTCTGACAGAGAAAGGGGTGTCTCCAGGTGGCAGGCTTTCTGTTGAAGGCAAGAAAGTTTGAAGTTTCTTCAAAGATATATCACAAGATCTGGAGGAGATTCCTGTCCTGCGCTCAGGCGTATCCTGAGAACATAAGGTTTGGAACGCCTTGTGTTCTACAATTTCTCTACAAAGCTTTTGTACTGGGGCTGGCAGCTTCAAACTTAAGAGTCCAAATATTTGCTCTGTCTGTCCTCCTGGATAGGAAATTGTCGGATGACTCACTCATCAAAAGGTTCATACAGGCGATAAAAAGAGAACGACCAAGAGTTAAAGAGCCCTTGGTTCCATGGGACTTAAATCTAGTCCTGAACACCCTTATGTCCACTCCCTTTTAGCCATTGGACCAAGTATCTTTGAAGTATGTGACCTGGAAAGTTGTCTTTTTGAAAGCCATCACTTCTGTCAGAAGAATGAGTAACCTTCAAGCGCTGTGGTCAGAACAGCCGTACTTAAATATCTTTCCTGATAAAGTGGTACTGAGAACCAACCCTGGATTCCTACCAAAGGTAGTCTCAGGGTTTCACCTGAATCAGGAAGTAAGCTGGATATGCTCAGAGTAATTTCAGTTTATCTTCTGAGAGTGAATGAGATATGAAAAGTAAAACAACTCTTTAGGTGCGTACCCACGGTACGATTTATGTTCCGTATGATATTGTATACGATTTCCCAGGAAAGTCCCAGTGTTCAAAAGCATAATATTTGTGCTTAAAAGAACGTACAATGTGCATAAGATATCATATACGATATGACATCACAGCTGTACTACACTATACTATCTTATGCTTTCTAGCCAGATTGAGTTGCATGCTCACCCGAGCAGCTCCCTGCCAGACGACCGGCGGGAGCGCGCATCGTACGTCGGATAGTGCGTACACACGGTAAGATATAGCGCACAATCTAGCATGCTATTCGAAACTAGCTAGATGGTGTGCTAGATTTTGCACTATATCTTACCGTGGGTACGCACCTTTTGTCCTCCACTCGGGACCGAGGAAAGGAGAAGCAGCCTCTAAAGGAACGATAGCCTGATGGATCAAGGAAGCTATCTCGTTCGCCTATAGAGAGAACAACTTGGAAGTTCCAGAGAAGCTAAAGGCACACTCCACTAGGGCAATCTCGACGTCGTGGGCCAACAAAGCGCTGCTCTCAGTGAAAGAAATATGTGCCGCAGCTACATGGTCTTCCATCCATACTTTTTCCAATTATTATAATTTGGATGTATCTCCCACCCACTTTGGGAAGGTGGTGCTCCAACAAGCTGTACTGTGATTATGTTTAATATATCCTTCTTGAGCATCATCTAGTTGTGTGGTTTTTTCATTGTCCCTCCCTTATTATAGTTTTGCTTTGGTACATCCCAGAGTAATGGCTGCCATGGAGGGTGAGGAAGAAAGGATCTAATTATACTTACAATAATTCTTTTTCTTCCGATCCACTCCATGGCAGCCTAGATTTCCCTCCCTGTAATTATCCTTTATATAGGAGACACTCAAAAGACTGCAGGGTGAGGAGGAAGGGGAGGATATATACCCAAGGTGGGCAGATTCAAATGTACCTGTCTAAACATAGGAGAAGAGGAAATAAACCAGAGCAATGGCTGCCATGGAGTGGATCAGAAGAAACTGAATTATCGTAAGTATAATTAGATCCTTTTGATCCCACTTATTTTAAGGGATTCTAGGAGCCGCCTGTTTTTCAATCGTCATATGGCAGGGGTGCTATCCGGGCAAGTTGGATACGATATATGGAAAGAAGAGAAAGATTTGCACTATGGATGCACTCCTAAAAAAGAGATGAATTTCTAGTTCAATAAAACTTATAACTTTATTAATTAATCAATTAAAAAGTAAGGGGGAGTTTCTATCCGTGTTCGCTTAGCTTATAGGTCCATGGAAGGTGTCCCACCTTAGGTTACTGAAAAATGTTTAAGGGGTTAAAATTTTGGACAAACATTAACAAACACACATATAACGTGAAGTGCTCGTGCTGCACTTGTGAAAGATGAAAAGGTGTGTATATAGATTTAAAAATAGGCCTTTGGTTCCAAGTCTTCTTGTTACTGTTGGTTTACTTCCTCTATACTCCTAGTCCTAGTGTGTTTATTGAATAATACACTGTTTTAAATCAATGACAATTGGCCCAGAAGGATATCTGTTGTATTATTCTTATAATTAGATACACTTTTGTAGAGTTGTAATATGTAACAACTTGTATACTCTGTATATTCAGTTCTTTTGGGTAGTCAGGTACCACTTAAGGTTTCTCTTTATTTTGGATTTCGCCTTCAGTCAGGGTTATTTCAGGTTTTGGGATAATGTTTGTATAGACAAAAAAGAGGAAAAAGGGGTTGTGAATTAGGACGCACGCCTTTTTTTTGGGAGGAGTTTTTGGTATTTTGAGAGTATCTTTTATTAAAAATGTCCTTCTAGTTTTTCTTTTATTGTGCGAAACTGGAGGACATATAGACTCTTAGACAATGTGAAAATAAAGAGGTTAAAAATGACATACAATTGACAACATGAATGACCATATAGTGAGACAAGGAAATTGAGTAGTGAAAGAAAAATAGAATTTAAACGTAGGTGCTGAGCTGGGGCTGTTTGTGTAGTCCTTTGTAGTTTCCGCCGTATGGGATAAATGCTGGTATATATATTCTTTATTTGTGGCTTTTATTGCCTATATGAATATTACCGCTCTGTTATTAATGCAGAGCCCAGCTTTATATCACCTCTCGGATGGCTTGTAGGTGTTTGTAATAGTATTTTGCACAGTAAGGTTTTATTTTATGTCCGCTTCAAAATAGGTTCACAGTGACCCTAAGGGTGTAATTCAAGTGATCACTGGAAATTGTAAATATCTTATGTGGAGTCTCTCTTTTAATAGACAGCAGACTACACTAAAAATGAGGGATGAGAATGCTGTTATGATTTCATTTATAGCTATATTGCTTTTATCACATACTGTTGCTCTGTCTTTTGGCACAGAGCCAGACTTTCCATCTCTTCTTGGAGAGTTTATACAATGTTGCAACAGTGTTCAATATGACATTGTTTCACTTTCTTTCCTACTTGATTTAAATTAGTAGTAGATTAGTGCATTTTTCTGTAGTCACTGTATCAGTATGATCCCTGTATGTGGTTTCTGCCTGGACCGGCAGTAAACTGTACAGAAATTGTGTATTTATATACAGTTATTCCTCTGCAGTCACTGTATCAGTATAATCCCTGTATATGGTTTCTGCCTGGACCGGCAGTAAACTGTGCAGGAATTATATATTTATATACAATTATTCCTCTTGAAAAGAGAAAGCAGTTTTTTGTATATGAAATCGGTTTTCTGCCTAGTTTGGCAGTTTTTCTCCTTGGATTTTTATAGTGCTGGAGTCAGCAATAGGAGTGAATTGACTTGTGCTGTTTACCTATTAGCCTTTTAGTAGAGATCTGTTTGGCCACTAGCGCAAAAACTGTTCTCTATATTTTTCTACAATGACTGTACATTTATAACATGATTAAATTAATTTCTACTTAAACATTTCCCCAGCTCTGCCCGATCCCTACACATGTTTCAACTGTCTAAGTCTTTTTCAAGGGTAACGCCGGCAGCCCCACTGGTGCTTTATCTATCGTCTTTTGGCCTCCAATCAGATAGCTTCTATTAGAGGGGGAAGGGGGGCAGACGCAAAAGAGAAGCCCCGGACTGGAGGGAGGAAAGACGGGAACGACGGAGGTTCAGGGAATAACAACTGATAACCCACATAGTATGAACCCCACAGAAGACAGTCTGAAATTATCAACCTAACAGACAGGAACCTAACAGCCAATCAAGAATCGCTTCTTAAAAGAGGCCTATCCTTCTCCCCATCCTGTAAACCGGATTGCTTCAATTGTGAGAAAGATCTTAACCTCTTTACGAGGAAACTCCTACTAAAAAAATTATTCTCGGGGGGGCATATAGAGAGGGGGGTAAATATTTTTGTCTATATGTAGTATTGTTTAGGAAGATGGTGGAGTGCTACGACATTGTTGATAACCTAATGGTTCTGGTAGGGGATAGTAAGGGGAGCATGATGTGTATTAATACTGTTTGCCTTATGAATTGTTGGCCTATCCACACATATATTATTACGTAAGGATTAGATGGTGTCTGTATTTTAGCATGGAATACTAGAAGAATAAACGAAAAGATAAAGCGTTCACTGGTCATGCGCCAGGTGAGACAAAGCAAGGCCTATCTGAGACCCACCTTATAGGGGCAAAATTACAGGCTCTTAATAGGCCATGGGTAAACCAGGTATATCATGCCCCCTTTACGACACATGCAAGGGGCATTTCGGTTTTGATTAAGAAAACAGTAGCATTTAAATGTAACAGAGTAAAATTAGACCCAGGGGGTCAATATATTTTCCTAGAAGGTATAATTAATGCAAAACCTATACAACTGCTGTCTGTTTATATTCCACCCCCCTTTGTGTTTGATGTGCTGATCGCAGCTGCCGACTTTGTCGCAACCACCCCTGAGGTGCCAGGAGTCTGTATTGGAGATTTTAACAATGTGTTGGATCCCAATATGGACAGATGGAAAAGAACTCCGATGGGCGGCAAGCTGCTCCAGAAGCTTCAGTAACTTTATCGACGATTTAGGTTGGACAGACCCCTGGAGAGTAGCAAATCCAGAAATAAGACAGTATTCATGTTTTTCCACATCCTATACAGCATTCTCAAGAATAGATCTGGTCCTTGTATCTAAAGAGCTATTACCATCTGTAGTAAATGTAAGTTACAAAACAAGAGGAATCTCAGATCACTCCCCGCTAGTAATAGAGATAGATGACTCCGTAGTAAAGAGCTGTGCCTTTTGGAAATTTTATGCTACATGGCTAAATAATACTGAAGCTATGACAGGATTAACTGAGCAATGGTAGGAATTTTGGGCTATTAATAAAGGTTCAGCGCCAGATATGATAATTTGGGATACCTTTAAAGCCTATCTACGTGGCACTCTCAAGAAAAAAACAGGCGAGATTAAAAAAGTGAATAGACAGAGAGTATCGGACCTTGAGAATGCTTGTAATGCCTGTGAAGCCAGATACTTAACAGAGGGTACCCCTGCGGCTAAATCTGCATGGGATCAAGCCAGGGAAAAATGGCTCGACTTTATAAAATCTGAAAATATAAAATACACAAAAATGAATACCCAAAGATCTTATGCCTTTTCTGACAAAGTGGGTAGCTACTTGGCGTATCTGGCACGTGTAGAAAAACCTTCAAACAATATTTATAGAGTTCTAGACAGCAGTGGGGTTATGCAACATAGAACAGAAGACATTGGTATGGTATTTAAAGATTTTTTTGAAGCTTTATACTCATCTAGGAATCAGTTTAAGCCCCTGCAAATACAGAACTTTTTGAGTAATATTGTAATGCCCACTCTGCACCCAGACGATAAAGCGGTCCTGGAGGCCCCTATAAGTCTGGAGGAAATAATATACGCTATAAAGGTACTACCAGGAGGAAAGGCCCCTGGTTTAGATGGTATACCCATAGATGTCTATAAAAAATATGTAGGTTTTTTTGCTCCACTACTGATGAACTTGTTTGTGTCTTGCTTTGAAAAAGGGGAGTGCCCTTGTTCTATGTTGGAGGCTAAAATAATACTCCTGCTGAAACAAGGGAAAGACCCCACCGACCCTGAGGCATATAGGCCAATTTCATTGATCCCCGCAGAGGCAAAGATATTGGCTAAAATATTGGTGACCAGGTTGAATAAATATATGGAAAAAATTATTCATCCCAATCAGATGGGGTTTCTACCAGGTAAATCCACATCCCTAAATATAAGAAAAGTATTCAGACACCTTCAAATTTCGCAAAATATTACAAGCAAATCAGCAATAATGTCTTTAGATGCCGCCAAGGCATTCGATGCAGTCGAGTGGGAATATCTATGGGCGGTTATGAAGGCATTTGGCATTGGGGGAAACTTTATTACCTTTTACAAATTTATCTTTATTTGACATTTTCTGGACATACACTCATCCATAAACATTTGTATACAAGATTTACATCCATACATAATACATACATAATAGTTACATATCCAAAACCCTGACACTGCACTATCCCAGCCATACTACACAAAAAAGTTCTGCATCATTAAGACCCTGATCCCCTGTACATATGCCCCTTTTCTATCCATCTATTATAACCCTTTTTTTTGTTCTTTAACCCCTGTCCTATAACTTATTTCTGTTCCTTGAGGAGGTGGGAAGTTTTAAGTTTTACATTTAGTCTTTGACCGAACCTTTTTTTTTTTTTTCTGCCAGATTAACTTATTGTGAGGTCCATATCTATCCTATAGTGTATCCCTGCCCTATTGTGACTCAAACAACTAGTAACTCAAATCTTTATAGTTTGACGTTCTTCCTATTTTATTTGGGCAGTTCAATTTTAACTTGCTCAGACTTACTGTGTACACCCTACCGTGAATTTTATTTGAATTTTTAGTGTTTTAATGAAATCAGTATTCGTGTACTTTTTAATCTTATATTTTTCTATATCTTTTTATATATATTATAATTTCTTTGTGACACTAACTTCTATTAGGCGGTTTAACGTTCACCGTTCTAAGTGCTTTGTGCTGCATTATAATACTTAGAGTGATACCACTCACCCCAAATTTTGTGAAATTTATTTATATTTTTTCTTGTTATATATATTATTCTCTCGTGTTCAAAGGTGTTATTAACCAGGTTGGTCCATTCTATTAGCCCTGGTGCTCTCCTTGACATCCAATTCCTGGCAATGCAAAGTTTTGCTATCGAGCTTAAATTAATGGCCAGCTGTCTGTTTTCTGCGGTCATGCCCTGATTAGGCCAGACTCCCAATATCAATGATTTGGGCTTGATTTCTAGCTGGGATATTCCCAGACTGATCAATACACCCCTGATGTCATTCCAAAATTTTTGCACCGAATTGCATTGCCAGATGAGATGCCAAAAATCGCACCCTCCCTCTTTACATTTTGGGCATTTATCTGCCCCTTTACCTGAAAATTTGCTTATTTTTTCAGGGGTTAAATAGGTTCGATGGATAATATTGTACTGAGTTTGTTGCACTCTTAAACAATTTGTTGAAATCTTTGTTGTTAAGAGTGCCTTCTCCCAGTCCCCCTTTGTTAGTTCCGGTATGTCCCCGGCCCGGGGGAAACTTTATTAGGTGGATTCAAATTCTATATAACAATCCAACAGCCAGAGTATCAATGAATGGCTGGACATCTGCTGCTTTTTCCCTCCAGCGCGGGCGCGGGACGAGGCAGGGATGTCCCCTATCGCCAAGCTTGTTCTCCTTGGCGATTGAACCGCTAGCTTGTGCTATAAGATCTAGCCCTGTTATTGTAGGTTTTGCAGCGGGTATATGTGTTGACACAGTGGCATTATATGCCGACGATTTATTAATCTTTATGCAGGATTACACAATCTCAGCTGTTAAAGTGCTAAATTTAATTGCTTCACATGGTAAATATTCAGGTTTCAGTATAAATACAAGTAAATCCAGTATAATGGCTATGAAACAGTATTTACCTAGTGCACTACATGTGGATCTGCCCGTTAGCTGGACCAACTCTTTTAAATATCTGGGGATCTGGATATCAAGAAACCCATATGAGTTCTGCCAGATGAATGTACAACCCCTGCTGGATTTTATCACAGCAAAGTTTAAATCATGGAGCAAATTGCTGCTCACTGTCACCGGTCGGATCAATTTGATCAAGATGATCATTCTACCCAAGGTTCTATATATTATTCAACAGTCACCAGTATACCTGCCGATGTCCTTGTTTAAAAAAATAAACTCCCTGCTGTCGTCCTTTATATGGAATAACAAAAGAGTCAAAATTCAAATGAATACTCTAGTGAGGAAAAATACACCAGGTGGGCTCTCCCTCCCCAATTTTAGATGGTACTACCTAGCAGGGCAATTACTGCACATTAAAGATTGGATTACCATTGAATATGATAATAGTCTAGTTAAAATTCTGGTAGCTCAGGGGAACGATAGCTGTACTCCGCTCCAGTATTTACTAAAGGGGAGAGTTACCAAAAAAGTCCCCCCCTTGGTGACCCAGGCGGTAAAGATATGGCGGGAAGCCAATAGCTTAATTGGTTTCTCAGATACTGAGCTTGACCATCCACTATCAGATTATGGGAAATTTGGGGAGTTAATAACCCTGCAGCCTGATATCGTCTGGGGCCCACACGGGGTGGTAGCGATCAGTCAATTTTATGAACATGGTGTCTTAAAGTCTTATACAAGCCGGGCGGTAGATTTTTAACTCCCAAAATCTTTCTTCTTTAGGTTCCTACAAATAAGATGTGCATTAGAAGCCCAATTTAAAAATAACTTTCCAATCTTCCCTATATCCCCAATTAAAAGGGAGCTATTAAAAGAGGGCAAAAAAAATGGTATCCAGAATGTATAACATGATATCAGACTCGTTCAACACCGGTGGATTGGAATCACTAACCCAGAAATGGGAAGAGGATGTAGGTGTTCTTTCAGTTGGCGAATGGGGGATGGCCTTGGCTTCTGTTCAGTGTGCCACCAACTCAATAAGAGTGCAACAGATACAGTTGTATGTCCTGCACAGATCTTATATGTCTATGACTAGGCTGGTAAAGATAAAGGCCAGGACATCCCCCCTTTGTCCAAAATGCAATAGAACACTGGGCACATTTTGGCATTTACTATGGGAATGCGATGTGGTAAAGGAGTTTTGGTATGGAGTGTTACAAATATTGGTGCAAACGGGAATCCCGGAAATCACCCTGAACTCTAAAAGTTGTATCTTGTCCATCTGCACAGATAGTGCCTTGAACAAGTATGAGAAGCTGTATCTCTTATATATTTGGCTACATCTGTCACTCAAAGTGTGTCTGAAGCTGTAACGCTGGGTGGAGCCTCTGACTCACATGACTGACTCACACGACAGAGAACCAGCCCAGTGAGCCCACAGACAGTGCCAGACACTCTGCCTCTCCATGTTACACAGCAAAGACACAGCTACTCACCAGAGACACCAGGTGAGCACCCCACACCTCCATACCTCCCAACATGACCCTCTCCAGGAGGGACAGAATGCTCTGTTTGTGGACTTCCATCTTAATTTATGATTGTCATCACCTGTTTTAAACAGGGTAATTGATAAGAAAGGTGTTTAAGCACAGGTGATGGTAATCCATAAATTAAGAAGAAAGTCCAGAAACAGAGCAATGTGTCCCTCCCCCCCCCCAATTCACGGCAACCCCACGATTAAATGGCACATGCAAAACACTGACATGGCTATGGTCGACAATGAAAAAGGTTGACATGAGTTTTTGAAGATTTATTTTTCACTTTTTCAATGTTTTCATATTCATTCTCATGTGTCGACATGGACACCAATGAAATGATACACTTATGTCAACATTTACATGTGTTGACCTTTCTGTGTTGATTTTTTCTTGTGGCGATTCGCGGCACCCCCCGGCGACCCCCCTCCCGCGATTCACAGCACACCCCCCCAATTCGCGGCAACTCCCGCGATTTGCGGCCCCACCCCGTGACACACCCCCTCCTGCGATTCGTGGCACCCCGCGACCCCCCCCTCCCACGATTTGTGCCAACCCCCCAGGCCCCCCCTTCCTCGCGGTACCCCCCACCCCCCGCAACCCCCCCTACCGCGATTCCCCCCCCGGTCATTGCGGCAACCCCCCGCGCCTGCGACCCACCCTCCCACGATTCACTGCAACCCCCTGCGTCCCCCCCTCCCACAATTCGCGGCACCCACAGCCCCCCCCCCGCGACCCCCCCCTCCCGCAATTCACGGCATCCACCCACGACCCCTCCTCCCGTGATTCGCGGACACACCTCACCTTCTCCCTCCCCCCCTACCCCCGCTCGCGATTCACGGCAACCCCAGGATTAAATGGCACATGCAAAACACTGACATGGCTATGGTCGACAATGAAAAAGGTTGACATGAGTTTTTGAAGATTTATTTTTCTTTTTTGAATGTTTTCATATTCATTCTCATGTGTCGACATGGACACCAATGAAGTACCACACTTATGTCAACATTTACATGTGTTGACCTTTCTGTGTTGATTTTTTTTGTAGCAATTTTTTTACAGTGACAACTATGTGCAAATCAACCTACACATCATCAACCAATTATTTGTATAATATATAACACCTGTTCTGTTTTACTGTAGGTGTTTTAAGTCAGATCTTTTATTGCTACTATTACTGTTTATGTAAATGCATTCTGAATGACAGCAACATCCTACCATCCTTCTACAAGAATATATAACCAACTAGGTGATTTATCGCGCCCCGTGCCCCACCCTCCCGCAATTCACGGACCCCCCGCGCACCCCCCCCCACGATTCACGCCCCCTCCCACGATTCGTGTCACCCCCCGCACACCCCCCCTCCCGCAATTCGCAACCCCCCCTCCCGCAATTCACGCCCCCTCCCACGCTTTGTGGACCCCGCCCTCTCCCGCGATTCGCGGACACCTGCGCCCCCTCCCTCCCTTGATTCACGGCACCCCCCACGCCTCTCCCACAATTCACGGCACCCCTAAGCCCCTCTTTAGTCCCCCGTATACTCACACACCCCTATCACTACCCAGCTTCCTGCTCTCCTGAACCGTAACTTCCACCACTGGGGAGTCGCTGACGCTGTGTTGCCCACATGCCCCTATCATGCCTCATAGCCCAGCCTCCTGCTCTCATGAACCCAAACTCCCACCCAGTAGGAGGAGACACTGACTCAGGGCCACCATCCTGTACTCCTGTACTGCCACACTGGACCCTCACCCACTGGCAGAAGCTGCACTGTGTCTCCCACCCTCCTCTTTAGTCCCCCTTATGTCCACACACCCCTATCACTACCCATCCTCCTGTTTTCCTGTGTCGTGACCTCCGCCAGTGGGGAGCCGCTGACTCAAAAACACCCTACTATACTATTGCACACACACACACACACACCTAAACAACATGCACACACAGCCCCCCCCACACCCACAAATGTCACTGTACCATCCACACTATCAATGTACATCTTACTCTGTAACTGCTTTTTAATTAAACAAAACAATACACACCCCCTTCCACATCATATGCTCTCTATTTAACACATTTCACCTATAACTCAAGTTGCAATACAGGCCATGTTTCATACAATTCTAACCATCTTTCTCATATACATATGTTCACAAATTAAGGGGGCGCAGCCCCTTACGACGGTGTGAAGAGCGCCCGTAGGGCGCGATGAATCACCTAGTGTATACAATATCTGTGCACTGGCCAAAATGATGATAGCAAGAACTTGGTTATCTAAGGATGGCCCTGACCTTGCTGCATGGATAGCATTAGTCAACTACACGAGCGCACAAGAAAGATATATATACCTAGGTAGGAAAAAGTTAAGCATGTATCTTAATATATGGCACAGATGGTTAGAATCAACCTATGTAAAATATTTAACACATTAGCAAGCAAAGTTAAACACGTCACAATATTTGGGGGACTTAGATTCCCTCTCTTCTTCACACCCCCCCCCCTTTTTTTTTCTCACCTTCCCTCCTCACCTACTACTCCTCACTTCCTCTTTTTTTTTCTCCCTCTTTATCTAAAGAGATAAAAATTGATTAAATAGCCGTGCCATGCAGCTTAAGAAAATTCTACTGGCCAAGATGTGCCGTACAGCAAGGTAAAATGTCTATACTGTCACATACATGCGTTACCCAACTAAAAAAATGTTTCGTCCAGGCTTTGACACTCCACTGCCCATTGGGTAAACGAATGCTGTAAAAGTTGATATACTACACTGTCTTCCTTCCGTGTTGTTTTGTCTTGTAATGTATTGTATTGTGTTTAGTAAAGTCTTGTATTGTTAATGTACACTATTCAGCTGTGTAACTACAGTCAAATGTAACCAATACTACCAATATTAACTTGTTATGAGCTGATGTACTTTTTAAATGTGCATTAAAAAAAAAAAAAATTCTTCTCAAATCAATTAAAACTACAAAATGAAATAAAAGGAGTGTCAGACCCAACACAGTTAGACACAGATGATGCAATCGCTCTTCAAATTCTCCAAGATTTGGAAACAGAAAACGAAACCACTGAACATCCCAATGAACCATATGACAAAACCAAAATAAAAAGAAAATCTACTTTCTTCCCAGATCCAAAAATATGCCCCCAAGTCCAAGTATTTCAATCTATGGTATCCCATGATCTAGACAATCTCTTTCCCAAAACAAATCTGAGACGGGATAACATCAGAAAAGAAGAAAGAGACGCCCTAAAAGAAATCGAAAAATGGGATGACACAGTCATAAAACCCTCCGATAAGGGGGGGAATATTGTGTTATGGCCACGCAAATCATACTTGGAAGAACTGGAGCGGCAGTTAAAAGATCAAAACTGTTATAAGAAACTATCCTTCAATCCAAGTCAGAAGTACACAAAGGAATATCAGAGCTTCATACAGGAGGCACATGAGAATAAGATACTAAACAAAAATGATTATGAATATCTAAAAATCAACAATCCCAAAACACCAACAATGTATCTTCTTCCCAAAATACACAAAAACAATAAGAAACCCCCTGGAAGACCTATACTGTCTGTCCCATTTAAAAACCATGCACCAGAATCAACTTCTTTCAACTCAGTAATACATTTCGGATGTGTACCTATAGTTTAAAGCAGAAAAACAGGAACTTTTGAAATTTTAATTGTTTGGACAAAACCTCCGGGGGTTAGAATTTTTTTCATGTGAAAAGTTTTTCTGGTCCCATTTAAAAACCTTGCACCAGAATCAACTTCTTTCAACTCAGTAATACATTTCGGATGTGTACCTATAGTTTAAAGCAGAAAAACAGGATTTTTTGAAATTTTCATTTTTTGGACAAAACCCCCGGGGGTTAGAATTTTTTTAATGTGACTGTGAAAAGTTTTTCTGGTCCCATTTAAAAACCATGCACCAGAATCAACTTCTTTCAACTCAGTAATACATTTCGGATGTGTACCTATAGTTTAAAGCAGAAAAACAGGAACTTTTGAAATTTTCATTTTTTGGACAGAACCCCCGGGGGTTAGAATTTTTTTCATGTGAATGTGAAAAGTTTTTCTGGTCCCATTTAAAAACCTTGCACCAGAATCAACTTCTTTCAACTCAGTAATACATTTCGGATGTGTACCTATAGTTTAAAGCAGAAAAACAGGAACTTTTGAAATTTTCATTTTTTGGACAAAACCCCCGGGGGTTAGAATTTTTTTCATGTGAATGTGAAAAGTTTTTCTGGTCCCATTTAAAAACCATGCACCAGAATCAACTTCTTTCAACTCCGTAATACTTTTGGGATGTGTACCTATAGTTTAAAGCAGAAAAACAGGAACTTTTGAAATTTTCATTTTTTGGACAGAACCCCCGGGGGTTAGAATTTTTTTCATGTGAATGTGAAAAGTTTTTCTGGTCCCATTTAAAAATCATGCACCAGAATCAACTTCTTTCAACTCAGTAATACATTTCGGATGTGTACCTATAGTTTAAAGCAGAAAAACAGGAACTTTTGAAATTTTCATTTTTTGGACAGAACCCCCGGGGGTTAGAATTTTTTTCATGTGAATGTGAAAAGTTTTTCTGGTCCCATTTAAAAACCTTGCACCAGAATCAACTTCTTTCAACTCAGTAATACATTTCGGATGTGTACCTATAGTTTAAAGCAGAAAAACAGGAACTTTTGAAATTTTCATTTTTTGGACAAAACCCCCGGGGGTTAGAATTTTTTTCATGTGAATGTGAAAAGTTTTTCTGGTCCCATTTAAAAACCATGCACCAGAATAGACTTCTTTCAACTCAGTAATACATTTCGGATGTGTACCTATAGTTTAAAGCAGAAAAACAGGAACTTTTGAAATTTTCATTTTTTGGACAGAACCCCCGGGGGTTAGAATTTTTTCATGTGAATGTGAAAAGTTTTTCTGGTCCCATTTAAAAACCATGCACCAGAATCAACTTCTTTCAACTCAGTAATACATTTCGGATGTGTACCTATAGTTTAAAGCAGAAAAACAGGAACTTTTGAAATTTTCATTTTTTGGACAAAACCCCCGGGGGTTAGAATTTTTTTCATGTGACTGTGAAAAGTTTTTCTGGTCCCATTTAAAAACCATGCACCAGAATCAACTTCTTTCAACTCAGTAATACATTTCGGTTGTGTACCTATAGTTTAAAGCAGAAAAACAGGAACTTTTGAAATTTTCATTTTTTGGACAGAACCCCCGGGGGTTAGAATTTTTTTCATGTGAATGTGAAAAGTTTTTCTGGTCCCATTTAAAAACCATGCACCAGAATCAACTTCTTTCAACTCAGTAATACATTTCGGATGTGTACCTATAGTTTAAAGCAGAAAAACAGGAACTTTTGAAATTTTCATTTATTGGACAGAACCCCCGGGGGTTAGAATTTTTTTCATGTGAATGTGAAAAGTTTTTCTGGTCCCATTTAAAAACCTTGCACCAGAATCAACTTCTTTCAACTCAGTAATACATTTCGGATGTGTACCTATAGTTTAAAGCAGAAAAACAGGAACTTTTGAAATTTTCATTTTTTGGACAAAACCCCCGGGGGTTAGAATTTTTTTCATGTGACTGTGAAAAGTTTTTCTGGTCCCATTTAAAAACCATGCTCCAGAATCAACTTCTTTCAACTCAGTAATAAATTTCGGATGTGTACCTATAGTTTAAAGCAGAAAAACAGGAACTTTTGAAATTTTCATTTTTTGGACAGAACCCCCGGGGGTTAGAATTTTTTTCATGTGAATGTGAAAAGTTTTTCTGGTCCCATTTAAAAACCTTGCACCAGAATCAACTTCTTTCAACTCAGTAATACATTTGGGATGTGTACCTATAGTTTAAAGCAGAAAAACAGGAACTTTTGAAATTTTCATTTTTTGGACAAAACCCCCGGGGGTTAGAATTTTTTTCATGTGACTGTCAAAAGTTTTTCTGGTCCCATTTAAAAACCATGCACCAGAATCAACTTCTTTCAACTCAGTAATACATTTCGGATGTGTACCTATAGTTTAAAGCAGAAAAACAGGAACTTTTGAAATGTTCATTTTTTGGACAAAACCCCCGGAGGTTAGAATTTTTTTCATGTGAATGTGAAAAGTTTTTCTGGTCCCATTTAAAAACCATGCACCAGAATCAACTTCTTTCAACTCAGTAATACATTTCGGATGTGTACCTATAGTTTAAAGCAGAAAAACAGGAACTTTTGAAATTTTCATTTTTTGGACAGAACCCCCGGGGGTTAGAATTTTTTTCATGTGAATGTGAAAAGTTTTTCTGGTCCCATTTAAAAATCATGCACCAGAATCAACTTCTTTCAACTCAGTAATACATTTCGGATGTGTACCTATAGTTTAAAGCAGAAAAACAGGAACTTTTGAAATTTTCATTTTTTGGACAGAACCCCCGGGGGTTAGAATTTTTTTCATGTGAATGTGAAAAGTTTTTCTGGTCCCATTTAAAAACCTTGCACCAGAATCAACTTCTTTCAACTCAGTAATACATTTCGGATGTGTACCTATAGTTTAAAGCAGAAAAACAGGAACTTTTGAAATTTTCATTTTTTGGACAAAACCCCCGGGGGTTAGAATTTTTTTCATGTGAATGTGAAAAGTTTTTCTGGTCCCATTTAAAAACCATGCACCAGAATCAACTTCTTTCAACTCAGTAATACATTTCGGATGTGTACCTATAGTTTAAAGCAGAAAAACAGGAACTTTTGAAATTTTCATTTTTTGGACAAAACCTCCGGGGGTTAGAATTTTTTTCATGTGAATGTGAAAAGTTTTTCTGGTCCCATTTAAAAACCATGCACCAGAATCAACTTCTTTCAACTCAGTAATACATTTTGGATGTGTACCTATAGTTTAAAGCAGAATAACAGGAACTTTTGAAATTTTCATTTTTTGGACAAAACCCCCGGGGGTTAGAATTTTTTTCATGTGAATGTGAAAAGTTTTTCTGGTCCCATTTAAAAACCATGCACCAGAATCAACTTCTTTCAACTCAGTAATACATTTCGGATGTGTACCTATAGTTTAAAGCAGAAAAACAATAACTTTTGAAATTTTCTTTTTTTGGACAAAACACCCGGGGCTTAGAATTTTTTTCATGTGAATGTGAAAAGTTTTTCTGGTCCCATTTAAAAACCATGCACCAGAATAGACTTCTTTCAACTCAGTAATACATTTCGGATGTGTACCTATAGTTTAAAGCAGAAAAACAGGAACTTTTGAAATTTTCATTTTTTGGACAAAACCCCCGGGGGTTAGAATTTTTTTCATGTGACTGTGAAAAGTTTTTCTGGTCCCATTTAAAAACCATGCACCAGAATCAACTTCTTTCAACTCAGTAATACATTTCGGTTGTGTACCTATAGTTTAAAGCAGAAAAACAGGAACTTTTGAAATTTTCATTTTTTGGACAGAACCCCCGGGGGTTAGAATTTTTTTCATGTGAATGTGAAAAGTTTTTCTGGTCCCATTTAAAAACCATGCACCAGAATCAACTTCTTTCAACTCAGTAATACATTTCGGATGTGTACCTATAGTTTAAAGCAGAAAAACAGGAACTTTTGAAATTTTCATTTTTTGGACAAAACCCCCGGGGGTTAGAATTTTTTTCATGTGACTGTGAAAAGTTTTTCTGGTCCCATTTAAAAACCATGCTCCAGAATCAACTTCTTTCAACTCAGTAATAAATTTCGGATGTGTACCTATAGTTTAAAGCAGAAAAACAGGAACTTTTGAAATTTTCATTTTTTGGACAGAACCCCCGGGGGTTAGAATTTTTTTCATGTGAATGTGAAAAGTTTTTCTGGTCCCATTTAAAAACCTTGCACCAGAATCAACTTCTTTCAACTCAGTAATACATTTGGGATGTGTACCTATAGTTTAAAGCAGAAAAACAGGAACTTTTGAAATTTTCATTTTTTGGACAAAACCCCCGGGGGTTAGAATTTTTTTCATGTGACTGTCAAAAGTTTTTCTGGTCCCATTTAAAAACCATGCACCAGAATCAACTTCTTTCAACTCAGTAATACATTTCGGATGTGTACCTATAGTTTAAAGCAGAAAAACAGGAACTTTTGAAATGTTCATTTTTTGGACAAAACCCCCGGAGGTTAGAATTTTTTTCATGTGAATGTGAAAAGTTTTTCTGGTCCCATTTAAAAACCATGCACCAGAATCAACTTCTTTCAACTCAGTAATACATTTCGGATGTGTACCTATAGTTTAAAGCAGAAAAACAGGAACTTTTGAAATTTTCATTTTTTGGACAGAACCCCCGGGGGTTAGAATTTTTTTCATGTGAATGTGAAAAGTTTTTCTGGTCCCATTTAAAAATCATGCACCAGAATCAACTTCTTTCAACTCAGTAATAAATTTCGGATGTGTACCTATAGTTTAAAGCAGAAAAACAGGAACTTTTGAAATTTTCATTTTTTGGACAGAACCCCCGGGGGTTAGAATTTTTTTCATGTGAATGTGAAAAGTTTTTCTGGTCCCATTTAAAAACCTTGCACCAGAATCAACTTCTTTCAACTCAGTAATACATTTCGGATGTGTACCTATAGTTTAAAGCAGAAAAACAGGAACTTTTGAAATTTTCATTTTTTGGACAAAACCCCCGGGGGTTAGAATTTTTTTCATGTGAATGTGAAAAGTTTTTCTGGTCCCATTTAAAAACCATGCACCAGAATCAACTTCTTTCAACTCAGTAATACATTTCGGATGTGTACCTATAGTTTAAAGCAGAAAAACAGGAACTTTTGAAATTTTCATTTTTTGGACAAAACCTCCGGGGGTTAGAATTTTTTTCATGTGAATGTGAAAAGTTTTTCTGGTCCCATTTAAAAACCATGCACCAGAATCAACTTCTTTCAACTCAGTAATACATTTTGGATGTGTACCTATAGTTTAAAGCAGAATAACAGGAACTTTTGAAATTTTCATTTTTTGGACAAAACCCCCGGGGTTAGAATTTTTTTCATGTGAATGTGAAAAGTTTTTCTGGTCCCATTTAAAAACCATGCACCAGAATCAACTTCTTTCAACTCAGTAATACATTTCGGATGTGTACCTATAGTTTAAAGCAGAAAAACAATAACTTTTGAAATTTTCTTTTTTTGGACAAAACACCCGGGGCTTAGAATTTTTTTCATGTGAATGTGAAAAGTTTTTCTGGTCCCATTTAAAAACCATGCACCAGAATAGACTTCTTTCAACTCAGTAATACATTTCGGATGTGTACCTATAGTTTAAAGCAGAAAAACAGGAACTTTTGAAATTTTCATTTTTTGGACAAAACCCCCGGGGGTTAGTATTTTTTTCATGTGAATGTGAAAAGTTTTTCTGGTCCCATTTAAAAACCATGCACCAGAATCAACTTCTTTCAACTCCGTAATACTTTTGGGATGTGTACCTATAGTTTAAGGCAGAAAAACAGGAACTTTTGAAATTTTCATTTTTTGGACAAAACCCCCGGGGGTTAGAATTTTTTTCATGTGAATGTGAAAAGTTTTTCTGGTCCCATTTAAAAACCATGCACCAGAATCAACTTCTTTCAACTCAGTAATACATTTCGGATGTTTACCTATATTTTAAGGCAGAAAAACAGGAACTTATGAAATTTTCTTTTTTTGGACAAAACACCCGGGGGCTTAGAATTTTTTTCATGTGAATGTGAAAAGTTTTTCTGGTCCCATTTAAAAACCATGCACCAGAATAGACTTCTTTCAACTCAGTAATACATTTCGGATGTGTACCTATAGTTTAAAGCAGAAAAACAGGAACTTTTGAAATTTTCATTTTTTGGACAAAACCCCCGGGGGTTAGAATTTTTTTCATGTGAATGTGAAAAGTTTTTCTGGTCCCATTTAAAAACCATGCACCAGAATAGACTTCTTTCAACTCAGTAATACATTTCGGATGTGTACCTATAGTTTAAAGCAGAAAAACAGGAACTTTTGAAATTTTCATTTTTTTGGACAGAACCCCCAGGGGTTAGAATTTTTTTCATGTGAATGTGAAAAGTTTTTCTGGTCCCATTTAAAAACCATGCACCAGAATCAACTTCTTTCAACTCAGTAATACATTTCGGATGTGTACCTATAGTTTAAAGCAGAAAAACAGGAACTTTTGAAATTTTCATTTTTTGGACAAAACCCCCGGGGGTTAGAATTTTTTTCATGTGAATGTGAAAAGTTTTTCTGGTCCCATTTAAAAACCATGCACCAGAATAAACTTCTTTCAACTCCGTAATACTTTTGGGATGTGTACCTATAGTTTATGGCAGAAAAACAGGAACTTTTAAAATTTTCATTTTTTGGACAAAACACCCGGGGCTTAGAATTTTTTTCATGTGAATGTGAAAAGTTTTTCTGGTCCCATTTAAAAACCATGCACCAGAATAGACTTCTTTCAACTCAGTAATACATTTCTGATGTGTACCTATAGTTTAAAGCAGAAAAACAGGAACTTTTGAAATTTTCATTTATTGGACAGAACCCCCGGGGGTTAGAATTTTTTTCATGTGAATGTGAAAAGTTTTTCTGGTCCCATTTAAAAACCTTGCACCAGAATCAACTTCTTTCAACTCAGTAATACATTTTGGATGTGTACCTATAGTTTAAAGCAGAATAACAGGAACTTTTGAAATTTTCATTTTTTGGACAAAACCCCCGGGGTTAGAATTTTTTTCATGTGAATGTGAAAAGTTTTTCTGGTCCCATTTAAAAACCATGCACCAGAATCAACTTCTTTCAACTCAGTAATACATTTCGGATGTGTACCTATAGTTTAAAGCAGAAAAACAATAACTTTTGAAATTTTCTTTTTTTGGACAAAACACCCGGGGCTTAGAATTTTTTTCATGTGAATGTGAAAAGTTTTTCTGGTCCCATTTAAAAACCATGCACCAGAATAGACTTCTTTCAACTCAGTAATACATTTCGGATGTGTACCTATAGTTTAAAGCAGAAAAACAGGAACTTTTGAAATTTTCATTTTTTGGACAAAACCCCCGGGGGTTAGTATTTTTTTCATGTGAATGTGAAAAGTTTTTCTGGTCCCATTTAAAAACCATGCACCAGAATCAACTTCTTTCAACTCCGTAATACTTTTGGGATGTGTACCTATAGTTTAAGGCAGAAAAACAGGAACTTTTGAAATTTTCATTTTTTGGACAAAACCCCCGGGGGTTAGAATTTTTTTCATGTGAATGTGAAAAGTTTTTCTGGTCCCATTTAAAAACCATGCACCAGAATCAACTTCTTTCAACTCAGTAATACATTTCGGATGTTTACCTATATTTTAAGGCAGAAAAACAGGAACTTATGAAATTTTCTTTTTTTGGACAAAACACCCGGGGCTTAGAATTTTTTTCATGTGAATGTGAAAAGTTTTTCTGGTCCCATTTAAAAACCATGCACCAGAATAGACTTCTTTCAACTCAGTAATACATTTCGGATGTGTACCTATAGTTTAAAGCAGAAAAACAGGAACTTTTGAAATTTTCATTTTTTGGACAAAACCCCCGGGGGTTAGAATTTTTTTCATGTGAATGTGAAAAGTTTTTCTGGTCCCATTTAAAAACCATGCACCAGAATAGACTTCTTTCAACTCAGTAATACATTTCGGATGTGTACCTATAGTTTAAAGCAGAAAAACAGGAACTTTTGAAATTTTCATTTTTTTGGACAGAACCCCCAGGGGTTAGAATTTTTTTCATGTGAATGTGAAAAGTTTTTCTGGTCCCATTTAAAAACCATGCACCAGAATCAACTTCTTTCAACTCAGTAATACATTTCGGATGTGTACCTATAGTTTAAAGCAGAAAAACAGGAACTTTTGAAATTTTCATTTTTTGGACAAAACCCCCGGGGGTTAGAATTTTTTTCATGTGAATGTGAAAAGTTTTTCTGGTCCCATTTAAAAACCATGCACCAGAATAAACTTCTTTCAACTCCGTAATACTTTTGGGATGTGTACCTATAGTTTATGGCAGAAAAACAGGAACTTTTAAAATTTTCATTTTTTGGACAAAACACCCGGGGCTTAGAATTTTTTTCATGTGAATGTGAAAAGTTTTTCTGGTCCCATTTAAAAACCATGCACCAGAATAGACTTCTTTCAACTCAGTAATACATTTCTGATGTGTACCTATAGTTTAAAGCAGAAAAACAGGAACTTTTGAAATTTTCATTTATTGGACAGAACCCCCGGGGGTTAGAATTTTTTTCATGTGAATGTGAAAAGTTTTTCTGGTCCCATTTAAAAACCTTGCACCAGAATCAACTTCTTTCAACTCAGTAATACATTTCGGATGTGTACCTATAGTTTAAAGCAGAAAAACAGGAACTTTTGAAATTTTCATTTTTTGGACAAAACCCCCGGGGGTTAGAATTTTTTTCATGTGACTGTGAAAAGTTTTTCTGGTCCCATTTAAAAACCATGCACCAGAATCAACTTCTTTCAACTCAGTAATACATTTCGGATGTGTACCTATAGTTTAAAGCAGAAAAACAGGAACTTTTGAAATTTTCATTTTTTGGACAGAACCCCCGGGGGTTAGAATTTTTTTCATGTGACTGTGAAAAGTTTTTCTGGTCCCATTTAAAAACCTTGCACCAGAATCAACTTCTTTCAACTCAGTAATACATTTCGGATGTGTACCTATAGTTTAAAGCAGAAAAACAGGAACTTTTGAAATTTTCATTTTTTGGACAAAACCCCCGGGGGTTAGAATTTTTTTCATGTGACTGTGAAAAGTTTTTCTGGTCCCATTTAAAAACCATGCACCAGAATCAACTTCTTTCAACTCAGTAATACATTTCGGATGTGTACCTATAGTTTAAAGCAGAAAAACAGGAACTTTTGAAATTTTCATTTTTTGGACAGAACCCCCGGGGGTTAGAATTTTTTTCATGTGAATGTGAAAAGTTTTTCTGGTCCCATTTAAAAACCTTGCACCAGAATCAACTTCTTTCAACTCAGTAATACATTTCGGATGTGTACCTATAGTTTAAAGCAGAAAAACAGGAACTTTTGAAATTTTCATTTTTTGGACAAAACCCCCGGGGGTTAGAATTTTTTTCATGTGAATGTGAAAAGTTTTTCTGGTCCCATTTAAAAACCATGCACCAGAATCAACTTCTTTCAACTCCGTAATACTTTTGGGATGTGTACCTATAGTTTAAGGCAGAAAAACAGGAACTTTTGAAATTTTAATTGTTTGGACAAAACCCCCGGGGGTTCGAATTTTTTTCATGTGAATGTGAAAAGTTTTTCTGGTCCCATTTAAAAACCATGCACCAGAATCAACTTCTTTCAACTCAGTAATACATTTCGGATGTGTACCTATAGTTTAAAGCAGAAAAACAGGAACTTTTGAAATTTTCATTTTTTGGACAGAACCCCCGGGGGTTAGAATTTTTTTCATGTGAATGTGAAAAGTTTTTCTGGTCCCATTTAAAAACCATGCACCAGAATCAACTTCTTTCAACTCAGTAATACATTTCGGATGTGTACCTATAGTTTAAAGCAGAAAAACAGGAACTTTTGAAATTTTAATTGTTTGGACAAAACCCCCGGGGGTTAGAATTTTTTTCATGTGAATGTGAAAAGTTTTTCTGGTCCCATTTAAAAACCATGCACCAGAATCAACTTCTTTCAACTCAGTAATACATTTCGGATGTGTACCTATAGTTTAAAGCAGAAAAACAGGAACTTTTGAAATTTTCATTTTTTGGACAGAACCCCCGGGGGTTAGAATTTTTTTCATGTGAATGTGAAAAGTTTTTCTGGTCCCATTTAAAAATCTTGCACCAGAATCAACTTCTTTCAACTCAGTAATACATTTCGGATGTGTACCTATAGTTTAAAGCAGAAAAACAGGAACTTTTGAAATTTTCATTTTTTGGACAAAACCCCCGGGGGTTAGAATTTTTTTCATGTGAATGTGAAAAGTTTTTCTGGTCCCATTTAAAAACCATGCACCAGAATAGACTTCTTTCAACTCAGTAATACATTTCGGATGTGTACCCATAGTTTAAAGCAGAAAAACAGGAACTTTTGAAATTTTCATTTTTTGGACAGAACCCCCGGGGGTTAGAATTTTTTTCATGTGAATGTGAAAAGTTTTTCTGGTCCCATTTAAAAACCATGCACCAGAATCAACTTCTTTCAACTCAGTAATACATTTCGGATGTGTACCTATAGTTTAAAGCAGAAAAACAGGAACTTTTGAAATTTTCATTTTTTGGACAGAACCCCCGGGGGTTAGAATTTTTTTCATGTGAATGTGAAAAGTTTTTCTGGTCCCATTTAAAAACCATGCACCAGAATCAACTTCTTTCAACTCAGTAATATATTTCGGATGTGTACCTATAGTTTAAAGCAGAAAAACAGGAACTTTTGAAATTTTCATTTTTTGGACAGAACCCCCGGGGGTTAGAATTTTTTTCATGTGAATGTGAAAAGTTTTTCTGGTCCCATTTAAAAACCATGCACCAGAATCAACTTCTTTCAACTCAGTAATACATTTCGGATGTGTACCTATAGTTTAAAGCAGAAAAACAGGAACTTTTGAAATTTTCATTTTTTGGACAAAACCCCCGGGGGTTAGAATTTTTTTCATGTGAATGTGAAAAGTTTTTCTGGTCCCATTTAAAAACCATGCACCGGAATCAACTTCTTTCAACTCCGTAATACTTTTGGGATGTGTACCTATAGTTTAAAGCAGAATAATACTGCTTTCACATTGCAAAAACCTGCTTTTAACCCGATTTTCTAAACGTGTCTTAAAACTGGTCAAAAGCCAGTTAAACCCCTTTCATATTGCATGATGTAAAGGTATATTGCAGTTTAAATACCGTTTTGTACCTTTCAGATTCAACCCGTTTCACCCATAGAAAGCCATACAATGTCATTTTAAATGTTTTTTTTCCTGCTTGTGGGCGGGGATCAAGTGTGGTTATCATTCTTAGCAAATACCGTTTCTGAGCTGTTCAGACTGCAGGGAAAACGGCTCAGAAACGTGTAGGATCCTGCTTTTAACACGTGTCAAAATACCGGTTTTCTGTAACCGGTAAATTGACAATGTAGCTTTCACATTGCAGCTGGAACCGTTTTAAAGCACTAAAAAAACGGCAATATACCGTGTTACAGCTGCAATGTGAATGGGGTATTACAGGAACTTTTGAAATTTTCATTTTTTGGACAAAACCCCCGGGGGTTAGAATTTTTTTCATGTGAATGTGAAAAGTTTTTCTGGTCCCATTTAAAAACCATGCACCAGAATCAACTTCTTTCAACTCAGTAATACATTTCGGATGTGTACCTATAGTTTAAAGCAGAAAAACAGGAACTTTTGAAATTTTAATTGTTTGGACAAAACCCCTGGGGGTTAGAATTTTTTTCATGTGAATGTGAAAAGTTTTTCTGGTCCCATTTAAAAACCATGCACCAGAATCAACTTCTTTCAACTCAGTAATACATTTCGGATGTGTACCTATAGTTTAAAGCAGAAAAACAGGAACTTTTGAAATTTTCATTTTTTGGACAAAACCCCCGGGGGTTAGAATTTTTTTCATGTGAATGTGAAAAGTTTTTCTGGTCCCATTTAAAAACCATGCACCAGAATAGACTTCTTTCAACTCAGTAATACATTTCGGATGTGTACCCATAGTTTAAAGCAGAAAAACAGGAACTTTTGAAATTTTCATTTTTTGGACAGAACCCCCGGGGGTTAGAATTTTTTTCATGTGAATGTGAAAAGTTTTTCTGGTCCCATTTAAAAACCATGCACCAGAATCAACTTCTTTCAACTCAGTAATACATTTCGGATGTGTACCTATAGTTTAAAGCAGAAAAACAGGAACTTTTGAAATTTTCATTTTTTGGACAGAACCCCCGGGGGTTAGAATTTTTTTCATGTGAATGTGAAAAGTTTTTCTGGTCCCATTTAAAAACCATGCACCAGAATCAACTTCTTTCAACTCAGTAATATATTTCGGATGTGTACCTATAGTTTAAAGCAGAAAAACAGGAACTTTTGAAATTTTCATTTTTTGGACAGAACCCCCGGGGGTTAGAATTTTTTTCATGTGAATGTGAAAAGTTTTTCTGGTCCCATTTAAAAACCATGCACCAGAATCAACTTCTTTCAACTCAGTAATACATTTCGGATGTGTACCTATAGTTTAAAGCAGAAAAACAGGAACTTTTGAAATTTTCATTTTTTGGACAAAACCCCCGGGGGTTAGAATTTTTTTCATGTGAATGTGAAAAGTTTTTCTGGTCCCATTTAAAAACCATGCACCGGAATCAACTTCTTTCAACTCCGTAATACTTTTGGGATGTGTACCTATAGTTTAAAGCAGAATAACAGGAACTTTTGAAATTTTCATTTTTTGGACAAAACCCCCGGGGGTTAGAATTTTTTTCATGTGAATGTGAAAAGTTTTTCTGGTCCCATTTAAAAACCATGCACCAGAATCAACTTCTTTCAACTCAGTAATACATTTCGGATGTGTACCTATAAGTTAAAGCAGAAAAACAATAACTTTTGAAATTTTCATTTTTTGGACAAAACCCCCGGGGGTTAGAATTTTTTTCATGTGATTGTGAAAAGTTTTTCTGGTCCCATCTAAAAACCATGCACCAGAATCAACTTCTTTCAACTCAGTAATACATTTCGGATGTTTACCTATATTTTAAGGCAGAAAAACAGGAACTTTTGAAATTTTCTTTTTTTGGACAAAACACCCGGGGCTTAGAATTTTTTTCATGTGAATGTGAAAAGTTTTTCTGGTCCCATTTCAAAACCATGCACCAGAATAGACTTCTTTCAACTCAGTAATACATTTCGGATGTGTACCTATAGTTTAAAGCAGAAAAACAGGAACTTTTGAAATTTTCATGTTTTGGACAAAACCCCCGGGGGTTAGTATTTTTTTCATGTGAATGTGAAAAGTTTTTCTGGTCCCATTTAAAAACCATGCACCAGAATCAACTTCTTTCAACTCCGTAATACTTTTGGGATGTGTACCTATAGTTTAAGGCAGAAAAACAGGAACTTTTGAAATTTTCATTTTTTGGACAAAACCCCCGGGGGTTAGATTTTTTTTCATGTGAATGTGAAAAGTTTTTCTGGTCCCATTTAAAAACCATGCACCAGAATAGACTTCTTTCAACTCAGTAATACATTTCGGATGTGTACCTATAGTTTAAAGCAGAAAAACAGGAACTTTCGAAATTTTCATTTTTTGGACAAAACCCCCGGGGGTTAGAATTTTTTTCATGTGAATGTGAAAAGTTTTTCTGGTCCCATTTAAAAACCATGCACCAGAATCAACTTCTTTCAACTCCGTAATACTTTTGGGATGTGTACCTATAGTTTAAGGCAGAAAAACAGGAACTTTTGAAATTTTCATTTTTTGGACAAAACCCCCGGGGGTTAGAATTTTTTTCATGTGAATGTGAAAAGTTTTTATGGTCCCATTTAAAAACCATGCACCAGAATCAACTACTTTTAACTCAGTAATACATTTCGGATGTGTACCTATAGTTTAAAGCAGAAAAACAGGAACTTTTGAAATTTTCATCTTTTGGACAGAACCCCCGGGGGTTAGAATTTTTTTCATGTGAATGTGAAAAGTTTTTCTGGTCCCATTTAAAAACCATGCACCAGAATCAACTTCTTTCAACTCAGTAATACATTTCGGATGTGTACCTATAGTTTAAAGCAGAAAAACAGGAACTTTTGAAATTTTCATTTTTTGGACAAAACCCCCGGGGGTTAGAATTTTTTTCATGTGAATGTGAAAAGTTTTTCTGGTCCCATTTAAAAACCATGCACCAGAATCAACTTCTTTCAACTCAGTAATACATTTCGGATGTTTACCTATATTTTAAGGCAGAAAAACAGGAACTTTTGAAATTTTCGGTACTTGTGAGTTATCCGGACGCCCGATTTCAAAATCGGGTCGGATCGGGCACATCGCATCGCATCGCATGCGACCATCGGATGCGATGCGATGCGATGACCCGATTTTTCCATAGGAATCAATGTTAAAATGGACTGAGTCCATTTTAACATGGAATTCAATGGGAAAAAGGGGTCCTTTTCATACCCCTACTGTCCAAGTGGGCATGGAGTTTGATATAAACCTGTGGCGAGCGTAGCGAGCCACCGAGCCCGAAGCGTGGCGAGCGTAGCGAGCCCCGCGAGGGGACACGGAATACCGTCCCCTCGCGGGGCTCGCTTCGCTCGCCACGCTTCGGGCTCGGTGGCTCGCTACGCTCGCCACAGGTTTATATCCAACTCCATGCCCACTTGGATAGTAGGGGTATGAAAAGGACCCCTTTTTCCATAGGAATCATTTTAACATTGATTCCTATGGAAAAATCGGGTCATCGCATCCGATGGTCGCATGCGATGCGATGCGATGCGATGCGAAGCAGAATAACAGGAACTTTTGAAATTTTCATTTTTTGGACAAAACCCCCGGGGGTTAGAATTTTTTTCATGTGAATGTGAAAAGTTTTTCTGGTCCCATTTAAAAACCATGCACCAGAATCAACTTCTTTCAACTCAGTAATACATTTCGGATGTGTACCTATAGTTTAAAGCAGAAAAACAGGAACTTTTGAAATTTTCATTTTTTGGACAAAACCTCCGGGGGTTAGAATTTTTTTCATGTGAATGTGAAAAGTTTTTCTGGTCCCATTTAAAAACCATGCACCAGAATCAACTTCTTTCAACTCAGTAATACATTTTGGATGTGTACCTATAGTTTAAAGCAGAATAACAGGAACTTTTGAAATTTTCATTTTTTGGACAAAACCCCCGGGGGTTAGAATTTTTTTCATGTGAATGTGAAAAGTTTTTCTGGTCCCATTTAAAAACCATGCACCAGAATCAACTTCTTTCAACTCAGTAATACATTTCGGATGTGTACCTATAGTTTAAAGCAGAAAAACAATAACTTTTGAAATTTTCATTTTTTGGACAAAACCCCCGGGGGTTAGAATTTTTTTCATGTGAATGTGAAAAGTTTTTCTGGTCCCATTTAAAAACCATGCACCAGAATCAACTTCTTTCAACTCAGTAATACATTTCGGATGTTTACCTATATTTTAAGGCAGAAAAACAGGAACTTTTGAAATTTTCTTTTTTTGGACAAAACACCCGGGGCTTAGAATTTTTTTCATGTGAATGTGAAAAGTTTTTCTGGTCCCATTTAAAAACCATGCACCAGAATAGACTTCTTTCAACTCAGTAATACATTTCGGATGTGTACCTATAGTTTAAAGCAGAAAAACAGGAACTTTTGAAATTTTCATTTTTTGGACAAAACCCCCGGGGGTTAGTATTTTTTTCATGTGAATGTGAAAAGTTTTTCTGGTCCCATTTAAAAACCATGCACCAGAATCAACTTCTTTCAACTCCGTAATACTTTTGGGATGTGTACCTATAGTTTAAGGCAGAAAAACAGGAACTTTTGAAATTTTCATTTTTTGGACAAAACCCCCGGGGGTTAGAATTTTTTTCATGTGAATGTGAAAAGTTTTTCTGGTCCCATTTAAAAACCATGCACCAGAATCAACTTCTTTCAACTCAGTAATACATTTCGGATGTTTACCTATATTTTAAGGCAGAAAAACAGGAACTTATGAAATTTTCTTTTTTTGGACAAAACACCCGGGGCTTAGAATTTTTTTCATGTGAATGTGAAAAGTTTTTCTGGTCCCATTTAAAAACCATGCACCAGAATAGACTTCTTTCAACTCAGTAATACATTTCGGATGTGTACCTATAGTTTAAAGCAGAAAAACAGGAACTTTTGAAATTTTCATTTTTTGGACAAAACCCCCGGGGGTTAGAATTTTTTTCATGTGAATGTGAAAAGTTTTTCTGGTCCCATTTAAAAACCATGCACCAGAATAGACTTCTTTCAACTCAGTAATACATTTCGGATGTGTACCTATAGTTTAAAGCAGAAAAACAGGAACTTTTGAAATTTTCATTTTTTTGGACAGAACCCCCAGGGGTTAGAATTTTTTTCATGTGAATGTGAAAAGTTTTTCTGGTCCCATTTAAAAACCATGCACCAGAATCAACTTCTTTCAACTCAGTAATACATTTCGGATGTGTACCTATAGTTTAAAGCAGAAAAACAGGAACTTTTGAAATTTTCATTTTTTGGACAAAACCCCCGGGGGTTAGAATTTTTTTCATGTGAATGTGAAAAGTTTTTCTGGTCCCATTTAAAAACCATGCACCAGAATAAACTTCTTTCAACTCCGTAATACTTTTGGGATGTGTACCTATAGTTTAAGGCAGAAAAACAGGAACTTTTAAAATTTTCATTTTTTGGACAAAACACCCGGGGCTTAGAATTTTTTTCATGTGAATGTGAAAAGTTTTTCTGGTCCCATTTAAAAACCTTGCACCAGAATAGACTTCTTTCAACTCAGTAATACATTTCTGATGTGTACCTATAGTTTAAAGCAGAAAAACAGGAACTTTTGAAATTTTCATTTATTGGACAGAACCCCCGGGGGTTAGAATTTTTTTCATGTGACTGTGAAAAGTTTTTCTGGTCCCATTTAAAAACCATGCACCAGAATCAACTTCTTTCAACTCAGTAATACATTTCGGATGTGTACCTATAGTTTAAAGCAGAAAAACAGGAACTTTTGAAATTTTCATTTTTTGGACAGAACCCCCGGGGGTTAGAATTTTTTTCATGTGACTGTGAAAAGTTTTTCTGGTCCCATTTAAAAACCTTGCACCAGAATCAACTTCTTTCAACTCAGTAATACATTTCGGATGTGTACCTATAGTTTAAAGCAGAAAAACAGGAACTTTTGAAATTTTCATTTTTTGGACAAAACCCCCGGGGGTTAGAATTTTTTTCATGTGAATGTGAAAAGTTTTTCTGGTCCCATTTAAAAACCTTGCACCAGAATCAACTTCTTTCAACTCAGTAATACATTTCGGATGTGTACCTATAGTTTAAAGCAGAAAAACAGGAACTTTTGAAATTTTCATTTTTTGGACAAAACCCCCGGGGGTTAGAATTTTTTTCATGTGACTGTGAAAAGTTTTTCTGGTCCCATTTAAAAACCATGCACCAGAATCAACTTCTTTCAACTCAGTAATACATTTCGGATGTGTACCTATAGTTTAAAGCAGAAAAACAGGAACTTTTGAAATTTTCATTTTTTGGACAGAACCCCCGGGGGTTAGAATTTTTTTCATGTGAATGTGAAAAGTTTTTCTGGTCCCATTTAAAAACCTTGCACCAGAATCAACTTCTTTCAACTCAGTAATACATTTCGGATGTGTACCTATAGTTTAAAGCAGAAAAACAGGAACTTTTGAAATTTTCATTTTTTGGACAAAACCCCCGGGGGTTAGAATTTTTTTCATGTGAATGTGAAAAGTTTTTCTGGTCCCATTTAAAAACCATGCACCAGAATCAACTTCTTTCAACTCCGTAATACTTTTGGGATGTGTACCTATAGTTTAAGGCAGAAAAACAGGAACTTTTGAAATTTTAATTGTTTGGACAAAACCCCCGGGGGTTAGAATTTTTTTCATGTGAATGTGAAAAGTTTTTCTGGTCCCATTTAAAAACCATGCACCAGAATCAACTTCTTTCAACTCAGTAATACATTTCGGATGTGTACCTATAGTTTAAAGCAGAAAAACAGGAACTTTTGAAATTTTCATTTTTTGGACAGAACCCCCGGGGGTTAGAATTTTTTTCATGTGAATGTGAAAAGTTTTTCTGGTCCCATTTAAAAACCATGCACCAGAATCAACTTCTTTCAACTCAGTAATACATTTCGGATGTGTACCTATAGTTTAAAGCAGAAAAACAGGAACTTTTGAAATTTTTATTGTTTGGACAAAACCCCCGGGGGTTAGAATTTTTTTCATGTGAATGTGAAAAGTTTTTCTGGTCCCATTTAAAAACCATGCACCAGAATCAACTTCTTTCAACTCAGTAATACATTTCGGATGTGTACCTATAGTTTAAAGCAGAAAAACAGGAACTTTTGAAATTTTCATTTTTTGGACAGAACCCCCGGGGGTTAGAATTTTTTTCATGTGAATGTGAAAAGTTTTTCTGGTCCCATTTAAAAATCTTGCACCAGAATCAACTTCTTTCAACTCAGTAATACATTTCGGATGTGTACCTATAGTTTAAAGCAGAAAAACAGGAACTTTTGAAATTTTCATTTTTTGGACAAAACCCCCGGGGGTTAGAATTTTTTTCATGTGAATGTGAAAAGTTTTTCTGGTCCCATTTAAAAACCATGCACCAGAATAGACTTCTTTCAACTCAGTAATACATTTCGGATGTGTACCCATAGTTTAAAGCAGAAAAACAGGAACTTTTGAAATTTTCATTTTTTGGACAGAACCCCCGGGGGTTAGAATTTTTTTCATGTGAATGTGAAAAGTTTTTCTGGTCCCATTTAAAAACCATGCACCAGAATCAACTTCTTTCAACTCAGTAATACATTTCGGATGTGTACCTATAGTTTAAAGCAGAAAAACAGGAACTTTTGAAATTTTCATTTTTTGGACAGAACCCCCGGGGGTTAGAATTTTTTTCATGTGAATGTGAAAAGTTTTTCTGGTCCCATTTAAAAACCATGCACCAGAATCAACTTCTTTCAACTCAGTAATATATTTCGGATGTATACCTATAGTTTAAAGCAGAAAAACAGGAACTTTTGAAATTTTCATTTTTTGGACAGAACCCCCGGGGGTTAGAATTTTTTTCATGTGAATGTGAAAAGTTTTTCTGGTCCCATTTAAAAACCATGCACCAGAATCAACTTCTTTCAACTCAGTAATACATTTCGGATGTGTACCTATAGTTTAAAGCAGAAAAACAGGAACTTTTGAAATTTTCATTTTTTGGACAAAACCCCCGGGGGTTAGAATTTTTTTCATGTGAATGTGAAAAGTTTTTCTGGTCCCATTTAAAAACCATGCACCAGAATCAACTTCTTTCAACTCAGTAATACATTTCGGATGTGTACCTATAAGTTAAAGCAGAAAAACAATAACTTTTGAAATTTTCATTTTTTGGACAAAACCCCCGGGGGTTAGAATTTTTTTCATGTGAATGTGAAAAGTTTTTCTGGTCCCATTTAAAAACCATGCACCAGAATCAACTTCTTTCAACTCAGTAATACATTTCGGATGTGTACCTATAGTTTAAAGCAGAAAAACAGGAACTTTTGAAATTTTAATTGTTTGGACAAAACCCCCGGGGGTTAGAATTTTTTTCATGTGAATGTGAAAAGTTTTTCTGGTCCCATTTAAAAACCATGCACCAGAATCAACTTCTTTCAACTCAGTAATACATTTCGGATGTGTACCTATAGTTTAAAGCAGAAAAACAGGAACTTTTGAAATTTTCATTTTTTGGACAAAACCCCCGGGGGTTAGAATTTTTTTCATGTGAATGTGAAAAGTTTTTCTGGTCCCATTTAAAAACCATGCACCAGAATAGACTTCTTTCAACTCAGTAATACATTTCGGATGTGTACCCATAGTTTAAAGCAGAAAAACAGGAACTTTTGAAATTTTCATTTTTTGGACAGAACCCCCGGGGGTTAGAATTTTTTTCATGTGAATGTGAAAAGTTTTTCTGGTCCCATTTAAAAACCATGCACCAGAATCAACTTCTTTCAACTCAGTAATACATTTCGGATGTGTACCTATAGTTTAAAGCAGAAAAACAGGAACTTTTGAAATTTTCATTTTTTGGACAGAACCCCCGGGGGTTAGAATTTTTTTCATGTGAATGTGAAAAGTTTTTCTGGTCCCATTTAAAAACCATGCACCAGAATCAACTTCTTTCAACTCAGTAATATATTTCGGATGTGTACCTATAGTTTAAAGCAGAAAAACAGGAACTTTTGAAATTTTCATTTTTTGGACAGAACCCCCGGGGGTTAGAATTTTTTTCATGTGAATGTGAAAAGTTTTTCTGGTCCCATTTAAAAACCATGCACCAGAATCAACTTCTTTCAACTCAGTAATACATTTCGGATGTGTACCTATAGTTTAAAGCAGAAAAACAGGAACTTTTGAAATTTTCATTTTTTGGACAAAACCCCCGGGGGTTAGAATTTTTTTCATGTGAATGTGAAAAGTTTTTCTGGTCCCATTTAAAAACCATGCACCGGAATCAACTTCTTTCAACTCCGTAATACTTTTGGGATGTGTACCTATAGTTTAAAGCAGAATAACAGGAACTTTTGAAATTTTCATTTTTTGGACAAAACCCCCGGGGGTTAGAATTTTTTTCATGTGAATGTGAAAAGTTTTTCTGGTCCCATTTAAAAACCATGCACCAGAATCAACTTCTTTCAACTCAGTAATACATTTCGGATGTGTACCTATAAGTTAAAGCAGAAAAACAATAACTTTTGAAATTTTCATTTTTTGGACAAAACCCCCGGGGGTTAGAATTTTTTTCATGTGATTGTGAAAAGTTTTTCTGGTCCCATCTAAAAACCATGCACCAGAATCAACTTCTTTCAACTCAGTAATACATTTCGGATGTTTACCTATATTTTAAGGCAGAAAAACAGGAACTTTTGAAATTTTCTTTTTTTGGACAAAACACCCGGGGCTTAGAATTTTTTTCATGTGAATGTGAAAAGTTTTTCTGGTCCCATTTCAAAACCATGCACCAGAATAGACTTCTTTCAACTCAGTAATACATTTCGGATGTGTACCTATAGTTTAAAGCAGAAAAACAGGAAGTTTTGAAATTTTCATTTTTTGGACAAAACCCCCGGGGGTTAGTATTTTTTTCATGTGAATGTGAAAAGTTTTTCTGGTCCCATTTAAAAACCATGCACCAGAATCAACTTCTTTCAACTCCGTAATACTTTTGGGATGTGTACCTATAGTTTAAGGCAGAAAAACAGGAACTTTTGAAATTTTCATTTTTTGGACAAAACCCCCGGGGGTTAGATTTTTTTTCATGTGAATGTGAAAAGTTTTTCTGGTCCCATTTAAAAACCATGCACCAGAATAGACTTCTTTCAACTCAGTAATACATTTCGGATGTGTACCTATAGTTTAAAGCAGAAAAACAGGAACTTTTGAAATTTTCATTTTTTGGACAAAACCCCCGGGGGTTAGAATTTTTTTCATGTGAATGTGAAAAGTTTTTCTGGTCCCATTTAAAAACCATGCACCAGAATCAACTTCTTTCAACTCCGTAATACTTTTGGGATGTGTACCTATAGTTTAAGGCAGAAAAACAGGAACTTTTGAAATTTTCATTTTTTGGACAAAACCCCCGGGGGTTAGAATTTTTTTCATGTGAATGTGAAAAGTTTTTCTGGTCCCATTTAAAAACCATGCACCAGAATCAACTTCTTTCAACTCAGTAATACATTTCGGATGTGTACCTATAGTTTAAAGCAGAAAAACAGGAACTTTTGAAATTTTAATTTTTTGGACAAAACCCCCGGGGGTTAGAATTTTTTTCATGTGAATGTGAAAAGTTTTTCTGGTCCCATTTAAAAACCATGCACCGGAATCAACTTCTTTCAACTCCGTAATACTTTTGGGATGTGTACCTATAGTTTAAAGCAGAATAACAGGAACTTTTGAAATTTTCATTTTTTGGACAAAACCCCCGGGGGTTAGAATTTTTTTCATGTGAATGTGAAAAGTTTTTCTGGTCCCATTTAAAAACCATGCACCAGAATCAACTTCTTTCAACTCAGTAATACATTTCGGATGTGTACCTATAAGTTAAAGCAGAAAAACAATAACTTTTGAAATTTTCATTTTTTGGACAAAACCCCCAGGGGTTAGAATTTTTTTCATGTGATTGTGAAAAGTTTTTCTGGTCCCATCTAAAAACCATGCACCAGAATCAACTTCTTTCAACTCAGTAATACATTTCGGATGTTTACCTATATTTTAAGGCAGAAAAACAGGAACTTTTGAAATTTTCTTTTTTTGGACAAAACACCCGGGGCTTAGAATTTTTTTCATGTGAATGTGAAAAGTTTTTCTGGTCCCATTTCAAAACCATGCACCAGAATAGACTTCTTTCAACTCAGTAATACATTTCGGATGTGTACCTATAGTTTAAAGCAGAAAAACAGGAACTTTTGAAATTTTCATTTTTTGGACAAAACCCCCGGGGGTTAGAATTTTTTTCATGTGAATGTGAAAAGTTTTTCTGGTCCCATTTAAAAACCATGCACCAGAATCAACTTCTTTCAACTCCGTAATACTTTTGGGATGTGTACCTATAGTTTAAGGCAGAAAAACAGGAACTTTTGAAATTTTCATTTTTTGGACAAAACCCCCGGGGGTTAGAATTTTTTTCATGTGAATGTGAAAAGTTTTTATGGTCCCATTTAAAAACCATGCACCAGAATCAACTACTTTTAACTCAGTAATACATTTCGGATGTGTACCTATAGTTTAAAGCAGAAAAACAGGAACTTTTGAAATTTTCATCTTTTGGACAGAACCCCCGGGGGTTAGAATTTTTTTCATGTGAATGTGAAAAGTTTTTCTGGTCCCATTTAAAAACCATGCACCAGAATCAACTTCTTTCAACTCAGTAATACATTTCGGATGTGTACCTATAGTTTAAAGCAGAAAAACAGGAACTTTTGAAATTTTCATTTTTTGGACAAAACCCCCGGGGGTTAGAATTTTTTTCATGTGAATGTGAAAAGTTTTTCTGGTCCCATTTAAAAACCATGCACCAGAATCAACTTCTTTCAACTCAGTAATACATTTCGGATGTTTACCTATATTTTAAGGCAGAAAAACAGGAACTTTTGAAATTTTCGGTACTTGTGAGTTATCCGGACGCCCGATTTCAAAATCGGGTCGGATCGGGCACATCGCATCGCATCGCATGCGACCATCGGATGCGATGCGATGCGATGACCCGATTTTTCCATAGGAATCAATGTTAAAATGGACTGAGTCCATTTTAACATGGAATTCAATGGGAAAAAGGGGTCCTTTTCATACCCCTACTATCCAAGTGGGCATGGAGTTTGATATAAACCTGTGGCGAGCGTAGCGAGCCACCGAGCCCGAAGCGTGGCGAGCGTAGCGAGCCCCGCGAGGGGACACGGAATACCGTCCCCTCGCGGGGCTCGCTTCGCTCGCCACGCTTCGGGCTCGGTGGCTCGCTACGCTCGCCACAGGTTTATATCCAACTCCATGCCCACTTGGATAGTAGGGGTATGAAAAGGACCCCTTTTTCCATAGGAATCATTTTAACATTGATTCCTATGGAAAAATCGGGTCATCGCATCCGATGGTCGCATGCGATGCGATGCGATGCGATGCGATATCGCATCGCATCGTATCTGATTGTATGCCTTAACTTAAGGCATACAATCAAAAAATCGGGCGTCCAGATAACTCACAAGTACCAAATTTTCTTTTTTTGGACAAAACACCCGGGGCTTAGAATTTTTTTCATGTGAATGTGAAAAGTTTTTCTGGTCCCATTTAAAAACCATGCACCAGAATAGACTTCTTTCAACTCAGTAATACATTTCGGATGTGTACCTATAGTTTAAAGCAGAAAAACAGGAACTTTTGAAATTTTCATTTTTTGGACAAAACCCCCGGGGGTTAGAATTTTTTTCATGTGAATGTGAAAAGTTTTTCTGGTCCCATTTAAAAACCATGCACCAGAATCAACTTCTTTCAACTCCGTAATACTTTTGGGATGTGTACCTATAGTTTAAGGCAGAAAAACAGGAACTTTTGAAATTTTCATTTTTTGGACAAAACCCCCGGGGGTTAGAATTTTTTTCATGTGAATGTGAAAAGTTTTTCTGGTCCCATTTAAAAACCATGCACCAGAATAGACTTCTTTCAACTCAGTAATACATTTCGGATGTGTACCTATAGTTTAAAGCAGAAAAACAGGAACTTTTGAAATTTTCATTTTTTGGACAGAACCCCCAGGGGTTAGTATTTTTTTCATGTGAATGTGAAAAGTTTTTCTGGTCCCATTTAAAAACCATGCACCAGAATCAACTTCTTTCAACTCAGTAATACATTTCGGATGTGTACCTATAGTTTAAAGCAGAAAAACAGGAACTTTTGAAATTTTCATTTTTTGGACAAAACCCCCAGGGGTTAGAATTTTTTTCATGTGAATGTGAAAAGTTTTTCTGGTCCCATTTAAAAACCATGCACCAGAATCAACTTCTTTCAACTCCGTAATACTTTTGGGATGTGTACCTATAGTTTAAGGCAGAAAAACAGGAACTTTTAAAATTTTCATTTTTTGGACAAAACACCCGGGGCTTAGAATTTTTTTCATGTGAATGTGAAAAGTTTTTCTGGTCCCATTTAAAAACCATGCACCAGAATAAACTTCTTTCAACTCAGTAATACATTTCTGATGTGTACCTATAGTTTAAAGCAGAAAAACAGGAACTTTTGAAATTTTCATTTTTTGGACAAAACCCCCGGGGGTTAGAATTTTTTTCATGTGAATGTGAAAAGTTTTTCTGGTCCCATTTAAAAACCATGCACCAGAATCAACTTCTTTCAACTCAGTAATACATTTCGGATGTGTACCTATAGTTTAAAGCAGAAAAACAGGAACTTTTGAAATTTTCATTTTTTGGACAAAACCCCCGGGGGGTTAGAATTTTTTTCATGTGAATGTGAAAAGTTTTTCTGGTCCCATTTAAAAACCATGCACCAGAATCAACTTCTTTCAACTCAGTAATACATTTCGGATGTGTACCTATAGTTTAAAGCAGAATAACAGGAACTTTTGAAATTTTCATTTTTTGGACAAAACCCCCGGGGGTTAGAATTTTTTTCATGTGAATGTGAAAAGTTTTTCTGGTCCCATTTAAAAACCATGCACCAGAATCAACTTCTTTCAACTCAGTAATACATTTCGGATGTGTACCTATAGTTTAAAGCAGAAAAACAATAACTTTTGAAATTTTCATTTTTTGGACAAAACCCGCGGGGGTTAGAATTTTTTTCATGTGAATGTGAAAAGTTTTTTTGGTCCCATTTAAAAACCATGCACCAGAATCAACTTCTTTCAACTCAGTAATACATTTCGGATGTGTACCTATAGTTTAAAGCAGAAAACAGGAACTTTTGAAATTTTCATCTTTTGGACAGAACCCCCGGGGGTTAGAATTTTTTTCATGTGAATGTGAAAAGTTTTTCTGGTCCCATTTAAAAACCATGCACCAGAATCAACTTCTTTCAACTCAGTAATACATTTCGGATGTGTACCTATAGTTTAAAGCAGAAAAACAATAACTTTTGAAATTTTCATTTTTTGGACAAAACCCCCGGGGGTTAGAATTTTTTTCATGTGAATGTGAAAAGTTTTTTTGGTCCCATTTAAAAACCATGCACCAGAATCAACTTCTTTCAACTCAGTAATACATTTCGGATGTGTACCTATAGTTTAAAGCAGAAAAACAGGAACTTTTGAAATTTTCATTTTTTGGACAAAACCCCCGGGGGTTAGAATTTTTTTCATGTGAATTTGAAAAGTTTTTCTGGTCCCATTTAAAAACCATGCACCAGAATCAACTTCTTTCAACTCAGTAATACATTTCGGATGTGTACCTATAGTTTAAAGCAGAATAACAGGAACTTTTGAAATTTTCATTTTTTGGACAAAACCCCCGGGGGTTAGAATTTTTTTCATGTGAATGTGAAAAGTTTTTCTGGTCCCATTTAAAAACCATGCACCAGAATCAACTTCTTTCAACTCAGTAATACATTTCGGATGTGTACCTATAGTTTAAAGCAGAAAAACAATAACTTTTGAAATTTTCATTTTTTGGACAAAACCCCCGGGGGTTAGAATTTTTTTCATGTGAATGTGAAAAGTTTTTCTGGTCCCATTTAAAAACCATGCACCAGAATCAACTTCTTTCAACTCAGTAATACATTTCGGATGTGTACCTATAGTTTAAAGCAGAAAAACAGGAACTTTTGAAATTTTCATCTTTTGGACAGAACCCCCGGGGGTTAGAATTTTTTTCATGTGAATGTGAAAAGTTTTTCTGGTCCCATTTAAAAACCATGCACCAGAATCAACTTCTTTCAACTCAGTAATACATTTCGGAGGTGTACCTATAGTTTAAAGCAGAAAAACAGGAACTTTTGAAATTTTCATTTTTTGGACAAAACCCCCGGGGGTTAGAATTTTTTTCATGTGAATGTGAAAAGTTTTTCTGGTCCCATTTAAAAACCATGCACCAGAATCAACTTCTTTCAACTCAGTAATACATTTCGGATGTGTACCTATAGTTTAAAGCAGAAAAACAGGAACTTTTGAAATTTTCTTTTTTTGGACAAAACACCCGGGGCTTAGAATTTTTTTCATGTGAATGTGAAAAGTTTTTCTGGTCCCATTTAAAAACCATGCACCAGAATAGACTTCTTTCAACTCAGTAATACATTTCGGATGTGTACCTATAGTTTAAAGCAGAAAAACAGGAACTTTTGAAATTTTCATTTTTTGGACAAAACCCCCGGGGGTTAGAATTTTTTTCATGTGAATGTGAAAAGTTTTTCTGGTCCCATTTAAAAACCATGCACCAGAATCAACTTCTTTCAACTCCGTAATACTTTTGGGATGTGTACCTATAGTTTAAGGCAGAAAAACAGGAACTTTTGAAATTTTCATTTTTTGGACAAAACCCCCGGGGGTTAGAATTTTTTTCATGTGAATGTAAGTTTTTCTGGTCCCATTTAAAAACCATGCACCAGAATCAACTTCTTTCAACTCAGTAATACATTTCGGATGTGTACCTATATTTTAAGGCAGAAAAACAGGAACTTTTGAAATTTTCTTTTTTTGGACAAAACACCCGGGGCTTAGAATTTTTTTCATGTGAATGTGAAAAGTTTTTCTGGTCCCATTTAAAAACCATGCACCAGAATCAATTCTTTCAACTCCGTAATACATTTCGGATGTGTACCTATAGTTTAAAGCAGAAAAACAGGAACTTTTGAAATTTTCATTTTTTGGACAAAACCCCCGGGGGTTAGAATTTTTTTCATGTGACTGTGAAAAGTTTTTCTGGTCCCATTTAAAAACCATGCACCAGAATCAACTTCTTTCAACTCAGTAATACATTTCGGAAGTGTACCTATAGTTTAAAGCAGAAAAACAGGAACTTTTGAAATTTTCATTTTTTGGACAGAACCCCCGGGGGTTAGAATTTTTTTCATGTGAATGTGAAAAGTTTTTCTGGTCCCATTTAAAAACCTTGCACCAGAATCAACTTCTTTCAACTCAGTAATACATTTCGGATGTGTACCTATAGTTTAAAGCAGAAAAACAGGAACTTTTGAAATTTTCATTTTTTGGACAAAACCCCTGGGGGTTAGAATTTTTTTCATGTGACTGTGAAAAGTTTTTCTGGTCCCATTTAAAAACCATGCACCAGAATCAACTTCTTTCAACTCAGTAATACATTTCGGATGTGTACCTATAGTTTAAAGCAGAAAAACAGGAACTTTTGAAATTTTCATTTTTTGGACAAAACCCCCGGGGGTTAGAATTTTTTTCATGTGAATGTGAAAAGTTTTTCTGGTCCCATTTAAAAACCATGCACCAGAATCAACTTCTTTCAACTCCGTAATACTTTTGGGATGTGTACCTATAGTTTAAAGCAGAAAAACAGGAACTTTTGAAATTTTCATTTTTTGGACAAAATCCCCGGGGGTTAGAATTTTTTTCATGTGAATGTGAAAAGTTTTTCTGGTCCCATTTAAAAACCATGCACCAGAATCAACTTCTTTCAACTCAGTAATACATTTCGGATGTGTACCTATAGTTTAAAGCAGAAAAACAGGAACTTTTGAAATTTTCATTTTTTGGACAGAACCCCCGGGGGTTAGAATTTTTTTCATGTGAATGTGAAAAGTTTTTCTGGTCCCATTTAAAAACCTTGCACCAGAATCAACTTCTTTCAACTCAGTAATACATTTCGGATGTGTACCTATAGTTTAAAGCAGAAAAACAGGAACTTTTGAAATTTTCATTTTTTGGACAAAACCCCCGGGGGTTAGAATTTTTTTCATGTGAATGTGAAAAGTTTTTCTGGTCCCATTTAAAAACCATGCACCAGAATCAACTTCTTTCAACTCCGTAATACTTTTGGGATGTGTACCTATAGTTTAAAGCAGAAAAACAGGAACTTTTGAAATTTTCATTTTTTGGACAAAACCCCCGGGGGTTAGAATTTTTTTCATGTGAATGTGAAAAGTTTTTCTGGTCCCATTTAAAAACCATGCACCAGAATCAACTTCTTTCAACTCAGTAATACATTTCGGATGTGTACCTATAGTTTAAAGCAGAAAAACAGGAACTTTTGAAATTTTCATTTTTTGGACAGAACCCCCGGGGGTTAGAATTTTTTTCATGTGAATGTGAAAAGTTTTTCTGGTCCCATTTAAAAATCATGCACCAGAATCAACTTCTTTCAACTCAGTAATACATTTCGGATGTGTACCTATAGTTTAAAGCAGAAAAACAGGAACTTTTGAAATTTTCATTTTTTGGACAGAACCCCCGGGGGTTAGAATTTTTTTCATGTGAATGTGAAAAGTTTTTCTGGTCCCATTTAAAAACCTTGCACCAGAATCAACTTCTTTCAACTCAGTAATACATTTCGGATGTGAACCTATAGTTTAAAGCAGAAAAACAGGAACTTTTGAAATTTTCATTTTTTGGACAAAACCCCGGGGGTTAGAATTTTTTTCATGTGAATGTGAAAAGTTTTTCTGGTCCCATTTAAAAACCATGCACCAGAATAGACTTCTTTCAACTCAGTAATACATTTCGGATGTGTACCTATAGTTTAAAGCAGAAAAACAGGAACTTTTGAAATTTTCATTTTTTGGACAGAACCCCCGGGGGTTAGAATTTTTTTCATGTGAATGTGAAAAGTTTTTCTGGTCCCATTTAAAAACCATGCACCAGAATCAACTTCTTTCAACTCAGTAATACATTTCGGATGTGTACCTATAGTTTAAAGCAGAAAAACAGGAACTTTTGAAATTTTCATTTTTTGGACAAAACCCCCGGGGGTTAGAATTTTTTTCATGTGACTGTGAAAAGTTTTTCTGGTCCCATTTAAAAACCATGCACCAGAATCAACTTCTTTCAACTCAGTAATACATTTCGGTTGTGTACCTATAGTTTAAAGCAGAAAAACAGGAACTTTTGAAATTTTCATTTTTTGGACAGAACCCCCGGGGGTTAGAATTTTTTTCATGTGAATGTGAAAAGTTTTTCTGGTCCCATTTAAAAACCATGCACCAGAATCAACTTCTTTCAACTCAGTAATACATTTCGGATGTGTACCTATAGTTTGAAGCAGAAAAACAGGAACTTTTGAAATTTTCATTTATTGGACAGAACCCCCGGGGGTTAGAATTTTTTTCATGTGAATGTGAAAAGTTTTTCTGGTCCCATTTAAAAACCTTGCACCAGAATCAACTTCTTTCAACTCAGTAATACATTTCGGATGTGTACCTATAGTTTAAAGCAGAAAAACAGGAACTTTTGAAATTTTCATTTTTTGGACAAAACCCCCGGGGGTTAGAATTTTTTTCATGTGACTGTGAAAAGTTTTTCTGGTCCCATTTAAAAACCATGCACCAGAATCAACTTCTTTCAACTCAGTAATACATTTCGGATGTGTACCTATAGTTTAAAGCAGAAAAACAGGAACTTTTGAAATTTTCATTTTTTGGACAAAACCCCCGGGGGTTAGAATTTTTTTCATGTGAATGTGAAAAGTTTTTCTGGTCCCATTTAAAAACCATGCACCAGAATCAACTTCTTTCAACTCCGTAATACTTTTGGGATGTGTACCTATAGTTTAAGGCAGAAAAACAGGAACTTTTGAAATTTTAATTGTTTGGACAAAACCCCCGGTGGTTAGAATTTTTTTCATGTGAATGTGAAAAGTTTTTCTGGTCCCATTTAAAAACCATGCACCAGAATCAACTTCTTTCAACTCAGTAATACATTTCGGATGTGTACCTATAGTTTAAAGCAGAAAAACAGGAACTTTTGAAATTTTCATTTTTTGGACAAAACCCCCGGGGGTTAGAATTTGTTTCATGTGAATGTGAAAAGTTTTTCTGGTCCCATTTAAAAACCATGCACCAGAATCAACTTCTTTCAACTCAGTAATACATTTCGGATGTGTACCTATAGTTTAAAGCAGAAAAACAGGAACTTTTGAAACTTTCATTTTTTGGACAGAACCCCCGGGGGTTAGAATTTTTTTCATGTGAATGTGAAAAGTTTTTCTGGTCCCATTTAAAAATCATGCACCAGAATCAACTTCTTTCAACTCAGTAATACATTTCGGATGTGTACCTATAGTTTAAAGCAGAAAAACAGGAACTTTTGAAATTTTCATTTTTTGGACAAAACCCCCGGGGGTTAGAATTTTTTTCATGTGAATGTGAAAAGTTTTTCTGGTCCCATTTAAAAACCTTGCACCAGAATCAACTTCTTTCAACTCAGTAATACATTTCGGATGTGTACCTATAGTTTAAAGCAGAAAAACAGGAACTTTTGAAATTTTCATTTTTTGGACAAAACCCCCGGGGGTTAGAATTTTTTTCATGTGAATGTGAAAAGTTTTTCTGGTCCCATTTAAAAACCATGCACCAGAATAGACTTCTTTCAACTCAGTAATACATTTCGGATGTGTACCTATAGTTTAAAGCAGAAAAACAGGAACTTTTGAAATTTTCTTTTTTTGGACAAAACACCCGGGGCTTAGAATTTTTTTCATGTGAATGTGAAAAGTTTTTCTGGTCCCATTTAAAAACCATGCACCAGAATAGACTTCTTTCAACTCAGTAATACATTTCGGATGTGTACCTATAGTTTAAAGCAGAAAAAAAGGAACTTTTGAAATTTTCATTTTTTGGACAAAACCCCCGGGGGTTAGTATTTTTTTCATGTGAATGTGAAAAGTTTTTCTGGTCCCATTTAAAAACCATGCACCAGAATCAACTTCTTTCAACTCCGTAATACTTTTGGGATGTGTACCTATAGTTTAAGGCAGAAAAACAGGAACTTTTGAAATTTTCATTTTTTGGACAAAACCCCCGGGGGTTAGAATTTTTTTCATGTGAATGTGAAAAGTTTTTCTGGTCCCATTTAAAAACCTTGCACCAGAATCAACTTCTTTCAACTCAGTAATACATTTCGGATGTTTACCTATATTTTAAGGCAGAAAAACAGGAACTTTTGAAATTTTCTTTTTTTGGACAAAACACCCGGGGCTTAGAATTTTTTTCATGTGTATGTGAAAAGTTTTTCTGGTCCCATTTAAAAACCATGCACCAGAATAGACTTCTTTCAACTCAGTAATACATTTCGGATGTGTACCTATAGTTTAAAGCAGAAAAACAGGAACTTTTGAAATTTTCATTTTTTGGACAAAACCCCCGGGGGTTAGAATTTTTTTCATGTGAATGTGAAAAGTTTTTCTGGTCCCATTTAAAAACCATGCACCAGAATCAACTTCTTTCAACTCCGTAATACTTTTGGGATGTGTACCTATAGTTTAAGGCAGAAAAACAGGAACTTTTGAAATTTTCATTTTTTGGACAAAACCCCCGGGGGTTAGAATTTTTTTCATGTGAATGTGAAAAGTTTTTCTGGTCCCATTTAAAAACCATGCACCAGAATAGACTTCTTTCAACTCAGTAATACATTTCGGATGTGTACCTATAGTTTAAAGCAGAAAAACAGGAACTTTTGAAATTTTCATTTTTTGGACAGAACCCCCAGGGGTTAGAATTTTTTTCATGTGAATGTGAAAAGTTTTTCTGGTCCCATTTAAAAACCATGCACCAGAATCAACTTCTTTCAACTCAGTAATACATTTCAGATGTGTACCTATAGTTTAAAGCAGAAAAACAGGAACTTTTGAAATTTTCATTTTTTGGACAAAACCCCCGGGGGTTAGAATTTTTTTCATGTGAATGTGAAAAGTTTTTCTGGTCCCATTTAAAAACCATGCACCAGAATCAACTTCTTTCAACTCCGTAATACTTTTGGGATGTGTACCTATAGTTTAAGGCAGAAAAACAGGAACTTTTAAAATTTTCATTTTTTGGACAAAACACCCGGGGCTTAGAATTTTTTTCATGTGAATTTGAAAAGTTTTTCTGGTCCCATTTAAAAACCATGCACCAGAATAGACTTCTTTCAACTCAGTAATACATTTCTGATGTGTACCTATAGTTTAAAGCAGAAAAACAGGAACTTTTGAAATTTTCATTTATTGGACAGAACCCCCGGGGGTTAGAATTTTTTTCATGTGAATGTGAAAAGTTTTTCTGGTCCCATTTAAAAACCTTGCACCAGAATCAACTTCTTTCAACTCCGTAATACTTTTGGGATGTGTACCTATAGTTTAAGGCAGAAAAACAGGAACTTTTGAAATTTTCATTTTTTGGACAAAACCCCCGGGGGTTAGAATTTTTTTCATGTGAATGTGAAAAGTTTTTCTGGTCCCATTTAAAAACCATGCACCAGAATCAACTTCTTTCAACTCAGTAATACATTTCGGATGTTTACCTATATTTTAAGGCAGAAAAACAGGAACTTATGAAATTTTCTTTTTTTGGACAAAACACCCGGGGCTTAGAATTTTTTTCATGTGACTGTGAAAAGTTTTTCTGGTCCCATTTAAAAACCATGCACCAGAATCAACTTCTTTCAACTCAGTAATACATTTCGGATGTGTACCTATAGTTTAAAGCAGAAAAACAGGAACTTTTGAAATTTTCATTTTTTGGACAAAACCCCCGGGGGTTAGAATTTTTTTCATGTGAATGTGAAAAGTTTTTCTGGTCCCATTTAAAAACCATGCACCAGAATCAACTTCTTTCAACTCCGTAATACTTTTGGGATGTGTACCTATAGTTTAAGGCAGAAAAACAGGAACTTTTGAAATTTTAATTGTTTGGACAAAACCCCCGGGGGTTAGAATTTTTTTCATGTGAATGTGAAAAGTTTTTCTGGTCCCATTTAAAAACCATGCACCAGAATCAACTTCTTTCAACTCAGTAATACATTTCGGATGTGTACCTATAGTTTAAAGCAGAAAAACAGGAACTTTTGAAATTTTCATTTTTTGGACAAAACCCCCGGGGGTTAGAATTTTTTTCATGTGAATGTGAAAAGTTTTTCTGGTCCCATTTAAAAACCATGCACCAGAATCAACTTCTTTCAACTCAGTAATACATTTCGGATTTGTACCTATAGTTTAAAGCAGAAAAACAGGAACTTTTGAAATTTTCATTTTTTGGACAGAACCCCCGGGGGTTAGAATTTTTTTCATGTGAATGTGAAAAGTTTTTCTGGTCCCATTTAAAAATCATGCACCAGAATCAACTTCTTTCAACTCAGTAATACATTTCGGATGTGTACCTATAGTTTAAAGCAGAAAAACAGGAACTTTTGAAATTTTCATTTTTTGGACAGAACCCCCGGGGGTTAGAATTTTTTTCATGTGAATGTGAAAAGTTTTTCTGGTCCCATTTAAAAATCTTGCACCAGAATCAACTTCTTTCAACTCAGTAATACATTTCGGATGTGTACCTATAGTTTAAAGCAGAAAAACAGGAACTTTTGAAATTTTCATTTTTTGGACAAAACCCCCGGGGGTTAGAATTTTTTTCATGTGAATGTGAAAAGTTTTTCTGGTCCCATTTAAAAACCATGCACCAGAATCAACTTCTTTCAACTCAGTAATACATTTCGGATGTGTACCTATAGTTTAAAGCAGAAAAACAGGAACTTTTGAAATTTTCATTTTTTGGACAGAACCCCCGGGGGTTAGAATTTTTTTCATGTGAATGTGAAAAGTTTTTCTGGTCCCATTTAAAAACCATGCACCAGAATCAACTTCTTTCAACTCAGTAATACATTTCGGATGTGTACCTATAGTTTAAAGCAGAAAAACAGGAACTTTTGAAATTTTCATTTTTTGGACAAAACCCCCGGGGGTTAGAATTTTTTTCATGTGAATGTGAAAAGTTTTTCTGGTCCCATTTAAAAACCATGCACCAGAATCAACTTCTTTCAACTCCGTAATACTTTTGGGATGTGTACCTATAGTTTAAGGCAGAAAAACAGGAACTTTTAAAATTTTCATTTTTTGGACAAAACACCCGGGGCTTAGAATTTTTTTCATGTGAATGTGAAAAGTTTTTCTGGTCCCATTTAAAAACCATGCACCAGAATCAACTTCTTTCAACTCAGTAATACATTTCGGATGTGTACCTATAGTTTAAAGCAGAAAAACAGGAACTTTTGAAATTTTCATTTTTTGGACAAAACCCCCGGGGGTTAGAATTTTTTTCATGTGAATGTGAAAAGTTTTTCTGGTCCCATTTAAAAACCATGCACCAGAATCAACTTCTTTCAACTCAGTAATACATTTCGGATGTGTACCTATAGTTTAAAGCAGAAAAACAGGAACTTTTGAAATTTTCATTTTTTGGACAAAACCCCCGGGGGTTAGAATTTTTTTCATGTGAATGTGAAAAGTTTTTCTGGTCCCATTTAAAAACCAAGCACCAGAATCAACTTCTTTAAACTCCGTAATACTTTTGGGATGTGTACCTATAGTTTAAGGCAGAAAAACAGGAACTTTTAAAATTTTCATTTTTTGGACAAAACACCCGGGGCTTAGAATTTTTTTCATGTGAATGTGAAAAGTTTTTCTGGTCCCATTTAAAAACCATGCACCAGAATAGACTTCTTTCAACTCAGTAATACATTTCGGATGTGTACCTATAGTTTAAAGCAGAAAAACAGGAACTTTTGAAATTTTCATTTTTTGGACAAAACCCCCGGGGGTTAGAATTTTTTTCATGTGAATGTGAAAAGTTTTTCTGGTCCCATTTAAAAACCATGCACCAGAATCAACTTCTTTCAACTCAGTAATACATTTCGGATGTGTACCTATAGTTTAAAGCAGAAAAACAGGAACTTTTGAAATTTTCATTTTTTGGACAAAACCCCCGGGGGTTAGAATTTTTTTCATGTGAATGTGAAAAGTTTTTCTGGTCCCATTTAAAAACCAAGCACCAGAATCAACTTCTTTAAACTCCGTAATACTTTTGGGATGTGTACCTATAGTTTAAGGCAGAAAAACAGGAACTTTTAAAATTTTCATTTTTTGGACAAAACACCCGGGGCTTAGAATTTTTTTCATGTGAATGTGAAAAGTTTTTCTGGTCCCATTTAAAAACCATGCACCAGAATAGACTTCTTTCAACTCAGTAATACATTTCGGATGTGTACCTATAGTTTAAAGCAGAAAAACAGGAACTTTTGAAATTTTCATTTTTTGGACAAAACCCCCGGGGGTTAGAATTTTTTTCATGTGAATGTGAAAAGTTTTTCTGGTCCCATTTAAAAACCATGCACCAGAATCAACTTCTTTCAACTCAGTAATACATTTCGGATGTGTACCTATAGTTTAAAGCAGAATAACAGGAACTTTTGAAATTTTCATTTTTTGGACAAAACCCCCGGGGGTTAGAATTTTTTTCATGTGAATGTGAAAAGTTTTTCTGGTCCCATTTAAAAACCATGCACCAGAATCAACTTCTTTCAACTCAGTAATACATTTCGGATGTGTACCTATAAGTTAAAGCAGAAAAACAATAACTTTTGAAATTTTCATTTTTTGGACAAAACCCCCGGGGGTTAGAATTTTTTTCATGTGAATGTGAAAAGTTTTTCTGGTCCCATTTAAAAACCATGCACCAGAATCAACTTCTTTCAACTCCGTAATACTTTTGGGATGTGTACCTATAGTTTAAGGCAGAAAAACAGGAACTTTTGAAATTTTCATTTTTTGGACAAAACCCCCGGGGGTTAGAATTTTTTTCATGTGAATGTGAAAAGTTTTTCTGGTCCCATTTAAAAACCATGCACCAGAATCAACTTCTTTCAACTCAGTAATACATTTCGGATGTTTACCTATATTTTAAGGCAGAAAAACAGGAACTTTTGAAATTTTCTTTTTTTGGACAAAACACCCGGGGCTTAGAATTTTTTTCATGTGAATGTGAAAAGTTTTTCTGGTCCCATTTAAAAACCATGCACCAGAATAGACTTCTTTCAACTCAGTAATACATTTCGGATGTGTACCTATAGTTTAAAGCAGAAAAACAGGAACTTTTGAAATTTTCATTTTTTGGACAAAACCCCCGGGGGTTAGAATTTTTTTCATGTGAATGTGAAAAGTTTTTCTGGTCCCATTTAAAAACCATGCACCAGAATCAACTTCTTTCAACTCAGTAATACATTTCGGATGTGTACCTATAGTTTAAAGCAGAAAAACAGTAACTTTTGAAATTTTCATTTTTTGGACAGAACCCCCGGGGGTTAGAATTTTTTTCATGTGAATGTGAAAAGTTTTTCTGGTCCCATTTAAAAACCATGCACCAGAATCAACTTCTTTCAACTCAGTAATACATTTCGGATGTGTACCTATAGTTTAAAGCAGAAAAACAGGAACTTTTGAAATTTTCATTTTTTGGACAAAACCCCCGGGGATTAGAATTTTTTTCATGTGAATGTGAAAAGTTTTTCTGGTCCCATTTAAAAACCATGCACCGGAATCAACTTCTTTCAACTCCGTAATACTTTTGGGATGTGTACCTATAGTTTAAAGCAGAATAACAGGAACTTTTGAAATTTTCATTTTTTGGACAAAACCGCCGGGGGTTAGAATTTTTTTCATGTGAATGTGAAAAGTTTTTCTGGTCCCATTTAAAAACCATGCACCAGAATCAACTTCTTTCAACTCAGTAATACATTTCGGATGTGTACCTATAAGTTAAAGCAGAAAAACAATAACTTTTGAAATTTTCATTTTTTGGACAAAACCCCCGGGGGTTAGAATTTTTTTCATGTGATTGTGAAAAGTTTTTCTGGTCCCATTTAAAAACCATGCACCAGAATCAACTTCTTTCAACTCAGTAATACATTTCGGATGTTTACCTATATTTTAAGGCAGAAAAACAGGAACTTTTGAAATTTTCTTTTTTTGGACAAAACACCCGGGGCTTAGAATTTTTTTCATGTGAATGTGAAAAGTTTTTCTGGTCCCATTTCAAAACCATGCACCAGAATAGACTTCTTTCAACTCAGTAATACATTTCGGATGTGTACCTATAGTTTAAAGCAGAAAAACAGGAACTTTTGAAATTTTCATTTTTTGGACAAAACCCCCGGGGGTTAGTATTTTTTTCATGTGAATGTGAAAAGTTTTTCTGGTCCCATTTAAAAACCATGCACCAGAATCAACTTCTTTCAACTCCGTAATACTTTTGGGATGTGTACCTATAGTTTAAGGCAGAAAAACAGGAACTTTTGAAATTTTCATTTTTTGGACAAAACCCCCGGGGGTTAGAATTTTTTTCATGTGAATGTGAAAAGTTTTTCTGGTCCCATTTAAAAACCATGCACCAGAATCAACTTCTTTCAACTCCGTAATACTTTTGGGATGTGTACCTATAGTTTAAGGCAGAAAAACAGGAACTTTTGAAATTTTCATTTTTTGGACAAAACCCCCGGGGGTTAGAATTTTTTTCATGTGAATGTGAAAAGTTTTTCTGGTCCCATTTAAAAACCATGCACCAGAATCAACTACTTTCAACTCAGTAATACATTTCGGATGTGTACCTATAGTTTAAAGCAGAAAAACAGGAACTTTTGAAATTTTCATCTTTTGGACAGAACCCCCGGGGGTTAGAATTTTTTTCATGTGAATGTGAAAAGTTTTTCTGGTCCCATTTAAAAACCATGCACCAGAATCAACTTCTTTCAACTCAGTAATACATTTCGGATGTGTACCTATAGTTTAAAGCAGAAAAACAGGAACTTTTGAAATTTTCATTTTTTGGACAAAACCCCCGGGGGTTAGAATTTTTTTCATGTGAATGTGAAAAGTTTTTCTGGTCCCATTTAAAAACCATGCACCAGAATCAACTTCTTTCAACTCAGTAATACATTTCGGATGTTTACCTATATTTTAAGGCATAAAAACAGGAACTTTTGAAATTTTCGGTACTTGTGAGTTATCCGGACGCCCGATTTCAAAATCGGGTCGGATCGGGCACATCGCATCGCATCGCATGCGACCATCGGATGCGATGCGATGCGATGCGATGACCCGATTTTTCCATAGGAATCAATGTTAAAATGGACTGAGTCCATTTTAACATGGAATTCAATGGGAAAAAGGGGTCCTTTTCATACCCCTACTATCCAAGTGGGCATGGAGTTGGATATAAACCTGTGGCGAGCGTAGCGAGCCACCGAGCCCGAAGCGTGGCGAGCGTAGCGAGCCCCGCGAGGGGACACGGAATACCGTCCCCTCGCGGGGCTCGCTTCGCTCGCCACGCTTCGGGCTCGGTGGCTCGCTACGCTCGCCACAGGTTTATATCCAACTCCATGCCCACTTGGATAGTAGGGGTATGAAAAGGACCCCTTTTTCCATAGGAATCATTTTAACATTGATTCCTATGGAAAAATCGGGTCATCGCATCCGATGGTCGCATGCGATGCGATGCGATGCGATATCGCATCGCATCGTATCTGATTGTATGCCTTAACTTAAGGCATACAATCAAAAAATCGGGCGTCCAGATAACTCACAAGTACCAAATTTTCTTTTTTTGGACAAAACACCCGGGGCTTAGAATTTTTTTCATGTGAATGTGAAAAGTTTTTCTGGTCCCATTTAAAAACCATGCACCAGAATAGACTTCTTTCAACTCAGTAATACATTTCGGATGTGTACCTATAGTTTAAAGCAGAAAAACAGGAACTTTTGAAATTTTCATTTTTTGGACAAAACCCCCGGGGGTTAGAATTTTTTTCATGTGAATGTGAAAAGTTTTTCTGGTCCCATTTAAAAACCATGCACCAGAATCAACTTCTTTCAACTCCGTAATACTTTTGGGATGTGTACCTATAGTTTAAGGCAGAAAAACAGGAACTTTTGAAATTTTCATTTTTTGGACAAAACCCCCGGGGGTTAGAATTTTTTTCATGTGAATGTGAAAAGTTTTTCTGGTCCCATTTAAAAACCATGCACCAGAATAGACTTCTTTCAACTCAGTAATACATTTCTGATGTGTACCTATAGTTTAAAGCAGAAAAACAGGAACTTTTGAAATTTTCATTTTTTGGACAAAACCCCCGGGGGTTAGAATTTTTTTCATGTGAATGTGAAAAGTTTTTCTGGTCCCATTTAAAAACCATGCACCAGAATCAACTTCTTTCAACTCAGTAATACATTTCGGATGTGTACCTATAGTTTAAAGCAGAAAAACAGGAACTTTTGAAATTTTCATTTTTTGGACAAAACCCCCGGGGGTTAGAATTTTTTTCATGTGAATGTGAAAAGTTTTTCTGGTCCCATTTAAAAACCATGCACCAGAATCAACTTCTTTCAACTCAGTAATACATTTCGGATGTGTACCTATAGTTTAAAGCAGAAAAACAATAACTTTTGAAATTTTCATTTTTTGGACAAAACCCCCGGGGGTTAGAATTTTTTTCATGTGAATGTGAAAAGTTTTTTTGGTCCCATTTAAAAACCATGCACCAGAATCAACTTCTTTCAACTCAGTAATACATTTCGGATGTGTACCTATAGTTTAAAGCAGAAAAACAGGAACTTTTGAAATTTTCATCTTTTGGACAGAACCCCCGGGGGTTAGAATTTTTTTCATGTGAATGTGAAAAGTTTTTCTGGTCCCATTTAAAAACCATGCACCAGAATCAACTTCTTTCAACTCAGTAATACATTTCGGATGTGTACCTATAGTTTAAAGCAGAAAAACAGGAACTTTTGAAATTTTCATTTTTTGGACAAAACCCCCGGGGGTTAGAATTTTTTTCATGTGAATTTGAAAAGTTTTTCTGGTCCCATTTAAAAACCATGCACCAGAATCAACTTCTTTCAACTCAGTAATACATTTCGGATGTGTACCTATAGTTTAAAGCAGAATAACAGGAACTTTTGAAATTTTCATTTTTTGGACAAAACCCCCGGGGGTTAGAATTTTTTTCATGCGAATGTGAAAAGTTTTTCTGGTCCCATTTAAAAACCATGCACCAGAATCAACTTCTTTCAACTCAGTAATACATTTCGGATGTGTACCTATAGTTTAAAGCAGAAAAACAATAACTTTTGAAATTTTCATTTTTTGGACAAAACCCCCGGGGGTTAGAATTTTTTTCATGTGAATGTGAAAAGTTTTTCTGGTCCCATTTAAAAACCATGCACCAGAATCAACTTCTTTCAACTCAGTAATACATTTCGGATGTGTACCTATAGTTTAAAGCAGAAAAACAGGAACTTTTGAAATTTTCATCTTTTGGACAGAACCCCCGGGGGTTAGAATTTTTTTCATGTGAATGTGAAAAGTTTTTCTGGTCCCATTTAAAAACCATGCACCAGAATCAACTTCTTTCAACTGAGTAATACATTTCGGAGGTGTACCTATAGTTTAAAGCAGAAAAACAGGAACTTTTGAAATTTTCATTTTTTGGACAAAACCCCCGGGGGTTAGAATTTTTTTCATGTGAATGTGAAAAGTTTTTCTGGTCCCATTTAAAAACCATGCACCAGAATCAACTTCTTTCAACTCAGTAATACATTTCGGATGTGTACCTATAGTTTAAAGCAGAAAAACAGGAACTTTTGAAATTTTCATTTTTTGGACAAAACCCCCGGGGGTTAGAATTTTTTTCATGTGAATGTGAAAAGTTTTTCTGGTCCCATTTAAAAACCATGCACCAGAATCAACTTCTTTCAACTCCGTAATACTTTTGGGATGTGTACCTATAGTTTAAGGCAGAAAAACAGGAACTTTTGAAATTTTCATTTTTTGGACAAAACCCCCGGGGGTTAGAATTTTTTTCATGTGAATGTGAAAAGTTTTTCTGGTCCCATTTAAAAACCATGCACCAGAATAGACTTCTTTCAACTCAGTAATACATTTCGGATGTGTACCTATAGTTTAAAGCAGAAAAACAGGAACTTTTGAAATTTTCATTTTTTGGACAAAACCCCCGGGGGTTAGAATTTTTTTCATGTGAATGTAAGTTTTTCTGGTCCCATTTAAAAACCATGCACCAGAATCAACTTCTTTCAACTCAGTAATACATTTCGGATGTGTACCTATATTTTAAGGCAGAAAAACAGGAACTTTTGAAATTTTCTTTTTTTGGACAAAACACCCGGGGCTTAGAATTTTTTTCATGTGAATGTGAAAAGTTTTTCTGGTCCCATTTAAAAACCATGCACCAGAATCAATTCTTTCAACTCCGTAATACATTTCGGATGTGTACCTATAGTTTAAAGCAGAAAAACAGGAACTTTTGAAATTTTCATTTTTTGGACAAAACCCCCGGGGGTTAGAATTTTTTTCATGTGACTGTGAAAAGTTTTTCTGGTCCCATTTAAAAACCATGCACCAGAATCAACTTCTTTCAACTCAGTAATACATTTCGGATGTGTACCTATAGTTTAAAGCAGAAAAACAGGAACTTTTGAAATTTTCATTTTTTGGACAGAACCCCCGGGGGTTAGAATTTTTTTCATGTGAATGTGAAAAGTTTTTCTGGTCCCATTTAAAAACCTTGCACCAGAATCAACTTCTTTCAACTCAGTAATACATTTCGGATGTGTACCTATAGTTTAAAGCAGAAAAACAGGAACTTTTGAAATTTTCATTTTTTGGACAAAACCCCTGGGGGTTAGAATTTTTTTCATGTGACTGTGAAAAGTTTTTCTGGTCCCATTTAAAAACCATGCACCAGAATCAACTTCTTTCAACTCAGTAATACATTTCGGATGTGTACCTATAGTTTAAAGCAGAAAAACAGGAACTTTTGAAATTTTCATTTTTTGGACAAAACCCCCGGGGGTTAGAATTTTTTTCATGTGAATGTGAAAAGTTTTTCTGGTCCCATTTAAAAACCATGCACCAGAATCAACTTCTTTCAACTCCGTAATACTTTTGGGATGTGTACCTATAGTTTAAAGCAGAAAAACAGGAACTTTTGAAATTTTCATTTTTTGGACAAAACCCCCGGGGGTTAGAATTTTTTTCATGTGAATGTGAAAAGTTTTTCTGGTCCCATTTAAAAACCATGCACCAGAATCAACTTCTTTCAACTCAGTAATACATTTCGGATGTGTACCTATAGTTTAAAGCAGAAAAACAGGAACTTTTGAAATTTTCATTTTTTGGACAGAACCCCCGGGGGTTAGAATTTTTTTCATGTGAATGTGAAAAGTTTTTCTGGTCCCATTTAAAAACCTTGCACCAGAATCAACTTCTTTCAACTCAGTAATACATTTCGGATGTGTACCTATAGTTTAAAGCAGAAAAACAGGAACTTTTGAAATTTTCATTTTTTGGACAAAACCCCTGGGGGTTAGAATTTTTTTCATGTGACTGTGAAAAGTTTTTCTGGTCCCATTTAAAAACCATGCACCAGAATCAACTTCTTTCAACTCAGTAATACATTTCGGATGTGTACCTATAGTTTAAAGCAGAAAAACAGGAACTTTTGAAATTTTCATTTTTTGGACAAAACCCCCGGGGGTTAGAATTTTTTTCATGTGAATGTGAAAAGTTTTTCTGGTCCCATTTAAAAACCATGCACCAGAATCAACTTCTTTCAACTCCGTAATACTTTTGGGATGTGTACCTATAGTTTAAAGCAGAAAAACAGGAACTTTTGAAATTTTCATTTTTTGGACAAAACCCCCGGGGGTTAGAATTTTTTTCATGTGAATGTGAAAAGTTTTTCTGGTCCCATTTAAAAACCATGCACCAGAATCAACTTCTTTCAACTCAGTAATACATTTCGGATGTGTACCTATAGTTTAAAGCAGAAAAACAGGAACTTTTGAAATTTTCATGTTTTGGACAGAACCCCCGGGGGTTAGAATTTTTTTCATGTGAATGTGAAAAGTTTTTCTGGTCCCATTTAAAAATCATGCACCAGAATCAACTTCTTTCAACTCAGTAATACATTTCGGATGTGTACCTATAGTTTAAAGCAGAAAAACAGGAACTTTTGAAATTTTCATTTTTTGGACAGAACCCCCGGGGGTTAGAATTTTTTTCATGTGAATGTGAAAAGTTTTTCTGGTCCCATTTAAAAACCTTGCACCAGAATCAACTTCTTTCAACTCAGTAATACATTTCGGATGTGTACCTATAGTTTAAAGCAGAAAAACAGGAACTTTTGAAATTTTCATTTTTTGGACAAAACCCCGGGGGTTAGAATTTTTTTCATGTGAATGTGAAAAGTTTTTCTGGTCCCATTTAAAAACCATGCACCAGAATAGACTTCTTTCAACTCAGTAATACATTTCGGATGTGTACCTATAGTTTAAAGCAGAAAAACAGGAACTTTTGAAATTTTCATTTTTTGGACAGAACCCCCGGGGGTTAGAATTTTTTTCATGTGAATGTGAAAAGTTTTTCTGGTCCCATTTAAAAACCATGCACCAGAATCAACTTCTTTCAACTCAGTAATACATTTCGGATGTGTACCTATAGTTTAAAGCAGAAAAACAGGAACTTTTGAAATTTTCATTTTTTGGACAAAACCCCCGGGGGTTAGAATTTTTTTCATGTGACTGTGAAAAGTTTTTCTGGTCCCATTTAAAAACCATGCACCAGAATCAACTTCTTTCAACTCAGTAATACATTTCGGTTGTGTACCTATAGTTTAAAGCAGAAAAACAGGAACTTTTGAAATTTTCATTTTTTGGACAGAACCCCCGGGGGTTAGAATTTTTTTCATGTGAATGTGAAAAGTTTTTCTGGTCCCATTTAAAAACCATGCACCAGAATCAACTTCTTTCAACTCAGTAATACATTTCGGATGTGTACCTATAGTTTGAAGCAGAAAAACAGGAACTTTTGAAATTTTCATTTATTGGACAGAACCCCCGGGGGTTAGAATTTTTTTCATGTGAATGTGAAAAGTTTTTCTGGTCCCATTTAAAAACCTTGCACCAGAATCAACTTCTTTCAACTCAGTAATACATTTCGGATGTGTACCTATAGTTTAAAGCAGAAAAACAGGAACTTTTGAAATTTTCATTTTTTGGACAAAACCCCCGGGGGTTAGAATTTTTTTCATGTGAATGTGAAAAGTTTTTCTGGTCCCATTTAAAAACCATGCACCAGAATCAACTTCTTTCAACTCAGTAATACATTTCGGATGTGTACCTATAGTTTAAAGCAGAAAAACAGGAACTTTTGAAATTTTCATGTTTTGGACAGAACCCCCGGGGGTTAGAATTTTTTTCATGTGAATGTGAAAAGTTTTTCTGGTCCCATTTAAAAATCATGCACCAGAATCAACTTCTTTCAACTCAGTAATACATTTCGGATGTGTACCTATAGTTTAAAGCAGAAAAACAGGAACTTTTGAAATTTTCATTTTTTGGACAGAACCCCCGGGGGTTAGAATTTTTTTCATGTGAATGTGAAAAGTTTTTCTGGTCCCATTTAAAAACCTTGCACCAGAATCAACTTCTTTCAACTCAGTAATACATTTCGGATGTGTACCTATAGTTTAAAGCAGAAAAACAGGAACTTTTGAAATTTTCATTTTTTGGACAAAACCCCGGGGGTTAGAATTTTTTTCATGTGAATGTGAAAAGTTTTTCTGGTCCCATTTAAAAACCATGCACCAGAATAGACTTCTTTCAACTCAGTAATACATTTCGGATGTGTACCTATAGTTTAAAGCAGAAAAACAGGAACTTTTGAAATTTTCATTTTTTGGACAGAACCCCCGGGGGTTAGAATTTTTTTCATGTGAATGTGAAAAGTTTTTCTGGTCCCATTTAAAAACCATGCACCAGAATCAACTTCTTTCAACTCAGTAATACATTTCGGATGTGTACCTATAGTTTAAAGCAGAAAAACAGGAACTTTTGAAATTTTCATTTTTTGGACAAAACCCCCGGGGGTTAGAATTTTTTTCATGTGACTGTGAAAAGTTTTTCTGGTCCCATTTAAAAACCATGCACCAGAATCAACTTCTTTCAACTCAGTAATACATTTCGGTTGTGTACCTATAGTTTAAAGCAGAAAAACAGGAACTTTTGAAATTTTCATTTTTTGGACAGAACCCCCGGGGGTTAGAATTTTTTTCATGTGAATGTGAAAAGTTTTTCTGGTCCCATTTAAAAACCTTGCACCAGAATCAACTTCTTTCAACTCAGTAATACATTTCGGATGTGTACCTATAGTTTAAAGCAGAAAAACAGGAACTTTTGAAATTTTCATTTTTTGGACAAAACCCCGGGGGTTAGAATTTTTTTCATGTGAATGTGAAAAGTTTTTCTGGTCCCATTTAAAAACCATGCACCAGAATAGACTTCTTTCAACTCAGTAATACATTTCGGATGTGTACCTATAGTTTAAAGCAGAAAAACAGGAACTTTTGAAATTTTCATTTTTTGGACAGAACCCCCGGGGGTTAGAATTTTTTTCATGTGAATGTGAAAAGTTTTTCTGGTCCCATTTAAAAACCATGCACCAGAATCAACTTCTTTCAACTCAGTAATACATTTCGGATGTGTACCTATAGTTTAAAGCAGAAAAACAGGAACTTTTGAAATTTTCATTTTTTGGACAAAACCCCCGGGGGTTAGAATTTTTTTCATGTGACTGTGAAAAGTTTTTCTGGTCCCATTTAAAAACCATGCACCAGAATCAACTTCTTTCAACTCAGTAATACATTTCGGTTGTGTACCTATAGTTTAAAGCAGAAAAACAGGAACTTTTGAAATTTTCATTTTTTGGACAGAACCCCCGGGGGTTAGAATTTTTTTCATGTGAATGTGAAAAGTTTTTCTGGTCCCATTTAAAAACCATGCACCAGAATCAACTTCTTTCAACTCAGTAATACATTTCGGATGTGTACCTATAGTTTGAAGCAGAAAAACAGGAACTTTTGAAATTTTCATTTATTGGACAGAACCCCCGGGGGTTAGAATTTTTTTCATGTGAATGTGAAAAGTTTTTCTGGTCCCATTTAAAAACCTTGCACCAGAATCAACTTCTTTCAACTCAGTAATACATTTCGGATGTGTACCTATAGTTTAAAGCAGAAAAACAGGAACTTTTGAAATTTTCATTTTTTGGACAAAACCCCCGGGGGTTAGAATTTTTTTCATGTGACTGTGAAAAGTTTTTCTGGTCCCATTTAAAAACCATGCTCCAGAATCAACTTCTTTCAACTCAGTAATACATTTCTGATGTGTACCTATAGTTTAAAGCAGAAAAACAGGAACTTTTGAAATTTTCATTTTTTGGACAGAACCCCCGGGGGTTAGAATTTTTTTCATGTGAATGTGAAAAGTTTTTCTGGTCCCATTTAAAAACCTTGCACCAGAATCAACTTCTTTCAACTCAGTAATACATTTGGGATGTGTACCTATAGTTTAAAGCAGAAAAACAGGAACTTTTGAAATTTTCATTTTTTGGACAAAACCCCCGGGGGTTAGAATTTTTTTCATGTGACTGTGAAAAGTTTTTCTGGTCCCATTTAAAAACCATGCACCAGAATCAACTTCTTTCAACTCAGTAATACATTTCGGATGTGTACCTATAGTTTAAAGCAGAAAAACAGGAACTTTTGAAATTTTCATTTTTTGGACAAAACCCCCGGGGGTTAGAATTTTTTTCATGTGAATGTGAAAAGTTTTTCTGGTCCCATTTAAAAACCATGCACCAGAATCAACTTCTTTCAACTCCGTAATACTTTTGGGATGTGTACCTATAGTTTAAGGCAGAAAAACAGGAACTTTTGAAATTTTAATTGTTTGGACAAAACCCCCGGTGGTTAGAATTTTTTTCATGTGAATGTGAAAAGTTTTTCTGGTCCCATTTAAAAACCATGCACCAGAATCAACTTCTTTCAACTCAGTAATACATTTCGGATGTGTACCTATAGTTTAAAGCAGAAAAACAGGAACTTTTGAAATTTTCATTTTTTGGACAAAACCCCCGGGGGTTAGAATTTGTTTCATGTGAATGTGAAAAGTTTTTCTGGTCCCATTTAAAAACCATGCACCAGAATCAACTTCTTTCAACTCAGTAATACATTTCGGATGTGTACCTATAGTTTAAAGCAGAAAAACAGGAACTTTTGAAACTTTCATTTTTTGGACAGAACCCCCGGGGGTTAGAATTTTTTTCATGTGAATGTGAAAAGTTTTTCTGGTCCCATTTAAAAACCATGCACCAGAATCAACTTCTTTCAACTCAGTAATACATTTCGGATGTGTACCTATAGTTTAAAGCAGAAAAACAGGAACTTTTGAAATTTTCATTTTTTGGACAGAACCCCCGGGGGTTAGAATTTTTTTCATGTGAATGTGAAAAGTTTTTCTGGTCCCATTTAAAAACCTTGCACCAGAATCAACTTCTTTCAACTCAGTAATACATTTCGGATGTGTACCTATAGTTTAAAGCAGAAAAACAGGAACTTTTGAAATTTTCATTTTTTGGACAAAACCCCCGGGGGTTAGAATTTTTTTCATGTGAATGTGAAAAGTTTTTCTGGTCCCATTTAAAAACCATGCACCAGAATAGACTTCTTTCAACTCAGTAATACATTTCGGATGTGTACCTATAGTTTAAAGCAGAAAAACAGGAACTTTTGAAATTTTCATTTTTTGGACAAAACCCCCGGGGGTTAGAATTTTTTTCATGTGAATGTAAGTTTTTCTGGTCCCATTTAAAAACCATGCACCAGAATCAACTTCTTTCAACTCAGTAATACATTTCGGATGTGTACCTATATTTTAAGGCAGAAAAACAGGAACTTTTGAAATTTTCTTTTTTTGGACAAAACACCCGGGGCTTAGAATTTTTTTCATGTGAATGTGAAAAGTTTTTCTGGTCCCATTTAAAAACCATGCACCAGAATCAATTCTTTCAACTCCGTAATACATTTCGGATGTGTACCTATAGTTTAAAGCAGAAAAACAGGAACTTTTGAAATTTTCATTTTTTGGACAAAACCCCCGGGGGTTAGAATTTTTTTCATGTGACTGTGAAAAGTTTTTCTGGTCCCATTTAAAAACCATGCACCAGAATCAACTTCTTTCAACTCAGTAATACATTTCGGATGTGTACCTATAGTTTAAAGCAGAAAAACAGGAACTTTTGAAATTTTCATTTTTTGGACAGAACCCCCGGGGGTTAGAATTTTTTTCATGTGAATGTGAAAAGTTTTTCTGGTCCCATTTAAAAACCTTGCACCAGAATCAACTACTTTCAACTCAGTAATACATTTCGGATGTGTACCTATAGTTTAAAGCAGAAAAACAGGAACTTTTGAAATTTTCATCTTTTGGACAGAATCCCCGGGGGTTAGAATTTTTTTCATGTGAATGTGAAAAGTTTTTCTGGTCCCATTTAAAAACCATGCACCAGAATCAACTTCTTTCAACTCAGTAATACATTTCGGATGTGTACCTATAGTTTAAAGCAGAAAAACAGGAACTTTTGAAATTTTCATTTTTTGGACAAAACCCCCGGGGGTTAGAATTTTTTTCATGTGAATGTGAAAAGTTTTTCTGGTCCCATTTAAAAACCATGCACCAGAATCAACTTCTTTCAACTCAGTAATACATTTCGGATGTTTACCTATATTTTAAGGCAGAAAAACAGGAACTTTTGAAATTTTCGGTACTTGTGAGTTATCCGGACGCCCGATTTCAAAATCGGGTCGGATCGGGCACATCGCATCGCATCGCATGCGACCATCGGATGCGATGCGATGCGATGCGATGACCCGATTTTTCCATAGGAATCAATGTTAAAATGGACTGAGTCCATTTTAACATGGAATTCAATGGGAAAAAGGGGTCCTTTTCATACCCCTACTATCCAAGTGGGCATGGAGTTGGATATAAACCTGTGGCGAGCGTAGCGAGCCACCGAGCCCGAAGCGTGGCGAGCGTAGCGAGCCCCGCGAGGGGACACGGAATACCGTCCCCTCGCGGGGCTCGCTTCGCTCGCCACGCTTCGGGCTCGGTGGCTCGCTACGCTCGCCACAGGTTTATATCCAACTCCATGCCCACTTGGATAGTAGGGGTATGAAAAGGACCCCTTTTTCCATAGGAATCATTTTAACATTGATTCCTATGGAAAAATCGGGTCATCGCATCCGATGGTCGCATGCGATGCGATGCGATGCGATGCGATATCGCATCGCATCGTATCTGATTGTATGCCTTAACTTAAGGCATACAATCAAAAAATCGGGCGTCCAGATAACTCACAAGTACCAAATTTTCTTTTTTTGGACAAAACACCCGGGGCTTAGAATTTTTTTCATGTGAATGTGAAAAGTTTTTCTGGTCCCATTTAAAAACCATGCACCAGAATAGACTTCTTTCAACTCAGTAATACATTTCGGATGTGTACCTATAGTTTAAAGCAGAAAAACAGGAACTTTTGAAATTTTCATTTTTTGGACAAAACCCCCGGGGGTTAGAATTTTTTTCATGTGAATGTGAAAAGTTTTTCTGGTCCCATTTAAAAACCATGCACCAGAATAGACTTCTTTCAACTCAGTAATACATTTCGGATGTGTACCTATAGTTTAAAGCAGAAAAACAGGAACTTTTGAAATTTTCATTTTTTGGACAGAACCCCCAGGGGTTAGTATTTTTTTCATGTGAATGTGAAAAGTTTTTCTGGTCCCATTTAAAAACCATGCACCAGAATCAACTTCTTTCAACTCAGTAATACATTTCGGATGTGTACCTATAGTTTAAAGCAGAAAAACAGGAACTTTTGAAATTTTCATTTTTTGGACAAAACCCCCGGGGGTTAGAATTTTTTTCATGTGAATGTGAAAAGTTTTTCTGGTCCCATTTAAAAACCATGCACCAGAATCAACTTCTTTCAACTCCGTAATACTTTTGGGATGTGTACCTATAGTTTAAGGCAGAAAAACAGGAACTTTTAAAATTTTCATTTTTTGGACAAAACACCCGGGGCTTAGAATTTTTTTCATGTGAATGTGAAAAGTTTTTCTGGTCCCATTTAAAAACCATGCACCAGAATAGACTTCTTTCAACTCAGTAATACATTTCTGATGTGTACCTATAGTTTAAAGCAGAAAAACAGGAACTTTTGAAATTTTCATTTTTTGGACAAAACCCCCGGGGGTTAGAATTTTTTTCATGTGAATGTGAAAAGTTTTTCTGGTCCCATTTAAAAACCATGCACCAGAATCAACTTCTTTCAACTCAGTAATACATTTCGGATGTGTACCTATAGTTTAAAGCAGAAAAACAGGAACTTTTGAAATTTTCATTTTTTGGACAAAACCCCCGGGGGTTAGAATTTTTTTCATGTGAATGTGAAAAGTTTTTCTGGTCCCATTTAAAAACCATGCACCAGAATCAACTTCTTTCAACTCAGTAATACATTTCGGATGTGTACCTATAGTTTAAAGCAGAATAACAGGAACTTTTGAAATTTTCATTTTTTGGACAAAACCCCCGGGGGTTAGAATTTTTTTCATGTGAATGTGAAAAGTTTTTCTGGTCCCATTTAAAAACCATGCACCAGAATCAACTTCTTTCAACTCAGTAATACATTTCGGATGTGTACCTATAGTTTAAAGCAGAAAAACAATAACTTTTGAAATTTTCATTTTTTGGACAAAACCCCCGGGGGTTAGAATTTTTTTCATGTGAATGTGAAAAGTTTTTTTGGTCCCATTTAAAAACCATGCACCAGAATCAACTTCTTTCAACTCAGTAATACATTTCGGATGTGTACCTATAGTTTAAAGCAGAAAAACAGGAACTTTTGAAATTTTCATCTTTTGGACAGAACCCCCGGGGGTTAGAATTTTTTTCATGTGAATGTGAAAAGTTTTTCTGGTCCCATTTAAAAACCATGCACCAGAATCAACTTCTTTCAACTCAGTAATACATTTCGGATGTGTACCTATAGTTTAAAGCAGAAAAACAATAACTTTTGAAATTTTCATTTTTTGGACAAAACCCCCGGGGGTTAGAATTTTTTTCATGTGAATGTGAAAAGTTTTTTTGGTCCCATTTAAAAACCATGCACCAGAATCAACTTCTTTCAACTCAGTAATACATTTCGGATGTGTACCTATAGTTTAAAGCAGAAAAACAGGAACTTTTGAAATTTTCATTTTTTGGACAAAACCCCCGGGGGTTAGAATTTTTTTCATGTGAATTTGAAAAGTTTTTCTGGTCCCATTTAAAAACCATGCACCAGAATCAACTTCTTTCAACTCAGTAATACATTTCGGATGTGTACCTATAGTTTAAAGCAGAATAACAGGAACTTTTGAAATTTTCATTTTTTGGACAAAACCCCCGGGGGTTAGAATTTTTTTCATGTGAATGTGAAAAGTTTTTCTGGTCCCATTTAAAAACCATGCACCAGAATCAACTTCTTTCAACTCAGTAATACATTTCGGATGTGTACCTATAGTTTAAAGCAGAAAAACAATAACTTTTGAAATTTTCATTTTTTGGACAAAACCCCCGGGGGTTAGAATTTTTTTCATGTGAATGTGAAAAGTTTTTCTGGTCCCATTTAAAAACCATGCACCAGAATCAACTTCTTTTAACTCAGTAATACATTTCGGATGTGTACCTATAGTTTAAAGCAGAAAAACAGGAACTTTTGAAATTTTCATCTTTTGGACAGAACCCCCGGGGGTTAGAATTTTTTTCATGTGAATGTGAAAAGTTTTTCTGGTCCCATTTAAAAACCATGCACCAGAATCAACTTCTTTCAACTGAGTAATACATTTCGGAGGTGTACCTATAGTTTAAAGCAGAAAAACAGGAACTTTTGAAATTTTCATTTTTTGGACAAAACCCCCGGGGGTTAGAATTTTTTTCATGTGAATGTGAAAAGTTTTTCTGGTCCCTTTTAAAAACCATGCACCAGAATCAACTTCTTTCAACTCAGTAATACATTTCGGATGTGTACCTATAGTTTAAAGCAGAAAAACAGGAACTTTTGAAATTTTCTTTTTTTGGACAAAACACCCGGGGCTTAGAATTTTTTTCATGTGAATGTGAAAAGTTTTTCTGGTCCCATTTAAAAACCATGCACCAGAATAGACTTCTTTCAACTCAGTAATACATTTCGGATGTGTACCTATAGTTTAAAGCAGAAAAACAGGAACTTTTGAAATTTTCATTTTTTGGACAAAACCCCCGGGGGTTAGAATTTTTTTCATGTGAATGTGAAAAGTTTTTCTGGTCCCATTTAAAAACCATGCACCAGAATCAACTTCTTTCAACTCCGTAATACTTTTGGGATGTGTACCTATAGTTTAAGGCAGAAAAACAGGAACTTTTGAAATTTTCATTTTTTGGACAAAACCCCCGGGGGTTAGAATTTTTTTCATGTGAATGTGAAAAGTTTTTCTGGTCCCATTTAAAAACCATGCACCAGAATAGACTTCTTTCAACTCAGTAATACATTTCGGATGTGTACCTATAGTTTAAAGCAGAAAAACAGGAACTTTTGAAATTTTCATTTTTTGGACAAAACCCCCGGGGGTTAGAATTTTTTTCATGTGAATGTAAGTTTTTCTGGTCCCATTTAAAAACCATGCACCAGAATCAACTTCTTTCAACTCAGTAATACATTTCGGATGTGTACCTATATTTTAAGGCAGAAAAACAGGAACTTTTGAAATTTTCTTTTTTTGGACAAAACACCCGGGGCTTGGAATTTTTTTCATGTGAATGTGAAAAGTTTTTCTGGTCCCATTTAAAAACCATGCACCAGAATCAATTCTTTCAACTCCGTAATACATTTCGGATGTGTACCTATAGTTTAAAGCAGAAAAACAGGAACTTTTGAAATTTTCATTTTTTGGACAAAACCCCCGGGGGTTAGAATTTTTTTCATGTGACTGTGAAAAGTTTTTCTGGTCCCATTTAAAAACCATGCACCAGAATCAACTTCTTTCAACTCAGTAATACATTTCGGATGTGTACCTATAGTTTAAAGCAGAAAAACAGGAACTTTTGAAATTTTCATTTTTTGGACAGAACCCCCGGGGGTTAGAATTTTTTTCATGTGAATGTGAAAAGTTTTTCTGGTCCCATTTAAAAACCTTGCACCAGAATCAACTTCTTTCAACTCAGTAATACATTTCGGATGTGTACCTATAGTTTAAAGCAGAAAAACAGGAACTTTTGAAATTTTCATTTTTTGGACAAAACCCCTGGGGGTTAGAATTTTTTTCATGTGACTGTGAAAAGTTTTTCTGGTCCCATTTAAAAACCATGCACCAGAATCAACTTCTTTCAACTCAGTAATACATTTCGGATGTGTACCTATAGTTTAAAGCAGAAAAACAGGAACTTTTGAAATTTTCATTTTTTGGACAAAACCCCCGGGGGTTAGAATTTTTTTCATGTGAATGTGAAAAGTTTTTCTGGTCCCATTTAAAAACCATGCACCAGAATCAACTTCTTTCAACTCCGTAATACTTTTGGGATGTGTACCTATAGTTTAAAGCAGAAAAACAGGAACTTTTGAAATTTTCATTTTTTGGACAAAACCCCCGGGGGTTAGAATTTTTTTCATGTGAATGTGAAAAGTTTTTCTGGTCCCATTTAAAAACCATGCACCAGAATCAACTTCTTTCAACTCAGTAATACATTTCGGATGTGTACCTATAGTTTAAAGCAGAAAAACAGGAACTTTTGAAATTTTCATGTTTTGGACAGAACCCCCGGGGGTTAGAATTTTTTTCATGTGAATGTGAAAAGTTTTTCTGGTCCCATTTAAAAATCATGCACCAGAATCAACTTCTTTCAACTCAGTAATACATTTCGGATGTGTACCTATAGTTTAAAGCAGAAAAACAGGAACTTTTGAAATTTTCATTTTTTGGACAGAACCCCCGGGGGTTAGAATTTTTTTCATGTGAATGTGAAAAGTTTTTCTGGTCCCATTTAAAAACCTTGCACCAGAATCAACTTCTTTCAACTCAGTAATACATTTCGGATGTGTACCTATAGTTTAAAGCAGAAAAACAGGAACTTTTGAAATTTTCATTTTTTGGACAAAACCCCGGGGGTTAGAATTTTTTTCATGTGAATGTGAAAAGTTTTTCTGGTCCCATTTAAAAACCATGCACCAGAATCAACTTCTTTCAACTCAGTAATACATTTCGGATGTGTACCTATAGTTTAAAGCAGAATAACAGGAACTTTTGAAATTTTCATTTTTTGGACAAAACCCCCGGGGGTTAGAATTTTTTTCATGTGAATGTGAAAAGTTTTTCTGGTCCCATTTAAAAACCATGCACCAGAATCAACTTCTTTCAACTCAGTAATACATTTCGGATGTGTACCTATAGTTTAAAGCAGAAAAACAATAACTTTTGAAATTTTCATTTTTTGGACAAAACCCCCGGGGGTTAGAATTTTTTTCATGTGAATGTGAAAAGTTTTTTTGGTCCCATTTAAAAACCATGCACCAGAATCAACTTCTTTCAACTCAGTAATACATTTCGGATGTGTACCTATAGTTTAAAGCAGAAAAACAGGAACTTTTGAAATTTTCATCTTTTGGACAGAACCCCCGGGGGTTAGAATTTTTTTCATGTGAATGTGAAAAGTTTTTCTGGTCCCATTTAAAAACCATGCACCAGAATCAACTTCTTTCAACTCAGTAATACATTTCGGATGTGTACCTATAGTTTAAAGCAGAAAAACAATAACTTTTGAAATTTTCATTTTTTGGACAAAACCCCCGGGGGTTAGAATTTTTTTCATGTGAATGTGAAAAGTTTTTTTGGTCCCATTTAAAAACCATGCACCAGAATCAACTTCTTTCAACTCAGTAATACATTTCGGATGTGTACCTATAGTTTAAAGCAGAAAAACAGGAACTTTTGAAATTTTCATTTTTTGGACAAAACCCCCGGGGGTTAGAATTTTTTTCATGTGAATTTGAAAAGTTTTTCTGGTCCCATTTAAAAACCATGCACCAGAATCAACTTCTTTCAACTCAGTAATACATTTCGGATGTGTACCTATAGTTTAAAGCAGAATAACAGGAACTTTTGAAATTTTCATTTTTTGGACAAAACCCCCGGGGGTTAGAATTTTTTTCATGTGAATGTGAAAAGTTTTTCTGGTCCCATTTAAAAACCATGCACCAGAATCAACTTCTTTCAACTCAGTAATACATTTCGGATGTGTACCTATAGTTTAAAGCAGAAAAACAATAACTTTTGAAATTTTCATTTTTTGGACAAAACCCCCGGGGGTTAGAATTTTTTTCATGTGAATGTGAAAAGTTTTTCTGGTCCCATTTAAAAACCATGCACCAGAATCAACTTCTTTTAACTCAGTAATACATTTCGGATGTGTACCTATAGTTTAAAGCAGAAAAACAGGAACTTTTGAAATTTTCATCTTTTGGACAGAACCCCCGGGGGTTAGAATTTTTTTCATGTGAATGTGAAAAGTTTTTCTGGTCCCATTTAAAAACCATGCACCAGAATCAACTTCTTTCAACTGAGTAATACATTTCGGAGGTGTACCTATAGTTTAAAGCAGAAAAACAGGAACTTTTGAAATTTTCATTTTTTGGACAAAACCCCCGGGGGTTAGAATTTTTTTCATGTGAATGTGAAAAGTTTTTCTGGTCCCTTTTAAAAACCATGCACCAGAATCAACTTCTTTCAACTCAGTAATACATTTCGGATGTGTACCTATAGTTTAAAGCAGAAAAACAGGAACTTTTGAAATTTTCTTTTTTTGGACAAAACACCCGGGGCTTAGAATTTTTTTCATGTGAATGTGAAAAGTTTTTCTGGTCCCATTTAAAAACCATGCACCAGAATAGACTTCTTTCAACTCAGTAATACATTTCGGATGTGTACCTATAGTTTAAAGCAGAAAAACAGGAACTTTTGAAATTTTCATTTTTTGGACAAAACCCCCGGGGGTTAGAATTTTTTTCATGTGAATGTGAAAAGTTTTTCTGGTCCCATTTAAAAACCATGCACCAGAATCAACTTCTTTCAACTCCGTAATACTTTTGGGATGTGTACCTATAGTTTAAGGCAGAAAAACAGGAACTTTTGAAATTTTCATTTTTTGGACAAAACCCCCGGGGGTTAGAATTTTTTTCATGTGAATGTGAAAAGTTTTTCTGGTCCCATTTAAAAACCATGCACCAGAATAGACTTCTTTCAACTCAGTAATACATTTCGGATGTGTACCTATAGTTTAAAGCAGAAAAACAGGAACTTTTGAAATTTTCATTTTTTGGACAAAACCCCCGGGGGTTAGAATTTTTTTCATGTGAATGTAAGTTTTTCTGGTCCCATTTAAAAACCATGCACCAGAATCAACTTCTTTCAACTCAGTAATACATTTCGGATGTGTACCTATATTTTAAGGCAGAAAAACAGGAACTTTTGAAATTTTCTTTTTTTGGACAAAACACCCGGGGCTTAGAATTTTTTTCATGTGAATGTGAAAAGTTTTTCTGGTCCCATTTAAAAACCATGCACCAGAATCAATTCTTTCAACTCCGTAATACATTTCGGATGTGTACCTATAGTTTAAAGCAGAAAAACAGGAACTTTTGAAATTTTCATTTTTTGGACAAAACCCCCGGGGGTTAGAATTTTTTTCATGTGACTGTGAAAAGTTTTTCTGGTCCCATTTAAAAACCATGCACCAGAATCAACTTCTTTCAACTCAGTAATACATTTCGGATGTGTACCTATAGTTTAAAGCAGAAAAACAGGAACTTTTGAAATTTTCATTTTTTGGACAGAACCCCCGGGGGTTAGAATTTTTTTCATGTGAATGTGAAAAGTTTTTCTGGTCCCATTTAAAAACCTTGCACCAGAATCAACTTCTTTCAACTCAGTAATACATTTCGGATGTGTACCTATAGTTTAAAGCAGAAAAACAGGAACTTTTGAAATTTTCATTTTTTGGACAAAACCCCTGGGGGTTAGAATTTTTTTCATGTGACTGTGAAAAGTTTTTCTGGTCCCATTTAAAAACCATGCACCAGAATCAACTTCTTTCAACTCAGTAATACATTTCGGATGTGTACCTATAGTTTAAAGCAGAAAAACAGGAACTTTTGAAATTTTCATTTTTTGGACAAAACCCCCGGGGGTTAGAATTTTTTTCATGTGAATGTGAAAAGTTTTTCTGGTCCCATTTAAAAACCATGCACCAGAATCAACTTCTTTCAACTCCGTAATACTTTTGGGATGTGTACCTATAGTTTAAAGCAGAAAAACAGGAACTTTTGAAATTTTCATTTTTTGGACAAAACCCCCGGGGGTTAGAATTTTTTTCATGTGAATGTGAAAAGTTTTTCTGGTCCCATTTAAAAACCATGCACCAGAATCAACTTCTTTCAACTCAGTAATACATTTCGGATGTGTACCTATAGTTTAAAGCAGAAAAACAGGAACTTTTGAAATTTTCATGTTTTGGACAGAACCCCCGGGGGTTAGAATTTTTTTCATGTGAATGTGAAAAGTTTTTCTGGTCCCATTTAAAAATCATGCACCAGAATCAACTTCTTTCAACTCAGTAATACATTTCGGATGTGTACCTATAGTTTAAAGCAGAAAAACAGGAACTTTTGAAATTTTCATTTTTTGGACAGAACCCCCGGGGGTTAGAATTTTTTTCATGTGAATGTGAAAAGTTTTTCTGGTCCCATTTAAAAACCATGCACCAGAATCAATTCTTTCAACTCCGTAATACATTTCGGATGTGTACCTATAGTTTAAAGCAGAAAAACAGGAACTTTTGAAATTTTCATTTTTTGGACAAAACCCCCGGGGGTTAGAATTTTTTTCATGTGACTGTGAAAAGTTTTTCTGGTCCCATTTAAAAACCATGCACCAGAATCAACTTCTTTCAACTCAGTAATACATTTCGGATGTGTACCTATAGTTTAAAGCAGAAAAACAGGAACTTTTGAAATTTTCATTTTTTGGACAGAACCCCCGGGGGTTAGAATTTTTTTCATGTGAATGTGAAAAGTTTTTCTGGTCCCATTTAAAAACCTTGCACCAGAATCAACTTCTTTCAACTCAGTAATACATTTCGGATGTGTACCTATAGTTTAAAGCAGAAAAACAGGAACTTTTGAAATTTTCATTTTTTGGACAAAACCCCTGGGGGTTAGAATTTTTTTCATGTGACTGTGAAAAGTTTTTCTGGTCCCATTTAAAAACCATGCACCAGAATCAACTTCTTTCAACTCAGTAATACATTTCGGATGTGTACCTATAGTTTAAAGCAGAAAAACAGGAACTTTTGAAATTTTCATTTTTTGGACAAAACCCCCGGGGGTTAGAATTTTTTTCATGTGAATGTGAAAAGTTTTTCTGGTCCCATTTAAAAACCATGCACCAGAATCAACTTCTTTCAACTCCGTAATACTTTTGGGATGTGTACCTATAGTTTAAAGCAGAAAAACAGGAACTTTTGAAATTTTCATTTTTTGGACAAAACCCCCGGGGGTTAGAATTTTTTTCATGTGAATGTGAAAAGTTTTTCTGGTCCCATTTAAAAACCATGCACCAGAATCAACTTCTTTCAACTCAGTAATACATTTCGGATGTGTACCTATAGTTTAAAGCAGAAAAACAGGAACTTTTGAAATTTTCATGTTTTGGACAGAACCCCCGGGGGTTAGAATTTTTTTCATGTGAATGTGAAAAGTTTTTCTGGTCCCATTTAAAAATCATGCACCAGAATCAACTTCTTTCAACTCAGTAATACATTTCGGATGTGTACCTATAGTTTAAAGCAGAAAAACAGGAACTTTTGAAATTTTCATTTTTTGGACAGAACCCCCGGGGGTTAGAATTTTTTTCATGTGAATGTGAAAAGTTTTTCTGGTCCCATTTAAAAACCTTGCACCAGAATCAACTTCTTTCAACTCAGTAATACATTTCGGATGTGTACCTATAGTTTAAAGCAGAAAAACAGGAACTTTTGAAATTTTCATTTTTTGGACAAAACCCCGGGGGTTAGAATTTTTTTCATGTGAATGTGAAAAGTTTTTCTGGTCCCATTTAAAAACCATGCACCAGAATAGACTTCTTTCAACTCAGTAATACATTTCGGATGTGTACCTATAGTTTAAAGCAGAAAAACAGGAACTTTTGAAATTTTCATTTTTTGGACAGAACCCCCGGGGGTTAGAATTTTTTTCATGTGAATGTGAAAAGTTTTTCTGGTCCCATTTAAAAACCATGCACCAGAATCAACTTCTTTCAACTCAGTAATACATTTCGGATGTGTACCTATAGTTTAAAGCAGAAAAACAGGAACTTTTGAAATTTTCATTTTTTGGACAAAACCCCCGGGGGTTAGAATTTTTTTCATGTGACTGTGAAAAGTTTTTCTGGTCCCATTTAAAAACCATGCACCAGAATCAACTTCTTTCAACTCAGTAATACATTTCGGTTGTGTACCTATAGTTTAAAGCAGAAAAACAGGAACTTTTGAAATTTTCATTTTTTGGACAGAACCCCCGGGGGTTAGAATTTTTTTCATGTGAATGTGAAAAGTTTTTCTGGTCCCATTTAAAAACCATGCACCAGAATCAACTTCTTTCAACTCAGTAATACATTTCGGATGTGTACCTATAGTTTGAAGCAGAAAAACAGGAACTTTTGAAATTTTCATTTATTGGACAGAACCCCCGGGGGTTAGAATTTTTTTCATGTGAATGTGAAAAGTTTTTCTGGTCCCATTTAAAAACCTTGCACCAGAATCAACTTCTTTCAACTCAGTAATACATTTCGGATGTGTACCTATAGTTTAAAGCAGAAAAACAGGAACTTTTGAAATTTTCATTTTTTGGACAAAACCCCCGGGGGTTAGAATTTTTTTCATGTGACTGTGAAAAGTTTTTCTGGTCCCATTTAAAAACCATGCTCCAGAATCAACTTCTTTCAACTCAGTAATACATTTCGGATGTGTACCTATAGTTTAAAGCAGAAAAACAGGAACTTTTGAAATTTTCATTTTTTGGACAGAACCCCCGGGGGTTAGAATTTTTTTCATGTGAATGTGAAAAGTTTTTCTGGTCCCATTTAAAAACCTTGCACCAGAATCAACTTCTTTCAACTCAGTAATACATTTGGGATGTGTACCTATAGTTTAAAGCAGAAAAACAGGAACTTTTGAAATTTTCATTTTTTGGACAAAACCCCCGGGGGTTAGAATTTTTTTCATGTGACTGTGAAAAGTTTTTCTGGTCCCATTTAAAAACCATGCACCAGAATCAACTTCTTTCAACTCAGTAATACATTTCGGATGTGTACCTATAGTTTAAAGCAGAAAAACAGGAACTTTTGAAATTTTCATTTTTTGGACAAAACCCCCGGGGGTTAGAATTTTTTTCATGTGAATGTGAAAAGTTTTTCTGGTCCCATTTAAAAACCATGCACCAGAATCAACTTCTTTCAACTCCGTAATACTTTTGGGATGTGTACCTATAGTTTAAGGCAGAAAAACAGGAACTTTTGAAATTTTAATTGTTTGGACAAAACCCCCGGTGGTTAGAATTTTTTTCATGTGAATGTGAAAAGTTTTTCTGGTCCCATTTAAAAACCATGCACCAGAATCAACTTCTTTCAACTCAGTAATACATTTCGGATGTGTACCTATAGTTTAAAGCAGAAAAACAGGAACTTTTGAAATTTTCATTTTTTGGACAAAACCCCCGGGGGTTAGAATTTGTTTCATGTGAATGTGAAAAGTTTTTCTGGTCCCATTTAAAAACCATGCACCAGAATCAACTTCTTTCAACTCAGTAATACATTTCGGATGTGTACCTATAGTTTAAAGCAGAAAAACAGGAACTTTTGAAACTTTCATTTTTTGGACAGAACCCCCGGGGGTTAGAATTTTTTTCATGTGAATGTGAAAAGTTTTTCTGGTCCCATTTAAAAACCATGCACCAGAATCAACTTCTTTCAACTCAGTAATACATTTCGGATGTGTACCTATAGTTTAAAGCAGAAAAACAGGAACTTTTGAAATTTTCATTTTTTGGACAGAACCCCCGGGGGTTAGAATTTTTTTCATGTGAATGTGAAAAGTTTTTCTGGTCCCATTTAAAAACCTTGCACCAGAATCAACTTCTTTCAACTCAGTAATACATTTCGGATGTGTACCTATAGTTTAAAGCAGAAAAACAGGAACTTTTGAAATTTTCATTTTTTGGACAAAACCCCCGGGGGTTAGAATTTTTTTCATGTGAATGTGAAAAGTTTTTCTGGTCCCATTTAAAAACCATGCACCAGAATAGACTTCTTTCAACTCAGTAATACATTTCGGATGTGTACCTATAGTTTAAAGCAGAAAAACAGGAACTTTTGAAATTTTCATTTTTTGGACAAAACCCCCGGGGGTTAGAATTTTTTTCATGTGAATGTAAGTTTTTCTGGTCCCATTTAAAAACCATGCACCAGAATCAACTTCTTTCAACTCAGTAATACATTTCGGATGTGTACCTATATTTTAAGGCAGAAAAACAGGAACTTTTGAAATTTTCTTTTTTTGGACAAAACACCCGGGGCTTAGAATTTTTTTCATGTGAATGTGAAAAGTTTTTCTGGTCCCATTTAAAAACCATGCACCAGAATCAATTCTTTCAACTCCGTAATACATTTCGGATGTGTACCTATAGTTTAAAGCAGAAAAACAGGAACTTTTGAAATTTTCATTTTTTGGACAAAACCCCCGGGGGTTAGAATTTTTTTCATGTGACTGTGAAAAGTTTTTCTGGTCCCATTTAAAAACCATGCACCAGAATCAACTTCTTTCAACTCAGTAATACATTTCGGATGTGTACCTATAGTTTAAAGCAGAAAAACAGGAACTTTTGAAATTTTCATTTTTTGGACAGAACCCCCGGGGGTTAGAATTTTTTTCATGTGAATGTGAAAAGTTTTTCTGGTCCCATTTAAAAACCTTGCACCAGAATCAACTTCTTTCAACTCAGTAATACATTTGGGATGTGTACCTATAGTTTAAAGCAGAAAAACAGGAACTTTTGAAATTTTCATTTTTTGGACAAAACCCCCGGGGGTTAGAATTTTTTTCATGTGACTGTGAAAAGTTTTTCTGGTCCCATTTAAAAACCATGCACCAGAATCAACTTCTTTCAACTCAGTAATACATTTCGGATGTGTACCTATAGTTTAAAGCAGAAAAACAGGAACTTTTGAAATTTTCATTTTTTGGACAAAACCCCCGGGGGTTAGAATTTTTTTCATGTGAATGTGAAAAGTTTTTCTGGTCCCATTTAAAAACCATGCACCAGAATCAACTTCTTTCAACTCCGTAATACTTTTGGGATGTGTACCTATAGTTTAAGGCAGAAAAACAGGAACTTTTGAAATTTTAATTGTTTGGACAAAACCCCCGGTGGTTAGAATTTTTTTCATGTGAATGTGAAAAGTTTTTCTGGTCCCATTTAAAAACCATGCACCAGAATCAACTTCTTTCAACTCAGTAATACATTTCGGATGTGTACCTATAGTTTAAAGCAGAAAAACAGGAACTTTTGAAATTTTCATTTTTTGGACAAAACCCCCGGGGGTTAGAATTTGTTTCATGTGAATGTGAAAAGTTTTTCTGGTCCCATTTAAAAACCATGCACCAGAATCAACTTCTTTCAACTCAGTAATACATTTCGGATGTGTACCTATAGTTTAAAGCAGAAAAACAGGAACTTTTGAAATTTTCATTTTTTGGACAAAACCCCCGGGGGTTAGAATTTTTTTCATGTGACTGTGAAAAGTTTTTCTGGTCCCATTTAAAAACCATGCACCAGAATCAACTTCTTTCAACTCAGTAATACATTTCGGTTGTGTACCTATAGTTTAAAGCAGAAAAACAGGAACTTTTGAAATTTTCATTTTTTGGACAGAACCCCCGGGGGTTAGAATTTTTTTCATGTGAATGTGAAAAGTTTTTCTGGTCCCATTTAAAAACCATGCACCAGAATCAACTTCTTTCAACTCAGTAATACATTTCGGATGTGTACCTATAGTTTAAAGCAGAAAAACAGGAACTTTTGAAATTTTCATTTATTGGACAGAACCCCCGGGGGTTAGAATTTTTTTCATGTGAATGTGAAAAGTTTTTCTGGTCCCATTTAAAAACCTTGCACCAGAATCAACTTCTTTCAACTCAGTAATACATTTCGGATGTGTACCTATAGTTTAAAGCTGAAAAACAGGAACTTTTGAAATTTTCATTTTTTGGACAAAACCCCCGGGGGTTAGTATTTTTTTCATGTGACTGTGAAAAGTTTTTCTGGTCCCATTTAAAAACCATGCTCCAGAATCAACTTCTTTCAACTCAGTAATACATTTCGGATGTGTACCTATAGTTTAAAGCAGAAAAACAGGAACTTTTGAAATTTTCATTTTTTGGACAGAACCCCCGGGGGTTAGAATTTTTTTCATGTGAATGTGAAAAGTTTTTCTGGTCCCATTTAAAAACCTTGCACCAGAATCAACTTCTTTCAACTCAGTAATACATTTGGGATGTGTACCTATAGTTTAAAGCAGAAAAACAGGAACTTTTGAAATTTTCATTTTTTGGACAAAACCCCCGGGGGTTAGAATTTTTTTCATGTGACTGTGAAAAGTTTTTCTGGTCCCATTTAAAAACCATGCACCAGAATCAACTTCTTTCAACTCAGTAATACATTTCGGATGTGTACCTATAGTTTAAAGCAGAAAAACAGGAACTTTTGAAATTTTCATTTTTTGGACAAAACCCCCGGGGGGTTAGAATTTTTTTCATGTGAATGTGAAAAGTTTTTCTGGTCCCATTTAAAAACCATGCACCAGAATCAACTTCTTTCAACTCCGTAATACTTTTGGGATGTGTACCTATAGTTTAAGGCAGAAAAACAGGAACTTTTGAAATTTTAATTGTTTGGACAAAACCCCCGGTGGTTAGAATTTTTTTCATGTGAATGTGAAAAGTTTTTCTGGTCCCATTTAAAAACCATGCACCAGAATCAACTTCTTTCAACTCAGTAATACATTTCGGATGTGTACCTATAGTTTAAAGCAGAAAAACAGGAACTTTTGAAATTTTCATTTTTTGGACAGAACCCCCGGGGGTTAGAATTTTTTTCATGTGAATGTGAAAAGTTTTTCTGGTCCCATTTAAAAACCTTGCACCAGAATCAACTTCTTTCAACTCAGTAATACATTTCGGATGTGTACCTATAGTTTAAAGCAGAAAAACAGGAACTTTTGAAATTTTCATTTTTTGGACAAAACCCCTGGGGGTTAGAATTTTTTTCATGTGACTGTGAAAAGTTTTTCTGGTCCCATTTAAAAACCATGCACCAGAATCAACTTCTTTCAACTCAGTAATACATTTCGGATGTGTACCTATAGTTTAAAGCAGAAAAACAGGAACTTTTGAAATTTTCATTTTTTGGACAAAACCCCCGGGGGTTAGAATTTTTTTCATGTGAATGTGAAAAGTTTTTCTGGTCCCATTTAAAAACCATGCACCAGAATCAACTTCTTTCAACTCCGTAATACTTTTGGGATGTGTACCTATAGTTTAAAGCAGAAAAACAGGAACTTTTGAAATTTTCATTTTTTGGACAAAACCCCCGGGGGTTAGAATTTTTTTCATGTGAATGTGAAAAGTTTTTCTGGTCCCATTTAAAAACCATGCACCAGAATCAACTTCTTTCAACTCAGTAATACATTTCGGATGTGTACCTATAGTTTAAAGCAGAAAAACAGGAACTTTTGAAATTTTCATGTTTTGGACAGAACCCCCGGGGGTTAGAATTTTTTTCATGTGAATGTGAAAAGTTTTTCTGGTCCCATTTAAAAATCATGCACCAGAATCAACTTCTTTCAACTCAGTAATACATTTCGGATGTGTACCTATAGTTTAAAGCAGAAAAACAGGAACTTTTGAAATTTTCATTTTTTGGACAGAACCCCCGGGGGTTAGAATTTTTTTCATGTGAATGTGAAAAGTTTTTCTGGTCCCATTTAAAAACCTTGCACCAGAATCAACTTCTTTCAACTCAGTAATACATTTCGGATGTGTACCTATAGTTTAAAGCAGAAAAACAGGAACTTTTGAAATTTTCATTTTTTGGACAAAACCCCGGGGGTTAGAATTTTTTTCATGTGAATGTGAAAAGTTTTTCTGGTCCCATTTAAAAACCATGCACCAGAATAGACTTCTTTCAACTCAGTAATACATTTCGGATGTGTACCTATAGTTTAAAGCAGAAAAACAGGAACTTTTGAAATTTTCATTTTTTGGACAGAACCCCCGGGGGTTAGAATTTTTTTCATGTGAATGTGAAAAGTTTTTCTGGTCCCATTTAAAAACCATGCACCAGAATCAACTTCTTTCAACTCAGTAATACATTTCGGATGTGTACCTATAGTTTAAAGCAGAAAAACAGGAACTTTTGAAATTTTCATTTTTTGGACAAAACCCCCGGGGGTTAGAATTTTTTTCATGTGACTGTGAAAAGTTTTTCTGGTCCCATTTAAAAACCATGCACCAGAATCAACTTCTTTCAACTCAGTAATACATTTCGGTTGTGTACCTATAGTTTAAAGCAGAAAAACAGGAACTTTTGAAATTTTAATTTTTTGGACAGAACCCCCGGGGGTTAGAATTTTTTTCATGTGAATGTGAAAAGTTTTTCTGGTCCCATTTAAAAACCATGCACCAGAATCAACTTCTTTCAACTCAGTAATACATTTCGGATGTGTACCTATAGTTTGAAGCAGAAAAACAGGAACTTTTGAAATTTTCATTTATTGGACAGAACCCCCGGGGGTTAGAATTTTTTTCATGTGAATGTGAAAAGTTTTTCTGGTCCCATTTAAAAACCTTGCACCAGAATCAACTTCTTTCAACTCAGTAATACATTTCGGATGTGTACCTATAGTTTAAAGCAGAAAAACAGGAACTTTTGAAATTTTCATTTTTTGGACAAAACCCCCGGGGGTTAGAATTTTTTTCATGTGAATGTGAAAAGTTTTTCTGGTCCCATTTAAAAACCATGCACCAGAATCAACTTCTTTCAACTCAGTAATACATTTCGGATGTGTACCTATAGTTTAAAGCAGAAAAACAGGAACTTTTGAAATTTTCATGTTTTGGACAGAACCCCCGGGGGTTAGAATTTTTTTCATGTGAATGTGAAAAGTTTTTCTGGTCCCATTTAAAAATCATGCACCAGAATCAACTTCTTTCAACTCAGTAATACATTTCGGATGTGTACCTATAGTTTAAAGCAGAAAAACAGGAACTTTTGAAATTTTCATTTTTTGGACAGAACCCCCGGGGGTTAGAATTTTTTTCATGTGAATGTGAAAAGTTTTTCTGGTCCCATTTAAAAACCTTGCACCAGAATCAACTTCTTTCAACTCAGTAATACATTTCGGATGTGTACCTATAGTTTAAAGCAGAAAAACAGGAACTTTTGAAATTTTCATTTTTTGGACAAAACCCCGGGGGTTAGAATTTTTTTCATGTGAATGTGAAAAGTTTTTCTGGTCCCATTTAAAAACCATGCACCAGAATAGACTTCTTTCAACTCAGTAATACATTTCGGATGTGTACCTATAGTTTAAAGCAGAAAAACAGGAACTTTTGAAATTTTCATTTTTTGGACAGAACCCCCGGGGGTTAGAATTTTTTTCATGTGAATGTGAAAAGTTTTTCTGGTCCCATTTAAAAACCATGCACCAGAATCAACTTCTTTCAACTCAGTAATACATTTCGGATGTGTACCTATAGTTTAAAGCAGAAAAACAGGAACTTTTGAAATTTTCATTTTTTGGACAAAACCCCCGGGGGTTAGAATTTTTTTCATGTGACTGTGAAAAGTTTTTCTGGTCCCATTTAAAAACCATGCACCAGAATCAACTTCTTTCAACTCAGTAATACATTTCGGTTGTGTACCTATAGTTTAAAGCAGAAAAACAGGAACTTTTGAAATTTTCATTTTTTGGACAGAACCCCCGGGGGTTAGAATTTTTTTCATGTGAATGTGAAAAGTTTTTCTGGTCCCATTTAAAAACCATGCACCAGAATCAACTTCTTTCAACTCAGTAATACATTTCGGATGTGTACCTATAGTTTGAAGCAGAAAAACAGGAACTTTTGAAATTTTCATTTATTGGACAGAACCCCCGGGGGTTAGAATTTTTTTCATGTGAATGTGAAAAGTTTTTCTGGTCCCATTTAAAAACCTTGCACCAGAATCAACTTCTTTCAACTCAGTAATACATTTCGGATGTGTACCTATAGTTTAAAGCAGAAAAACAGGAACTTTTGAAATTTTCATTTTTTGGACAAAACCCCCGGGGGTTAGAATTTTTTTCATGTGACTGTGAAAAGTTTTTCTGGTCCCATTTAAAAACCATGCTCCAGAATCAACTTCTTTCAACTCAGTAATACATTTCTGATGTGTACCTATAGTTTAAAGCAGAAAAACAGGAACTTTTGAAATTTTCATTTTTTGGACAGAACCCCCGGGGGTTAGAATTTTTTTCATGTGAATGTGAAAAGTTTTTCTGGTCCCATTTAAAAACCTTGCACCAGAATCAACTTCTTTCAACTCAGTAATACATTTGGGATGTGTACCTATAGTTTAAAGCAGAAAAACAGGAACTTTTGAAATTTTCATTTTTTGGACAAAACCCCCGGGGGTTAGAATTTTTTTCATGTGACTGTGAAAAGTTTTTCTGGTCCCATTTAAAAACCATGCACCAGAATCAACTTCTTTCAACTCAGTAATACATTTCGGATGTGTACCTATAGTTTAAAGCAGAAAAACAGGAACTTTTGAAATTTTCATTTTTTGGACAAAACCCCCGGGGGTTAGAATTTTTTTCATGTGAATGTGAAAAGTTTTTCTGGTCCCATTTAAAAACCATGCACCAGAATCAACTTCTTTCAACTCCGTAATACTTTTGGGATGTGTACCTATAGTTTAAGGCAGAAAAACAGGAACTTTTGAAATTTTAATTGTTTGGACAAAACCCCCGGTGGTTAGAATTTTTTTCATGTGAATGTGAAAAGTTTTTCTGGTCCCATTTAAAAACCATGCACCAGAATCAACTTCTTTCAACTCAGTAATACATTTCGGATGTGTACCTATAGTTTAAAGCAGAAAAACAGGAACTTTTGAAACTTTCATTTTTTGGACAGAACCCCCGGGGGTTAGAATTTTTTTCATGTGAATGTGAAAAGTTTTTCTGGTCCCATTTAAAAACCATGCACCAGAATCAACTTCTTTCAACTCAGTAATACATTTCGGATGTGTACCTATAGTTTAAAGCAGAATAACAGGAACTTTTGAAATTTTCATTTTTTGGACAAAACCCCCGGGGGTTAGAATTTTTTTCATGTGAATGTGAAAAGTTTTTCTGGTCCCATTTAAAAACCATGCACCAGAATCAACTTCTTTCAACTCAGTAATACATTTCGGATGTGTACCTATAGTTTAAAGCAGAAAAACAATAACTTTTGAAATTTTCATTTTTTGGACAAAACCCCCGGGGGTTAGAATTTTTTTCATGTGAATGTGAAAAGTTTTTTTGGTCCCATTTAAAAACCATGCACCAGAATCAACTTCTTTCAACTCAGTAATACATTTCGGATGTGTACCTATAGTTTAAAGCAGAAAAACAGGAACTTTTGAAATTTTCATCTTTTGGACAGAACCCCCGGGGGTTAGAATTTTTTTCATGTGAATGTGAAAAGTTTTTCTGGTCCCATTTAAAAACCATGCACCAGAATCAACTTCTTTCAACTCAGTAATACATTTCGGATGTGTACCTATAGTTTAAAGCAGAAAAACAATAACTTTTGAAATTTTCATTTTTTGGACAAAACCCCCGGGGGTTAGAATTTTTTTCATGTGAATGTGAAAAGTTTTTTTGGTCCCATTTAAAAACCATGCACCAGAATCAACTTCTTTCAACTCAGTAATACATTTCGGATGTGTACCTATAGTTTAAAGCAGAAAAACAGGAACTTTTGAAATTTTCATTTTTTGGACAAAACCCCCGGGGGTTAGAATTTTTTTCATGTGAATTTGAAAAGTTTTTCTGGTCCCATTTAAAAACCATGCACCAGAATCAACTTCTTTCAACTCAGTAATACATTTCGGATGTGTACCTATAGTTTAAAGCAGAATAACAGGAACTTTTGAAATTTTCATTTTTTGGACAAAACCCCCGGGGGTTAGAATTTTTTTCATGTGAATGTGAAAAGTTTTTCTGGTCCCATTTAAAAACCATGCACCAGAATCAACTTCTTTCAACTCAGTAATACATTTCGGATGTGTACCTATAGTTTAAAGCAGAAAAACAATAACTTTTGAAATTTTCATTTTTTGGACAAAACCCCCGGGGGTTAGAATTTTTTTCATGTGAATGTGAAAAGTTTTTCTGGTCCCATTTAAAAACCATGCACCAGAATCAACTTCTTTTAACTCAGTAATACATTTCGGATGTGTACCTATAGTTTAAAGCAGAAAAACAGGAACTTTTGAAATTTTCATCTTTTGGACAGAACCCCCGGGGGTTAGAATTTTTTTCATGTGAATGTGAAAAGTTTTTCTGGTCCCATTTAAAAACCATGCACCAGAATCAACTTCTTTCAACTGAGTAATACATTTCGGAGGTGTACCTATAGTTTAAAGCAGAAAAACAGGAACTTTTGAAATTTTCATTTTTTGGACAAAACCCCCGGGGGTTAGAATTTTTTTCATGTGAATGTGAAAAGTTTTTCTGGTCCCTTTTAAAAACCATGCACCAGAATCAACTTCTTTCAACTCAGTAATACATTTCGGATGTGTACCTATAGTTTAAAGCAGAAAAACAGGAACTTTTGAAATTTTCTTTTTTTGGACAAAACACCCGGGGCTTAGAATTTTTTTCATGTGAATGTGAAAAGTTTTTCTGGTCCCATTTAAAAACCATGCACCAGAATAGACTTCTTTCAACTCAGTAATACATTTCGGATGTGTACCTATAGTTTAAAGCAGAAAAACAGGAACTTTTGAAATTTTCATTTTTTGGACAAAACCCCCGGGGGTTAGAATTTTTTTCATGTGAATGTGAAAAGTTTTTCTGGTCCCATTTAAAAACCATGCACCAGAATCAACTTCTTTCAACTCCGTAATACTTTTGGGATGTGTACCTATAGTTTAAGGCAGAAAAACAGGAACTTTTGAAATTTTCATTTTTTGGACAAAACCCCCGGGGGTTAGAATTTTTTTCATGTGAATGTGAAAAGTTTTTCTGGTCCCATTTAAAAACCATGCACCAGAATAGACTTCTTTCAACTCAGTAATACATTTCGGATGTGTACCTATAGTTTAAAGCAGAAAAACAGGAACTTTTGAAATTTTCATTTTTTGGACAAAACCCCCGGGGGTTAGAATTTTTTTCATGTGAATGTAAGTTTTTCTGGTCCCATTTAAAAACCATGCACCAGAATCAACTTCTTTCAACTCAGTAATACATTTCGGATGTGTACCTATATTTTAAGGCAGAAAAACAGGAACTTTTGAAATTTTCTTTTTTTGGACAAAACACCCGGGGCTTGGAATTTTTTTCATGTGAATGTGAAAAGTTTTTCTGGTCCCATTTAAAAACCATGCACCAGAATCAATTCTTTCAACTCCGTAATACATTTCGGATGTGTACCTATAGTTTAAAGCAGAAAAACAGGAACTTTTGAAATTTTCATTTTTTGGACAAAACCCCCGGGGGTTAGAATTTTTTTCATGTGACTGTGAAAAGTTTTTCTGGTCCCATTTAAAAACCATGCACCAGAATCAACTTCTTTCAACTCAGTAATACATTTCGGATGTGTACCTATAGTTTAAAGCAGAAAAACAGGAACTTTTGAAATTTTCATTTTTTGGACAGAACCCCCGGGGGTTAGAATTTTTTTCATGTGAATGTGAAAAGTTTTTCTGGTCCCATTTAAAAACCTTGCACCAGAATCAACTTCTTTCAACTCAGTAATACATTTCGGATGTGTACCTATAGTTTAAAGCAGAAAAACAGGAACTTTTGAAATTTTCATTTTTTGGACAAAACCCCTGGGGGTTAGAATTTTTTTCATGTGACTGTGAAAAGTTTTTCTGGTCCCATTTAAAAACCATGCACCAGAATCAACTTCTTTCAACTCAGTAATACATTTCGGATGTGTACCTATAGTTTAAAGCAGAAAAACAGGAACTTTTGAAATTTTCATTTTTTGGACAAAACCCCCGGGGGTTAGAATTTTTTTCATGTGAATGTGAAAAGTTTTTCTGGTCCCATTTAAAAACCATGCACCAGAATCAACTTCTTTCAACTCCGTAATACTTTTGGGATGTGTACCTATAGTTTAAAGCAGAAAAACAGGAACTTTTGAAATTTTCATTTTTTGGACAAAACCCCCGGGGGTTAGAATTTTTTTCATGTGAATGTGAAAAGTTTTTCTGGTCCCATTTAAAAACCATGCACCAGAATCAACTTCTTTCAACTCAGTAATACATTTCGGATGTGTACCTATAGTTTAAAGCAGAAAAACAGGAACTTTTGAAATTTTCATGTTTTGGACAGAACCCCCGGGGGTTAGAATTTTTTTCATGTGAATGTGAAAAGTTTTTCTGGTCCCATTTAAAAATCATGCACCAGAATCAACTTCTTTCAACTCAGTAATACATTTCGGATGTGTACCTATAGTTTAAAGCAGAAAAACAGGAACTTTTGAAATTTTCATTTTTTGGACAGAACCCCCGGGGGTTAGAATTTTTTTCATGTGAATGTGAAAAGTTTTTCTGGTCCCATTTAAAAACCTTGCACCAGAATCAACTTCTTTCAACTCAGTAATACATTTCGGATGTGTACCTATAGTTTAAAGCAGAAAAACAGGAACTTTTGAAATTTTCATTTTTTGGACAAAACCCCGGGGGTTAGAATTTTTTTCATGTGAATGTGAAAAGTTTTTCTGGTCCCATTTAAAAACCATGCACCAGAATCAACTTCTTTCAACTCAGTAATACATTTCGGATGTGTACCTATAGTTTAAAGCAGAATAACAGGAACTTTTGAAATTTTCATTTTTTGGACAAAACCCCCGGGGGTTAGAATTTTTTTCATGTGAATGTGAAAAGTTTTTCTGGTCCCATTTAAAAACCATGCACCAGAATCAACTTCTTTCAACTCAGTAATACATTTCGGATGTGTACCTATAGTTTAAAGCAGAAAAACAATAACTTTTGAAATTTTCATTTTTTGGACAAAACCCCCGGGGGTTAGAATTTTTTTCATGTGAATGTGAAAAGTTTTTTTGGTCCCATTTAAAAACCATGCACCAGAATCAACTTCTTTCAACTCAGTAATACATTTCGGATGTGTACCTATAGTTTAAAGCAGAAAAACAGGAACTTTTGAAATTTTCATCTTTTGGACAGAACCCCCGGGGGTTAGAATTTTTTTCATGTGAATGTGAAAAGTTTTTCTGGTCCCATTTAAAAACCATGCACCAGAATCAACTTCTTTCAACTCAGTAATACATTTCGGATGTGTACCTATAGTTTAAAGCAGAAAAACAATAACTTTTGAAATTTTCATTTTTTGGACAAAACCCCCGGGGGTTAGAATTTTTTTCATGTGAATGTGAAAAGTTTTTTTGGTCCCATTTAAAAACCATGCACCAGAATCAACTTCTTTCAACTCAGTAATACATTTCGGATGTGTACCTATAGTTTAAAGCAGAAAAACAGGAACTTTTGAAATTTTCATTTTTTGGACAAAACCCCCGGGGGTTAGAATTTTTTTCATGTGAATTTGAAAAGTTTTTCTGGTCCCATTTAAAAACCATGCACCAGAATCAACTTCTTTCAACTCAGTAATACATTTCGGATGTGTACCTATAGTTTAAAGCAGAATAACAGGAACTTTTGAAATTTTCATTTTTTGGACAAAACCCCCGGGGGTTAGAATTTTTTTCATGTGAATGTGAAAAGTTTTTCTGGTCCCATTTAAAAACCATGCACCAGAATCAACTTCTTTCAACTCAGTAATACATTTCGGATGTGTACCTATAGTTTAAAGCAGAAAAACAATAACTTTTGAAATTTTCATTTTTTGGACAAAACCCCCGGGGGTTAGAATTTTTTTCATGTGAATGTGAAAAGTTTTTCTGGTCCCATTTAAAAACCATGCACCAGAATCAACTTCTTTTAACTCAGTAATACATTTCGGATGTGTACCTATAGTTTAAAGCAGAAAAACAGGAACTTTTGAAATTTTCATCTTTTGGACAGAACCCCCGGGGGTTAGAATTTTTTTCATGTGAATGTGAAAAGTTTTTCTGGTCCCATTTAAAAACCATGCACCAGAATCAACTTCTTTCAACTGAGTAATACATTTCGGAGGTGTACCTATAGTTTAAAGCAGAAAAACAGGAACTTTTGAAATTTTCATTTTTTGGACAAAACCCCCGGGGGTTAGAATTTTTTTCATGTGAATGTGAAAAGTTTTTCTGGTCCCTTTTAAAAACCATGCACCAGAATCAACTTCTTTCAACTCAGTAATACATTTCGGATGTGTACCTATAGTTTAAAGCAGAAAAACAGGAACTTTTGAAATTTTCTTTTTTTGGACAAAACACCCGGGGCTTAGAATTTTTTTCATGTGAATGTGAAAAGTTTTTCTGGTCCCATTTAAAAACCATGCACCAGAATAGACTTCTTTCAACTCAGTAATACATTTCGGATGTGTACCTATAGTTTAAAGCAGAAAAACAGGAACTTTTGAAATTTTCATTTTTTGGACAAAACCCCCGGGGGTTAGAATTTTTTTCATGTGAATGTGAAAAGTTTTTCTGGTCCCATTTAAAAACCATGCACCAGAATCAACTTCTTTCAACTCCGTAATACTTTTGGGATGTGTACCTATAGTTTAAGGCAGAAAAACAGGAACTTTTGAAATTTTCATTTTTTGGACAAAACCCCCGGGGGTTAGAATTTTTTTCATGTGAATGTGAAAAGTTTTTCTGGTCCCATTTAAAAACCATGCACCAGAATAGACTTCTTTCAACTCAGTAATACATTTCGGATGTGTACCTATAGTTTAAAGCAGAAAAACAGGAACTTTTGAAATTTTCATTTTTTGGACAAAACCCCCGGGGGTTAGAATTTTTTTCATGTGAATGTAAGTTTTTCTGGTCCCATTTAAAAACCATGCACCAGAATCAACTTCTTTCAACTCAGTAATACATTTCGGATGTGTACCTATATTTTAAGGCAGAAAAACAGGAACTTTTGAAATTTTCTTTTTTTGGACAAAACACCCGGGGCTTAGAATTTTTTTCATGTGAATGTGAAAAGTTTTTCTGGTCCCATTTAAAAACCATGCACCAGAATCAATTCTTTCAACTCCGTAATACATTTCGGATGTGTACCTATAGTTTAAAGCAGAAAAACAGGAACTTTTGAAATTTTAATTTTTTGGACAAAACCCCCGGGGGTTAGAATTTTTTTCATGTGACTGTGAAAAGTTTTTCTGGTCCCATTTAAAAACCATGCACCAGAATCAACTTCTTTCAACTCAGTAATACATTTCGGATGTGTACCTATAGTTTAAAGCAGAAAAACAGGAACTTTTGAAATTTTCATTTTTTGGACAGAACCCCCGGGGGTTAGAATTTTTTTCATGTGAATGTGAAAAGTTTTTCTGGTCCCATTTAAAAACCTTGCACCAGAATCAACTTCTTTCAACTCAGTAATACATTTCGGATGTGTACCTATAGTTTAAAGCAGAAAAACAGGAACTTTTGAAATTTTCATTTTTTGGACAAAACCCCTGGGGGTTAGAATTTTTTTCATGTGACTGTGAAAAGTTTTTCTGGTCCCATTTAAAAACCATGCACCAGAATCAACTTCTTTCAACTCAGTAATACATTTCGGATGTGTACCTATAGTTTAAAGCAGAAAAACAGGAACTTTTGAAATTTTCATTTTTTGGACAAAACCCCCGGGGGTTAGAATTTTTTTCATGTGAATGTGAAAAGTTTTTCTGGTCCCATTTAAAAACCATGCACCAGAATCAACTTCTTTCAACTCCGTAATACTTTTGGGATGTGTACCTATAGTTTAAAGCAGAAAAACAGGAACTTTTGAAATTTTCATTTTTTGGACAAAACCCCCGGGGGTTAGAATTTTTTTCATGTGAATGTGAAAAGTTTTTCTGGTCCCATTTAAAAACCATGCACCAGAATCAACTTCTTTCAACTCAGTAATACATTTCGGATGTGTACCTATAGTTTAAAGCAGAAAAACAGGAACTTTTGAAATTTTCATGTTTTGGACAGAACCCCCGGGGGTTAGAATTTTTTTCATGTGAATGTGAAAAGTTTTTCTGGTCCCATTTAAAAATCATGCACCAGAATCAACTTCTTTCAACTCAGTAATACATTTCGGATGTGTACCTATAGTTTAAAGCAGAAAAACAGGAACTTTTGAAATTTTCATTTTTTGGACAGAACCCCCGGGGGTTAGAATTTTTTTCATGTGAATGTGAAAAGTTTTTCTGGTCCCATTTAAAAACCTTGCACCAGAATCAACTTCTTTCAACTCAGTAATACATTTCGGATGTGTACCTATAGTTTAAAGCAGAAAAACAGGAACTTTTGAAATTTTCATTTTTTGGACAAAACCCCGGGGGTTAGAATTTTTTTCATGTGAATGTGAAAAGTTTTTCTGGTCCCATTTAAAAACCATGCACCAGAATAGACTTCTTTCAACTCAGTAATACATTTCGGATGTGTACCTATAGTTTAAAGCAGAAAAACAGGAACTTTTGAAATTTTCATTTTTTGGACAGAACCCCCGGGGGTTAGAATTTTTTTCATGTGAATGTGAAAAGTTTTTCTGGTCCCATTTAAAAACCATGCACCAGAATCAACTTCTTTCAACTCAGTAATACATTTCGGATGTGTACCTATAGTTTAAAGCAGAAAAACAGGAACTTTTGAAATTTTCATTTTTTGGACAAAACCCCCGGGGGTTAGAATTTTTTTCATGTGACTGTGAAAAGTTTTTCTGGTCCCATTTAAAAACCATGCACCAGAATCAACTTCTTTCAACTCAGTAATACATTTCGGTTGTGTACCTATAGTTTAAAGCAGAAAAACAGGAACTTTTGAAATTTTCATTTTTTGGACAGAACCCCCGGGGGTTAGAATTTTTTTCATGTGAATGTGAAAAGTTTTTCTGGTCCCATTTAAAAACCATGCACCAGAATCAACTTCTTTCAACTCAGTAATACATTTCGGATGTGTACCTATAGTTTGAAGCAGAAAAACAGGAACTTTTGAAATTTTCATTTATTGGACAGAACCCCCGGGGGTTAGAATTTTTTTCATGTGAATGTGAAAAGTTTTTCTGGTCCCATTTAAAAACCTTGCACCAGAATCAACTTCTTTCAACTCAGTAATACATTTCGGATGTGTACCTATAGTTTAAAGCAGAAAAACAGGAACTTTTGAAATTTTCATTTTTTGGACAAAACCCCCGGGGGTTAGAATTTTTTTCATGTGACTGTGAAAAGTTTTTCTGGTCCCATTTAAAAACCATGCTCCAGAATCAACTTCTTTCAACTCAGTAATACATTTCGGATGTGTACCTATAGTTTAAAGCAGAAAAACAGGAACTTTTGAAATTTTCATTTTTTGGACAGAACCCCCGGGGGTTAGAATTTTTTTCATGTGAATGTGAAAAGTTTTTCTGGTCCCATTTAAAAACCTTGCACCAGAATCAACTTCTTTCAACTCAGTAATACATTTGGGATGTGTACCTATAGTTTAAAGCAGAAAAACAGGAACTTTTGAAATTTTCATTTTTTGGACAAAACCCCCGGGGGTTAGAATTTTTTTCATGTGACTGTGAAAAGTTTTTCTGGTCCCATTTAAAAACCATGCACCAGAATCAACTTCTTTCAACTCAGTAATACATTTCGGATGTGTACCTATAGTTTAAAGCAGAAAAACAGGAACTTTTGAAATTTTCATTTTTTGGACAAAACCCCCGGGGGTTAGAATTTTTTTCATGTGAATGTGAAAAGTTTTTCTGGTCCCATTTAAAAACCATGCACCAGAATCAACTTCTTTCAACTCCGTAATACTTTTGGGATGTGTACCTATAGTTTAAGGCAGAAAAACAGGAACTTTTGAAATTTTAATTGTTTGGACAAAACCCCCGGTGGTTAGAATTTTTTTCATGTGAATGTGAAAAGTTTTTCTGGTCCCATTTAAAAACCATGCACCAGAATCAACTTCTTTCAACTCAGTAATACATTTCGGATGTGTACCTATAGTTTAAAGCAGAAAAACAGGAACTTTTGAAATTTTCATTTTTTGGACAAAACCCCCGGGGGTTAGAATTTGTTTCATGTGAATGTGAAAAGTTTTTCTGGTCCCATTTAAAAACCATGCACCAGAATCAACTTCTTTCAACTCAGTAATACATTTCGGATGTGTACCTATAGTTTAAAGCAGAAAAACAGGAACTTTTGAAACTTTCATTTTTTGGACAGAACCCCCGGGGGTTAGAATTTTTTTCATGTGAATGTGAAAAGTTTTTCTGGTCCCATTTAAAAACCATGCACCAGAATCAACTTCTTTCAACTCAGTAATACATTTCGGATGTGTACCTATAGTTTAAAGCAGAAAAACAGGAACTTTTGAAATTTTCATTTTTTGGACAGAACCCCCGGGGGTTAGAATTTTTTTCATGTGAATGTGAAAAGTTTTTCTGGTCCCATTTAAAAACCTTGCACCAGAATCAACTTCTTTCAACTCAGTAATACATTTCGGATGTGTACCTATAGTTTAAAGCAGAAAAACAGGAACTTTTGAAATTTTCATTTTTTGGACAAAACCCCCGGGGGTTAGAATTTTTTTCATGTGAATGTGAAAAGTTTTTCTGGTCCCATTTAAAAACCATGCACCAGAATAGACTTCTTTCAACTCAGTAATACATTTCGGATGTGTACCTATAGTTTAAAGCAGAAAAACAGGAACTTTTGAAATTTTCATTTTTTGGACAAAACCCCCGGGGGTTAGAATTTTTTTCATGTGAATGTAAGTTTTTCTGGTCCCATTTAAAAACCATGCACCAGAATCAACTTCTTTCAACTCAGTAATACATTTCGGATGTGTACCTATATTTTAAGGCAGAAAAACAGGAACTTTTGAAATTTTCTTTTTTTGGACAAAACACCCGGGGCTTAGAATTTTTTTCATGTGAATGTGAAAAGTTTTTCTGGTCCCATTTAAAAACCATGCACCAGAATCAATTCTTTCAACTCCGTAATACATTTCGGATGTGTACCTATAGTTTAAAGCAGAAAAACAGGAACTTTTGAAATTTTCATTTTTTGGACAAAACCCCCGGGGGTTAGAATTTTTTTCATGTGACTGTGAAAAGTTTTTCTGGTCCCATTTAAAAACCATGCACCAGAATCAACTTCTTTCAACTCAGTAATACATTTCAGATGTGTACCTATAGTTTAAAGCAGAAAAACAGGAACTTTTGAAATTTTCATTTTTTGGACAGAACCCCCGGGGGTTAGAATTTTTTTCATGTGAATGTGAAAAGTTTTTCTGGTCCCATTTAAAAACCTTGCACCAGAATCAACTTCTTTCAACTCAGTAATACATTTGGGATGTGTACCTATAGTTTAAAGCAGAAAAACAGGAACTTTTGAAATTTTCATTTTTTGGACAAAACCCCCGGGGGTTAGAATTTTTTTCATGTGACTGTGAAAAGTTTTTCTGGTCCCATTTAAAAACCATGCACCAGAATCAACTTCTTTCAACTCAGTAATACATTTCGGATGTGTACCTATAGTTTAAAGCAGAAAAACAGGAACTTTTGAAATTTTCATTTTTTGGACAAAACCCCCGGGGGTTAGAATTTTTTTCATGTGAATGTGAAAAGTTTTTCTGGTCCCATTTAAAAACCATGCACCAGAATCAACTTCTTTCAACTCCGTAATACTTTTGGGATGTGTACCTATAGTTTAAGGCAGAAAAACAGGAACTTTTGAAATTTTAATTGTTTGGACAAAACCCCCGGTGGTTAGAATTTTTTTCATGTGAATGTGAAAAGTTTTTCTGGTCCCATTTAAAAACCATGCACCAGAATCAACTTCTTTCAACTCAGTAATACATTTCGGATGTGTACCTATAGTTTAAAGCAGAAAAACAGGAACTTTTGAAATTTTCATTTTTTGGACAAAACCCCCGGGGGTTAGAATTTGTTTCATGTGAATGTGAAAAGTTTTTCTGGTCCCATTTAAAAACCATGCACCAGAATCAACTTCTTTCAACTCAGTAATACATTTCGGATGTGTACCTATAGTTTAAAGCAGAAAAACAGGAACTTTTGAAATTTTCATTTTTTGGACAAAACCCCCGGGGGTTAGAATTTTTTTCATGTGACTGTGAAAAGTTTTTCTGGTCCCATTTAAAAACCATGCACCAGAATCAACTTCTTTCAACTCAGTAATACATTTCGGTTGTGTACCTATAGTTTAAAGCAGAAAAACAGGAACTTTTGAAATTTTCATTTTTTGGACAGAACCCCCGGGGGTTAGAATTTTTTTCATGTGAATGTGAAAAGTTTTTCTGGTCCCATTTAAAAACCATGCACCAGAATCAACTTCTTTCAACTCAGTAATACATTTCGGATGTGTACCTATAGTTTAAAGCAGAAAAACAGGAACTTTTGAAATTTTCATTTATTGGACAGAACCCCCGGGGGTTAGAATTTTTTTCATGTGAATGTGAAAAGTTTTTCTGGTCCCATTTAAAAACCTTGCACCAGAATCAACTTCTTTCAACTCAGTAATACATTTCGGATGTGTACCTATAGTTTAAAGCTGAAAAACAGGAACTTTTGAAATTTTCATTTTTTGGACAAAACCCCCGGGGGTTAGTATTTTTTTCATGTGACTGTGAAAAGTTTTTCTGGTCCCATTTAAAAACCATGCTCCAGAATCAACTTCTTTCAACTCAGTAATACATTTCGGATGTGTACCTATAGTTTAAAGCAGAAAAACAGGAACTTTTGAAATTTTCATTTTTTGGACAGAACCCCCGGGGGTTAGAATTTTTTTCATGTGAATGTGAAAAGTTTTTCTGGTCCCATTTAAAAACCTTGCACCAGAATCAACTTCTTTCAACTCAGTAATACATTTGGGATGTGTACCTATAGTTTAAAGCAGAAAAACAGGAACTTTTGAAATTTTCATTTTTTGGACAAAACCCCCGGGGGTTAGAATTTTTTTCATGTGACTGTGAAAAGTTTTTCTGGTCCCATTTAAAAACCATGCACCAGAATCAACTTCTTTCAACTCAGTAATACATTTCGGATGTGTACCTATAGTTTAAAGCAGAAAAACAGGAACTTTTGAAATTTTCATTTTTTGGACAAAACCCCCGGGGGGTTAGAATTTTTTTCATGTGAATGTGAAAAGTTTTTCTGGTCCCATTTAAAAACCATGCACCAGAATCAACTTCTTTCAACTCCGTAATACTTTTGGGATGTGTACCTATAGTTTAAGGCAGAAAAACAGGAACTTTTGAAATTTTAATTGTTTGGACAAAACCCCCGGTGGTTAGAATTTTTTTCATGTGAATGTGAAAAGTTTTTCTGGTCCCATTTAAAAACCATGCACCAGAATCAACTTCTTTCAACTCAGTAATACATTTCGGATGTGTACCTATAGTTTAAAGCAGAAAAACAGGAACTTTTGAAATTTTCATTTTTTGGACAGAACCCCCGGGGGTTAGAATTTTTTTCATGTGAATGTGAAAAGTTTTTCTGGTCCCATTTAAAAACCTTGCACCAGAATCAACTTCTTTCAACTCAGTAATACATTTCGGATGTGTACCTATAGTTTAAAGCAGAAAAACAGGAACTTTTGAAATTTTCATTTTTTGGACAAAACCCCTGGGGGTTAGAATTTTTTTCATGTGACTGTGAAAAGTTTTTCTGGTCCCATTTAAAAACCATGCACCAGAATCAACTTCTTTCAACTCAGTAATACATTTCGGATGTGTACCTATAGTTTAAAGCAGAAAAACAGGAACTTTTGAAATTTTCATTTTTTGGACAAAACCCCCGGGGGTTAGAATTTTTTTCATGTGAATGTGAAAAGTTTTTCTGGTCCCATTTAAAAACCATGCACCAGAATCAACTTCTTTCAACTCCGTAATACTTTTGGGATGTGTACCTATAGTTTAAAGCAGAAAAACAGGAACTTTTGAAATTTTCATTTTTTGGACAAAACCCCCGGGGGTTAGAATTTTTTTCATGTGAATGTGAAAAGTTTTTCTGGTCCCATTTAAAAACCATGCACCAGAATCAACTTCTTTCAACTCAGTAATACATTTCGGATGTGTACCTATAGTTTAAAGCAGAAAAACAGGAACTTTTGAAATTTTCATGTTTTGGACAGAACCCCCGGGGGTTAGAATTTTTTTCATGTGAATGTGAAAAGTTTTTCTGGTCCCATTTAAAAATCATGCACCAGAATCAACTTCTTTCAACTCAGTAATACATTTCGGATGTGTACCTATAGTTTAAAGCAGAAAAACAGGAACTTTTGAAATTTTCATTTTTTGGACAGAACCCCCGGGGGTTAGAATTTTTTTCATGTGAATGTGAAAAGTTTTTCTGGTCCCATTTAAAAACCTTGCACCAGAATCAACTTCTTTCAACTCAGTAATACATTTCGGATGTGTACCTATAGTTTAAAGCAGAAAAACAGGAACTTTTGAAATTTTCATTTTTTGGACAAAACCCCGGGGGTTAGAATTTTTTTCATGTGAATGTGAAAAGTTTTTCTGGTCCCATTTAAAAACCATGCACCAGAATAGACTTCTTTCAACTCAGTAATACATTTCGGATGTGTACCTATAGTTTAAAGCAGAAAAACAGGAACTTTTGAAATTTTCATTTTTTGGACAGAACCCCCGGGGGTTAGAATTTTTTTCATGTGAATGTGAAAAGTTTTTCTGGTCCCATTTAAAAACCATGCACCAGAATCAACTTCTTTCAACTCAGTAATACATTTCGGATGTGTACCTATAGTTTAAAGCAGAAAAACAGGAACTTTTGAAATTTTCATTTTTTGGACAAAACCCCCGGGGGTTAGAATTTTTTTCATGTGACTGTGAAAAGTTTTTCTGGTCCCATTTAAAAACCATGCACCAGAATCAACTTCTTTCAACTCAGTAATACATTTCGGTTGTGTACCTATAGTTTAAAGCAGAAAAACAGGAACTTTTGAAATTTTAATTTTTTGGACAGAACCCCCGGGGGTTAGAATTTTTTTCATGTGAATGTGAAAAGTTTTTCTGGTCCCATTTAAAAACCATGCACCAGAATCAACTTCTTTCAACTCAGTAATACATTTCGGATGTGTACCTATAGTTTGAAGCAGAAAAACAGGAACTTTTGAAATTTTCATTTATTGGACAGAACCCCCGGGGGTTAGAATTTTTTTCATGTGAATGTGAAAAGTTTTTCTGGTCCCATTTAAAAACCTTGCACCAGAATCAACTTCTTTCAACTCAGTAATACATTTCGGATGTGTACCTATAGTTTAAAGCAGAAAAACAGGAACTTTTGAAATTTTCATTTTTTGGACAAAACCCCCGGGGGTTAGAATTTTTTTCATGTGAATGTGAAAAGTTTTTCTGGTCCCATTTAAAAACCATGCACCAGAATCAACTTCTTTCAACTCAGTAATACATTTCGGATGTGTACCTATAGTTTAAAGCAGAAAAACAGGAACTTTTGAAATTTTCATGTTTTGGACAGAACCCCCGGGGGTTAGAATTTTTTTCATGTGAATGTGAAAAGTTTTTCTGGTCCCATTTAAAAATCATGCACCAGAATCAACTTCTTTCAACTCAGTAATACATTTCGGATGTGTACCTATAGTTTAAAGCAGAAAAACAGGAACTTTTGAAATTTTCATTTTTTGGACAGAACCCCCGGGGGTTAGAATTTTTTTCATGTGAATGTGAAAAGTTTTTCTGGTCCCATTTAAAAACCTTGCACCAGAATCAACTTCTTTCAACTCAGTAATACATTTCGGATGTGTACCTATAGTTTAAAGCAGAAAAACAGGAACTTTTGAAATTTTCATTTTTTGGACAAAACCCCGGGGGTTAGAATTTTTTTCATGTGAATGTGAAAAGTTTTTCTGGTCCCATTTAAAAACCATGCACCAGAATAGACTTCTTTCAACTCAGTAATACATTTCGGATGTGTACCTATAGTTTAAAGCAGAAAAACAGGAACTTTTGAAATTTTCATTTTTTGGACAGAACCCCCGGGGGTTAGAATTTTTTTCATGTGAATGTGAAAAGTTTTTCTGGTCCCATTTAAAAACCATGCACCAGAATCAACTTCTTTCAACTCAGTAATACATTTCGGATGTGTACCTATAGTTTAAAGCAGAAAAACAGGAACTTTTGAAATTTTCATTTTTTGGACAAAACCCCCGGGGGTTAGAATTTTTTTCATGTGACTGTGAAAAGTTTTTCTGGTCCCATTTAAAAACCATGCACCAGAATCAACTTCTTTCAACTCAGTAATACATTTCGGTTGTGTACCTATAGTTTAAAGCAGAAAAACAGGAACTTTTGAAATTTTCATTTTTTGGACAGAACCCCCGGGGGTTAGAATTTTTTTCATGTGAATGTGAAAAGTTTTTCTGGTCCCATTTAAAAACCATGCACCAGAATCAACTTCTTTCAACTCAGTAATACATTTCGGATGTGTACCTATAGTTTGAAGCAGAAAAACAGGAACTTTTGAAATTTTCATTTATTGGACAGAACCCCCGGGGGTTAGAATTTTTTTCATGTGAATGTGAAAAGTTTTTCTGGTCCCATTTAAAAACCTTGCACCAGAATCAACTTCTTTCAACTCAGTAATACATTTCGGATGTGTACCTATAGTTTAAAGCAGAAAAACAGGAACTTTTGAAATTTTCATTTTTTGGACAAAACCCCCGGGGGTTAGAATTTTTTTCATGTGACTGTGAAAAGTTTTTCTGGTCCCATTTAAAAACCATGCTCCAGAATCAACTTCTTTCAACTCAGTAATACATTTCTGATGTGTACCTATAGTTTAAAGCAGAAAAACAGGAACTTTTGAAATTTTCATTTTTTGGACAGAACCCCCGGGGGTTAGAATTTTTTTCATGTGAATGTGAAAAGTTTTTCTGGTCCCATTTAAAAACCTTGCACCAGAATCAACTTCTTTCAACTCAGTAATACATTTGGGATGTGTACCTATAGTTTAAAGCAGAAAAACAGGAACTTTTGAAATTTTCATTTTTTGGACAAAACCCCCGGGGGTTAGAATTTTTTTCATGTGACTGTGAAAAGTTTTTCTGGTCCCATTTAAAAACCATGCACCAGAATCAACTTCTTTCAACTCAGTAATACATTTCGGATGTGTACCTATAGTTTAAAGCAGAAAAACAGGAACTTTTGAAATTTTCATTTTTTGGACAAAACCCCCGGGGGTTAGAATTTTTTTCATGTGAATGTGAAAAGTTTTTCTGGTCCCATTTAAAAACCATGCACCAGAATCAACTTCTTTCAACTCCGTAATACTTTTGGGATGTGTACCTATAGTTTAAGGCAGAAAAACAGGAACTTTTGAAATTTTAATTGTTTGGACAAAACCCCCGGTGGTTAGAATTTTTTTCATGTGAATGTGAAAAGTTTTTCTGGTCCCATTTAAAAACCATGCACCAGAATCAACTTCTTTCAACTCAGTAATACATTTCGGATGTGTACCTATAGTTTAAAGCAGAAAAACAGGAACTTTTGAAATTTTCATTTTTTGGACAAAACCCCCGGGGGTTAGAATTTGTTTCATGTGAATGTGAAAAGTTTTTCTGGTCCCATTTAAAAACCATGCACCAGAATCAACTTCTTTCAACTCAGTAATACATTTCGGATGTGTACCTATAGTTTAAAGCAGAAAAACAGGAACTTTTGAAACTTTCATTTTTTGGACAGAACCCCCGGGGGTTAGAATTTTTTTCATGTGAATGTGAAAAGTTTTTCTGGTCCCATTTAAAAACCATGCACCAGAATCAACTTCTTTCAACTCAGTAATACATTTCGGATGTGTACCTATAGTTTAAAGCAGAAAAACAGGAACTTTTGAAATTTTCATTTTTTGGACAGAACCCCCGGGGGTTAGAATTTTTTTCATGTGAATGTGAAAAGTTTTTCTGGTCCCATTTAAAAACCTTGCACCAGAATCAACTTCTTTCAACTCAGTAATACATTTCGGATGTGTACCTATAGTTTAAAGCAGAAAAACAGGAACTTTTGAAATTTTCATTTTTTGGACAAAACCCCCGGGGGTTAGAATTTTTTTCATGTGAATGTGAAAAGTTTTTCTGGTCCCATTTAAAAACCATGCACCAGAATAGACTTCTTTCAACTCAGTAATACATTTCGGATGTGTACCTATAGTTTAAAGCAGAAAAACAGGAACTTTTGAAATTTTCATTTTTTGGACAAAACCCCCGGGGGTTAGAATTTTTTTCATGTGAATGTAAGTTTTTCTGGTCCCATTTAAAAACCATGCACCAGAATCAACTTCTTTCAACTCAGTAATACATTTCGGATGTGTACCTATATTTTAAGGCAGAAAAACAGGAACTTTTGAAATTTTCTTTTTTTGGACAAAACACCCGGGGCTTAGAATTTTTTTCATGTGAATGTGAAAAGTTTTTCTGGTCCCATTTAAAAACCATGCACCAGAATCAATTCTTTCAACTCCGTAATACATTTCGGATGTGTACCTATAGTTTAAAGCAGAAAAACAGGAACTTTTGAAATTTTCATTTTTTGGACAAAACCCCCGGGGGTTAGAATTTTTTTCATGTGACTGTGAAAAGTTTTTCTGGTCCCATTTAAAAACCATGCACCAGAATCAACTTCTTTCAACTCAGTAATACATTTCGGATGTGTACCTATAGTTTAAAGCAGAAAAACAGGAACTTTTGAAATTTTCATTTTTTGGACAGAACCCCCGGGGGTTAGAATTTTTTTCATGTGAATGTGAAAAGTTTTTCTGGTCCCATTTAAAAACCTTGCACCAGAATCAACTACTTTCAACTCAGTAATACATTTCGGATGTGTACCTATAGTTTAAAGCAGAAAAACAGGAACTTTTGAAATTTTCATCTTTTGGACAGAATCCCCGGGGGTTAGAATTTTTTTCATGTGAATGTGAAAAGTTTTTCTGGTCCCATTTAAAAACCATGCACCAGAATCAACTTCTTTCAACTCAGTAATACATTTCGGATGTGTACCTATAGTTTAAAGCAGAAAAACAGGAACTTTTGAAATTTTCATTTTTTGGACAAAACCCCCGGGGGTTAGAATTTTTTTCATGTGAATGTGAAAAGTTTTTCTGGTCCCATTTAAAAACCATGCACCAGAATCAACTTCTTTCAACTCAGTAATACATTTCGGATGTTTACCTATATTTTAAGGCAGAAAAACAGGAACTTTTGAAATTTTCGGTACTTGTGAGTTATCCGGACGCCCGATTTCAAAATCGGGTCGGATCGGGCACATCGCATCGCATCGCATGCGACCATCGGATGCGATGCGATGCGATGCGATGACCCGATTTTTCCATAGGAATCAATGTTAAAATGGACTGAGTCCATTTTAACATGGAATTCAATGGGAAAAAGGGGTCCTTTTCATACCCCTACTATCCAAGTGGGCATGGAGTTGGATATAAACCTGTGGCGAGCGTAGCGAGCCACCGAGCCCGAAGCGTGGCGAGCGTAGCGAGCCCCGCGAGGGGACACGGAATACCGTCCCCTCGCGGGGCTCGCTTCGCTCGCCACGCTTCGGGCTCGGTGGCTCGCTACGCTCGCCACAGGTTTATATCCAACTCCATGCCCACTTGGATAGTAGGGGTATGAAAAGGACCCCTTTTTCCATAGGAATCATTTTAACATTGATTCCTATGGAAAAATCGGGTCATCGCATCCGATGGTCGCATGCGATGCGATGCGATGCGATGCGATATCGCATCGCATCGTATCTGATTGTATGCCTTAACTTAAGGCATACAATCAAAAAATCGGGCGTCCAGATAACTCACAAGTACCAAATTTTCTTTTTTTGGACAAAACACCCGGGGCTTAGAATTTTTTTCATGTGAATGTGAAAAGTTTTTCTGGTCCCATTTAAAAACCATGCACCAGAATAGACTTCTTTCAACTCAGTAATACATTTCGGATGTGTACCTATAGTTTAAAGCAGAAAAACAGGAACTTTTGAAATTTTCATTTTTTGGACAAAACCCCCGGGGGTTAGAATTTTTTTCATGTGAATGTGAAAAGTTTTTCTGGTCCCATTTAAAAACCATGCACCAGAATAGACTTCTTTCAACTCAGTAATACATTTCGGATGTGTACCTATAGTTTAAAGCAGAAAAACAGGAACTTTTGAAATTTTCATTTTTTGGACAGAACCCCCAGGGGTTAGTATTTTTTTCATGTGAATGTGAAAAGTTTTTCTGGTCCCATTTAAAAACCATGCACCAGAATCAACTTCTTTCAACTCAGTAATACATTTCGGATGTGTACCTATAGTTTAAAGCAGAAAAACAGGAACTTTTGAAATTTTCATTTTTTGGACAAAACCCCCGGGGGTTAGAATTTTTTTCATGTGAATGTGAAAAGTTTTTCTGGTCCCATTTAAAAACCATGCACCAGAATCAACTTCTTTCAACTCCGTAATACTTTTGGGATGTGTACCTATAGTTTAAGGCAGAAAAACAGGAACTTTTAAAATTTTCATTTTTTGGACAAAACACCCGGGGCTTAGAATTTTTTTCATGTGAATGTGAAAAGTTTTTCTGGTCCCATTTAAAAACCATGCACCAGAATAGACTTCTTTCAACTCAGTAATACATTTCTGATGTGTACCTATAGTTTAAAGCAGAAAAACAGGAACTTTTGAAATTTTCATTTTTTGGACAAAACCCCCGGGGGTTAGAATTTTTTTCATGTGAATGTGAAAAGTTTTTCTGGTCCCATTTAAAAACCATGCACCAGAATCAACTTCTTTCAACTCAGTAATACATTTCGGATGTGTACCTATAGTTTAAAGCAGAAAAACAGGAACTTTTGAAATTTTCATTTTTTGGACAAAACCCCCGGGGGTTAGAATTTTTTTCATGTGAATGTGAAAAGTTTTTCTGGTCCCATTTAAAAACCATGCACCAGAATCAACTTCTTTCAACTCAGTAATACATTTCGGATGTGTACCTATAGTTTAAAGCAGAATAACAGGAACTTTTGAAATTTTCATTTTTTGGACAAAACCCCCGGGGGTTAGAATTTTTTTCATGTGAATGTGAAAAGTTTTTCTGGTCCCATTTAAAAACCATGCACCAGAATCAACTTCTTTCAACTCAGTAATACATTTCGGATGTGTACCTATAGTTTAAAGCAGAAAAACAATAACTTTTGAAATTTTCATTTTTTGGACAAAACCCCCGGGGGTTAGAATTTTTTTCATGTGAATGTGAAAAGTTTTTTTGGTCCCATTTAAAAACCATGCACCAGAATCAACTTCTTTCAACTCAGTAATACATTTCGGATGTGTACCTATAGTTTAAAGCAGAAAAACAGGAACTTTTGAAATTTTCATCTTTTGGACAGAACCCCCGGGGGTTAGAATTTTTTTCATGTGAATGTGAAAAGTTTTTCTGGTCCCATTTAAAAACCATGCACCAGAATCAACTTCTTTCAACTCAGTAATACATTTCGGATGTGTACCTATAGTTTAAAGCAGAAAAACAATAACTTTTGAAATTTTCATTTTTTGGACAAAACCCCCGGGGGTTAGAATTTTTTTCATGTGAATGTGAAAAGTTTTTTTGGTCCCATTTAAAAACCATGCACCAGAATCAACTTCTTTCAACTCAGTAATACATTTCGGATGTGTACCTATAGTTTAAAGCAGAAAAACAGGAACTTTTGAAATTTTCATTTTTTGGACAAAACCCCCGGGGGTTAGAATTTTTTTCATGTGAATTTGAAAAGTTTTTCTGGTCCCATTTAAAAACCATGCACCAGAATCAACTTCTTTCAACTCAGTAATACATTTCGGATGTGTACCTATAGTTTAAAGCAGAATAACAGGAACTTTTGAAATTTTCATTTTTTGGACAAAACCCCCGGGGGTTAGAATTTTTTTCATGTGAATGTGAAAAGTTTTTCTGGTCCCATTTAAAAACCATGCACCAGAATCAACTTCTTTCAACTCAGTAATACATTTCGGATGTGTACCTATAGTTTAAAGCAGAAAAACAATAACTTTTGAAATTTTCATTTTTTGGACAAAACCCCCGGGGGTTAGAATTTTTTTCATGTGAATGTGAAAAGTTTTTCTGGTCCCATTTAAAAACCATGCACCAGAATCAACTTCTTTTAACTCAGTAATACATTTCGGATGTGTACCTATAGTTTAAAGCAGAAAAACAGGAACTTTTGAAATTTTCATCTTTTGGACAGAACCCCCGGGGGTTAGAATTTTTTTCATGTGAATGTGAAAAGTTTTTCTGGTCCCATTTAAAAACCATGCACCAGAATCAACTTCTTTCAACTGAGTAATACATTTCGGAGGTGTACCTATAGTTTAAAGCAGAAAAACAGGAACTTTTGAAATTTTCATTTTTTGGACAAAACCCCCGGGGGTTAGAATTTTTTTCATGTGAATGTGAAAAGTTTTTCTGGTCCCTTTTAAAAACCATGCACCAGAATCAACTTCTTTCAACTCAGTAATACATTTCGGATGTGTACCTATAGTTTAAAGCAGAAAAACAGGAACTTTTGAAATTTTCTTTTTTTGGACAAAACACCCGGGGCTTAGAATTTTTTTCATGTGAATGTGAAAAGTTTTTCTGGTCCCATTTAAAAACCATGCACCAGAATAGACTTCTTTCAACTCAGTAATACATTTCGGATGTGTACCTATAGTTTAAAGCAGAAAAACAGGAACTTTTGAAATTTTCATTTTTTGGACAAAACCCCCGGGGGTTAGAATTTTTTTCATGTGAATGTGAAAAGTTTTTCTGGTCCCATTTAAAAACCATGCACCAGAATCAACTTCTTTCAACTCCGTAATACTTTTGGGATGTGTACCTATAGTTTAAGGCAGAAAAACAGGAACTTTTGAAATTTTCATTTTTTGGACAAAACCCCCGGGGGTTAGAATTTTTTTCATGTGAATGTGAAAAGTTTTTCTGGTCCCATTTAAAAACCATGCACCAGAATAGACTTCTTTCAACTCAGTAATACATTTCGGATGTGTACCTATAGTTTAAAGCAGAAAAACAGGAACTTTTGAAATTTTCATTTTTTGGACAAAACCCCCGGGGGTTAGAATTTTTTTCATGTGAATGTAAGTTTTTCTGGTCCCATTTAAAAACCATGCACCAGAATCAACTTCTTTCAACTCAGTAATACATTTCGGATGTGTACCTATATTTTAAGGCAGAAAAACAGGAACTTTTGAAATTTTCTTTTTTTGGACAAAACACCCGGGGCTTGGAATTTTTTTCATGTGAATGTGAAAAGTTTTTCTGGTCCCATTTAAAAACCATGCACCAGAATCAATTCTTTCAACTCCGTAATACATTTCGGATGTGTACCTATAGTTTAAAGCAGAAAAACAGGAACTTTTGAAATTTTCATTTTTTGGACAAAACCCCCGGGGGTTAGAATTTTTTTCATGTGACTGTGAAAAGTTTTTCTGGTCCCATTTAAAAACCATGCACCAGAATCAACTTCTTTCAACTCAGTAATACATTTCGGATGTGTACCTATAGTTTAAAGCAGAAAAACAGGAACTTTTGAAATTTTCATTTTTTGGACAGAACCCCCGGGGGTTAGAATTTTTTTCATGTGAATGTGAAAAGTTTTTCTGGTCCCATTTAAAAACCTTGCACCAGAATCAACTTCTTTCAACTCAGTAATACATTTCGGATGTGTACCTATAGTTTAAAGCAGAAAAACAGGAACTTTTGAAATTTTCATTTTTTGGACAAAACCCCTGGGGGTTAGAATTTTTTTCATGTGACTGTGAAAAGTTTTTCTGGTCCCATTTAAAAACCATGCACCAGAATCAACTTCTTTCAACTCAGTAATACATTTCGGATGTGTACCTATAGTTTAAAGCAGAAAAACAGGAACTTTTGAAATTTTCATTTTTTGGACAAAACCCCCGGGGGTTAGAATTTTTTTCATGTGAATGTGAAAAGTTTTTCTGGTCCCATTTAAAAACCATGCACCAGAATCAACTTCTTTCAACTCCGTAATACTTTTGGGATGTGTACCTATAGTTTAAAGCAGAAAAACAGGAACTTTTGAAATTTTCATTTTTTGGACAAAACCCCCGGGGGTTAGAATTTTTTTCATGTGAATGTGAAAAGTTTTTCTGGTCCCATTTAAAAACCATGCACCAGAATCAACTTCTTTCAACTCAGTAATACATTTCGGATGTGTACCTATAGTTTAAAGCAGAAAAACAGGAACTTTTGAAATTTTCATGTTTTGGACAGAACCCCCGGGGGTTAGAATTTTTTTCATGTGAATGTGAAAAGTTTTTCTGGTCCCATTTAAAAATCATGCACCAGAATCAACTTCTTTCAACTCAGTAATACATTTCGGATGTGTACCTATAGTTTAAAGCAGAAAAACAGGAACTTTTGAAATTTTCATTTTTTGGACAGAACCCCCGGGGGTTAGAATTTTTTTCATGTGAATGTGAAAAGTTTTTCTGGTCCCATTTAAAAACCTTGCACCAGAATCAACTTCTTTCAACTCAGTAATACATTTCGGATGTGTACCTATAGTTTAAAGCAGAAAAACAGGAACTTTTGAAATTTTCATTTTTTGGACAAAACCCCGGGGGTTAGAATTTTTTTCATGTGAATGTGAAAAGTTTTTCTGGTCCCATTTAAAAACCATGCACCAGAATCAACTTCTTTCAACTCAGTAATACATTTCGGATGTGTACCTATAGTTTAAAGCAGAATAACAGGAACTTTTGAAATTTTCATTTTTTGGACAAAACCCCCGGGGGTTAGAATTTTTTTCATGTGAATGTGAAAAGTTTTTCTGGTCCCATTTAAAAACCATGCACCAGAATCAACTTCTTTCAACTCAGTAATACATTTCGGATGTGTACCTATAGTTTAAAGCAGAAAAACAATAACTTTTGAAATTTTCATTTTTTGGACAAAACCCCCGGGGGTTAGAATTTTTTTCATGTGAATGTGAAAAGTTTTTTTGGTCCCATTTAAAAACCATGCACCAGAATCAACTTCTTTCAACTCAGTAATACATTTCGGATGTGTACCTATAGTTTAAAGCAGAAAAACAGGAACTTTTGAAATTTTCATCTTTTGGACAGAACCCCCGGGGGTTAGAATTTTTTTCATGTGAATGTGAAAAGTTTTTCTGGTCCCATTTAAAAACCATGCACCAGAATCAACTTCTTTCAACTCAGTAATACATTTCGGATGTGTACCTATAGTTTAAAGCAGAAAAACAATAACTTTTGAAATTTTCATTTTTTGGACAAAACCCCCGGGGGTTAGAATTTTTTTCATGTGAATGTGAAAAGTTTTTTTGGTCCCATTTAAAAACCATGCACCAGAATCAACTTCTTTCAACTCAGTAATACATTTCGGATGTGTACCTATAGTTTAAAGCAGAAAAACAGGAACTTTTGAAATTTTCATTTTTTGGACAAAACCCCCGGGGGTTAGAATTTTTTTCATGTGAATTTGAAAAGTTTTTCTGGTCCCATTTAAAAACCATGCACCAGAATCAACTTCTTTCAACTCAGTAATACATTTCGGATGTGTACCTATAGTTTAAAGCAGAATAACAGGAACTTTTGAAATTTTCATTTTTTGGACAAAACCCCCGGGGGTTAGAATTTTTTTCATGTGAATGTGAAAAGTTTTTCTGGTCCCATTTAAAAACCATGCACCAGAATCAACTTCTTTCAACTCAGTAATACATTTCGGATGTGTACCTATAGTTTAAAGCAGAAAAACAATAACTTTTGAAATTTTCATTTTTTGGACAAAACCCCCGGGGGTTAGAATTTTTTTCATGTGAATGTGAAAAGTTTTTCTGGTCCCATTTAAAAACCATGCACCAGAATCAACTTCTTTTAACTCAGTAATACATTTCGGATGTGTACCTATAGTTTAAAGCAGAAAAACAGGAACTTTTGAAATTTTCATCTTTTGGACAGAACCCCCGGGGGTTAGAATTTTTTTCATGTGAATGTGAAAAGTTTTTCTGGTCCCATTTAAAAACCATGCACCAGAATCAACTTCTTTCAACTGAGTAATACATTTCGGAGGTGTACCTATAGTTTAAAGCAGAAAAACAGGAACTTTTGAAATTTTCATTTTTTGGACAAAACCCCCGGGGGTTAGAATTTTTTTCATGTGAATGTGAAAAGTTTTTCTGGTCCCTTTTAAAAACCATGCACCAGAATCAACTTCTTTCAACTCAGTAATACATTTCGGATGTGTACCTATAGTTTAAAGCAGAAAAACAGGAACTTTTGAAATTTTCTTTTTTTGGACAAAACACCCGGGGCTTAGAATTTTTTTCATGTGAATGTGAAAAGTTTTTCTGGTCCCATTTAAAAACCATGCACCAGAATAGACTTCTTTCAACTCAGTAATACATTTCGAATGTGTACCTATAGTTTAAAGCAGAAAAACAGGAACTTTTGAAATTTTCATCTTTTGGACAGAACCCCCGGGGGTTAGAATTTTTTTCATGTGAATGTGAAAAGTTTTTCTGGTCCCATTTAAAAACCATGCACCAGAATCAACTTCTTTCAACTGAGTAATACATTTCGGAGGTGTACCTATAGTTTAAAGCAGAAAAACAGGAACTTTTGAAATTTTCATTTTTTGGACAAAACCCCCGGGGGTTAGAATTTTTTTCATGTGAATGTGAAAAGTTTTTCTGGTCCCTTTTAAAAACCATGCACCAGAATCAACTTCTTTCAACTCAGTAATACATTTCGGATGTGTACCTATAGTTTAAAGCAGAAAAACAGGAACTTTTGAAATTTTCTTTTTTTGGACAAAACACCCGGGGCTTAGAATTTTTTTCATGTGAATGTGAAAAGTTTTTCTGGTCCCATTTAAAAACCATGCACCAGAATAGACTTCTTTCAACTCAGTAATACATTTCGGATGTGTACCTATAGTTTAAAGCAGAAAAACAGGAACTTTTGAAATTTTCATTTTTTGGACAAAACCCCCGGGGGTTAGAATTTTTTTCATGTGAATGTGAAAAGTTTTTCTGGTCCCATTTAAAAACCATGCACCAGAATCAACTTCTTTCAACTCCGTAATACTTTTGGGATGTGTACCTATAGTTTAAGGCAGAAAAACAGGAACTTTTGAAATTTTCATTTTTTGGACAAAACCCCCGGGGGTTAGAATTTTTTTCATGTGAATGTGAAAAGTTTTTCTGGTCCCATTTAAAAACCATGCACCAGAATAGACTTCTTTCAACTCAGTAATACATTTCGGATGTGTACCTATAGTTTAAAGCAGAAAAACAGGAACTTTTGAAATTTTCATTTTTTGGACAAAACCCCCGGGGGTTAGAATTTTTTTCATGTGAATGTAAGTTTTTCTGGTCCCATTTAAAAACCATGCACCAGAATCAACTTCTTTCAACTCAGTAATACATTTCGGATGTGTACCTATATTTTAAGGCAGAAAAACAGGAACTTTTGAAATTTTCTTTTTTTGGACAAAACACCCGGGGCTTAGAATTTTTTTCATGTGAATGTGAAAAGTTTTTCTGGTCCCATTTAAAAACCATGCACCAGAATCAATTCTTTCAACTCCGTAATACATTTCGGATGTGTACCTATAGTTTAAAGCAGAAAAACAGGAACTTTTGAAATTTTCATTTTTTGGACAAAACCCCCGGGGGTTAGAATTTTTTTCATGTGACTGTGAAAAGTTTTTCTGGTCCCATTTAAAAACCATGCACCAGAATCAACTTCTTTCAACTCAGTAATACATTTCGGATGTGTACCTATAGTTTAAAGCAGAAAAACAGGAACTTTTGAAATTTTCATTTTTTGGACAGAACCCCCGGGGGTTAGAATTTTTTTCATGTGAATGTGAAAAGTTTTTCTGGTCCCATTTAAAAACCTTGCACCAGAATCAACTTCTTTCAACTCAGTAATACATTTCGGATGTGTACCTATAGTTTAAAGCAGAAAAACAGGAACTTTTGAAATTTTCATTTTTTGGACAAAACCCCTGGGGGTTAGAATTTTTTTCATGTGACTGTGAAAAGTTTTTCTGGTCCCATTTAAAAACCATGCACCAGAATCAACTTCTTTCAACTCAGTAATACATTTCGGATGTGTACCTATAGTTTAAAGCAGAAAAACAGGAACTTTTGAAATTTTCATTTTTTGGACAAAACCCCCGGGGGTTAGAATTTTTTTCATGTGAATGTGAAAAGTTTTTCTGGTCCCATTTAAAAACCATGCACCAGAATCAACTTCTTTCAACTCCGTAATACTTTTGGGATGTGTACCTATAGTTTAAAGCAGAAAAACAGGAACTTTTGAAATTTTCATTTTTTGGACAAAACCCCCGGGGGTTAGAATTTTTTTCATGTGAATGTGAAAAGTTTTTCTGGTCCCATTTAAAAACCATGCACCAGAATCAACTTCTTTCAACTCAGTAATACATTTCGGATGTGTACCTATAGTTTAAAGCAGAAAAACAGGAACTTTTGAAATTTTCATGTTTTGGACAGAACCCCCGGGGGTTAGAATTTTTTTCATGTGAATGTGAAAAGTTTTTCTGGTCCCATTTAAAAATCATGCACCAGAATCAACTTCTTTCAACTCAGTAATACATTTCGGATGTGTACCTATAGTTTAAAGCAGAAAAACAGGAACTTTTGAAATTTTCATTTTTTGGACAGAACCCCCGGGGGTTAGAATTTTTTTCATGTGAATGTGAAAAGTTTTTCTGGTCCCATTTAAAAACCTTGCACCAGAATCAACTTCTTTCAACTCAGTAATACATTTCGGATGTGTACCTATAGTTTAAAGCAGAAAAACAGGAACTTTTGAAATTTTCATTTTTTGGACAAAACCCCGGGGGTTAGAATTTTTTTCATGTGAATGTGAAAAGTTTTTCTGGTCCCATTTAAAAACCATGCACCAGAATAGACTTCTTTCAACTCAGTAATACATTTCGGATGTGTACCTATAGTTTAAAGCAGAAAAACAGGAACTTTTGAAATTTTCATTTTTTGGACAGAACCCCCGGGGGTTAGAATTTTTTTCATGTGAATGTGAAAAGTTTTTCTGGTCCCATTTAAAAACCATGCACCAGAATCAACTTCTTTCAACTCAGTAATACATTTCGGATGTGTACCTATAGTTTAAAGCAGAAAAACAGGAACTTTTGAAATTTTCATTTTTTGGACAAAACCCCCGGGGGTTAGAATTTTTTTCATGTGACTGTGAAAAGTTTTTCTGGTCCCATTTAAAAACCATGCACCAGAATCAACTTCTTTCAACTCAGTAATACATTTCGGTTGTGTACCTATAGTTTAAAGCAGAAAAACAGGAACTTTTGAAATTTTCATTTTTTGGACAGAACCCCCGGGGGTTAGAATTTTTTTCATGTGAATGTGAAAAGTTTTTCTGGTCCCATTTAAAAACCATGCACCAGAATCAACTTCTTTCAACTCAGTAATACATTTCGGATGTGTACCTATAGTTTGAAGCAGAAAAACAGGAACTTTTGAAATTTTCATTTATTGGACAGAACCCCCGGGGGTTAGAATTTTTTTCATGTGAATGTGAAAAGTTTTTCTGGTCCCATTTAAAAACCTTGCACCAGAATCAACTTCTTTCAACTCAGTAATACATTTCGGATGTGTACCTATAGTTTAAAGCAGAAAAACAGGAACTTTTGAAATTTTCATTTTTTGGACAAAACCCCCGGGGGTTAGAATTTTTTTCATGTGACTGTGAAAAGTTTTTCTGGTCCCATTTAAAAACCATGCTCCAGAATCAACTTCTTTCAACTCAGTAATACATTTCGGATGTGTACCTATAGTTTAAAGCAGAAAAACAGGAACTTTTGAAATTTTCATTTTTTGGACAGAACCCCAGGGGGTTAGAATTTTTTTCATGTGAATGTGAAAAGTTTTTCTGGTCCCATTTAAAAACCTTGCACCAGAATCAACTTCTTTCAACTCAGTAATACATTTGGGATGTGTACCTATAGTTTAAAGCAGAAAAACAGGAACTTTTGAAATTTTCATTTTTTGGACAAAACCCCCGGGGGTTAGAATTTTTTTCATGTGACTGTGAAAAGTTTTTCTGGTCCCATTTAAAAACCATGCACCAGAATCAACTTCTTTCAACTCAGTAATACATTTCGGATGTGTACCTATAGTTTAAAGCAGAAAAACAGGAACTTTTGAAATTTTCATTTTTTGGACAAAACCCCCGGGGGTTAGAATTTTTTTCATGTGAATGTGAAAAGTTTTTCTGGTCCCATTTAAAAACCATGCACCAGAATCAACTTCTTTCAACTCCGTAATACTTTTGGGATGTGTACCTATAGTTTAAGGCAGAAAAACAGGAACTTTTGAAATTTTAATTGTTTGGACAAAACCCCCGGTGGTTAGAATTTTTTTCATGTGAATGTGAAAAGTTTTTCTGGTCCCATTTAAAAACCATGCACCAGAATCAACTTCTTTCAACTCAGTAATACATTTCGGATGTGTACCTATAGTTTAAAGCAGAAAAACAGGAACTTTTGAAATTTTCATTTTTTGGACAAAACCCCCGGGGGTTAGAATTTGTTTCATGTGAATGTGAAAAGTTTTTCTGGTCCCATTTAAAAACCATGCACCAGAATCAACTTCTTTCAACTCAGTAATACATTTCGGATGTGTACCTATAGTTTAAAGCAGAAAAACAGGAACTTTTGAAACTTTCATTTTTTGGACAGAACCCCCGGGGGTTAGAATTTTTTTCATGTGAATGTGAAAAGTTTTTCTGGTCCCATTTAAAAACCATGCACCAGAATCAACTTCTTTCAACTCAGTAATACATTTCGGATGTGTACCTATAGTTTAAAGCAGAAAAACAGGAACTTTTGAAATTTTCATTTTTTGGACAGAACCCCCGGGGGTTAGAATTTTTTTCATGTGAATGTGAAAAGTTTTTCTGGTCCCATTTAAAAACCTTGCACCAGAATCAACTTCTTTCAACTCAGTAATACATTTCGGATGTGTACCTATAGTTTAAAGCAGAAAAACAGGAACTTTTGAAATTTTCATTTTTTGGACAAAACCCCCGGGGGTTAGAATTTTTTTCATGTGAATGTGAAAAGTTTTTCTGGTCCCATTTAAAAACCATGCACCAGAATAGACTTCTTTCAACTCAGTAATACATTTCGGATGTGTACCTATAGTTTAAAGCAGAAAAACAGGAACTTTTGAAATTTTCATTTTTTGGACAAAACCCCCGGGGGTTAGAATTTTTTTCATGTGAATGTAAGTTTTTCTGGTCCCATTTAAAAACCATGCACCAGAATCAACTTCTTTCAACTCAGTAATACATTTCGGATGTGTACCTATATTTTAAGGCAGAAAAACAGGAACTTTTGAAATTTTCTTTTTTTGGACAAAACACCCGGGGCTTAGAATTTTTTTCATGTGAATGTGAAAAGTTTTTCTGGTCCCATTTAAAAACCATGCACCAGAATCAATTCTTTCAACTCCGTAATACATTTCGGATGTGTACCTATAGTTTAAAGCAGAAAAACAGGAACTTTTGAAATTTTCATTTTTTGGACAAAACCCCCGGGGGTTAGAATTTTTTTCATGTGACTGTGAAAAGTTTTTCTGGTCCCATTTAAAAACCATGCACCAGAATCAACTTCTTTCAACTCAGTAATACATTTCGGATGTGTACCTATAGTTTAAAGCAGAAAAACAGGAACTTTTGAAATTTTCATTTTTTGGACAGAACCCCCGGGGGTTAGAATTTTTTTCATGTGAATGTGAAAAGTTTTTCTGGTCCCATTTAAAAACCTTGCACCAGAATCAACTTCTTTCAACTCAGTAATACATTTGGGATGTGTACCTATAGTTTAAAGCAGAAAAACAGGAACTTTTGAAATTTTCATTTTTTGGACAAAACCCCCGGGGGTTAGAATTTTTTTCATGTGACTGTGAAAAGTTTTTCTGGTCCCATTTAAAAACCATGCACCAGAATCAACTTCTTTCAACTCAGTAATACATTTCGGATGTGTACCTATAGTTTAAAGCAGAAAAACAGGAACTTTTGAAATTTTCATTTTTTGGACAAAACCCCCGGGGGTTAGAATTTTTTTCATGTGAATGTGAAAAGTTTTTCTGGTCCCATTTAAAAACCATGCACCAGAATCAACTTCTTTCAACTCAGTAATACATTTCGGATGTGTACCTATAGTTTAAAGCAGAAAAACAGGAACTTTTGAAATTTTCATTTTTTGGACAAAACCCCCGGGGGTTAGAATTTTTTTCATGTGACTGTGAAAAGTTTTTCTGGTCCCATTTAAAAACCATGCACCAGAATCAACTTCTTTCAACTCAGTAATACATTTCGGTTGTGTACCTATAGTTTAAAGCAGAAAAACAGGAACTTTTGAAATTTTCATTTTTTGGACAGAACCCCCGGGGGTTAGAATTTTTTTCATGTGAATGTGAAAAGTTTTTCTGGTCCCATTTAAAAACCATGCACCAGAATCAACTTCTTTCAACTCAGTAATACATTTCGGATGTGTACCTATAGTTTAAAGCAGAAAAACAGGAACTTTTGAAATTTTCATTTATTGGACAGAACCCCCGGGGGTTAGAATTTTTTTCATGTGAATGTGAAAAGTTTTTCTGGTCCCATTTAAAAACCTTGCACCAGAATCAACTTCTTTCAACTCAGTAATACATTTCGGATGTGTACCTATAGTTTAAAGCTGAAAAACAGGAACTTTTGAAATTTTCATTTTTTGGACAAAACCCCCGGGGGTTAGTATTTTTTTCATGTGACTGTGAAAAGTTTTTCTGGTCCCATTTAAAAACCATGCTCCAGAATCAACTTCTTTCAACTCAGTAATACATTTCGGATGTGTACCTATAGTTTAAAGCAGAAAAACAGGAACTTTTGAAATTTTCATTTTTTGGACAGAACCCCCGGGGGTTAGAATTTTTTTCATGTGAATGTGAAAAGTTTTTCTGGTCCCATTTAAAAACCTTGCACCAGAATCAACTTCTTTCAACTCAGTAATACATTTGGGATGTGTACCTATAGTTTAAAGCAGAAAAACAGGAACTTTTGAAATTTTCATTTTTTGGACAAAACCCCCGGGGGTTAGAATTTTTTTCATGTGACTGTGAAAAGTTTTTCTGGTCCCATTTAAAAACCATGCACCAGAATCAACTTCTTTCAACTCAGTAATACATTTCGGATGTGTACCTATAGTTTAAAGCAGAAAAACAGGAACTTTTGAAATTTTCATTTTTTGGACAAAACCCCCGGGGGGTTAGAATTTTTTTCATGTGAATGTGAAAAGTTTTTCTGGTCCCATTTAAAAACCATGCACCAGAATCAACTTCTTTCAACTCCGTAATACTTTTGGGATGTGTACCTATAGTTTAAGGCAGAAAAACAGGAACTTTTGAAATTTTAATTGTTTGGACAAAACCCCCGGTGGTTAGAATTTTTTTCATGTGAATGTGAAAAGTTTTTCTGGTCCCATTTAAAAACCATGCACCAGAATCAACTTCTTTCAACTCAGTAATACATTTCGGATGTGTACCTATAGTTTAAAGCAGAAAAACAGGAACTTTTGAAATTTTCATTTTTTGGACAAAACCCCCGGGGGTTAGAATTTGTTTCATGTGAATGTGAAAAGTTTTTCTGGTCCCATTTAAAAACCATGCACCAGAATCAACTTCTTTCAACTCAGTAATACATTTCGGATGTGTACCTATAGTTTAAAGCAGAAAAACAGGAACTTTTGAAACTTTCATTTTTTGGACAGAACCCCCGGGGGTTAGAATTTTTTTCATGTGAATGTGAAAAGTTTTTCTGGTCCCATTTAAAAATCATGCACCAGAATCAACTTCTTTCAACTCAGTAATACATTTCGGATGTGTACCTATAGTTTAAAGCAGAAAAACAGGAACTTTTGAAATTTTCATTTTTTGGACAGAACCCCCGGGGGTTAGAATTTTTTTCATGTGAATGTGAAAAGTTTTTCTGGTCCCATTTAAAAACCTTGCACCAGAATCAACTTCTTTCAACTCAGTAATACATTTCGGATGTGTACCTATAGTTTAAAGCAGAAAAACAGGAACTTTTGAAATTTTCTTTTTTTGGACAAAACACCCGGGGCTTAGAATTTTTTTCATGTGAATGTGAAAAGTTTTTCTGGTCCCATTTAAAAACCATGCACCAGAATAGACTTCTTTCAACTCAGTAATACATTTCGGATGTGTACCTATAGTTTAAAGCAGAAAAACAGGAACTTTTGAAATTTTCATTTTTTGGACAAAACCCCCGGGGGTTAGTATTTTTTTCATGTGAATGTGAAAAGTTTTTCTGGTCCCATTTAAAAACCATGCACCAGAATCAACTTCTTTCAACTCCGTAATACTTTTGGGATGTGTACCTATAGTTTAAGGCAGAAAAACAGGAACTTTTGAAATTTTCATTTTTTGGACAAAACCCCCGGGGGTTAGAATTTTTTTCATGTGAATGTGAAAAGTTTTTCTGGTCCCATTTAAAAACCATGCACCAGAATCAACTTCTTTCAACTCAGTAATACATTTCGGATGTTTACCTATATTTTAAGGCAGAAAAACAGGAACTTTTGAAATTTTCTTTTTTTGGACAAAACACCCGGGGCTTAGAATTTTTTTCATGTGAATGTGAAAAGTTTTTCTGGTCCCATTTAAAAACCATGCACCAGAATAGACTTCTTTCAACTCAGTAATACATTTCGGATGTGTACCTATAGTTTAAAGCAGAAAAACAGGAACTTTTGAAATTTTCATTTTTTGGACAAAACCCCCGGGGGTTAGAATTTTTTTCATGTGACTGTGAAAAGTTTTTCTGGTCCCATTTAAAAACCATGCACCAGAATCAACTTCTTTCAACTCAGTAATACATTTCGGTTGTGTACCTATAGTTTAAAGCAGAAAAACAGGAACTTTTGAAATTTTCATTTTTTGGACAAAACACCCGGGGCTTAGAATTTTTTTCATGTGAATGTGAAAAGTTTTTCTGGTCCCATTTAAAAACCATGCACCAGAATAGACTTCTTTCAACTCAGTAATACATTTCGGATGTGTACCTATAGTTTAAAGCAGAAAAACAGGAACTTTTGAAATTTTCATTTTTTGGACAAAACCCCCGGGGGTTAGTATTTTTTTCATGTGAATGTGAAAAGTTTTTCTGGTCCCATTTAAAAACCATGCACCAGAATCAACTTCTTTCAACTCCGTAATACTTTTGGGATGTGTACCTATAGTTTAAGGCAGAAAAACAGGAACTTTTGAAATTTTCATTTTTTGGACAAAACCCCCGGGGGTTAGAATTTTTTTCATGTGAATGTGAAAAGTTTTTCTGGTCCCATTTAAAAACCATGCACCAGAATCAACTTCTTTCAACTCAGTAATACATTTCGGATGTTTACCTATATTTTAAGGCAGAAAAACAGGAACTTTTGAAATTTTCTTTTTTTGGACAAAACACCCGGGGCTTAGAATTTTTTTCATGTGAATGTGAAAAGTTTTTCTGGTCCCATTTAAAAACCATGCACCAGAATAGACTTCTTTCAACTCAGTAATACATTTCGGATGTGTACCTATAGTTTAAAGCAGAAAAACAGGAACTTTTGAAATTTTCATTTTTTGGACAAAACCCCCGGGGGTTAGAATTTTTTTCATGTGACTGTGAAAAGTTTTTCTGGTCCCATTTAAAAACCATGCACCAGAATCAACTTCTTTCAACTCAGTAATACATTTCGGTTGTGTACCTATAGTTTAAAGCAGAAAAACAGGAACTTTTGAAATTTTCATTTTTTGGACAGAACCCCCGGGGGTTAGAATTTTTTTCATGTGAATGTGAAAAGTTTTTCTGGTCCCATTTAAAAACCATGCACCAGAATCAACTTCTTTCAACTCAGTAATACATTTCGGATGTGTACCTATAGTTTGAAGCAGAAAAACAGGAACTTTTGGAATTTTCATTTATTGGACAGAACCCCCGGGGGTTAGAATTTTTTTCATGTGAATGTGAAAAGTTTTTCTGGTCCCATTTAAAAACCTTGCACCAGAATCAACTTCTTTCAACTCAGTAATACATTTCGGATGTGTACCTATAGTTTAAAGCAGAAAAACAAGAACTTTTGAAATTTTCATTTTTTGGACAAAACCCCCGGGGGTTAGAATTTTTTTCATGTGACTGTGAAAAGTTTTTCTGGTCCCATTTAAAAACCATGCTCCAGAATCAACTTCTTTCAACTCAGTAATACATTTCGGATGTGTACCTATAGTTTAAAGCAGAAAAACAGGAACTTTTGAAATTTTCATTTTTTGGACAGAACCCCCGGGGGTTAGAATTTTTTTCATGTGAATGTGAAAAGTTTTTCTGGTCCCATTTAAAAACCTTGCACCAGAATCAACTTCTTTCAACTCAGTAATACATTTGGGATGTGTACCTATAGTTTAAAGCAGAAAAACAGGAACTTTTGAAATTTTCATTTTTTGGACAAAACCCCCGGGGGTTAGAATTTTTTTCATGTGACTGTGAAAAGTTTTTCTGGTCCCATTTAAAAACCATGCACCAGAATCAACTTCTTTCAACTCAGTAATACATTTCGGATGTGTACCTATAGTTTAAAGCAGAAAAACAGGAACTTTTGAAATTTTCATTTTTTGGACAAAACCCCCGGGGGTTTGAATTTTTTTCATGTGAATGTGAAAAGTTTTTCTGGTCCCATTTAAAAACCATGCACCAGAATCAACTTCTTTCAACTCCGTAATACTTTTGGGATGTGTACCTATAGTTTAAGGCAGAAAAACAGGAACTTTTGAAATTTTAATTGTTTGGACAAAACCCCCGGTGGTTAGAATTTTTTTCATTTGAATGTGAAAAGTTTTTCTGGTCCCATTTAAAAACCATGCACCAGAATCAACTTCTTTCAACTCAGTAATACATTTCGGATGTGTACCTATAGTTTAAAGCAGAAAAACAGGAACTTTTGAAATTTTCATTTTTTGGACAAAACCCCCGGGGGTTAGAATTTGTTTCATGTGAATGTGAAAAGTTTTTCTGGTCCCATTTAAAAACCATGCACCAGAATCAACTTCTTTCAACTCAGTAATACATTTCGGATGTGTACCTATAGTTTAAAGCAGAAAAACAGGAACTTTTGAAACTTTCATTTTTTCGACAGAACCCCCGGGGGTTAGAATTTTTTTCATGTGAATGTGAAAAGTTTTTCTGGTCCCATTTAAAAATCATGCACCAGAATCAACTTCTTTCAACTCAGTAATACATTTCGGATGTGTACCTATAGTTTAAAGCAGAAAAACAGGAACTTTTGAAATTTTCATTTTTTGGACAGAACCCCCGGGGGTTAGAATTTTTTTCATGTGAATGTGAAAAGTTTTTCTGGTCCCATTTAAAAACCTTGCACCAGAATCAACTTCTTTCAACTCAGTAATACATTTCGGATGTGTACCTATAGTTTAAAGCAGAAAAACAGGAACTTTTGAAATTTTCATTTTTTGGACAAAACCCCCGGGGGTTAGAATTTTTTTCATGTGAATGTGAAAAGTTTTTCTGGTCCCATTTAAAAACCATGCACCAGAATCAACTTCTTTCAACTCAGTAATACATTTCGGATGTGTACCTATATTTTAAGGCAGAAAAACAGGAACTTTTGAAATTTTCTTTTTTTGGACAAAACACCCGGGGCTTAGAATTTTTTTCATGTGAATGTGAAAAGTTTTTCTGGTCCCATTTAAAAACCATGCACCAGAATCAATTCTTTCAACTCCGTAATACATTTCGGATGTGTACCTATAGTTTAAAGCAGAAAAACAGGAACTTTTGAAATTTTCATTTTTTGGACAAAACCCCTGGGGGTTAGAATTTTTTTCATGTGACTGTGAAAAGTTTTTCTGGTCCCATTTAAAAACCATGCACCAGAATCAACTTCTTTCAACTCAGTAATACATTTCGGATGTGTACCTATAGTTTAAAGCAGAAAAACAGGAACTTTTGAAATTTTCATTTTTTGGACAAAACCCCCGGGGGTTAGAATTTTTTTCATGTGAATGTGAAAAGTTTTTCTGGTCCCATTTAAAAACCATGCACCAGAATCAACTTCTTTCAACTCCGTAATACTTTTGGGATGTGTACCTATAGTTTAAAGCAGAAAAACAGGAACTTTTGAAATTTTCATTTTTTGGACAAAACCCCCGGGGGTTAGAATTTTTTTCATGTGAATGTGAAAAGTTTTTCTGGTCCCATTTAAAAACCATGCACCAGAATCAACTTCTTTCAACTCAGTAATACATTTCGGATGTGTACCTATAGTTTAAAGCAGAAAAACAGGAACTTTTGAAATTTTCATTTTTTGGACAGAACCCCCGGGGGTTAGAATTTTTTTCATGTGAATGTGAAAAGTTTTTCTGGTCCCATTTAAAAATCATGCACCAGAATCAACTTCTTTCAACTCAGTAATACATTTCGGATGTGTACCTATAGTTTAAAGCAGAAAAACAGGAACTTTTGAAATTTTCATTTTTTGGACAGAACCCCCGGGGGTTAGAATTTTTTTCATGTGAATGTGAAAAGTTTTTCTGGTCCCATTTAAAAACCTTGCACCAGAATCAACTTCTTTCAACTCAGTAATACATTTCGGATGTGTACCTATAGTTTAAAGCAGAAAAACAGGAACTTTTGAAATTTTCATTTTTTGGACAAAACCCCCGGGGGTTAGAATTTTTTTCATGTGAATGTGAAAAGTTTTTCTGGTCCCATTTAAAAACCATGCACCAGAATAGACTTCTTTCAACTCAGTAATACATTTCGGATGTGTACCTATAGTTTAAAGCAGAAAAACAGGAACTTTTGAAATTTTCATTTTTTGGACAGAACCCCCGGGGGTTAGAATTTTTTTCATGTGAATGTGAAAAGTTTTTCTGGTCCCATTTAAAAACCATGCACCAGAATCAACTTCTTTCAACTCAGTAATACATTTCGGATGTGTACCTATAGTTTAAAGCAGAAAAACAGGAACTTTTGAAATTTTCATTTTTTGGACAAAACCCCCGGGGGTTAGAATTTTTTTCATGTGACTGTGAAAAGTTTTTCTGGTCCCATTTAAAAACCATGCACCAGAATCAACTTCTTTCAACTCAGTAATACATTTCGGTTGTGTACCTATAGTTTAAAGCAGAAAAACAGGAACTTTTGAAATTTTCATTTTTTGGACAGAACCCCCGGGGGTTAGAATTTTTTTCATGTGAATGTGAAAAGTTTTTCTGGTCCCATTTAAAAACCATGCACCAGAATCAACTTCTTTCAACTCAGTAATACATTTCGGATGTGTACCTATAGTTTAAAGCAGAAAAACAGGAACTTTTGAAATTTTCATTTATTGGACAGAACCCCCGGGGGTTAGAATTTTTTTCATGTGAATGTGAAAAGTTTTTCTGGTCCCATTTAAAAACCTTGCACCAGAATCAACTTCTTTCAACTCAGTAATACATTTCGGATGTGTACCTATAGTTTAAAGCAGAAAAACAGGAACTTTTGAAATTTTCATTTTTTGGACAAAACCCCCGGGGGTTAGAATTTTTTTCATGTGACTGTGAAAAGTTTTTCTGGTCCCATTTAAAAACCATGCACCAGAATCAACTTCTTTCAACTCAGTAATACATTTCGGATGTGTACCTATAGTTTAAAGCAGAAAAACAGGAACTTTTGAAATTTTCATTTTTTGGACAGAACCCCCGGGGGTTAGAATTTTTTTCATGTGAATGTGAAAAGTTTTTCTGGTCCCATTTAAAAACCTTGCACCAGAATCAACTTCTTTCAACTCAGTAATACATTTGGGATGTGTACCTATAGTTTAAAGCAGAAAAACAGGAACTTTTGAAATTTTCATTTTTTGGACAAAACCCCCGGGGGTTAGAATTTTTTTCATGTGACTGTGAAAAGTTTTTCTGGTCCCATTTAAAAACCATGCACCAGAATCAACTTCTTTCAACTCAGTAATACATTTCGGATGTGTACCTATAGTTTAAAGCAGAAAAACAGGAACTTTTGAAATTTTCATTTTTTGGACAAAACCCCCGGGGGTTAGAATTTTTTTCATGTGAATGTGAAAAGTTTTTCTGGTCCCATTTAAAAACCATGCACCAGAATCAACTTCTTTCAACTCCGTAATACTTTTGGGATGTGTACCTATAGTTTAAGGCAGAAAAACAGGAACTTTTGAAATTTTAATTGTTTGGACAAAACCCCCGGTGGTTAGAATTTTTTTCATGTGAATGTGAAAAGTTTTTCTGGTCCCATTTAAAAACCATGCACCAGAATCAACTTCTTTCAACTCAGTAATACATTTCGGATGTGTACCTATAGTTTAAAGCAGAAAAACAGGAACTTTTGAAATTTTCATTTTTTGGACAAAACCCCCGGGGGTTAGAATTTGTTTCATGTGAATGTGAAAAGTTTTTCTGGTCCCATTTAAAAACCATGCACCAGAATCAACTTCTTTCAACTCAGTAATACATTTCGGATGTGTACCTATAGTTTAAAGCAGAAAAACAGGAACTTTTGAAATTTTCATTTTTTGGACAGAACCCCCGGGGGTTAGAATTTTTTTCATGTGAATGTGAAAAGTTTTTCTGGTCCCATTTAAAAACCTTGCACCAGAATCAACTTCTTTCAACTCAGTAATACATTTCGGATGTGTACCTATAGTTTAAAGCAGAAAAACAGGAACTTTTGAAATTTTCATTTTTTGGACAAAACCCCCGGGGGTTAGAATTTTTTTCATGTGAATGTGAAAAGTTTTTCTGGTCCCATTTAAAAACCATGCACCAGAATAGACTTCTTTCAACTCAGTAATACATTTCGGATGTGTACCTATAGTTTAAAGCAGAAAAACAGGAACTTTTGAAATTTTCTTTTTTTGGACAAAACACCCGGGGCTTAGAATTTTTTTCATGTGAATGTGAAAAGTTTTTCTGGTCCCATTTAAAAACCATGCACCAGAATAGACTTCTTTCAACTCAGTAATACATTTCGGATGTGTACCTATAGTTTAAAGCAGAAAAACAGGAACTTTTGAAATTTTCATTTTTTGGACAAAACCCCCGGGGGTTAGTATTTTTTTCATGTGAATGTGAAAAGTTTTTCTGGTCCCATTTAAAAACCATGCACCAGAATCAACTTCTTTCAACTCCGTAATACTTTTGGGATGTGTACCTATAGTTTAAGGCAGAAAAACAGGAACTTTTGAAATTTTCATTTTTTGGACAAAACCCCCGGGGGTTAGAATTTTTTTCATGTGAATGTGAAAAGTTTTTCTGGTCCCATTTAAAAACCATGCACCAGAATCAACTTCTTTCAACTCAGTAATACATTTCGGATGTTTACTTATATTTTAAGGCAGAAAAACAGGAACTTTTGAAATTTTCTTTTTTTGGACAAAACACCCGGGGCTTAGAATTTTTTTCATGTGAATGTGAAAAGTTTTTCTGGTCCCATTTAAAAACCATGCACCAGAATAGACTTCTTTCAACTCAGTAATACATTTCGGATGTGTACCTATAGTTTAAAGCAGAAAAACAGGAACTTTTGAAATTTTCATTTTTTGGACAAAACCCCCGGGGGTTAGAATTTTTTTCATGTGAATGTGAAAAGTTTTTCTGGTCCCATTTAAAAACCATGCACCAGAATCAACTTCTTTCAACTCCGTAATACTTTTGGGATGTGTACCTATAGTTTAAGGCAGAAAAACAGGAACTTTTGAAATTTTCATTTTTTGGACAAAACCCCCGGGGGTTAGAATTTTTTTCATGTGAATGTGAAAAGTTTTTCTGGTCCCATTTAAAAACCATGCACCAGAATAGACTTCTTTCAACTCAGTAATACATTTCGGATGTGTACCTATAGTTTAAAGCAGAAAAACAGGAACTTTTGAAATTTTCATTTTTTGGACAAAACCCCCGGGGGTTAGAATTTGTTTCATGTGAATGTGAAAAGTTTTTCTGGTCCCATTTAAAAACCATGCACCAGAATCAACTTCTTTCAACTCAGTAATACATTTCGGATGTGTACCTATAGTTTAAAGCAGAAAAACAGGAACTTTTGAAACTTTCATTTTTTCGACAGAACCCCCGGGGGTTAGAATTTTTTTCATGTGAATGTGAAAAGTTTTTCTGGTCCCATTTAAAAATCATGCACCAGAATCAACTTCTTTCAACTCAGTAATACATTTCGGATGTGTACCTATAGTTTAAAGCAGAAAAACAGGAACTTTTGAAATTTTCATTTTTTGGACAGAACCCCCGGGGGTTAGAATTTTTTTCATGTGAATGTGAAAAGTTTTTCTGGTCCCATTTAAAAACCTTGCACCAGAATCAACTTCTTTCAACTCAGTAATACATTTCGGATGTGTACCTATAGTTTAAAGCAGAAAAACAGGAACTTTTGAAATTTTCATTTTTTGGACAAAACCCCCGGGGGTTAGAATTTTTTTCATGTGAATGTGAAAAGTTTTTCTGGTCCCATTTAAAAACCATGCACCAGAATCAACTTCTTTCAACTCAGTAATACATTTCGGATGTGTACCTATATTTTAAGGCAGAAAAACAGGAACTTTTGAAATTTTCTTTTTTTGGACAAAACACCCGGGGCTTAGAATTTTTTTCATGTGAATGTGAAAAGTTTTTCTGGTCCCATTTAAAAACCATGCACCAGAATCAATTCTTTCAACTCCGTAATACATTTCGGATGTGTACCTATAGTTTAAAGCAGAAAAACAGGAACTTTTGAAATTTTCATTTTTTGGACAGAACCCCCGGGGGTTAGAATTTTTTTCATGTGAATGTGAAAAGTTTTTCTGGTCCCATTTAAAAACCTTGCACCAGAATCAACTTCTTTCAACTCAGTAAAACATTTCGGATGTGTACCTATAGTTTAAAGCAGAAAAACAGGAACTTTTGAAATTTTCATTTTTTGGACAAAACCCCTGGGGGTTAGAATTTTTTTCATGTGACTGTGAAAAGTTTTTCTGGTCCCATTTAAAAACCATGCACCAGAATCAACTTCTTTCAACTCAGTAATACATTTCGGATGTGTACCTATAGTTTAAAGCAGAAAAACAGGAACTTTTGAAATTTTCATTTTTTGGACAAAACCCCCGGGGGTTAGAATTTTTTTCATGTGAATGTGAAAAGTTTTTCTGGTCCCATTTAAAAACCATGCACCAGAATCAACTTCTTTCAACTCCGTAATACTTTTGGGATGTGTACCTATAGTTTAAAGCAGAAAAACAGGAACTTTTGAAATTTTCATTTTTTGGACAAAACCCCCGGGGGTTAGAATTTTTTTCATGTGAATGTGAAAAGTTTTTCTGGTCCCATTTAAAAACCATGCACCAGAATCAACTTCTTTCAACTCAGTAATACATTTCGGATGTGTACCTATAGTTTAAAGCAGAAAAACAGGAACTTTTGAAATTTTCATTTTTTGGACAGAACCCGCGGGGGTTAGAATTTTTTTCATGTGAATGTGAAAAGTTTTTCTGGTCCCATTTAAAAATCATGCACCAGAATCAACTTCTTTCAACTCAGTAATACATTTCGGATGTGTACCTATAGTTTAAAGCAGAAAAACAGGAACTTTTGAAATTTTCATTTTTTGGACAGAACCCCCGGGGGTTAGAATTTTTTTCATGTGAATGTGAAAAGTTTTTCTGGTCCCATTTAAAAACCTTGCACCAGAATCAACTTCTTTCAACTCAGTAATACATTTCGGATGTGTACCTATAGTTTAAAGCAGAAAAACAGGAACTTTTGAAATTTTCATTTTTTGGACAAAACCCCCGGGGGTTAGAATTTTTTTCATGTGAATGTGAAAAGTTTTTCTGGTCCCATTTAAAAACCATGCACCAGAATAGACTTCTTTCAACTCAGTAATACATTTCGGATGTGTACCTATAGTTTAAAGCAGAAAAACAGGAACTTTTGAAATTTTCATTTTTTGGACAGAACCCCCGGGGGTTAGAATTTTTTTCATGTGAATGTGAAAAGTTTTTCTGGTCCCATTTAAAAACCATGCACCAGAATCAACTTCTTTCAACTCAGTAATACATTTCGGATGTGTACCTATAGTTTAAAGCAGAAAAACAGGAACTTTTGAAATTTTCATTTTTTGGACAAAACCCCCGGGGGTTAGAATTTTTTTCATGTGACTGTGAAAAGTTTTTCTGGTCCCATTTAAAAACCATGCACCAGAATCAACTTCTTTCAACTCAGTAATACATTTCGGTTGTGTACCTATAGTTTAAAGCAGAAAAACAGGAACTTTTGAAATTTTCATTTTTTGGACAAAACCCCCGGGGGTTAGAATTTTTTTCATGTGACTGTGAAAAGTTTTTCTGGTCCCATTTAAAAACCATGCACCAGAATCAACTTCTTTCAACTCAGTAATACATTTCGGATGTGTACCTATAGTTTAAAGCAGAAAAACAGGAACTTTTGAAATTTTCATTTTTTGGACAGAACCCCCGGGGGTTAGAATTTTTTTCATGTGAATGTGAAAAGTTTTTCTGGTCCCATTTAAAAACCTTGCACCAGAATCAACTTCTTTCAACTCAGTAATACATTTGGGATGTGTACCTATAGTTTAAAGCAGAAAAACAGGAACTTTTGAAATTTTCATTTTTTGGACAAAACCCCCGGGGGTTAGAATTTTTTTCATGTGACTGTGAAAAGTTTTTCTGGTCCCATTTAAAAACCATGCACCAGAATCAACTTCTTTCAACTCAGTAATACATTTCGGATGTGTACCTATAGTTTAAAGCAGAAAAACAGGAACTTTTGAAATTTTCATTTTTTGGACAAAACCCCCGGGGGTTAGAATTTTTTTCATGTGAATGTGAAAAGTTTTTCTGGTCCCATTTAAAAACCATGCACCAGAATCAACTTCTTTCAACTCCGTAATACTTTTGGGATGTGTACCTATAGTTTAAGGCAGAAAAACAGGAACTTTTGAAATTTTAATTGTTTGGACAAAACCCCCGGTGGTTAGAATTTTTTTCATGTGAATGTGAAAAGTTTTTCTGGTCCCATTTAAAAACCATGCACCAGAATCAACTTCTTTCAACTCAGTAATACATTTCGGATGTGTACCTATAGTTTAAAGCAGAAAAACAGGAACTTTTGAAATTTTCATTTTTTGGACAAAACCCCCGGGGGTTAGAATTTGTTTCATGTGAATGTGAAAAGTTTTTCTGGTCCCATTTAAAAACCATGCACCAGAATCAACTTCTTTCAACTCAGTAATACATTTCGGATGTGTACCTATAGTTTAAAGCAGAAAAACAGGAACTTTTGAAATTTTCATTTTTTGGACAGAACCCCCGGGGGTTAGAATTTTTTTCATGTGAATGTGAAAAGTTTTTCTGGTCCCATTTAAAAACCTTGCACCAGAATCAACTTCTTTCAACTCAGTAATACATTTCGGATGTGTACCTATAGTTTAAAGCAGAAAAACAGGAACTTTTGAAATTTTCATTTTTTGGACAAAACCCCCGGGGGTTAGAATTTTTTTCATGTGAATGTGAAAAGTTTTTCTGGTCCCATTTAAAAACCATGCACCAGAATAGACTTCTTTCAACTCAGTAATACATTTCGGATGTGTACCTATAGTTTAAAGCAGAAAAACAGGAACTTTTGAAATTTTCTTTTTTTGGACAAAACACCCGGGGCTTAGAATTTTTTTCATGTGAATGTGAAAAGTTTTTCTGGTCCCATTTAAAAACCATGCACCAGAATAGACTTCTTTCAACTCAGTAATACATTTCGGATGTGTACCTATAGTTTAAAGCAGAAAAACAGGAACTTTTGAAATTTTCATTTTTTGGACAAAACCCCCGGGGGTTAGTATTTTTTTCATGTGAATGTGAAAAGTTTTTCTGGTCCCATTTAAAAACCATGCACCAGAATCAACTTCTTTCAACTCCGTAATACTTTTGGGATGTGTACCTATAGTTTAAGGCAGAAAAACAGGAACTTTTGAAATTTTCATTTTTTGGACAAAACCCCCGGGGGTTAGAATTTTTTTCATGTGAATGTGAAAAGTTTTTCTGGTCCCATTTAAAAACCATGCACCAGAATCAACTTCTTTCAACTCAGTAATACATTTCGGATGTTTACTTATATTTTAAGGCAGAAAAACAGGAACTTTTGAAATTTTCTTTTTTTGGACAAAACACCCGGGGCTTAGAATTTTTTTCATGTGAATGTGAAAAGTTTTTCTGGTCCCATTTAAAAACCATGCACCAGAATAGACTTCTTTCAACTCAGTAATACATTTCGGATGTGTACCTATAGTTTAAAGCAGAAAAACAGGAACTTTTGAAATTTTCATTTTTTGGACAAAACCCCCGGGGGTTAGAATTTTTTTCATGTGAATGTGAAAAGTTTTTCTGGTCCCATTTAAAAACCATGCACCAGAATCAACTTCTTTCAACTCCGTAATACTTTTGGGATGTGTACCTATAGTTTAAGGCAGAAAAACAGGAACTTTTGAAATTTTCATTTTTTGGACAAAACCCCCGGGGGTTAGAATTTTTTTCATGTGAATGTGAAAAGTTTTTCTGGTCCCATTTAAAAACCATGCACCAGAATAGACTTCTTTCAACTCAGTAATACATTTCGGATGTGTACCTATAGTTTAAAGCAGAAAAACAGGAACTTTTGAAATTTTCATTTTTTGGACAGAACCCCCAGGGGTTAGAATTTTTTTCATGTGAATGTGAAAAGTTTTTCTGGTCCCATTTAAAAACCATGCACCAGAATCAACTTCTTTCAACTCAGTAATACATTTCAGATGTGTACCTATAGTTTAAAGCAGAAAAACAGGAACTTTTGAAATTTTCATTTTTTGGACAAAACCCCCGGGGGTTAGAATTTTTTTCATGTGAATGTGAAAAGTTTTTCTGGTCCCATTTAAAAACCATGCACCAGAATCAACTTCTTTCAACTCCGTAATACTTTTGGGATGTGTACCTATAGTTTAAGGCAGAAAAACAGGAACTTTTAAAATTTTCATTTTTTGGACAAAACACCCGGGGCTTAGAATTTTTTTCATGTGAATTTGAAAAGTTTTTCTGGTCCCATTTAAAAACCATGCACCAGAATAGACTTCTTTCAACTCAGTAATACATTTCTGATGTGTACCTATAGTTTAAAGCAGAAAAACAGGAACTTTTGAAATTTTCATTTATTGGACAGAACCCCCGGGGGTTAGAATTTTTTTCATGTGAATGTGAAAAGTTTTTCTGGTCCCATTTAAAAACCTTGCACCAGAATCAACTTCTTTCAACTCAGTAATACATTTCGGATGTGTACCTATAGTTTAAAGCAGAAAAACAGGAACTTTTGACATTTTCATTTTTTGGACAAAACCCCCGGGGGTTAGAATTTTTTTCATGTGACTGTGAAAAGTTTTTCTGGTCCCATTTAAAAACCATGCACCAGAATCAACTTCTTTCAACTCAGTAATACATTTCGGATGTGTACCTATAGTTTAAAGCAGAAAAACAGGAACTTTTGAAATTTTCATTTTTTGGACAGAACCCCCGGGGGTTAGAATTTTTTTCATGTGAATGTGAAAAGTTTTTCTGGTCCCATTTAAAAACCTTGCACCAGAATCAACTTCTTTCAACTCAGTAATACATTTCGGATGTGTACCTATAGTTTAAAGCAGAAAAACAGGAACTTTTGAAATTTTCATTTTTTGGACAAAACCCCCGGGGGTTAGAATTTTTTTCATGTGACTGTGAAAAGTTTTTCTGGTCCCATTTAAAAACCATGCACCAGAATCAACTTCTTTCAACTCAGTAATACATTTCGGATGTGTACCTATAGTTTAAAGCAGAAAAACAGGAACTTTTGAAATTTTCATTTTTTGGACAAAACCCCCGGGGGTTAGAATTTTTTTCATGTGAATGTGAAAAGTTTTTCTGGTCCCATTTAAAAACCATGCACCAGAATCAACTTCTTTCAACTCCGTAATACTTTTGGGATGTGTACCTATAGTTTAAGGCAGAAAAACAGGAACTTTTGAAATTTTAATTGTTTGGACAAAACCCCCGGGGGTTAGAATTTTTTTCATGTGAATGTGAAAAGTTTTTCTGGTCCCATTTAAAAACCATGCACCAGAATCAACTTCTTTCAACTCAGTAATACATTTCGGATGTGTACCTATAGTTTAAAGCAGAAAAACAGGAACTTTTGAAATTTTCATTTTTTGGACAAAACCCCCGGGGGTTAGAATTTTTTTCATGTGAATGTGAAAAGTTTTTCTGGTCCCATTTAAAAACCATGCACCAGAATCAACTTCTTTCAACTCAGTAATACATTTCGGATGTGTACCTATAGTTTAAAGCAGAAAAACAGGAACTTTTGAAATTTTCATTTTTTGGACAGAACCCCCGGGGGTTAGAATTTTTTTCATGTGAATGTGAAAAGTTTTTCTGGTCCCATTTAAAAACCATGCACCAGAATCAACTTCTTTCAACTCAGTAATACATTTCGGATGTGTACCTATAGTTTAAAGCAGAAAAACAGGAACTTTTGAAATTTTCATTTTTTGGACAAAACCCCCGGGGGTTAGAATTTTTTTCATGTGACTGTGAAAAGTTTTTCTGGTCCCATTTAAAAACCATGCACCAGAATCAACTTCTTTCAACTCAGTAATACATTTCGGTTGTGTACCTATAGTTTAAAGCAGAAAAACAGGAACTTTTGAAATTTTCATTTTTTGGACAAAACCCCCGGGGGTTAGAATTTTTTTCATGTGACTGTGAAAAGTTTTTCTGGTCCCATTTAAAAACCATGCACCAGAATCAACTTCTTTCAACTCAGTAATACATTTCGGATGTGTACCTATAGTTTAAAGCAGAAAAACAGGAACTTTTGAAATTTTCATTTTTTGGACAGAACCCCCGGGGGTTAGAATTTTTTTCATGTGAATGTGAAAAGTTTTTCTGGTCCCATTTAAAAACCTTGCACCAGAATCAACTTCTTTCAACTCAGTAATACATTTGGGATGTGTACCTATAGTTTAAAGCAGAAAAACAGGAACTTTTGAAATTTTCATTTTTTGGACAAAACCCCCGGGGGTTAGAATTTTTTTCATGTGACTGTGAAAAGTTTTTCTGGTCCCATTTAAAAACCATGCACCAGAATCAACTTCTTTCAACTCAGTAATACATTTCGGATGTGTACCTATAGTTTAAAGCAGAAAAACAGGAACTTTTGAAATTTTCATTTTTTGGACAAAACCCCCGGGGGTTAGAATTTTTTTCATGTGAATGTGAAAAGTTTTTCTGGTCCCATTTAAAAACCATGCACCAGAATCAACTTCTTTCAACTCCGTAATACTTTTGGGATGTGTACCTATAGTTTAAGGCAGAAAAACAGGAACTTTTGAAATTTTAATTGTTTGGACAAAACCCCCGGTGGTTAGAATTTTTTTCATGTGAATGTGAAAAGTTTTTCTGGTCCCATTTAAAAACCATGCACCAGAATCAACTTCTTTCAACTCAGTAATACATTTCGGATGTGTACCTATAGTTTAAAGCAGAAAAACAGGAACTTTTGAAATTTTCATTTTTTGGACAAAACCCCCGGGGGTTAGAATTTGTTTCATGTGAATGTGAAAAGTTTTTCTGGTCCCATTTAAAAACCATGCACCAGAATCAACTTCTTTCAACTCAGTAATACATTTCGGATGTGTACCTATAGTTTAAAGCAGAAAAACAGGAACTTTTGAAATTTTCATTTTTTGGACAGAACCCCCGGGGGTTAGAATTTTTTTCATGTGAATGTGAAAAGTTTTTCTGGTCCCATTTAAAAACCTTGCACCAGAATCAACTTCTTTCAACTCAGTAATACATTTCGGATGTGTACCTATAGTTTAAAGCAGAAAAACAGGAACTTTTGAAATTTTCATTTTTTGGACAAAACCCCCGGGGGTTAGAATTTTTTTCATGTGAATGTGAAAAGTTTTTCTGGTCCCATTTAAAAACCATGCACCAGAATAGACTTCTTTCAACTCAGTAATACATTTCGGATGTGTACCTATAGTTTAAAGCAGAAAAACAGGAACTTTTGAAATTTTCTTTTTTTGGACAAAACACCCGGGGCTTAGAATTTTTTTCATGTGAATGTGAAAAGTTTTTCTGGTCCCATTTAAAAACCATGCACCAGAATAGACTTCTTTCAACTCAGTAATACATTTCGGATGTGTACCTATAGTTTAAAGCAGAAAAACAGGAACTTTTGAAATTTTCATTTTTTGGACAAAACCCCCGGGGGTTAGTATTTTTTTCATGTGAATGTGAAAAGTTTTTCTGGTCCCATTTAAAAACCATGCACCAGAATCAACTTCTTTCAACTCCGTAATACTTTTGGGATGTGTACCTATAGTTTAAGGCAGAAAAACAGGAACTTTTGAAATTTTCATTTTTTGGACAAAACCCCCGGGGGTTAGAATTTTTTTCATGTGAATGTGAAAAGTTTTTCTGGTCCCATTTAAAAACCATGCACCAGAATCAACTTCTTTCAACTCAGTAATACATTTCGGATGTTTACTTATATTTTAAGGCAGAAAAACAGGAACTTTTGAAATTTTCTTTTTTTGGACAAAACACCCGGGGCTTAGAATTTTTTTCATGTGAATGTGAAAAGTTTTTCTGGTCCCATTTAAAAACCATGCACCAGAATAGACTTCTTTCAACTCAGTAATACATTTCGGATGTGTACCTATAGTTTAAAGCAGAAAAACAGGAACTTTTGAAATTTTCATTTTTTGGACAAAACCCCCGGGGGTTAGAATTTTTTTCATGTGAATGTGAAAAGTTTTTCTGGTCCCATTTAAAAACCATGCACCAGAATCAACTTCTTTCAACTCCGTAATACTTTTGGGATGTGTACCTATAGTTTAAGGCAGAAAAACAGGAACTTTTGAAATTTTCATTTTTTGGACAAAACCCCCGGGGGTTAGAATTTTTTTCATGTGAATGTGAAAAGTTTTTCTGGTCCCATTTAAAAACCATGCACCAGAATAGACTTCTTTCAACTCAGTAATACATTTCGGATGTGTACCTATAGTTTAAAGCAGAAAAACAGGAACTTTTGAAATTTTCATTTTTTGGACAGAACCCCCAGGGGTTAGAATTTTTTTCATGTGAATGTGAAAAGTTTTTCTGGTCCCATTTAAAAACCATGCACCAGAATCAACTTCTTTCAACTCAGTAATACATTTCAGATGTGTACCTATAGTTTAAAGCAGAAAAACAGGAACTTTTGAAATTTTCATTTTTTGGACAAAACCCCCGGGGGTTAGAATTTTTTTCATGTGAATGTGAAAAGTTTTTCTGGTCCCATTTAAAAACCATGCACCAGAATCAACTTCTTTCAACTCCGTAATACTTTTGGGATGTGTACCTATAGTTTAAGGCAGAAAAACAGGAACTTTTAAAATTTTCATTTTTTGGACAAAACACCCGGGGCTTAGAATTTTTTTCATGTGAATTTGAAAAGTTTTTCTGGTCCCATTTAAAAACCATGCACCAGAATAGACTTCTTTCAACTCAGTAATACATTTCTGATGTGTACCTATAGTTTAAAGCAGAAAAACAGGAACTTTTGAAATTTTCATTTATTGGACAGAACCCCCGGGGGTTAGAATTTTTTTCATGTGAATGTGAAAAGTTTTTCTGGTCCCATTTAAAAACCTTGCACCAGAATCAACTTCTTTCAACTCAGTAATACATTTCGGATGTGTACCTATAGTTTAAAGCAGAAAAACAGGAACTTTTGACATTTTCATTTTTTGGACAAAACCCCCGGGGGTTAGAATTTTTTTCATGTGACTGTGAAAAGTTTTTCTGGTCCCATTTAAAAACCATGCACCAGAATCAACTTCTTTCAACTCAGTAATACATTTCGGATGTGTACCTATAGTTTAAAGCAGAAAAACAGGAACTTTTGAAATTTTCATTTTTTGGACAGAACCCCCGGGGGTTAGAATTTTTTTCATGTGAATGTGAAAAGTTTTTCTGGTCCCATTTAAAAACCTTGCACCAGAATCAACTTCTTTCAACTCAGTAATACATTTCGGATGTGTACCTATAGTTTAAAGCAGAAAAACAGGAACTTTTGAAATTTTCATTTTTTGGACAAAACCCCCGGGGGTTAGAATTTTTTTCATGTGACTGTGAAAAGTTTTTCTGGTCCCATTTAAAAACCATGCACCAGAATCAACTTCTTTCAACTCAGTAATACATTTCGGATGTGTACCTATAGTTTAAAGCAGAAAAACAGGAACTTTTGAAATTTTCATTTTTTGGACAAAACCCCCGGGGGTTAGAATTTTTTTCATGTGAATGTGAAAAGTTTTTCTGGTCCCATTTAAAAACCATGCACCAGAATCAACTTCTTTCAACTCCGTAATACTTTTGGGATGTGTACCTATAGTTTAAGGCAGAAAAACAGGAACTTTTGAAATTTTAATTGTTTGGACAAAACCCCCGGGGGTTAGAATTTTTTTCATGTGAATGTGAAAAGTTTTTCTGGTCCCATTTAAAAACCATGCACCAGAATCAACTTCTTTCAACTCAGTAATACATTTCGGATGTGTACCTATAGTTTAAAGCAGAAAAACAGGAACTTTTGAAATTTTCATTTTTTGGACAAAACCCCCGGGGGTTAGAATTTTTTTCATGTGAATGTGAAAAGTTTTTCTGGTCCCATTTAAAAACCATGCACCAGAATCAACTTCTTTCAACTCAGTAATACATTTCGGATGTGTACCTATAGTTTAAAGCAGAAAAACAGGAACTTTTGAAATTTTCATTTTTTGGACAGAACCCCCGGGGGTTAGAATTTTTTTCATGTGAATGTGAAAAGTTTTTCTGGTCCCATTTAAAAATCATGCACCAGAATCAACTTCTTTCAACTCAGTAATACATTTCGGATGTGTACCTATAGTTTAAAGCAGAAAAACAGGAACTTTTGAAATTTTCATTTTTTGGACAGAACCCCCGGGGGTTAGAATTTTTTTCATGTGAATGTGAAAAGTTTTTCTGGTCCCATTTAAAAATCTTGCACCAGAATCAACTTCTTTCAAATACATTTCGGATGTGTACCTATAGTTTAAAGCAGAAAAACAGGAACTTTTGAAATTTTCATTTTTTGGACAAAACCCCCGGGGGTTAGAATTTTTTTCATGTGAATGTGAAAAGTTTTTCTGGTCCCATTTAAAAACCATGCACCAGAATCAACTTCTTTCAACTCAGTAATACATTTCGGATGTGTACCTATAGTTTAAAGCAGAAAAACAGGAACTTTTGAAATTTTCATTTTTTGGACAGAACCCCCGGGGGTTAGAATTTTTTTCATGTGAATGTGAAAAGTTTTTCTGGTCCCATTTAAAAACCATGCACCAGAATCAACTTCTTTCAACTCAGTAATACATTTCGGATGTGTACCTATAGTTTAAAGCAGAAAAACAGGAACTTTTGAAATTTTCATTTTTTGGACAAAACCCCCGGGGGTTAGAATTTTTTTCATGTGAATGTGAAAAGTTTTTCTGGTCCCATTTAAAAACCATGCACCAGAATCAACTTCTTTCAACTCCGTAATACTTTTGGGATGTGTACCTATAGTTTAAGGCAGAAAAACAGGAACTTTTAAAATTTTCATTTTTTGGACAAAACACCCGGGGCTTAGAATTTTTTTCATGTGAATGTGAAAAGTTTTTCTGGTCCCATTTAAAAACCATGCACCAGAATCAACTTCTTTCAACTCAGTAATACATTTCGGATGTGTACCTATAGTTTAAAGCAGAAAAACAGGAACTTTTGAAATTTTCATTTTTTGGACAGAACCCCCGGGGGTTAGAATTTTTTTCATGTGAATGTGAAAAGTTTTTCTGGTCCCATTTAAAAACCATGCACCAGAATCAACTTCTTTCAACTCAGTAATATATTTCGGATGTGTACCTATAGTTTAAAGCAGAAAAACAGGAACTTTTGAAATTTTCATTTTTTGGACAAAACCCCCGGGGGTTAGAATTTTTTTCATGTGAATGTGAAAAGTTTTTCTGGTCCCATTTAAAAACCAAGCACCAGAATCAACTTCTTTAAACTCCGTAATACTTTTGGGATGTGTACCTATAGTTTAAGGCAGAAAAACAGGAACTTTTAAAATTTTCATTTTTTGGACAAAACACCCGGGGCTTAGAATTTTTTTCATGTGAATGTGAAAAGTTTTTCTGATCCCATTTAAAAACCATGCACCAGAATAGACTTCTTTCAACTCAGTAATACATTTCGGATGTGTACCTATAGTTTAAAGCAGAAAAACAGGAACTTTTGAAATTTTCATTTTTTGGACAAAACCCCCGGGGGTTAGAATTTTTTTCATGTGAATGTGAAAAGTTTTTCTGGTCCCATTTAAAAACCATGCACCAGAATCAACTTCTTTCAACTCAGTAATACATTTCGGATGTGTACCTATAGTTAAAAGCAGAATAACAGGAACTTTTGAAATTTTCATTTTTTGGACAAAACCCCCGGGGGTTAGAATTTTTTTCATGTGAATGTGAAAAGTTTTTCTGGTCCCATTTAAAAACCATGCACCAGAATCAACTTCTTTCAACTCAGTAATACATTTCGGATGTGTACCTATAAGTTAAAGCAGAAAAACAATAACTTTTGAAATTTTCATTTTTTGGACAAAACCCCCGGGGGTTAGAATTTTTTTCATGTGAATGTGAAAAGTTTTTCTGGTCCCATTTAAAAACCATGCACCAGAATCAACTTCTTTCAACTCAGTAATACATTTCGGATGTTTACCTATATTTTAAGGCAGAAAAACAGGAACTTTTGAAATTTTCTTTTTTTGGACAAAACACCCGGGGCTTAGAATTTTTTTCATGTGAATGTGAAAAGTTTTTCTGGTCCCATTTAAAAACCATGCACCAGAATAGACTTCTTTCAACTCAGTAATACATTTCGGATGTGTACCTATAGTTTAAAGCAGAAAAACAGGAACTTTTGAAATTTTCATTTTTTGGACAAAACCCCCGGGGGTTAGAATTTTTTTCATGTGAATGTGAAAAGTTTTTCTGGTCCCATTTAAAAACCATGCACCAGAATCAACTTCTTTCAACTCAGTAATACATTTCGGATGTGTACCTATAGTTTAAAGCAGAAAAACAGGAACTTTTGAAATTTTCATTTTTTGGACAGAACCCCCGGGGGTTAGAATTTTTTTCATGTGAATGTGAAAAGTTTTTCTGGTCCCATTTAAAAACCATGCACCAGAATCAACTTCTTTCAACTCAGTAATACATTTCGGATGTGTACCTATAGTTTAAAGCAGAAAAACAGGAACTTTTGAAATTTTCATTTTTTGGACAAAACCCCCGGGGGTTAGAATTTTTTTCATGTGAATGTGAAAAGTTTTTCTGGTCCCATTTAAAAACCATGCACCAGAATCAACTTCTTTCAACTCCGTAATACTTTTGGGATGTGTACCTATAGTTTAAGGCAGAAAAACAGGAACTTTTAAAATTTTCATTTTTTGGACAAAACACCCGGGGCTTAGAATTTTTTTCATGTGAATGTGAAAAGTTTTTCTGGTCCCATTTAAAAACCATGCACCAGAATCAACTTCTTTCAACTCAGTAATACATTTCGGATGTGTACCTATAGTTTAAAGCAGAAAAACAGGAACTTTTGAAATTTTCATTTTTTGGACAGAACCCCCGGGGGTTAGAATTTTTTTCATGTGAATGTGAAAAGTTTTTCTGGTCCCATTTAAAAACCATGCACCAGAATCAACTTCTTTCAACTCAGTAATACATTTCGGATGTGTACCTATAGTTTAAAGCAGAAAAACAGGAACTTTTGAAATTTTCATTTTTTGGACAAAACCCCCGGGGGTTAGAATTTTTTTCATGTGAATGTGAAAAGTTTTTCTGGTCCCATTTAAAAACCATGCACCAGAATCAACTTCTTTCAACTCCGTAATACTTTTGGGATGTGTACCTATAGTTTAAGGCAGAAAAACAGGAACTTTTGAAATTTTCATTTTTTGGACAAAACCCCCGGGGGTTAGAATTTTTTTCATGTGAATGTGAAAAGTTTTTCTGGTCCCATTTAAAAACCATGCACCAGAATCAACTTCTTTCAACTCAGTAATACATTTCGGATGTGTACCTATAGTTTAAAGCAGAATAACAGGAACTTTTGAAATTTTAATTTTTTGGACAAAACCCCCGGGGGTTAGAATTTTTTTCATGTGAATGTGAAAAGTTTTTCTGGTCCCATTTAAAAACCATGCACCAGAATCAACTTCTTTCAACTCAGTAATACATTTCGGATGTGTACCTATAAGTTAAAGCAGAAAAACAATAACTTTTGAAATTTTCATTTTTTGGACAAAACCCCCGGGGGTTAGAATTTTTTTCATGTGAATGTGAAAAGTTTTTCTGGTCCCATTTAAAAACCATGCACCAGAATCAACTTCTTTCAACTCAGTAATACATTTCGGATGTTTACCTATATTTTAAGGCAGAAAAACAGGAACTTTTAACAATTTTCTTTTTTGGACAAAACACCCGGGGCTTAGAATTTTTTTCATGTGAATGTGAAAAGTTTTTCTGGTCCCATTTAAAAACCATGCACCAGAATAGACTTCTTTCAACTCAGTAATACATTTCGGATGTGTACCTATAGTTTAAAGCAGAAAAACAGGAACTTTTGAAATTTTCATTTTTTGGACAGAACCCCCGGGGGTTAGAATTTTTTTCATGTGAATGTGAAAAGTTTTTCTGGTCCCATTTAAAAACCATGCACCAGAATCAACTTCTTTCAACTCAGTAATACATTTCGGATGTGTACCTGTAGTTTAAAGCAGAAAAACAGGAACTTTTGAAATTTTCATTTTTTGGACAGAACCCCCGGGGGTTAGAATTTTTTTCATGTGAATGTGAAAAGTTTTTCTGGTCCCATTTAAAAACCATGCACCAGAATCAACTTCTTTCAACTCCGTAATACTTTTGGGATGTGTACCTATAGTTTAAGGCAGAAAAACAGGAACTTTTGAAATTTTCATTTTTTGGACAAAACACCCGGGGCTTAGAATTTTTTTCATGTGAATGTGAAAAGTTTTTCTGGTCCCATTTAAAAACCATGCACCAGAATAGACTTCTTTCAACTCAGTAATACATTTCTGATGTGTACCTATAGTTTAAGGCAGAAAAACAGGAACTTTTGAAATTTTCTTTTTTTGGACAAAACACCCGGGGCTTAGAATTTTTTTCATGTGAATGTGAAAAGTTTTTCTGGTCCCATTTAAAAACCATGCACCAGAATAGACTTCTTTCAACTCAGTAATACATTTCGGATGTGTACCTATAGTTTAAAGCAGAAAAACAGGAACTTTTGAAATTTTCATTTTTTGGACAAAACCCCCGGGGGTTAGAATTTTTTTCGGTACTTGTTTCCTAGCACGGCCACAATCTTAAGTAATTGTGTCCCTTAATTAAGGGACACGATTACCCCGATGGACCCGATTTCTTTTGAAATCAGGTCCATTTTGCCGGCTAGGAAACAAAAATCGGGGGCATCGCGTCGGTCGGGACCATTAACATTGGTCCCGACGCGACCGACGCGATGCCCCCGATATTTGCATTGACTTCAATGTTAAAAAATTTTTTAACATTGAAATCTTGTCGGGAACGGTAAAATATCGGGGGCATCGCGTCGGTCGGGACCATTAACATTGGTCCCGACGCGATGCGACGCGATGCAACCGATTTTTACATAGGATTCAATGTTAAAAAAATTTTTAACATTGAAATGGTGTAAAAATGTAAAAAAATGTGAAATGGGTCAATATGACCCATTTCACATTATAAATGTCCCCGTCGTCGCCCCACGATAGACGGCAACCCGAAGCGTGGCGAGCGCAGCGAGCCCGCGAGGGGCGGCAGTACGCGTCCTCCGACCTTTACATGCCCTACTATCCACTAGGGCGTGGAGTGAGAATAGAATAGTGTGGCGAGCGCAGCGAGCCACCGAGCCCGAAGCGTGGCGAGCGCAGCGAGCCCCGCGAGGGGACGCGGATACCTTCACAGGTAAACGCGTCCCTTCGCGGGCTTCACAGGTGTCCGTGGCGACGCGGACACCTGTGAAGCCCGCGAAGGGACGCGATTACCTGTGAAGGTATCCGCGTCCCCTCGCGGGGCTCGCTGCGCTCGCCACGCTTCGGGCTCGGTGGCTCGCTGCGCTCGCCACACTATTCTATTCTCACTCCACGCCCTAGTGGATAGTAGGGCATGAAAAGGTCGGAGGACGCGTACCGCCGCCCCTCGCGGGCTCGCTGCGCTCGCCACGCTTCGGGTTGCCGTCTATCGTGGGGCGCTGTGTACGCGCTTCAATTTGGGGGGGTTTGGAATTTTTTTCATTCAATCCAATGTAAAATTGGGTCCCAGGGACCCAATTTACATTGGATTTAATGAAAAAATCGGGTCAAAAATCGGTCGGTCGCGTCGATCGCATCGCATGCGACCAAATCGCATGCGATGCGATCGACCCGATTTTTTTCAGCACGACCACCCCGATCTTAATCGGTGTGGCCGTGCTAGGAAACAAGTACCTTTTTTTCATGTGAATGTGAAAAGTTTTTCTGGTCCCATTTAAAAACCATGCACCAGAATCAACTTCTTTCAACTCAGTAATACATTTCGGATGTGTACCTATAGTTTAAAGCAGAATAACAGGAACTTTTGAAATTTTCATTTTTTGGACAAAACCCCCGGGGGTTAGAATTTTTTTCATGTGAATGTGAAAAGTTTTTCTGGTCCCATTTAAAAACCATGCACCAGAATCAACTTCTTTCAACTCAGTAATACATTTCGGATGTGTACCTATAGTTTAAAGCAGAAAAACAATAACTTTTGAAATTTTCATTTTTTGGACAAAACCCCCGGGGGTTAGAATTTTTTTCATGTGAATGTGAAAAGTTTTTCTGGTCCCATTTAAAAACCATGCACCAGAATCAACTTCTTTCAACTCAGTAATACATTTCGGATGTGTACCTATAGTTTAAAGCAGAAAAACAGGAACTTTTGAAATTTTCATCTTTTGGACAGAACCCCCGGGGGTTAGAATTTTTTTCATGTGAATGTGAAAAGTTTTTCTGGTCCCATTTAAAAACCATGCACCAGAATCAACTTCTTTCAACTCAGTAATACATTTCGGAGGTGTACCTATAGTTTAAAGCAGAAAAACAGGAACTTTTGAAATTTTCATTTTTTGGACAAAACCCCCGGGGGTTAGAATTTTTTTCATGTGAATGTGAAAAGTTTTTCTGGTCCCATTTAAAAACCATGCACCAGAATCAACTTCTTTCAACTCAGTAATACATTTCGGATGTTTACCTATATTTTAAGGCAGAAAAACAGGAACTTTTGAAATTTTCTTTTTTTGGACAAAACCCCCGGGGGTTAGAATTTTTTTCATGTGAATGTGAAAAGTTTTTCTGGTCCCATTTAAAAACCATGCACCAGAATAGACTTCTTTCAACTCAGTAATACATTTCGGATGTGTACCTATAGTTTAAAGCAGAAAAACAGGAACTTTTGAAATTTTCATTTTTTGGACAAAACCCCCGGGGGTTAGAATTTTTTTTCATGTGAATGTGAAAAGTTTTTCTGGTCCCATTTAAAAACCATGCACCAGAATCAACTTCTTTCAACTCCGTAATACTTTTGGGATGTGAACCTATAGTTTAAGGCAGAAAAAAAGGAACTTTTGAAATTTTCATTTTTTGGACAAAACCCCCGGGGGGTTAGAATTTTTTTCATGTGAATGTGAAAAGTTTTTCTGGTCCCATTTAAAAACCATGCACCAGAATCAACTTCTTTCAACTCAGTAATACATTTCGGATGTGTACCTATAGTTTAAAGCAGAAAAACAGGAACTTTTGAAATTTTCATTTTTTGGACAAAACCCCCGGGGGTTAGAATTTTTTTCATGTGAATGTAAGTTTTTCTGGTCCCATTTAAAAACCATGCACCAGAATCAACTTCTTTCAACTCAGTAATACATTTCGGATGTGTACCTATATTTTAAGGCAGAAAAACAGGAACTTTTGAAATTTTCTTTTTTTGGACAAAACACCCGGGGCTTAGAATTTTTTTCATGTGAATGTGAAAAGTTTTTCTGGTCCCATTTAAAAACCATGCACCAGAATCAATTCTTTCAACTCCGTAATACATTTCGGATGTGTACCTATAGTTTAAAGCAGAAAAACAGGAACTTTTGAAATTTTCATTTTTTGGACAAAACCCCCGGGGGTTAGAATTTTTTTCATGTGACTGTGAAAAGTTTTTCTGGTCCCATTTAAAAACCATGCACCAGAATCAACTTCTTTCAACTCAGTAATACATTTCGGTTGTGTACCTATAGTTTAAAGCAGAAAAACAGGAACTTTTGAAATTTTCATTTTTTGGACAAAACCCCCGGGGGTTAGAATTTTTTTCATGTGACTGTGAAAAGTTTTTCTGGTCCCATTTAAAAACCATGCACCAGAATCAACTTCTTTCAACTCAGTAATACATTTCGGATGTGTACCTATAGTTTAAAGCAGAAAAACAGGAACTTTTGAAATTTTCATTTTTTGGACAGAACCCCCGGGGGTTAGAATTTTTTTCATGTGAATGTGAAAAGTTTTTCTGGTCCCATTTAAAAACCTTGCACCAGAATCATCTTCTTTCAACTCAGTAATACATTTCGGATGTGTACCTATAGTTTAAAGCAGAAAAACAGGAACTTTTGAAATTTTCATTTTTTGGACAAAACCCCCGGGGGTTAGAATTTTTTTCATGTGAATGTGAAAAGTTTTTCTGGTCCCATTTAAAAACCATGCACCAGAATAGACTTCTTTCAACTCAGTAATACATTTCGGATGTGTACCTATAGTTTAAAGCAGAAAAACAGGAACTTTTGAAATTTTCATTTTTTGGACAAAACCCCCGGGGGTTAGAATTTTTTTCATGTGAATGTGAAAAGTTTTTCTGGTCCCATTTAAAAACCATGCACCAGAATAGACTTCTTTCAACTCAGTAATACATTTCGGATGTGTACCTATAGTTTAAAGCAGAAAAACAGGAACTTTTGAAATTTTCATTTTTTGGACAAAACCCCCGGGGTTTAGAATTTTTTTCATGTGAATGAGAAAAGTTTTTCTGGTCCCATTTAAAAACCATGCACCAGAATCAACTTCTTTCAACTTCGTAATACTTTTGGGATGTGTACCTATAGTTTAAGGCAGAAAAACAGGAACTTTTGAAATTTTCATTTTTTGGACAGAACCCCCGGGGGTTAGAATTTTTTTCATGTGAATGTGAAAAGTTTTTCTGGTCCCATTTAAAAACCATGCACCAGAATCAACTTCTTTCAACTCAGTAATACATTTCGGATGTGTACCTATAGTTTAAAGCAGAAAAACAGGAACTTTTGAAATTTTCTTTTTTTGGACAAAACACCCGGGGCTTAGAATTTTTTTCATGTGAATGTGAAAAGTTTTTCTGGTCCCATTTAAAAACCATGCACCAGAATCAACTTCTTTCAACTCCGTAATACATTTCGGATGTGTACCTATAGTTTAAAGCAGAAAAACAGGATCTTTTGAAATTTTCATTTTTTGGACAAAACCCCCGGGGGTTAGAATTTTTTTCATGTGACTGTGAAAAGTTTTTCTGGTCCCATTTAAAAACCATGCACCAGAATCAACTTCTTTCAACTCAGTAATACATTTCGGTTGTGTACCTATAGTTTAAAGCAGAAAAACAGGAACTTTTGAAATTTTCATTTTTTGGACAGAACCCCCGGGGGTTAGAATTTTTTTCATGTGAATGTGAAAAGTTTTTCTGGTCCCATTTAAAAACCTTGCACCAGAATCAACTTCTTTCAACTCAGTAATACATTTCGGATGTGTACCTATAGTTTAAAGCAGAAAAACAGGAACTTTTGAAATTTTCATTTTTTGGACAAAACCCCCGGGGGTTAGAATTTTTTTCATGTGACTGTGAAAAGTTTTTCTGGTCCCATTTAAAAACCATGCACCAGAATCAACTTCTTTCAACTCAGTAATACATTTCGGATGTGTACCTATAGTTTAAAGCAGAAAAACAGGAACTTTTGACATTTTCATTTTTTGGACAGAACCCCCGGGGGTTAGAATTTTTTTCATGTGAATGTGAAAAGTTTTTCTGGTCCCATTTAAAAACCATGCACCAGAATCAACTTATTTCAACTCAGTAATACATTTCGGATGTGTACCTATAGTTTAAAGCAGAAAAACAGGAACTTTTGAAATTTTCATTTTTTGACAGAACCCCCGGGGGTTAGAATTTTTTTCATGTGAATGTGAAAAGTTTTTCTGGTCCCATTTAAAAACCTTGCACCAGAATCAACTTCTTTCAACTCAGTAATACATTTCGGATGTGTACCTATAGTTTAAACCAGAAAAACAGGAACTTTTGAAATTTTCATTTTTTGGACAAAACCCCCGGGGGTTAGAATTTTTTTCATGTGAATGTGAAAAGTTTTTCTGGTCCCATTTAAAAACCATGCACCAGAATAGACTTCTTTCGACTCAGTAATACATTTTGGATGTGTACCTATAGTTTAAAGCAGAAAAACAGGAACTTTTGAAATTTTCATTTTTTGGACAAAACCCCCGGGGGTTAGAATTTTTTTCATGTGAATGTGAAAAGTTTTTCTGGTCCCATTTAAAAACCTTGCACCAGAATCAACTTCTTTCAACTCAGTAATACATTTCGGATGTGTACCTATAGTTTAAAGCAGAAAAACAGGAACTTTTGAAATTTTCATTTTTTGGACAAAACCCCCGGGGGTTAGAATTTTTTTCATGTGAATGTGAAAAGTTTTTCTGGTCCCATTTAAAAACCATGCACCAGAATCAACTTCTTTCAACTCCGTAATACTTTTGGGATGTGTACCTATAGTTTAAAGCAGAAAAACAGGAACTTTTGAAATTTTCATTTTTTGGACAAAACCCCGGGGGGTTAGAATTTTTTTCATGTGAATGTGAAAAGTTTTTCTGGTCCCATTTAAAAACCATGCACCAGAATAGACTTCTTTCAACTCAGTAATACATTTCGGATGTGTACCTATAGTTTAAAGCAGAAAAACAGGAACTTTTGAAATTTTCATTTTTTGGACAAAATCCCCGGGGGTTAGAATTTTTTTCATGTGAATGTGAAAAGTTTTTCTGGTCCCATTTAAAAACCATGCACCAGAATCAACTTCTTTCAACTCCGTAATACTTTTGGGATGTGTACCTATAGTTTAAGGCAGAAAAACAGGAACTTTTGAAATTTTCATTTTTTGGACAGGACCCCCGGGGGTTTGAATTTTTTTCATGTGAATGTGAAAAGTTTTTCTGGTCCCATTTAAAAACCATGCACCAGAATAGACTTCTTTCAACTCAGTAATACATTTCGGATGTGTACCTATAGTTTAAAGCAGAAAAACAGGAACTTTTGAAATTTTCATTTTTTGGACAGAACCCCCGGGGGTTAGAATTTTTTTCATGTGAATGTGAAAAGTTTTTCTGGTCCCATTTAAAAACCATGCACCAGAATCAACTTCTTTCAACTCAGTAATACATTTCGGATGTGTACCTATAGTTTAAAGTAGAAAAACAGGAACTTTTGAAATTTTCATTTTTTGGACAGAACCCCCGGGGGTTAGAATTTTTTTCATGTGAATGTGAAAAGTTTTTCTGGTCCCATTTAAAAACCATGCACCAGAATCAACTTCTTTCAACTCAGTAATACATTTCGGATGTGTACCTATAGTTTAAAGCAGAAAAACAGGAACTTTTGAAATTTTCATTTTTTGGACAAAACCCCCGGGGGTTAGAATTTTTTTCATGTGAATGTGAAAAGTTTTTCTGGTCCCATTTAAAAACCATGCACCAGAATAGACTTCTTTCAACTCAGTAATACATTTCGGATGTGTACCTATAGTTTAAAGCAGAAAAACAGGAACTTTTTAAATTTTCATTTTTTGGACAGAACCCCCGGGGGTTAGAATTTTTTTCATGTGAATGTGAAAAGTTTTTCTGGTCCCATTTAAAAACCATGCACCAGAATCAACTTCTTTCAACTCAGTAATACATTTCGGATGTGTACCTATAGTTTAAAGTAGAAAAACAGGAACTTTTGAAATTTTCATTTTTTGGACAGAACCCCCGGGGGTTAGAATTTTTTTCATGTGAATGTGAAAAGTTTTTCTGGTCCCATTTAAAAACCATGCACCAGAATCAACTTCTTTCAACTCAGTAATACATTTCGGATGTGTACCTATAGTTTAAAGCAGAAAAACAGGAACTTTTGAAATTTTCATTTTTTGGACAAAACCCCCGGGGGTTAGAATTTTTTTCATGTGAATGTGAAAAGTTTTTCTGGTCCCATTTAAAAACCATGCACCAGAATAGACTTCTTTCAACTCAGTAATACATTTCGGATGTGTACCTATAGTTTAAAGCAGAAAAACAGGAACTTTTGAAATTTTTATTTTTTGGACAGAACCCCCGGGGGTTAGAATTTGTTTCATGTGAATGTGAAAAGTTTTTCTGGTCCCATTTAAAAACCATGCACCAGAATCAACTTCTTTCAACTCAGTAATACATTTCGGATGTGTACCTATAGTTTAAAGCAGAAAAACAGGAACTTTTGAAATTTTCATTTATTGGACAGAACCCCCGGGGGTTAGAATTTTTTTCATGTGAATGTGAAAAGTTTTTCTGGTCCCATTTAAAAACCTTGCACCAGAATCAACTTCTTTCAACTCAGTAATACATTTCGGATGTGTACCTATAGTTTAAAGCAGAAAAACAGGAACTTTTGAAATTTTCATTTTTTGGACAGAACCCCCGGGGGTTAGAATTTTTTTCATGTGAATGTGAAAAGTTTTTCTGGTCCCATTTAAAAACCTTGCACCAGAATCAACTTCTTTCAACTCAGTAATACATTTGGGATGTGTACCTATAGTTTAAAGCAGAAAAACAGGAACTTTTGACATTTTCATTTTTTGGACAAAACCCCCGGGGGTTAGAATTTTTTTCATGTGACTGTGAAAAGTTTTTCTGGTCCCATTTAAAAACCATGCACCAGAATAGACTTCTTTCAACTCAGTAATACATTTCGGATGTGTACCTATAGTTTAAAGCAGAAAAACAGGAACTTTTGAAATTTTCATTTTTTGGACAAAACCCCCGGAGGTTAGAATTTTTTTCATGTGAATGTGAAAAGTTTTTCTGGTCCCATTTAAAAACCATGCACCAGAATCAACTTCTTTCAACTCAGTAATACATTTCGGATGTGTACCTATAGTTTAAAGCAGAAAAACAGGAACTTTTGAAATTTTCATTTTTTGGACAGAACCCCCGGGGGTTAGAATTTTTTTCATGTGAATGTGAAAAGTTTTTCTGGTCCCATTTAAAAATCATGCACCAGAATCAACTTCTTTCAACTCAGTAATACATTTCGGATGTGTACCTATAGTTTAAAGCAGAAAAACAGGAACTTTTGAAATTTTCATTTTTTGGACAGAACCCCCGGGGGTTAGAATTTTTTTCATGTGAATGTGAAAAGTTTTTCTGGTCCCATTTAAAAACCTTGCACCAGAATCAACTTCTTTCAACTCAGTAATACATTTCGGATGTGTACCTATAGTTTAAAGCAGAAAAACAGGAACTTTTGAAATTTTCATTTTTTGGACAAAACCCCCGGGGGTTAGAATTTTTTTCATGTGAATGTGAAAAGTTTTTCTGGTCCCATTTAAAAACCATGCACCAGAATCAA